>NC_090934.1:350788084-351446418 GCF_040938575.1 Ambystoma mexicanum
CGTTCAGCATACCCAGGTAAATTCTTATATGGGCCATGGGTATTTCTGCCCCCATGGTGTCTAGTTGCCCTATATATCACTAGATATATATATATATCTATATATCTATAGATATATATATATCTCTACGTGTAGGGATCTGTGTGTTCTCACCACCTGGGCAATATGGGAGTGGGTGTGCACAGCTTATACTCTGTATAATTTAGGGGGCACATACAAGAGCAAACCACTTTTTGTACACTACCACTATCTTCAGCATACTTATTCAAAAAATAGTCAGTTTACCCGTACAATTTCTTCTGGTCACACTTACCATGACCACACCATAATTATGCACATTTTGCCATTATTCCATATTCATCTTAACAAACTATGTTCTGACACACATGATGCATGTACACCAACAAGCAACACTCTATTCACAGTTGACCTTGTAATACTTTTCCTCCCTCCCTAGTTGTCTCCTTCTTTCTTAGTTTGATATAAACTTGTGTTTTTACTTAGGTTATCTTCTCTTTTTTTTTTCTTCTCATACTAACCCTGTTTTTTCCCCATAAACCCAGAGAGAAGAATAGAAAGAATAGCAGTTACTAATTTATTAACCGTGTCTCCCTTTTTTACCAGACACCTTTATCTTATTTTTCACTTCTTCATATATTCCCAGTACTAGTCAAGATAGCACTATGCAGCGCGGCCTTCTACCCCCTTGCGGAGCTAGGTTCCCGTCTCTTTATCTCTTTTCACCTCTTGATCCTAATGGCCATATGCAAAGAAAAAGTAAAGAAAGTCTAGAGTGGTTCTTAGTATTCCCAAAGTGTCCCTTTTTAAATGACCTCGTTCCCTGTTCTGTTTCCTCCCCTGCTTCCTTTATGGTCGCTCGCACTTAATACTCACGTGCCCGTCTTGAACCGAGAGTCTCCGAACTGGGTCCGTCCAGGCAGCGCTGCCGCACGCTCAACGGTCAGCCCTGGCTCCGGCGAGCGGTACTCAAAGGGGATTTTTCAACCGGGATCCCGTACCGTCTCTCTGTTGAGTGCGCACTTCTAAGCGTACCGGTCGCCGTTGGCGGGCAGCTTACCGGAGCCGGCGCACCGTGCGTATCCCTTTTCGACCGGAGATTTTCATGCCAAAGGGGACGGTAGGGATATATTAAGAAAAATAATCACGCTGTCGGGGTCACCACTGAAGGCGAGCGTCCCCAGATAGCACGACCCTCCCCACAATGAGAGGCAGTAATGGACTCTCCCAAGATGGGAATAAGGCTAAGACAAAGTGCGGGTGAGCTTAATGGGAGTTTATATAAGTCAAAATAGGGCATGCAAAGGACTCTGCAAACTCCGAGAGCGCTTTGTCTGACAGTAGCAAAGACAGGCGTATATATTCACAAAACGCATCATAAGAGCCTACACACTATAGGGGGCACATGTTCGTGGGGATTGGGTGGCGACGACTAACAGTAGGTGCAGCTGTGATGTGTTACGCCGTGGTTGGTGGACGTCACGGGGTGCCATCGTGGGGTGGGCAGGTCAGCTGGGCTCATCCGGGCGGTGCTGCAGTGCCAGGCGTGGCCAGTGTCATTGATGAACGTCTTCCTTGGCTTTCTGCCCTAAGGGCCACGCACACCCCATTCATTCAATACTGCAATATTATCTTTCCCTGTAAATCCTACAATAGGTTATTCTACAGGTTAATGCAACACAGGAGGAATGCACCTAGAGTGGGGTCCTTTGGTGATACATCAATACATGGTTACCATCATCCTGTTGGCCGGGTATCATAGGTCACGAGGTTGGGTCTCAGGGCAAGGGGTGAGCTGTCCAAGTTTTCATGTCTCATTAGAAGTGATTATGAATGTGTTTCCTACAGTGTTGCTATAATATTGGGTGTCCTAATTTTACAGGGGCTATTAACCTGGGGTGAACTGGTGGGTCATGGAGTCTAGGACAGGGCACCTCTGGCCTGCGTTTATGGCCGGGGTTTACTGCTGGGTTGTAAATAATTCAGGTGGCAGGCCGTGGCCATGTGAGCTCCGGGGGGACGTGAATGCTTGAAACGGCTCCAGCCGAATTGGGGGAAGTGAGGCAGAGCAGCCCGGGCCTTTGCCTTTCATCTGGCAGGCTTCAATGGGGAGGGAGGGGAGATGTCCTTGGGTATGCCCACAATGGCATTCTCCTCGTGTGTTGCAGATTATATAAAAAAGGCCTAAACATTCATATAATGTACAATACTCATTGAGTTTTTTAAAAGCTTACATCTCTACGTTGTTAGTGCCTTTACATGGCCATTTCAAATGCACTACCTGTACCAATGTTGATATTGATAACTATATGTTAAGTATTTAACAACCACGACATTTTGTTACATTCTATGCATACACGATAAGCGAGGTAGTATTAAGGTTTGTGGAGTGCGCAGGAACAACTGGCCAATAAGACTGATGGCATTGACACATGGTGAGCTTGAACATTCAAATACATTCTATGCGTTTTCTTACACAATTTACATGAGCTCTCAATGTAGTTGCACTTGATTTCCGTTGCACTCTAGCAGCATTAGTTCAGCTATGGCATAGGGCCTTGGAGTACATTCTTCTCAGAGAAACATATAACATAGAACCCGGGACCCTTCTACCATTCGCACATAGCTAAGGGGATATGGGTATTTCAACCAGGATGCCACATGGACACACACTCTGCCATCTTCATGGAGTTTACATATTTTACCAAAAGGTCATGGAGAAAAGAGTTTCATCACAGGCAGTTTGCATATTGGTATTTAGGGTCTCTACTTTTGTCGGGGGACCATTTTACAGTTCTTTTCCACCCCGGCCCTGCTGGCCGGGTCATACTGTGGGCAGTGATACACTGCGGAAGGTGAATGTTACAGTGTTTGCTTCTAGCATTAGCTCATGTCCGTCTGTTCGTGGGAACGGGCTCTCAGCGGATCTGCCAGGGAGCTGCGGCCACAGGGACAAGTGAGAACTCTCCAAGGGTGGGGGCCGTGCTGCGGCGCACAGGGGCTCATGTCATTCTGGTTTCACAAAATGGTTTCCAGGGCCTAGCTTAATACAGCACGTTTGGTCAATGTGTCAGCCAGTGGTCCACCCGCCACCTGGGCCCTGGTGGCAGGGGGGTCCCTGACGAGCCATGGACTCCACAAGGGGGGGGCTGCAGGGGAGGGGGGTCTCTTGGACCTATCCTCCCATACATTTACTAACGGATCAGGGTTCAAATTTCATGAGTAAGCTTATGGCCGAAGTCAAAGAGCTACTCCACATCACCACCTTGCAAACTTTTGTGTAACATCCCCAAACTGATGGTCTAGTAGAAAGATTCAATAAGACCTAAAAACTAATTGTACAGAAACGTGTAGAGGAAGACGAGAAGGACTGGGACCAAATGATCCCATGGGCACTATTTGCAGTGAGGAAAACCCCCCAAGCGTCCCCAGGTTTCTCTCCCTTTGAGCTACTCCATGGAAGAGAACCGCAAAATGACCTAGACATGCTCTGGGAAACCTGGGAAGAACGCGAGAATGCCCCCATTCAAATATTCCAAACTGCACTAGAATGTGACAACACATGAAATTAGTCCGGGACTTAGCTTGTACTCACTTGGGAAAGGCCCAAAACCTGCAAAAAGCTAGTTACGACAAAAAGGTACATTTTAGATCTTTTTCTATTGGACAAGAAGTACTAGTCCTTTTACCCTCATGAGAAAACAAACTGGTCTCCAAGTGGTACGGACCCTATGAGATAATAGAAAGAGCAGGAACGTGCACGTATAAAATAGCCCACCAGACCGAAAACAGAAAGTCTACTGATATCATGTTAACCTTCTAAAAAAGTGGAAAGAAAACCCATCAACCACCCATGCCAAAGTTCTAGCTTACCTGGTTCCCGAGGATATAGATAACTTTGACTTAATTCCACCCGAGTTATCTAGCCAACAACGAGATCTGAAGGATGTAGTAGTTTCATTCCCTGACATATTTTAAGAAAAAACAGGAAGAGTAAAAGGTACCTATCATTATATTCGAACACCTAAAGGCAAAGTTGTTCACCTAAAACCTTATTGTCTACCAGAGGCACGAAAACAGGTAGTGATCGAGGAAGTTAAAATCATTGAACCTTCCTCAAGTCCATGCCTATCGTGTTAGTCACTAAACCTGACCAGTCCTGGAGATTCTGCATCGACTTTCGTCAAGTCAATGCCATATCGGACTTCGATGCCTATCCCATGCCACACATCAATGACTTAATTGGTAAACTAGGGACAGCCATCTATCTATCAACCCTAGATTTAACAAAAGGGTACTGGCAAGTCCCTGTATATGGGCTAGACAAGGAAAAAACTGCATTTTGAACACCCCTAGGGTTATTCTAGTTTAAAGTCCTCCCTTTTGGTCTACACGGTGCGCCAGCTACGTTCCAACGTCTTATGGATAACATCCTACAACCCTATTCTGACTTTTGCAGGGCTTACATTGACAAAATTGTCATTTATAGTAAGACATGGGAAGACCATCTTTTCCATCTTTATACCATCATGAAAGTCCTTAGGAAGGCTGGTCTAACTGCAAATCCAGCTTAATACAGAATAGCCCAATCCGCTGTAAATTATGTTGGCTTTTTCACAGGGAATGGAACTGTACAGCCCAAACATGAAAAAGTGAAAGCCGTCTTGGACACTCCAACTCCCAAGACCAAAAGAGACCTTATAGCTTTCCTTGGGTTAATAGGTTATTACTATAGGTTTATCCC
The DNA here is from genome assembly GCF_040938575.1 of Ambystoma mexicanum. Taxonomy (NCBI): domain Eukaryota; kingdom Metazoa; phylum Chordata; class Amphibia; order Caudata; family Ambystomatidae; genus Ambystoma; species Ambystoma mexicanum. The sequence continues at coordinate 350,792,847 of NC_090934.1, forward strand.
TAACTATTTAGATAAAACGGCACGGTTAACAGATAAACTTAAAAATGCAGAACCCCAGAAACTTCAGTGGAGCGAGGACGACGAGGTATGCTATAACATCTTGAAACAAACACTATGTCAAAACCCAATCCTAAAGGTAGTCGACTTCTCAAAGGAGTTTGTGTTACAGACAGATGCTTCCCTTACAGAATTAGGAGCCGTTCTGTCCCAAGTCTGCGACAGATTAGAACGCCCCATACTGTATACTAGTCGCAAGTTATTCCCACGTGAGAAAAATTACTCTGTGGTAGAACTGGAGGCCCATTGGGCCATTATCCATCTCAGGTACTATCTATTAGGAAGAAGGTTCACTCTAGTTACCGACCACTCACCCTTAGTCTGGATTAGCCAACGCAAAGAGTCCAAACCTCAGGTCATGCGATGGTTTCTAGACCTACAACCCTATTGTTTCACGATGGAGCACCAGAAAGGAAAAGACCAGGGAAACGTGGATTTTCTTTCCCAGTTCCACTATGAAACAAATGTTGCTACATCGCATGGAAGAAGGGTATGTGAGAAACCTGAAGGTGTCTCCCTAACTAGTCCCCAAGGATCTGACACCCAGGTGGCCAGGACACGGGCATCGCTGTTGTTTCCAGTTCCTGGGGGTGGACCAGTGAGTGAGAATCACCTGGATGGGGGTGTCCTCTGGGAGTGAGACACTGATGGGTAAGACGCAGTATCCTTCTTCCTTTTAACATCTTTTCCCCATCCTCTCACATAGGACATTCCAAACCACTGCCCCCCTCCCCTTTCCACCGCACTTTCTCACAACACAACGGACTACCACTAGAGTTGTTTACCTGACATGTCCCAATACCAGGGTCAGGCAAAGTCAGGCAATTGATCAGAATCACACACACCTGATGGCCCTTTCCCTTCCCCACAAGGATAAAAGGTGGAGCCAGAGAGCACAGTACGAGAAAGGTGAACATGGCAGACAGCACGTCGAGACGACTACCACATGGCAGTTCAAGAGAAGGTAGAAAGGCGGCCTGAAGCGAGAGGGTGGCGAGGAGAGAAGTGACCTTGCCCATTTTGTTGCAGGCCCGCAGAACCTTCGTGGAGGGGAATCTAAGACTGCAGTCAATAGAGTCAAGTGTCCTGCTGCAGATGCCAACGGTACACAGGACAGGCCTATGATAAGGCAGAGCAGAGGAGACTCCCGCGCGTCTGGTACCGGCCTTGACTCCAGAGAAGATGAAAGCCAAGCGGTTCATCACAGCCGGTGAGTCGAGGGGGGAATCGATAATCACTGGGCTGTGTCAAGTGAGAATCGCAAAGTGGCAAGTTTTGAACGAAGCTAATGAACTTTAAAGGAACTGTTAAAAGTGTGAGGGGGAAAGCAGCTGCAGAGGGAAAGCAGCACCAGGTAGGTGCTAACTTGGGAGTATCTAATCGAGCCCCATATTGGGAAACTTCGGGAACCAGAAGGCCATAGGAAGGCCGCCAAAGGAACTCAAAGTGGTCACACGTGAGGTACGGGCAAAAACCCTGTACAATCGAAAGACTTTGATCTGTAAGTTGGCGGAAAGAAAGGGAAGTAAATCCCATAGTGAGAGAAAACCGGGGAAGCGAATCCCAGGAGGGGCAGAGTGTAGAGTCCCAAGAAACAGTGCATTTTGGAACTGTTTTAAAAAGACCTTAAGATTAATGGATTACAATTGAGAGGGGTCAGCCCAGAAGAGGGGGACCCAGGGGTGACGCCATCACCCTATTTGTACTGTGGAGTATGATTGACAACAGTCAGCCCAGAAGATGGGGACCCAGGGATGAACCCATCACCCAGCGAATATTGTGAATGAAATTTCATTGGTTAAAGGAACTTTCGTTTTGTTGTTTAACAGATATTCAAGACTTATTATTTCAGGCCGATTAAAATTTGCAGCGTTTGTGGTAGGTAAGCTTTGAACTAGGATAATCCAAGCCTCTGGGTCTTCACAAAGAATTCAGATTTTCAATACTAACGTTATAGAAAGTCATAATTCTGTTGAAGACACAGAGGCAAAGGATTATCCCACCCTAATAATCGTGAATAATAATACTCTGATGTATTGATGATGTTGTGATGTATATTATTATGTGATTGATGATGTGTTACAATTACCCACCATATAGACCAAATGTCTGAGATATGGCATTATGTTGTAGGTTCCAACACAGTCCGCAAGCCAATGTGGAAGTGAAAATCATCTGGGAAGTTGAATTCAGTTTGCATTTAACGGTTGGGACGCATAAAGCTTTATGAGGACCAGCGAAAGAAAAATTGATTATTGTTGAAACGTCGCTGCTAGACAAAGTAAAGAAGCGAGAACGCATAATCCTTCACCTCTGTGTCTTTAATAGAATGATGAATTTCAGTAACGGCTGCTCGAGTTGGGGCCTAGGGGTGGGGGATGGTTTGTGGGCAGAGGGGTTAGGGGAGACGGGCTGCACATATGATGATTTATAATGAAGGATGGGTTGGGGGCGTCAAAGTTTTGAGGGGGGTTGTTCGATGGGTAAATTGGTCAGTGCAAAGTAGGGCACTCAGGTTTGTAGAGGTTGGGGTTATGGGGGGCCTCAGGAGTGGACCCGTGTAATCAGAAGGCCACATGGGTTGGGTACGTTCCTGGTGGTCCAGTCAGAGGCTACCTAGCTGATCCATCAAGACTGGATGCTTGGCGGGGTGGGGGAGGGTGTAGTTGGGGTGTTGAAAGTTTTGGGGAGTTATCTCAAGTCTCACTGTCAGGTCCTGGCCCAGTCTTGCGCAGAGGCAGCACGAACACCTCCCTCCCCATTGGGTCTTGGCACCTGGGACTAGCAAATACCACAGGCCTCCATAACCCGCCGGGGAAAGAGGATTAGGATCCATTGGTTGGATGGGTTGGGGGTTTGAGGGTAACCATAAAGAGGGTTAGGTAGAGATTGTGGATGAGGAAGGGGTGTTAGGATAAACATGCTCCTCAGCTCCAGCATCCCCTCCTGGGGTTGGTGATCTCTGCCCTTGCATTCTATGCATTCTAGCCATTCACACATTCACTCAGATACGTGCCTCAGAGCTTTTGCCTGGCGCGTCAAAACCAGGAACACTATGGAGTTCGTAACCTGGGTGTACACCTAGCATCAACACTATTTGGTAAATCATAAACGCTTCCTAGCAAACCTTACATGTATAGCATTTCACACTACATTATTATGACACGTAAACTCTACTTAGCTGCGGATTTCTTCCAACACTGCTACCACATGAGTGAGTTTGTGTCGCCTGGGAATGTCCTGAAGATTCCACTAGAAAAATACCTGTGATATAATGAGTATGCGCAGCGGACGCTGTCTGTTATTTCAACTACGGGAAGCTACGTTCACTTCACAGTTTCACATGTTCATACGGTAGTCTAACAGTGCGACCTTTCTACCCAGGACTGATATAACCATGAGTTCTACTGTTTATGTGTGCATAGCTCTCAACTCACACGCTTTTGGCGGGTGTCACCCGCCTTGTAAAGGGCTGACTCACCCACCAAGACTCCTGCACGCCCATTCATTCCAATGGGCGTCTCACCCGCCAAAAACAAAATCGGATGATTTCACCCGCCTTTGCGACACAAACGGTTGAGAACTGTGTGTGTGGGCGCAAAGTTCACAACTTTCCCCCAATTCCTGAGCATGCAAAATCATGCAGGTTAAAGTCTCTCCCTGTTCAGCACCCTTTTGCAACTTGCCGCTGATTGTGCTTCATTCGCGTATAGCAATCAATGCATGCGCGCATTTGTTAGTAGCCACAAATAGAACGCGAGTTTTCAGAACGTTCACTTATCTATATTGGGGAGCGGGGCCTACAGTGAATTCAGGAAAGGGGAAGCCCTGCACTGGTCAGTAGTGCGAGCGGAACCGTGCAGGCGTGGCACACGGATTCAAGGGTGTGTCTCTGATTATGCTGTCAGGCTCGTGCTTACACAGGCCTGCTGGGAAATGTAATACCTAAGTACTCCTTTGGTTCCCAAGGCCTTTTCTGCAATAAACACAAAGAAGCCTTCTGGAGTACTTGATCCTGGGTCTTTTCCACATTAAACTGCCAACTTTAGTATTATTTACACTATTGGTACTTCCAACTACATGATATTCACAAGCATTAGGTGATGGTTCCTATGGCTATACTAGGTTGCTGACAGACCGCCATGCATGGTGGGTGAAAAGCAATGAGAAAAGGTGTGGGTGGAGCAGGGAGAATGTTCACTGACAAGGAGATCAATTTTGCTGAGGGAATAGAGGAGGGCTCAGCTGGACATATTGCTGCTTCAGGAAACACACTGGGTATCAGGGGCAGTGGTCGAAGTGTACGGAAAGAAGTAGTGGAACTGTGTTCCCTACTGGCCTGCACCGCTCCCCACGGACCTCATCGCCACACACCCTCCCACGCACAATAAATAACTCAAAACACATGTGCCTACTGTTTAAGGGAACGTCCTGTGCAGAGCACTGAAACTGCAAGTTTCAACTTCTTCCTAGACTTTTATTTTAAAACGAAACCATTCCGGAACGGAAGTGTAGGAACGGCAAAACATAATTAAAAGAAGTAGAGGAGCACCGCTCCCGACCGCTACCCGCCCACTTCGACCACTGATCAGGGGGAACCTTTGCTCTGGGAAAACCTAGTGGGGGACAATTATTGGGCTTCGGTGAAGACTAAAAAACGAGGAGTGACTATTTTGTTGTCCAGCCGCTTGAATTTCCAAAAGGCGGACTAGCAGGGACGGTTCGTGTTCATAAAGGGCAAATTGGCGGGGGCTCCCCTGACTGTGGGGATGGTTTACTGCCCCAACGAGGGTCAATTGGTATTTTGGGGAGGAGTCAGGGACAAGCTGATTGCATTTGTTCAGGGTCCCCTGGTGGTGAGAGGTGATTCTAACATGGTTTTAGATCTGGTCAAGGACCGACACACAGTGGGAAAAGTGGTGGAACCCTGGATTAGTGTCTCTGAGAGGTTTCGGGAGGTGAATAGAGACCTTCGGATATTGGACTCCTGGGTGGAAGCGGAGGGGGTTTGGGGTTAGGCCATTTACTTGCTGTTCCCAAGTTTATAATTCTTACTCGAGAATAGATCTCATCTTAGTTGACGACGCACTTAGGGGTCAGATTTCTAGCTCGCAGGTGGACTTTGTTCCAGGGTCGGACCATGACCTAGTGAAAGTGGTGCTGTGTATTTGGGGGGTGAGGTCACCAAGGGGCAGATAGATGTGTAACGATGACCTCCTCAAGGATAAAGAAATAGCCCAAGCCCTCCTCGTGGAGGATAAAGCTTATTTCGAGCGCAATGATACTGGAGATGTGGGGATCATTACCTGTTGGAAGGGTTTAAAGCCACCATACATGGGGTTCTGATTGAAATAGGTTCCCACAAGAAAAAGGAGAGGGAGAGACAAGAGGAGGATTTATGGGAAAAGATAGCTGGAATTAGGTTGGACTGCCGAGGGGGGTCTCCCCTGCACCCTGGGGAAGTGAGTAGGCTCCAATTATATGAAGCCCAATTGAAAACGTTATTTGTACACAACTGTAAGGAAGGCATGATATCAAACAGTAAGACAGACACAAGTGATTACAGTTCAAGGGTGTTTATTGAACTTCAGTCGGGTTTGAAAAATGACTATCTAATCCTAAATCTAAAGATGGGAGCAAGCTACACCCATCAAATTATAATAACGCAGTCCTAATGGTGTCTTATCAAAATAAAAGGGCCTATATTAATAAACCAATTGCCAACTTTACTACTAAATACAAATAGTTTGGGAAACAATGTTATTCAAAAAGGAAAGTGTTCAAGAAATGATAGGTCAGGATATTCAAGCCGTTGGCCTCCCTTCCCCTAGTTTTCAGAACTGGACAAGGCGGCATACTCAAGCTTATCACAGTCTCTGGCTTCTTTAGCACAAAGATGCAGTTCAAATCTCAGTATCAGGGCCTTTTATGTTAAAGTCGCTTTGCCATTCAAAGTCTCTTATTTCAGAGGGCCTAATGCAATAGACAAACCTTCAAAAGTTCCTTTCTCCTCGGGATTCTCATGTACAACTTCTTGGGTGATTTTCAATTCCCCCCGGGACCCCTCCGACCCGACCCTCCGACCCGATCCACTTTACCACAAAGCTTTCAATTGATCTCCCTCTGTCGGGCTCATATTCAAATCCATATACTTTTCCAAACTTTCTCTACTTCGTCACAATCAAAGACTTTTGACTGTGCGCAGGATTTGACTTGACCCGTTGCAGGACCACTTAAATTCACACTTATTTGTTCTTTTTCAATTGATCTCCCTCTGCCGGGCTCGGACCAACTTTATCTACTTTTATCACTTCTCAGCTGGGTACCTTACAGAGACCTTCATTTGGGCACCCATGCAGTACCGGACCACTCTGTTAAAGGTATTGTAGCTTGCTTTAAAGTTCAATCACTCATCAGCAGTTTAACATAATTCATATCTCTTATCACATGCGTTTTAACAATGTTCATTCCAGCACTCGCCATACAATGTTGCTGTTTGCAACCTTGGCTTCAACACAGACCGGTCTTGTATCGGTTTTGCCAACTCACTGGCTGTGTTGCTTTCACTGAAGCGTCTTTGTTCTTGGAGCCAAGGACGGGGGGCGGTGGAATTTAAACTCTCATTATTTGTGAGCGACATCTTAGCCTATCTCTCTGATCCGCATAAGTCTCTCCCTGAACTAACTTCACAGATTTCCCAATTTGGTGTGTTTTCGGGCCTAAAGATTAACGCAGACAAATCCATGATGATGCCGATGAAGAGGGCACAATCCGACCTTGAATCAGAAGCATGGATATGTGGTATGATGATGGAAAGGATAGGCATTAAGTATTTGGGGATGTCCAGTACTCGGGATCCTTCGGATCTGGCGAAGGTGAACTTTACCCCCATGTTGGACAAAATCAGAGCGGATCTGAAATGGTGGGAGCCGGATGTTCTATCCTCGTATGGCCAGATGACCTTGGTGAAAATGAATATATTGCCCCATCTCCAGTACCTTTTAATGTCACTCCCAGTGCTCCTCCCAGAAACATTCTTTAATGAACTCAATATAATGGTGTCTAGGTTTATCTGGGTAATAGGAAAGCGAGGGAGACCACCAGGCCGTGATGGCCGCGTGAAGCTGCTGCTCCGCCCGAACACCGTTAAACAGGAACTTCCTGTGCTTCCCCCATGGTGGTAATAGCCACAAAGTGCAGCTTGCAGATCCCCCGCCCCCCGGGGTCGTGAACGAGGCAGTGATAGCGGATGCCCTCCAACTTGGGGACGGCGAGAGGAGGAACGACGGGGAGGCCCCTGTGAGCTCAGAGGCCTGAGAGTGCCAGCTCCATGTGTGCGCCTCAGGCGGGAGCCCAGCCCCTTCACAGAAGGAAGTCACGAAAAGAAGAGAGCGTGTGGGTCCAGATCCCGCTGTCTGCTGGGGCCGGAGTGCTGGGTCCACCTGGACTGTGGATTGGACTGCGACCCGTGAACAAGGAAGGCGGAGAACCCAAGAGGAGAGGATGAGCAGCGGTGGCGCGGCCCGGGTCCAGGACACGAAGAGTGCACCAGGTTGTGTCTGCAACCGCAATGACAGCGCCGCTTGGAGAAGATTAACCGCCAGGCACCAGTTGAGAGGGAGGACGGAGGAGAAGCAGCGAGATACTCGCGCGTGGAGCTTAGACTCGTTCCTTGCTCCGCGCAGAGTGAATTGAAAAGTTGCAGTGCCACGGCCCCCCATCCCCCTGGTAACTTAACGGGTTGAGGCCCGGCAGTGCGTACAAGGGACACAAGAGTAGTAAGACTCCAGTGCACAAGGACGCCTCCTGACCCCGGGGCCCCACAAAGAGAGATCCCAAAAGGGAAGAGGGGGTTAAGAGGAGCTCTGTGGGAGTCACCGAAAATAACGAAGTGAGGGAGCGGCCAATACTGATCTGGCCACTAGCCTTGGAGGAGATCCACACCAACTGGGCCCCCAGGAGCAGCCCAATGGCGACTGAGCACCGACGATCGTGCCAATAGAGTGGTGACAGGCTATTCAGGGGACACACTGCACAGGGTGTGAGAGCCAACCTATAAGGAGAGCAAACTGGAGTAAAAGCCCCCCAGGGGACGGCGAGGGCAACAAAGTCACAGACACAGTGGAGTGGGGGGCTTGAAGTTCGCTGAGGCCACAGAGAGGAGAAGAGTCCAAAGAGAAACCGAGGGGTAGATAAGGAGGTACTGAGGCGTTTAGTTAAAGCAAAGGACCTGGGAGGCCAGAGACCAGACCAGAGGGATCGCTCCCCCAGCCCTAGCTTGACACATGGCGACCACACAAGAAGGGGGACTCTGCCCCCACTGGAAGTGCACCAAAAAACCAAGGGGTGGTGAAGCACAACTGGAGAGTGAAGGGGGTGCTAGCATTCCAGAGACATAAAGAAGTCACACGCTGAACCATTGACTGATGACCACGACAGGGGTGTGGTTAACACAGTTAACAAGGCACCCGGAGACCCAAGCGAGACACGGACAGGTGGCGGAGCGGTCGCGGATGCACAGCAAAGCCAGTGAAGGACCTGTGCAGGCTGCTTTGAGAGCTGGACCTTGTGAGACCTGGGTAGAAACCACACTGGAAGAAGATCAGAGCCCGTCAGGACACAGAAGGGTGGCACAGGCAGGATTGCAGTCCCTGCAGCGCTTCAAGAGGGGCCGAACTGACGGTGGGGAAGGAAACCAGCCAACACAGGTGGAAATGGCTGCAGGGGGAAGCTTGGCACCCCGGGCCCTGAGCAGAGAGGACCTCAAAGTCATCCTCCAGTAAATAAAGGCAATAAGGACAGACATCCAAGCTTCAATATGTGACCTTAACGGCCAAGTGGATAAGCTAGAGAGAATAAAAGGGGGACAACATGGAAGGCATGGACAACAACTAGCTACAGGCGGATCTCCTGGATATGAAATATGAAGGATGTCTGTCAGACCTGGAAATGCATGAGAAAGAAACCATTTTGAAACTGGACGATTTGGAGAATAGGGAATGTCGGAACAACTTACGCATTCTAGGGGTCAGAGAGCAGAAAGGAGAATTGGCTGTGGAAGTGGGGAGGAAGGTACAAAGACTGATCAATCAGCTGTTCGCCCTGGATGGAGGGAAGGAGGTCCAATTGGAAAGGGCACACGGAGGAGGTGGCAGAGGAGGAAAGTGTGCAAGATCAATTGTGGTCTGTTTTCTGAGGTATAGGGAGAAGATGGAAGACTTGGAGAAGGTCAAGCAGCTTGGAGGCTTCCAGTATGAAGGAGACACGATTAGGGTGTTCCAAGACCTGTCGGCTCTCACCCTGTCCCGCCGCCGAGATTGCCAACTCTAACACAATGGTTAACTGAAAAAGGCATAAGATATCGTTGGTCCTACCCGTTTGCACTATCCTTTGAAAAGGGGGAGGCTGATTACAGAGTGACTAGTGGACAAGAAGCACAGCAGGTCCTCCAGGTTCTCAGGGGCAAGGATCACAGCGGAGATCAAGAGGGGTCAACGGGGACACTGATAGAACGGTACGGGCCAGAAGGCTCACGGAGTGTGAAGAAAAAAATGGAGGGGGGCAGGAAATTCAAAAAGCTTAACACTCCTCCACAGAAGAACCTGGGCGATTCATGAAGATAGAAATGAGATGGCATAGTTGGGGAAGCGTAAATGGCTAATGAGTTTTGATAATATGATGTGAGGGAGGAGATGTGGTGGTAGTTTGAATCACGGTCCGGGCAAGCACTCATCCCTGGTGGCCCATCATGAGGTGGGCATCTTGGAGGGAAGTCTGATGATGTTTGGGGGGGAAGAAGGGATGGGGTGGGGGAAAATTCTCATTTATGGCTAATTTCCTTACCTAGTGAGTCCCTCAGCAGCTTTGCTGGATTTCTGGGGTTCTTTTTTTTCACCTGGTAAGAGTGTGAGCCTTTTCCAGTGTAATTGTTTGTGTGTGTTGTACTTTTTGTGCTCATAGGCTAAGGAGTGTCACCAACTCCCTAGGCATCATCTTGTTACTTGTGTGTCACACAGCACCTTTAGTGCAGTGACACAGGGATGTCCTTTAAGGTTTCCCTTGTGAACTCCATTTCTGGGGATGACTACTGTCCCCCAGAAACATGTAAAGTCACCATTGGCTTTACTAGTCCTTTTAAAATACAGATCCAGTACAAGCCATCTTACAATGGAGTACTGGAGGGGAATATCTTTCCCCTGTCCTTCTGTAACTCAAGGGGCACTTTGTGTCCCCCTTCCCGACTCGATGTGGCTGGTGGCAGTGGAAACTAGCATTTTTATGCGGATTCCCGTGTTAATGTTCTGGCTGTGGTGACAGACGTGAACATAAAACCCGCTACCCCATATCTTTTGCATTTTGGGTCCTAGCATGGTTTTTCGCCATTTCGTGTTGGAAAGGTCTTTCTTGTTTGCTTTTCGCGCCAAACCAGGTTTGGTTTCCTTGTTCTCCGTCCTTTGGCGGGCTTCTGCGAAGAAGCCCTTCTTTGGCATCTGGCTGTCTAGGTGGGCTGAATGTGAGTGAGGGGTTTAGTAACCCCCTGCACATGGTCTCCTTGGAGACCCAAGTCGCACTTTGTGTCCATTGGCTGAGGTGGTTGTCCGGGCTGGACAACCGCCCTGGTGTGTGATTGACAGCCAGGCTGTGTGAATGGGGGATTTTGGCATAAAAGGCAGGACTCTTGGGCTGGAAGTCAGTCGCCACTGGAACTACAAGAACCGAAGAGAAGCGGAGAAGAAGACAGCTGCTGCAACTCCTGGATCCCGGTGAAGCCCTGCTGCAGCCCTGAGCTATCTACCCTTCAACGACAGAGAAGTTCCAGTCCGGAGTCTTCTTCCCTTGAGCCTGGTGGGATCAACCAGCTCACCTTCTACAGCCAGAAAATCCTCTTCTGGGTCGAAATCACTGCACTGAGCTGTAGTGGTCCGGATAGCCATCAGAAGAGCACTCTCCTATTTTAAAGGAGCGCACCTTTTATTCACCGTTGCTTTGCTGCTGCTGGCTTCATCCCTGGGTAGTGCAGATCGCTCCAGATGTCCTCCTTCTTGTCCCCACAACTGAAGCTTCAGGAACTGTGAGTCTGCACAAACTACCAGGAACAACTGCCGTAGCACCAGCTTTTTTCATCCGAATAAGGTACTGTGTCCGTTTGGTCGTTCTCTCCGTCCGACCTTGAGGAATCGGGGTGAACCCTTTTTCCTTTCCGAAGACTTGTCCTTTCTTCCTTCCGTCTTATAACTTTTGCTTCCCTTTTGACAATATTGAGTACTCCTGGCAACGTTAATCTTGAACTATTCTAACCGTGTGATCCTCGACAACAGAGCCCTGCTCCATTTGACACTGGCGCAGGCCTATTGACTTTTATCTGCCTCTTAGGAAACGTCCTCTGATTCTATTGCCTTGACAATGGTATTGCCTATGATTTTTATCCACTATTCCCTTGTTTTAATTCTATGTGGTAAGTGTGTTTGAATTCGGGTGTATTTCTTCTCATGGGTACGCGTTATTTTCGTAAGACCGAACTGTCATTACTGTCAAAAAGTGATCGCGTATTAACCCACGGTAACATCTTTGTTTCTAAACACTGGTCTGTCAAATCCTAATGTACTAACCTTGAATTGAGCTGAACAAGAGGAATTGGTTGTGTGTAGTATATTTAGAGTGTGGTTTTGTTTAATAGAAGTGAAGTGTTTTGTGAACAGATGGTCTAAAAATAAATGTACTTATATTTTCTAGCCTGAAACCTTGAGTCAGTGTTTGTTTGCGTCACAGTAATTGTAGTCCTTTGTGTAATCCCTATTACTGCTCATTTGCTCTTGAGATAAGTCTGGCTGCTCAGCCATCGCTACCACTTTACTGTGTAGTACAGGCTTGTACCAAAGGTGAAATTGTACTATCACTTGTAGTTTTAATTGTATGCAGTGTTCCCTAAGGGTACTGCATATGATTCTGCCTAACAAAGAGGGATTGGGAAAGGGCATAAGGTGCAAACGATTCCAAGGATAGCCGCAGTGCAATGGAAGGAGTGGTGGGAACGGGGGGCTATAGGCCCAAATGGTGAGAACTGAAGTGAGGGGCCAGGCCGAGGCTCTTAAAATGGGGACCCTGAATGTTAAGGGTCTGAACTCCCACCAAGCGCTCACTGCTAGGGAGAGAGATGCGAAATAGAGACCTTGATGTGCTATTGGTGCAAGAGACACGGTTTCAGCAAGGGGAAGAGAGGCGCACCCTGGGGCCACAGGTGGGTGTTACGCTTACCTGGTCTCTGCAGAGGTGTTGGGGCATGTGTTACTCACCGGTGAGATGAGTGCGTGGAACCGGGGAGTATCCAAAACCCAGGAAGTTGCTTGAAGAGCTTTGGGTAGGGCCTCTACCCAAGCCTCCTCTCTGTGAGGGAATAAGACCTTCAAAATGATATGACCACTTGCTGTATTTAACCAGACAAGGGGACTGATCACCCAGAAGGGCGGGGAGAAAGCGCACCGCCACGAACCAGGCTGTAAAGGAAGAATAACAAGTGAGTAACACGAAGATAACAGTTGTCCTCTGTAAGCCTTACTAACTGATGTAATACCTGGGCTTTTTCCCCCCGTAGGATAGAAGAACAGCACAATTCGGGAATCACCTAGGAATATAACAAGACTTAGTATCTAACTGGCTTAAACTAAGACACAATTCAAGAGGTGGACAGGATCTTACCAGTGGAGACTGAATGGAGGATTTGAGTAGCTTAGAACACAACGACAGGGATAAAATAAGAAAAAGGAAATGTTAGTAGGAGGATGCTAATACCCGGGCGGCACGAGAGTCGCACTGGATTCGGGATGGTGCACAGCTGCAGAGCGTCCTTGAGTGCACGGATTAACCAGGGGCTTTCCAAATGTTCCGTTTGTGAAGCAAAAAGTCTTACCACTGATGAACGAAGGATGATGACAGCAACCAGTCGGGATGGCAGTTCCAGGGAAGGTAAGTGGAAGGCAGGTAAGGTTTGGCGCGATGCAGAACAGCCAGTCGGGATGGCTATTCCTGAGATAGGAAGTCGAAGGCAGGCAAGGTCTGGTACACTAGCGGACAATAACAAAGACAAACTTTTTCTAGCGGGGTCCGTGAAGCAAAACAGGTTCGGTACACGGGAAGGCAGTTCAATAAGGGTATTCCAAAATAGAGGGTCCAGTAAACAGTCCGAGTCGAATCCGTAAGAACAAGGAGGTTTTCAGCTATTGAAGATGGAGCTTCTAAATGCCGGGAGTAGCTGTAAACAGAAGCGGCGCCCTGGCTGTCTCCATGGACTAAATCAGTGAGAGAGGCGGGGCAAGCCAATGCGAGGCTCTACCGGCAAACTACCGTACGGAGCCAGGTTTGCTGGGGAATGTAGTTTTTCGATTCGCTAACTTCCACGGCAGCTGCCATCGTGCACGAAATGGGGCAGCATAATGCCGAATTCTTTTGGGGAGTGCCACAAATCTCCTCTTCATTCTGGTAGTTGCACTAGGAAGTCGAAGTGCTAGAGGAGCAGGTGGCTGGGTTTTGCGCACAGAGGGGGGTGAATGACGACCCATAACAGCATGGTTGCAGCCCTCCCGGGGGTGAGGTTGCGTGGGTCCGACTTCGCCCTCTGCGCTTATGTGGTGACTGGTGGTAATAGGTGATACTGCTCGGGACTGCTCCTGCATGGAGAATAGGGGGCCTGAGTATGCCAGCTTGTGCGCCTGATCCCCTTCCAGACACCTTCTCCCAAACCGTGGTACCTGTGGGATGCGCTGTCCCTGGAAAGCTCACCTGTTGATTAGTTTTGGCGAGCACTCCATCCTGCTGCTTCTGGCAGGGGCGCTTGTATGATCTGGACCGAGTTCCTTCACTGGTCCCTTGCACATGGTAGTCCAGTCCTGCTGCGACTAAGCCACTATGCTTCATGTAAGTGTTCCTGTTTGCCTTTGTCTTTCCTTGTCTGTTTTTGTTGTATTGTAAAGTTTGTTGTCTTGTATTGCTGTCCGTTCCACTTTTGATGTTTGCTCTTTTGCTTTCTTCCCTTGCAGGTGATGTTGCTGGCCCGGCAGAAACTGCGGAGCTCGAGGCGACAGCCGGAGGGAATGAGGAACGAAGCTGCAGCGGTACAGTAGCTGGTAAATTGTTAACTAGGGGGCACGCAGGGTTCAAATGCGGCGCAGCCCTAGTACGGATGTTCTAACTTGTCTTTCTTCTTCATCGAAGGGTCTGAGTTCATGGATGTGGAGTGTGGTACTGCAGCGTCGGGATCAAGATCTGTCAGGAGATGAATCTGCAGATGAAGCAATGAAGCACCGGTTTCCTTGAGGTGAGTATGCAGGAGAACGCCTTGTTTCAAAGGTAAGTAAACTGGTTCAAGCTTCCCTTCGGTGTCGATCCGCACACTGCTTCTGATTATCTTTGGCTCTGGCAAGATGCTGCTTCCTTAAAAACCAGGGTCATTGTTTTGTGTAAGGTTGTTACAGCTGGCATTTCTAATGATTCGAGTGGGTCGAAAACGGATGTACGTGGATGTCGACTGTACCCTATATAGAATGGGCTTTGTCCCATACTGGTGTGAATGGAGTTGTTATATGCGTATTCTGCTAACCAAAGTATGTCCTTCCAGGTATCCTCGGTTTGTTGCAGCATACACCTTATGTATTTCTCGAGGATCTGGTTAGTCCGTTCGGTCTGGCCGTCGGTTTGGGGGTGATGGCTTGTAGATAACTGGAGGTCAATTTTGGAAATTTTACAACACCTTTTCCAGAATGCAGAGACAAACTGAGTTCCTCAGTCTGATATCAATATTGATGGGAACCCATGTAGCTGGACAATCTGTTCCAAAAACACGGTAGACACAGTAGAAACTTTTGGGAGACCTTTCAGGGGAAAAAAGTGGGCCATTTTGAAAAACAGATCTATAATGAATAAGATGGTATTGTATCCGTTACAGGAGGGAAGGTTTGTAATAAAATCCATTGATAGCGTATGCCAAGGTGCTGGGGGTACCTAAAGGACGTAGCAGACCTGCAGGAGTTTGTTTTTGGGACAGGTTGCGATGAACTGGACAATGTCCTTTCGCCAAGTTGGCCACCAGTAATTTTTCTTTAATTTAGCTTGGGTTTTGGCTATTCCCGGATGCCCTTCTACTATTGAATCGTGATAATTTGTGATAATTTGATTCTGTAATTTCTTATCTGGGATGTACAATCGTCCTTGGTAGTATGGTAGGTTGTCCACGATCGTATATCGGTCTCGCTTCCCTAACCATTCCTGTTGCGCTGGTGGACTCATCTAGTGTTGCAGTTCAGATTTTAAGTTGTCTAGAGTGGTGGTTGCGGCAATCATGCCTTAGATTTGTCCTTCGGGGATGATGGCCACGGGGTCTGGTGTAGTGAATGCCTCTTCTCCCTTACTCATGCGAGACAGGGCTTCCACTTTTCCATTGCGTACTCTGGGTCTATAGGTGATGACAAAGTCATATTCCACTAAGAAGAGAGCCCAGCGGAGTTGGCATGATGATTGCGCTTTAGCGGTCTTCAGATATTGTAGATTGTGATGATCCGTGATGACGGTGACTGTATGTCTAGCTCCAAGAAAATAATGGGCCTCATTACGAGTCCGTCGGTCTGGAATGCAGTGATTCCGTGACGACAGTGACACAGTTTCCGCGTCCGCAAGGTTGCGGAAAGAGTGGCCAATTATGGCCTGTCGGTCGCACGCAAAACACCAACGCGGAAACGGTGTCACCGTTGCCACGTAAACACCCACGGAAATGGAAATACTGCCCCAAAAAGCAGTGCACAAACCTTGACCACCACCGTCATCACGGACACGGAAACACCGGAAGCGGAAATACCATGACCGCGAAAACCGGAAAGAGAGAGGCGGCCATTATATAAACCACAATCCACTGCCATCCAGAGTCAGCACAGGCCAGATCACCACTCTGAGAAGGCAAAAAGGACCACCACCATGGCAGCCAGGATCCCTGCACAAAAACAGCGGAAACAGTGCTTCAGCGAGGCAGAGCCCACCGTACTAGTGGACCACATTGTGCAGCATGCAGAAATGCTGTTCAGAGCTGACCAGCGCCGTGCAACCCAGCAACGTAGAAAGAAGGTGTGGGCAGAAGCTGCACGCAGGTGCACAGCAGTAGGTGTCACAACACACGGCATGAAGGACTGCCACAATAGGTGGGACGACCTTCAGCGAGGCAGAGCCCACCGTACTAGTGGACCACATTGTGCAGCATGCAGAAATGCTGTTCAGCGCTGACCAGCGCCGTGCAACCCAGCAACGTAGAAAGAAGGTGTGGGCAGAAGCTGCACGCAGGTGCACAGCAGTAGGTGTCACAACACACGGCATGAAGGACTGCCACAATAGGTGGGACGACCTCAGACTCAGGGTGCGCTACCTCATTGCTGCACACCGGCAGCAGAGCAGTGGCACAGGTGGAGGGCCTGTATCACCACTAAAACTGCAGACATGGGAGGAGCGCTGCAGCAGTATACTCCACCTTGAGTCAATACATGGCATTGGCGATCTAGAGGCAGGAGTGAGCCCACCTGCAGATGCCGGTAAATGCACACATTACAATGCCATGAGTGCTTCTTGAGCCCAGGAGTCCCCCAAAGGACCCATTCATACACATACACATGAGTGCATCAACAGTCCTATGCGTGTAAATGCAAGTGCTCACCGATCGATATTTCTGATGCATGTGATGGACCCATCAGGTACCAGCACACAACTAATAGCATGCCCTCTGTGTCCCCACAGCCATTTCAAGTGACAGTGACAACGCCCAACAGGCGAGGCAACGTGCACCTGCATGTGGACAACGCAGCACCTCTGCCCAGGAGGACGACGCAAGATGCTCTGGAACTCAGCCACCAGATGCATCTGGCACGGATGCACCAGCCAACACCACCATCCCCATGCTGCCTGCTGCCACACAAGTCCCACGTCCACCCATCATGCCCCCAGATCCCATCCCTAAGAACATCTGCACTGCGAAGGAGGCTGCATGCAGTGATAACAGTGCCCCAGCCTTGCAGGCTGAAGTAGGGCCACAGGGTGAGGGGTCCAACTTGGATGACCTATCATCCCTCCACGACCTTCAGTTCAGCCCCCCATCACTGCATAGTCCCATGAGGTTGCCAACCCCCTCCATGGCTGAGCTGAATGCCCGCATGCAGCGGATGGAAGATCAGCAGGCCACCCTTACGCAGCTTGTTGAAAGGCAGCTGGAGGAGTCCAGGTTGCAGCGGAAGGAGGCCAGGCTGCAGAGTGAGACTTATTCTACATCTGTGCGTCGGATCTCCAGGGCCATTGGACGTTTTGCAACCACCATCGTGACCTTAGCATGCCATGTCCAGGAGGGCAACAATAACACATCCACCATAGCAGAGTCCATGTTCCTTGCCCAGCAGGCGTATCTAGGACGTATGTCAACACTGACACCAACCGCGCGGTCCACCAGCACCACCTCATCTAGCTCCACCACTGCCAGCCCACGGAGGCACTCAAATCGTCTGACAGGGCCCTCTGGCAAGGATGCCCATGCGCAGGAGCGCACACACAAATAATGCCATGTGTGTTTGGCTGTGCAGGAGACAATCAGGGACACAATGTGTGTATGGGGGTGGGTACGTTTGGGTGGTGGGGGAGGTCCATTAGGGGGTTAGTGTTTTGGGGCCTGGTTGGGGGTGGGTACATTTGGGTGGTGGGTTGGCATGAGTATACAGCTTCCCTACACAATGCACCTTCTTTCCTGTTTTGTTTAAATATATCACCTTTGAAAACTCTATAATGAGTGGACATCCATCATTTCATTTGCAGTAAATCCATTTATTAGCTGGCATCGTCATATCCATGCAATGCTGTCATTGTGCAGTCTCTCAAAAGTAAATGCGAATGAGTGGATCCCGTGCTTGTTGGCCATCTTGTGCACCCACAGGAGGGAGTGGAGACATCCCATCCCCATCCCCATCTTCAACTCCATCATCATCCTCTGTGTCTGGGGGCAGCGGAATGTTCTTGTGCATGCACAGATTGTGCAGCATGGCACACACAAGCACAATTTTACCCGTCTTCACTGGGCTGTAGAGCAGTGATCCGCAGGATCTTCCTTCCGTCTTATAACTTTTGCTTCCCTTTTGACAATATTGAGTACTCCTGGCAACGTTAATCTTGAACTATTCTAACCGTGTGATCCTCGACAACAGAGCCCTGCTCCATTTGACACTGGCGCAGGCCTATTGACTTTTATCTGCCTCTTAGGAAACGTCCTCTGATTCTATTGCCTTGACAATGGTATTGCCTATGATTTTTATCCACTATTCCCTTGTTTTAATTCTATGTGGTAAGTGTGTTTGAATTCGGGTGTATTTCTTCTCATGGGTACGCGTTATTTTCGTAAGACCGAACTGTCATTACTGTCAAAAAGTGATCGCGTATTAACCCACGGTAACATCTTTGTTTCTAAACACTGGTCTGTCAAATCCTAATGTACTAACCTTGAATTGAGCTGAACAAGAGGAATTGGTTGTGTGTAGTATATTTAGAGTGTGGTTTTGTTTAATAGAAGTGAAGTGTTTTGTGAACAGATGGTCTAAAAATAAATGTACTTATATTTTCTAGCCTGAAACCTTGAGTCAGTGTTTGTTTGCGTCACAGTAATTGTAGTCCTTTGTGTAATCCCTATTACTGCTCATTTGCTCTTGAGATAAGTCTGGCTGCTCAGCCATCGCTACCACTTTACTGTGTAGTACAGGCTTGTACCAAAGGTGAAATTGTACTATCACTTGTAGTTTTAATTGTATGCAGTGTTCCCTAAGGGTACTGCATATGATTCTGCCTAACAAAGAGGGATTGGGAAAGGGCATAGGTGCAAACGATTCCAAGGATAGCCGCAGTGCAATGGAAGGAGTGGTGGGAACGGGGGGCTATAGGCCCAAATGGTGAGAACTGAAGTGAGGGGCCAGGCCGAGGCTCTTAAAATGGGGACCCTGAATGTTAAGGGTCTGAACTCCCACCAAGCGCTCACTGCTAGGGAGAGAGATGCGAAATAGAGACCTTGATGTGCTATTGGTGCAAGAGACACGGTTTCAGCAAGGGGAAGAGAGGCGCACCCTGGGGCCACAGGTGGGTGTTACGCTTACCTGGTCTCTGCAGAGGTGTTGGGGCATGTGTTACTCACCGGTGAGATGAGTGCGTGGAACCGGGGAGTATCCAAAACCCAGGAAGTTGCTTGAAGAGCTTTGGGTAGGGCCTCTACCCAAGCCTCCTCTCTGTGAGGGAATAAGACCTTCAAAATGATATGACCACTTGCTGTATTTAACCAGACAAGGGGACTGATCACCCAGAAGGGCGGGGAGAAAGCGCACCGCCACGAACCAGGCTGTAAAGGAAGAATAACAAGTGAGTAACACGAAGATAACAGTTGTCCTCTGTAAGCCTTACTAACTGATGTAATACCTGGGCTTTTTCCCCCCGTAGGATAGAAGAACAGCACAATTCGGGAATCACCTAGGAATATAACAAGACTTAGTATCTAACTGGCTTAAACTAAGACACAATTCAAGAGGTGGACAGGATCTTACCAGTGGAGACTGAATGGAGGATTTGAGTAGCTTAGAACACAACGACAGGGATAAAATAAGAAAAAGGAAATGTTAGTAGGAGGATGCTAATACCCGGGCGGCACGAGAGTCGCACTGGATTCGGGATGGTGCACAGCTGCAGAGCGTCCTTGAGTGCACGGATTAACCAGGGGCTTTCCAAATGTTCCGTTTGTGAAGCAAAAAGTCTTACCACTGATGAACGAAGGATGATGACAGCAACCAGTCGGGATGGCAGTTCCAGGGAAGGTAAGTGGAAGGCAGGTAAGGTTTGGCGCGATGCAGAACAGCCAGTCGGGATGGCTATTCCTGAGATAGGAAGTCGAAGGCAGGCAAGGTCTGGTACACTAGCGGACAATAACAAAGACAAACTTTTTCTAGCGGGGTCCGTGAAGCAAAACAGGTTCGGTACACGGGAAGGCAGTTCAATAAGGGTATTCCAAAATAGAGGGTCCAGTAAACAGTCCGAGTCGAATCCGTAAGAACAAGGAGGTTTTCAGCTATTGAAGATGGAGCTTCTAAATGCCGGGAGTAGCTGTAAACAGAAGCGGCGCCCTGGCTGTCTCCATGGACTAAATCAGTGAGAGAGGCGGGGCAAGCCAATGCGAGGCTCTACCGGCAAACTACCGTACGGAGCCAGGTTTGCTGGGGAATGTAGTTTTTCGATTCGCTAACTTCCACGGCAGCTGCCATCGTGCACGAAATGGGGCAGCATAATGCCGAATTCTTTTGGGGAGTGCCACAAATCTCCTCTTCATTCTGGTAGTTGCACTAGGAAGTCGAAGTGCTAGAGGAGCAGGTGGCTGGGTTTTGCGCACAGAGGGGGGTGAATGACGACCCATAACAGCATGGTTGCAGCCCTCCCGGGGGTGAGGTTGCGTGGGTCCGACTTCGCCCTCTGCGCTTATGTGGTGACTGGTGGTAATAGGTGATACTGCTCGGGACTGCTCCTGCATGGAGAATAGGGGGCCTGAGTATGCCAGCTTGTGCGCCTGATCCCCTTCCAGACACCTTCTCCCAAACCGTGGTACCTGTGGGATGCGCTGTCCCTGGAAAGCTCACCTGTTGATTAGTTTTGGCGAGCACTCCATCCTGCTGCTTCTGGCAGGGGCGCTTGTATGATCTGGACCGAGTTCCTTCACTGGTCCCTTGCACATGGTAGTCCAGTCCTGCTGCGACTAAGCCACTATGCTTCATGTAAGTGTTCCTGTTTGCCTTTGTCTTTCCTTGTCTGTTTTTGTTGTATTGTAAAGTTTGTTGTCTTGTATTGCTGTCCGTTCCACTTTTGATGTTTGCTCTTTTGCTTTCTTCCCTTGCAGGTGATGTTGCTGGCCCGGCAGAAACTGCGGAGCTCGAGGCGACAGCCGGAGGGAATGAGGAACGAAGCTGCAGCGGTACAGTAGCTGGTAAATTGTTAACTAGGGGGCACGCAGGGTTCAAATGCGGCGCAGCCCTAGTACGGATGTTCTAACTTGTCTTTCTTCTTCATCGAAGGGTCTGAGTTCATGGATGTGGAGTGTGGTACTGCAGCGTCGGGATCAAGATCTGTCAGGAGATGAATCTGCAGATGAAGCAATGAAGCACCGGTTTCCTTGAGGTGAGTATGCAGGAGAACGCCTTGTTTCAAAGGTAAGTAAACTGGTTCAAGCTTCCCTTCGGTGTCGATCCGCACACTGCTTCTGATTATCTTTGGCTCTGGCAAGATGCTGCTTCCTTAAAAACCAGGGTCATTGTTTTGTGTAAGGTTGTTACAGCTGGCATTTCTAATGATTCGAGTGGGTCGAAAACGGATGTACGTGGATGTCGACTGTACCCTATATAGAATGGGCTTTGTCCCATACTGGTGTGAATGGAGTTGTTATATGCGTATTCTGCTAACCAAAGTATGTCCTTCCAGGTATCCTCGGTTTGTTGCAGCATACACCTTATGTATTTCTCGAGGATCTGGTTAGTCCGTTCGGTCTGGCCGTCGGTTTGGGGGTGATGGCTTGTAGATAACTGGAGGTCAATTTTGGAAATTTTACAACACCTTTTCCAGAATGCAGAGACAAACTGAGTTCCTCAGTCTGATATCAATATTGATGGGAACCCATGTAGCTGGACAATCTGTTCCAAAAACACGGTAGACACAGTAGAAACTTTTGGGAGACCTTTCAGGGGAAAAAAGTGGGCCATTTTGAAAAACAGATCTATAATGAATAAGATGGTATTGTATCCGTTACAGGAGGGAAGGTTTGTAATAAAATCCATTGATAGCGTATGCCAAGGTGCTGGGGGTACCTAAAGGACGTAGCAGACCTGCAGGAGTTTGTTTTTGGGACAGGTTGCGATGAACTGGACAATGTCCTTTCGCCAAGTTGGCCACCAGTAATTTTTCTTTAATTTAGCTTGGGTTTTGGCTATTCCCGGATGCCCTTCTACTATTGAATCGTGATAATTTGTGATAATTTGATTCTGTAATTTCTTATCTGGGATGTACAATCGTCCTTGGTAGTATGGTAGGTTGTCCACGATCGTATATCGGTCTCGCTTCCCTAACCATTCCTGTTGCGCTGGTGGACTCATCTAGTGTTGCAGTTCAGATTTTAAGTTGTCTAGAGTGGTGGTTGCGGCAATCATGCCTTAGATTTGTCCTTCGGGGATGATGGCCACGGGGTCTGGTGTAGTGAATGCCTCTTCTCCCTTACTCATGCGAGACAGGGCTTCCACTTTTCCATTGCGTACTCTGGGTCTATAGGTGATGACAAAGTCATATTCCACTAAGAAGAGAGCCCAGCGGAGTTGGCATGATGATTGCGCTTTAGCGGTCTTCAGATATTGTAGATTGTGATGATCCGTGATGACGGTGACTGTATGTCTAGCTCCAAGAAAATAATGGGCCTCATTACGAGTCCGTCGGTCTGGAATGCAGTGATTCCGTGACGACAGTGACACAGTTTCCGCGTCCGCAAGGTTGCGGAAAGAGTGGCCAATTATGGCCTGTCGGTCGCACGCAAAACACCAACGCGGAAACGGTGTCACCGTTGCCACGTAAACACCCACGGAAATGGAAATACTGCCCCAAAAAGCAGTGCACAAACCTTGACCACCACCGTCATCACGGACACGGAAACACCGGAAGCGGAAATACCATGACCGCGAAAACCGGAAAGAGAGAGGCGGCCATTATATAAACCACAATCCACTGCCATCCAGAGTCAGCACAGGCCAGATCACCACTCTGAGCAGGCAAAAAGGACCACCACCATGGCAGCCAGGATCCCTGCACAAAAACAGCGGAAACAGTGCTTCAGCGAGGCAGAGCCCACCGTACTAGTGGACCACATTGTGCAGCATGCAGAAATGCTGTTCAGAGCTGACCAGCGCCGTGCAACCCAGCAACGTAGAAAGAAGGTGTGGGCAGAAGCTGCACGCAGGTGCACAGCAGTAGGTGTCACAACACACGGCATGAAGGACTGCCACAATAGGTGGGACGACCTTCAGCGAGGCAGAGCCCACCGTACTAGTGGACCACATTGTGCAGCATGCAGAAATGCTGTTCAGCGCTGACCAGCGCCGTGCAACCCAGCAACGTAGAAAGAAGGTGTGGGCAGAAGCTGCACGCAGGTGCACAGCAGTAGGTGTCACAACACACGGCATGAAGGACTGCCACAATAGGTGGGACGACCTCAGACTCAGGGTGCGCTACCTCATTGCTGCACACCGGCAGCAGAGCAGTGGCACAGGTGGAGGGCCTGTATCACCACTAAAACTGCAGACATGGGAGGAGCGCTGCAGCAGTATACTCCACCTTGAGTCAATACATGGCATTGGCGATCTAGAGGCAGGAGTGAGCCCACCTGCAGATGCCGGTAAATGCACACATTACAATGCCATGAGTGCTTCTTGAGCCCAGGAGTCCCCCAAAGGACCCATTCATACACATACACATGAGTGCATCAACAGTCCTATGCGTGTAAATGCAAGTGCTCACCGATCGATATTTCTGATGCATGTGATGGACCCATCAGGTACCAGCACACAACTAATAGCATGCCCTCTGTGTCCCCACAGCCATTTCAAGTGACAGTGACAACGCCCAACAGGCGAGGCAACGTGCACCTGCATGTGGACAACGCAGCACCTCTGCCCAGGAGGACGACGCAAGATGCTCTGGAACTCAGCCACCAGATGCATCTGGCACGGATGCACCAGCCAACACCACCATCCCCATGCTGCCTGCTGCCACACAAGTCCCACGTCCACCCATCATGCCCCCAGATCCCATCCCTAAGAACATCTGCACTGCGAAGGAGGCTGCATGCAGTGATAACAGTGCCCCAGCCTTGCAGGCTGAAGTAGGGCCACAGGGTGAGGGGTCCAACTTGGATGACCTATCATCCCTCCACGACCTTCAGTTCAGCCCCCCATCACTGCATAGTCCCATGAGGTTGCCAACCCCCTCCATGGCTGAGCTGAATGCCCGCATGCAGCGGATGGAAGATCAGCAGGCCACCCTTACGCAGCTTGTTGAAAGGCAGCTGGAGGAGTCCAGGTTGCAGCGGAAGGAGGCCAGGCTGCAGAGTGAGACTTATTCTACATCTGTGCGTCGGATCTCCAGGGCCATTGGACGTTTTGCAACCACCATCGTGACCTTAGCATGCCATGTCCAGGAGGGCAACAATAACACATCCACCATAGCAGAGTCCATGTTCCTTGCCCAGCAGGCGTATCTAGGACGTATGTCAACACTGACACCAACCGCGCGGTCCACCAGCACCACCTCATCTAGCTCCACCACTGCCAGCCCACGGAGGCACTCAAATCGTCTGACAGGGCCCTCTGGCAAGGATGCCCATGCGCAGGAGCGCACACACAAATAATGCCATGTGTGTTTGGCTGTGCAGGAGACAATCAGGGACACAATGTGTGTATGGGGGTGGGTACGTTTGGGTGGTGGGGGAGGTCCATTAGGGGGTTAGTGTTTTGGGGCCTGGTTGGGGGTGGGTACATTTGGGTGGTGGGTTGGCATGAGTGTACAGCTTCCCTACACAATGCACCTTCTTTCCTGTTTTGTTTAAATATATCACCTTTGAAAACTCTATAATGAGTGGACATCCATCATTTCATTTGCAGTAAATCCATTTATTAGCTGGCATCGTCATATCCATGCAATGCTGTCATTGTGCAGTCTCTCAAAAGTAAATGCGAATGAGTGGATCCCGTGCTTGTTGGCCATCTTGTGCACCCACAGGAGGGAGTGGAGACATCCCATCCCCATCCCCATCTTCAACTCCATCATCATCCTCTGTGTCTGGGGGCAGCGGAATGTTCTTGTGCATGCACAGATTGTGCAGCATGGCACACACAAGCACAATTTTACCCGTCTTCACTGGGCTGTAGAGCAGTGATCCGCAGGATCTGCTCAAGCAGCGGAACATGGTCTTCAGTAGGCCAAATGCCCTCTCAATCATGCCACGTGTGCGGACGTGTGCCCTGTTGTACGCCTCCTCATGCCTGTTCCTTGGCCTCCGTACAGGTGTCATCAGCCATGGCGTAAGTGCATATCCAGCATCACCTACATGGATGTAAATGTGGGGGACATGTCAGTGTTGGTGGTATCATGTCTTGATCAGATGCAGTGCAATCTTGTGTCATTATTCATTCATCCATATGGGCCAAGCAGTGGTTGGACCGGTGGCTGATTACCATTCCTGGGTCATTGTTGTCGACGTTGACATTTGGACATTGCCCAACGACTTGCTGTGCATATGTTATCAATGACAATTGGTATCAATAAGTATTCACTAACCTGACCAGACACCTACTTCACGTGGAGGAGACAAATGCTGAAATGAAGATCTCCCAGACAGCCCTGCCCTCCCCTCACCGGAAATAACAACAAAATCAATGAGGGAAGGAGCACAACCCCCAGGGAAACCCTCGGGGGGAAGTAAACCCTGTGTAGATGCAGCTTACAGGATGTCTGGAAGAGGTCTTGAGGTAGGTAGCAATCTTCTGGGTAGTGGAAGGTTTGTGGCTGTATTGGATTCTCTACGGACAGAGACAGACAGAAGGTAAGTATATTGCTGTGAGAGGAGAGAAAGGTAGAGTAGGATAGAAGGGGAGGCTCACACTTACTGGCCAATCCTGCCGGAAGTAACTGAAGGGCTAATGCGGACCCAGAATACTGGAGGTACAACACCTAGGTCCCGGAACGTTAGTAGAATAACCACTCTAAGGATAGAGAGAGAATTACTTCCTGCAGACGTAAATGGGGAAATTATAGAGGCCATGCGGGCAGGAGGAACCGACTCACTTTGGATTGGAAAGGAGGAACAATGTGATGCTCGGAGTGGAAAATGGAAGTATATGAATTGCCAGGAAAGAACGGGGTCCAATACGGGAGCTGATTTCAGATCTCGAGAAAGGAAGAGAGCCGCTGAGAAAGTCTGGGAGAGGGATGATTAAGAGGAGAAAGGTTAGAAAGTAGTTAGAACATACATAAGTGAGCGCAACCCTAATACCTAGAAGCGAACTTGCGGAGTGCCGGCTTCAACAGTAGCGACGCATCGGATTGCAGTTCTTCCGTCAATATATGGAATCACGTGACCGGCAAGTAACGTCTCTTGAGGACGTGCAGTCACTGTCTGCAGCACCGTCAACGAAATCAGTGGCCATCTTGGATGTACTAGTCCGTATCGTGCCACATAAGTGTCGGCGTTGCCAAAGAGACCAGCGCCGGAATGGTGTAACAGCATATGTAGTTGCCCTTGTGGACAACAGTGGTTGTTAAGTATGGCATTGTGCAGTGATGTACACTCCTGGAGGAGTCAATCAATAGACTGTGATGATGTGGTCGATGCAGGATGTCTCATGTGCAGGCATCATGTGCATTGGGGGGGCAGTGGTGCATAGTGTGGGTGGATGTATTGAGTGGCAGGAGTTGTATGGGAGTATTGGTTGTATGTCTCATTTGGAAGAATGTGTACGGGCACACTGTGGCAACCTGTCATGTGTAGCTTTGTGATGTGTGGGTTGTGCTGACTGTCCATTACATGGGCCGGGGGGTGATGCATGTGCAGTTGTAGCAGCCCACTCACACAGGTCATTGCCGTGGGGACACCCCCCCCCTTCCACAGGGCCTGTGCATTGGCAGTTGTACTCACCCAATAGCCATGTGCTTTGTCCAGCGTAGCGTTCCATGTAACATGGCAATGTCGAATTACGCAGGACCATTGAGTCATGTGTTGACCCCGGGAAACGTGCGCAGCAATGTGTTATCACTTGTCCGACGTCACATACCATATGTACATTCAGTGAGTGGTACATTTTCCTATTGCGGTACACCATCTCCATTGCACGTGGTACTGTCAGCTCTATGTGGGTGCAGTCTACTGCACCTATTCAATTTGGCATTGCCGCAATGGCATGGAAGGTCAACTTGGTGGCAATGACCTGGGCAAGGGTACGGGGTTGGGCGATGTGTTCCGACATGTCACAGCAGGGCATCCAGTACCTGTCCCAATATTTTCGAAAAAACAGGGTTGTAAGAGCCTGTGCAGCTCACCAACTGTGTGCTGATAAGTTCCTGTGCCAAGAAAATGCAGTACCGACACCACCTTCAGGAGGGGGGTTGCGGTCGGAATGCCAATGTGGCTGCTGGTGTCCTCAATCATGGTGGTGATGTACATGATTGTTGGACGGTCCAGCTGGTGTAATGTGTGGATCTGTCCTGGGCTCAGGTTCCAGGGTGAGGCCCTGATGCGGGGTATTGCAGGCTGCCT
Source organism: Ambystoma mexicanum (assembly GCF_040938575.1). Lineage (NCBI taxonomy): Eukaryota > Metazoa > Chordata > Amphibia > Caudata > Ambystomatidae > Ambystoma > Ambystoma mexicanum. The sequence goes on from NC_090934.1 coordinate 350,820,280, forward strand.
GCGGGGTCGTGCCAGCTGCACAATTGGGTTTGGCATAGGTGCAGGGTTTGCTAACTGCCGCCTGTGCCTCCTCTGCCTCCGCCTCCTCTGCACCATTACTGCCACCATGTGCAGTGCTGCCTGTAGGTTCAATAGCCCCAGTCGCAATGCTGCTACAGCTGCTGCCTGCATAGTTGTGTTTGGAGTTGGCCTGGCAGTGGGTGTGGGCCTTTTGTAGACTCCCAGTGGCCTGCTGGGTCCAGCTGGGCTCATTTGGTGCACCTGTGGCCTGATTCAGCTCACCAGGCACTGTTTAACGTCATGTTCGCGGTGGCGGTGATACCGCCACCGCGTCCACATTTCATGTACGTGATATTCATAATGCGCACAGTGTTAGGTATTGCCGGTAATTGGGGGGATTCCCTGGCGATGCAGTTTACGGGTGCCTTAACTCCGTGGTGGCGGTTTATGGTGGTGGTATTTCCGGGATCGTAGGTCGGAATTTGTCGATCATGGAAACGATGCTGGTATGGTTATACCGGTAACTTTAAGTCCAGACCGGCGGACTCGTAATGAGGCCCAATGTCTTTGAATGCTGCCTTAATTGCTAGCAGTTCTTTATCAGTGGTTGCATAATTCATTTCAGGGGCTGAAAACTTGCGAGACCAGAATGCCACGGGATGCAACTGACTTGTTTCGAGGTCTCGTTGTGACAGAACTGCTCCCATTGCTATGTTGGAAGCATCAGTTTCGACCATGTATGGTAGTTTTGGTCGAGGATGCCTTAGAAATGGTGCTGTGGTAAATGCTTGTTTTAACTCCTGGAAGGCTTTCTCTGCCTCTGCGGACCAATTAAATTGTTTATTTTTCCATAGTAAAGATGTGATTGGGTGAACCATCTGGGAGAACCCGGGAATGAACCGGCGATAAAAGTTGGCGAACCCGAGTACACGCTGTACTCCCTTTATGGATGTCGGTGAGGGCCAGTTAAGGATAGCGTCTACCTTGCATGTGTCCATGCGTATAACCCGTGGTGTGAGAATAAAGCCGAGCAATTCTACCTCTGTCACATGAAAGAAGCATTTCTCCAATTTGGCATGTAGCCGGTGTTGCCGCAGTTTCTCTAAAACTGCCCGGATATGGTTGACATGGTCCTCCTTGGTGGTCGAATAGATAAGAATGTCATCAATATAGACAAGAGCGCAGACGTCCAACAGTTCACGGAGCATGTCATTCATGAAAAATTGGAACGCCGGCGGGGCATTACATAGTCCAAAGGTCATAACCTAATAATCACTAAGCCATATTTCGTGAGAAAGGCCGTCTTCATCTCGTCTCCTTTTTTGACTCTTACTAGATGGTAGGCCCCTTGTAAGTCTAGTTTTGTATATATCTGAGCATTTTTGACTTGATCCAAGAGCTCGGGGATAAGCAGTAACGGGTACCGGTTATTTACTGTGATCTGGTTTAGTGCTCTGTAGCCAATGCAAGTTCTCAGGTCTCCCTCCTTTTTAGGCACAAAAAAGAGGGGCGAGGATGCAGGGGACTTGGAAGGACGAATTAAGCCATTTGCCAGATACTGATCGAGGTAGGTTTTTAGATGTTGGTTTTCCTGTTCTTTTAGGGCGTAAATCTAGCTGCAGGGAACTTGAGCTCCAGGTACAAGATCAATTTGGCAGTCATACGGTCTGTGCGGAGGTAGGGTGTTCACTTGCTCTTTTTCAAAGACATCTTGGTAATCCAGGTATTCCGGTGGTAGTGAACCGGTGAGGCCCAGTATGGTTTCTTTCTTTGACGAACCTGGGTTGGTAAGACCTTTTAATGAGAATCCCTTGCTATAACCGGTGTTGGCACAGTCTTGGGGAAAGGTCAGAACATGTTTACGCCAGTCAATCCTGGGATTGTGGGTCTCCAGCCAGGGCATTCACAATATCATCTGGAACTGAGAAGTGCCAATGAGATCGAAGGTGATGTCCTCTTGGTGACCGTCCTGACACAGAAGCGTGACCTCCTCAGTGTAATGCGTCACTGGGCCCGATGATAGCTGAGATCCATCAACTGCTGTGACTTTTCCGAAACCTGCTTCTGTCGGAGAGGAAGGCCTATCCGGGTAGCCAGATCTTGGTCCATGTAATTTCCCACAGCCCCACTGTCAGTGTATGCCTCTAAGGCATGTATTTTCGACGGTTGCTTGTGGTTTACCAGGAGCACAGGGATGACTAGATGCAAGGTCTGTATAGGTTCCTTTTCAACGCCCGACAAGTGGACCCCTACGCTTGCCGGGCGTTGGAGTTTCCCGAGTCCTGTTCTTCTTCTTTACCCTTGTCAGTTGCTGCAACTGCTTTCCTGGGTGGTTTCACCAGGCATTCTCGGAGATAGCGACCTGCCTTACCACAGTACAAACAAAGCTGCTGCTGTCTCCTTTTCTCCCTTTCTGCCTTGGTGAGTGGGCTGCGCAAGCCTCCGATTTGCAATGGCTCGGACTGATCGTGTGATTTGGTTTGATTCTCATGGGGTCGCACGTAGACCGACCACCCCTCGGCCTTGGCCTGATCCATCTTCCAATCCTGCAATATATGATCGAGCTGCACTGTCAGGTCGATGTATTCAGCACATCTTTCCGGGGTATTTACTACTTGGGCTAATATCTCCTTAAGTTCCCCTCGCAAGCCTCAGTAAAACAGCATAGTTCTTTTCTCCTCTGGCCAGTTAGTTTGTGCTATCAGACGATTGAAGGAAGTGATATATGTAGGTAGATCTTGATTACCCTGCCGTAGTGATAACAGTTCATTGTCCAGAGCCCATCCTTGAGTATGCCGTGCAAATAGTTTCTCCATTTCACGCTGGAAACCTCTGAAGTCTCGAAACAAAGGATCATCCTGGTTTACCAAGGGTATTGACCAGTCCGCTACACTACCTCCCAAATATGAGAGTACAAATGCTACTCTCGCTTGATTGTTGGGGAATGCCCCAGGTCTGCACAAGAAATGTAGGCAACATTGATTCATAAAGATGGCATATTTATTCAGATCGCCTGTGAAGCGTTCTGGTGGGGCCAGGGGAACCCCGCCCTGGAAGAACCACCTGTATTGGCGTCGGCTGTGGAGGCGCGGCAGGAGGGGCATACCCCGGCACTGGGACCTGGCCTGCCTGTGCCTGGAGCATTTGCGTTGCTAGCTCATCTGTCCGCTCCTGGTCCACAATTAGATCCCTCCTGAGTGCATTGGTTTCCTGTCTTGAGGCATGAACTTCAGCCCGTAACTCTCCCAGTAATCGGGCCAACTGGTCCGTTTCAGAGGTTTCCATAATGCCCAGGCAGAGATTCAAAGAGGCTTCACGTTCTGTTACGCTCCCCTGGTCTCTGCAGAGGCGTTAGGGCACGGTTGCAGCCCTCCCGGAAGTGAGGTCACTCGGGTCCGACTTCGTCCTCTGCGCTTATGTGGTGACTGGTGGTAATAGGTGATGCTGCTCGGGATTGCTCCTGCGTGGAGAATGGGGGGCTTGAGTATGCCAGCTTGTGCGCCTGATTCCCTTCCAGACCTCTTCTCCCAAACCGTGGTACCCTTGGGATGTGCTGTCCCTGGAAAGACCACCTGTTGATTAGTTTTGGCGAGCACTCCAACCTGCTGCTTCTGGCAGGGGCGCTTGTATGATCTGGACCGAGTTCCTTCACTGGTCCCTTGCATGTTGTAGTCCAGTCCTGCTGCGACTAAGCCACTATACTTCAGGTAAGCGTTCCTGTTTGCCTTTGCCTTTCCTCGCCTGTTTTTGTTGTATTGTAAAGTTTGTTGTCTTGTATTTCTGTCCGTTCCACTTTTGATGTTTGCTCTTTTGCTTTCTTCCCTTGCAGGTAATGTTGCCGGCCCGGCAGAAGCTGCAGAGCTGGAGGCGACAGCCGGAGGGAATGAGGAACGAAACTGCAGCGGTACAGTAGCTGGTAAATTGTTAACTAGGGGGCACGCAGGGTTTAAATGCGGCGCGGCCCTAGGACGGATGTTCTAACCTTGTCTTTCTTCTTCACAGGGTCTGAGTTCGTGGATGTGCAGTGCAGTGCTGCGGCGTCGGGATCAAGATCACTGGATGTCAGGAGATGAGTCTACAGATGAAGCGATGAAGCACCGGTTTCCTGGAGGCGAGTATGCAGGAGAACGCCTGGTTTCAAAGGTAAGTAAACTGGTCCAAGCGGCGGTGAGCGTCACGTTGCACGCGAGTGCACAGTAATGCGAAGCACTGGCCTTAAGGATGGAGCAGCTTATATAGCTGAGCTTCTGAAGCCACGCCCACCAGGTTCAGCCTGCCTGCCACACCCTGCCATACCCGATGAGTCAGCACATGAAGACCAGGCGTGGGGAGCCACACCCAATGAGTCAGCACATGAGGATGTTCTCTGGAATAAAGACTTTTCAGCTCCGGAAAGTTCTTGTAAAATAAAAGCACTCCTACACTGAAATAAAGTAAAAGCACTCCTGCACTGAAATAAAGTGTTTCTGCTCACATCTCTATATGAGCCTGGCGCCAAAGGTGCCAGGACTGAGTCCAGCCAGGGCCCCTATGTTTATAGGTCCCAAAGGGACATAAGTGAGTCAAGTGACCCATTGCCCCCATCACTAGATGGTGTGGTTTTTGTGTTCTGGGGCCTGTGGCCATGACAGTGGGTCAGATATTCTGGGCTTCAGGACCTACTAAGAGGGGGGAGTGGGCATCATACTTAATCGCTGAACAAGGCTTATGAGCCCCCTGACCTGGAGAAGGGAGGATGGGAGAGCCCTAATTGTCACAGGATGTCTGGAAGGGGTGCAATTAACCATCGCAGTATTGTATGGCCCTAATACAGGGCAGATGCAATTTCTATGCAAGGCCATCAGAGAGATTCTCACCCAGGTGAAGGGCCTATTGTTGCTAGGAGTGGATTTCAACATGTGGGCAGATTGAGCTATGGACCACAGTGGAGGGCATGACCCAGTAGAGAATGATGTGGGGCGAAAAGATGGGGGTCTCATGGGTTACATGCAGGATCAGGAAATGGTGGATGTGTGGAGGGAAGGTCACCCCACAGAGAGAGGCTATACTTTTTTCTCCCCAGTCCATGGTTCACAAACACGGATTGACTACTGGTTTCTGGAACTGAGACATGCCAATAGGGTCGCTTCCAGCGGACATTCACCAATCAGCTGGTCGGACCACGACATGGTCCTTATTGGAATCGTACTGACAGGTTTGAAGCCCCGGGAATCACTGTGGCTTTGTAACAAGACGAGTTATTTACCTTGAACAATAAAGAAGAGGTGGAACTAGGTATGACCTGGAACTCGGCCAAGGCAACATGGAGGGGTCTCATTATCAGAGAAGGGGCAGCCAAAAAGAGAATCAGGACCCTGCAAGCTGAGAAACTAAGAGGTGAGACCTGGAAACTACAGGCGGAAGGGGATAAAGGGGAAGAGGAGATAGGGGGTGACCCGGAGGTTGCCAGCGAGTAGAGGCGGGAACTGAGGGAAATAGAGGTGGGGAAGGTAATCGCCAGCCTACAATTTCTGAAACAAAAGTATTACGAAAAGGGAGATAAGGCTGATGCTCTACTGGCGGCTAGATTGAGGGGCCAGCGGGCAGAGAAGTGGGTCTCTGGGATATAGGACTCAGAGTGTGGGCTGCACTGCCCCCCCTGGAGGAGGTAGCCCAGGAATTTGCCACCTTCTACGAGAAGCTCTACATGCAGGAAGGGGTGAAGACTGATGAGGAACTGCACAGATATCTGGGGGAGGTGCCACTTTCGAGTCTGCAGGACAAGGATAGGGTGGGAATGGAACAGGTGATTACTCGGGAGGAAGTTTTGGAAGCTATAGCGAGACTGAAAATAGGGAAAGTCCTGGGAGAAGATGGATACACGGCAGGGTTTTATAAGAAATTTGCGGGGTCTTGGCACAACATATGGCCAAGTTGTTTGACCACAACCTGGACACAGGGAAGGCTCCCCCATCATTTGGAAGGGCTCTAATTACTGTGATTCCAAAGGAGGGCAGGGATCTGGAAAGTTGAAAGTCTTATTGTCCCATCTCACTGCTTAATGTGGACGCTAAGATTTTCACCAGAATAATTGCTACACGTATGGAGAGCCTTATGCTCAAACTAGTCCACTCCGATCAAGTGGGATTCATACAAGGCAGGCAAGGTGCGGATACAATGCGAAAGACACTACATCTGATGGAGGCAGCAGTGAGGGGAAAGTGGAATCCCGTATTGGTAGCTCTTGATGCTGAAAAAGCTTTCGATCGTGTGGACTGGAGGTTCCTGATGGGGCTTTTGCAGAAGGTTGGGCTGGGAGATCGAATAACGAGGGGGATACAAGCACTTTACAGGGGCCCAGTGGCAAAGGTGACTGTGAACGGGCAGATATCTAGGGTATTTAAACTGCAGAGCGTGACTAGAGAGGGCTGCCCTCTGTCGCCCCTCCTATTCGCACTTACGATGAAGATCCTTGCGGAGCGGCTGAGGGGGACTCCAATGGTGGAAGGGATTAAAGAGGTTTCAAGGGAGTTTAGATTGGGTCTCTAGGCAGACGATGTGCCGCTACACCTGGAGAATCCAGTTGGATCAGTACCTGCAACACTAGTGATAATTGAGGAATATGGGGAGTATTCGGGGTTCAAAGTTAACTAAGAAAAATCGGTGATTTTCCCGATTACCCAAGGGGACATCGAGCAAACTAGGACACTGGAGCAATTGGGGCTGCAAATACAGATGGATAGTATTATGTACATGGGTGTCAAGATTGTTAGACCGGGGGAAGGCCTGGGGGAAGCCAACTACCCTCGCCTCTTCGATAAACTATTCTCAGAGATGGCAACCTGGGGTAAGAGACAGCTATTGTGGATGGGCAGATTGAACGCTATAAAAATGAATCACCTCCCACGAGTATTATATTTTTTCCATATGCTCCCAATCCAGGCCCCGGAGACATACCCAAGGGAGGCCAAATCACAGATCCTGTGGTTCCTGGGGCGGGATCAGAAACCTACAGTGGGATACGAGACACTAATACTACCGAAGGATCGAGTGGGCGTGGGACTCCCAGATCTCCATGAAGTATTATAGGGCAGCACAACTTAGGGCAGTGGTCACGCACCTGATGGAGGACCCGGAGAGACAATGGGTATTCCTAAGGAACCAACATATGCTCCCAGCTAGGGTGGGGGAATGGCTCTGGGTCCCGAGGAGAATCCGTGAACATCCGTTCCTGGGGGTCCACTGGGAGGTGCTAAGCATGGGCGGAAAAAGAGAAAGGGTCACATCTTGGCCCTCACCGATGAGCCATATATGGGCACCCCCGGTCCGAGATGCTATACCAGAGGTCTCAAGGTATCAAATATGGTTCGAAGGGCGGACTCTCCAGAGTGGGGCAGCTGTGGAAGAATGGGAAATTTGTGAGCATTCAGGAATTGGAGGCAGCCTTGGACATAGGTAAACTCCCAGTGTTCCTCTACCTTAGGTTAAAAAGGATCTTCACAGCCGAAAAATTTAGGGATTCTATTCAGAGGGACCTTACGCCCGTGGAAAGTGTCTTTCATGGACATAAGGAGACGAAGGGTATTATGTCGTGCCCTTATGGGCTAAGGGGGAGGCGGTACAACGGTTGCGCCATAGATGGGAGAGGGTTCTGGGCACAGAGTTAGATGAGCATCTCTGGCAACAATGTGTCGGAGAGCCTTCAAAACATCGATCTCCTGCCAATACAAGCTGCACAGCGTGAAATTACTACACCAGTGGCAGTATGACCCTAAGCAGTTATCCAAAATGTTCCCCGCCGTAAACCGCCAACGTTGCCATGGTTGTGGTGACACTGCAGATTACTGTGACCACAAAAGTGATGGGTGGAAGGTTTCGAATGAATCTGAACCATTGGCATTGCTCTGGGCAACCTTCCACACCACAGTTTTTTAGCCCGTCTGCGCCATTGCAAAAGGGGTCCAGCCATATGCAAATCAGTCAGCTGCCGCCACCGATGGTAGCAGCCCAGACTGAACTGCTAGGCCAGGTCCCCTCTGCACAGAAACACAAGCAACCCCAGACATGTTTCGGCCTTGTTGGACCTCCTCAGTGAGGTGCATCTTGGTTCCCTATGGCGCAGCGAGCAGGGGACCCACGTCTGGGCATACCCTCTCACACATGGTGAGACAAACTGTGACCACAAAAGTGATGGGTGTGACCTAGCAGTTCGGGCTGGGCTGCCCCTTTTGGGGTAGGACCAAGCCTGATTTGCATATGGTTTTTCCCCTTCTGTAATGGCTTGGCAGACTGAAAAACAATGGTCTGGAAGGTTGCCCAGAGCTTTGCCCGTGGTTATGATTTTTTCAAAACCTTCCAGCCATCACCTTTCCGTTTTGCTAAAGTCACCCCGAGTGGGACGGGTATGCCCAGACGTGGGTCCCGAGTCTGCCGAGCCTAGAGACCCAAGCTACTCCTCACTGATGATGCCCAACAAGGCTGAAACATGTCTGGGGATGCTTGTGGTCTCGTGCAGAAGGGATGTGACCTAGCAGTTCGGGCTGGACTGCCCCTTTTGGGGTTGGACCAAGCCTGATTTGCATATGGTTTTTCCCCTTCTGTAATGGCTTGGCAGACTGAAAAACGATTGTCTGGAGGGTTGCCCAGAGCTTTGCCCGTGGTTATGATTTATTCAAAACCTTCCAGCCATCACCTTTTCGTTTTACTGCAGATTACTGACATATGTGGTGCGGTTGCCCGAAGGTGCAGATTTACTGGTCCGTGGGTGGATTAAGGATGCTGGAGGAGGGGAGTTTGCACTGGACCCTATGCTTGTACTGTTTGGCCTGGAGAGGAGGTGAGATAGATGGCACACTCTCCAGTCATTGGTGCATTTTCTTCTCCTGGCAGCCCAAGCTAATCGGGCTAGACACTGGAAGAGGATGGCCCTTCCCACAGTTAAAGAATGGGTCAACACAGCAAGGGAAGTATATATGATGGAAAAGATCACAGCAGCTATTCATGGAGAGGGGGGGAGGGTGGTAGAAATCGAATGGCAACAGTTTTGTACTACCTTTGTGTAAAATGGGATAGAGCTGAGGACATGGGACATGGGGCCTGGCCTGGCCCATCCCAATTACGGATTGGACGATGGGTAGATGTTGTGAAAGACAATGGGCCTCATTACGAGTGCGGCGGTAAGGAGTTAACGGCACCGGTAAGGATGCCGTTAACCCCTTACCGCCGCATTCCGAGGTCCCTTAGCGGGAGCCACTAAGGGACCAGGGAGCTAATAGCGGGCCCGTTATTAGCTCCTTCCCCATTCCCATTGAGCCCTATGGAGGCTTGAATGGGAATGGGGAATGGTTCAGAATGGGGACTTACCGGGTCCTCCAAGGTTGGAATGACCCGGTAAATCCCCATGCCGAGAACCCGGACACGGACACGAGTTTGGAGGCAGCCATGGCGCTAATAGCGCCATGGCTGCCTCCAAACTCGTAATGAGGCCCAATAAGTTGGAAGTTGTACCCCCGAAACCACCCGGTTGGGGTTATACTTGAAGGTGAATCCTGGAATGGGACGTATGGAGAATTGTTCCCAAGGGGGGGAGAGGGGATTAAGGGACAAGGGTCTATTAACAGTATCAAAGTTGCTGTTTAAAGGGGGGTTTCCCCGAAAGTATTTGTGTTATTGAATACCAGACTATGCTTTCAAAATTGATAAAATTCAATGAAAAAAATATATATAAGAAAGCGAGACTGAAAAGATCGGCCTAGACTTTACAGAGGGATCATTGGGATTTTAGTCTCCCAGATTTCCACAGCTTCTATCGGGCTTCCCAGTTGAGGGTCATGTTTGAGCTTATGAGAGAGGATCAGAGGAATCATTGGACATTCTTGGAAGACCTGTGTTGTGGGCGATTTGGTGGACAGGTAGGGTGACGGCGGCCTTTTCTACATGGCCCTCTCCCCTGACCTCAGTCTGGGGCCCTCAGATAGCCCTTGATCAACAGAATTTCAAGAGTTACCAGCAATGGTCGGACGGGAGGGGACTAGAGCGAGCTGGTCAGCTATTCAGCCTTGGCAATTTCAAAACCATGGAAGAGCTGCAGGAGGAAATGCCCCAGGCCAAAATCCTGATCTTCGATTATTTAAGACTAAAAGGGATACTCACGGTGCCGAAGTGGGAAGACCGGCTATTCAGGGGACTCACCTCTTTTGAAGCAATAATAAACACGGTGACAAGTAGAAAGCGGATGCTGTTGCGATTATACAGGGTGCTGATCTCTGCGGACCTGGGGGTAAGGCAAAACTTCAAGAAGATTTGTGAGGAAATGGCAGGGAAGGAAATCACGGGGGAGGACTGGGATCGGATGTATAAAATAGCCTTTCATGGGAACTTGTTCACAGCCACGATGGAGCACAATTTTAATTCCTTCATGTGTGGTACAGAGATCCCCTCAGACTCTCAAAGATGTTCCTGGAGGCCTCGCCCAAGTGTCCCAGATTATGTGGTCAAGTGGGATCCTTCATACATACATGGTAGGCCTGTCTGCAGGTACAATTGTTCTGGATGGAGGTCCTGAGCTGGATTAAGGAAGTTAGCAGGGAACGGCTGGCACCGGACCCTCTCCAAATGCTCCTGTGTCTCCCGACCGAGGATGGGCTAGAGTACGAATTGACTAGACTTATAGAAGCAATGTTGAGGACTGCCAGAATGACTATAGCTCAGAAATGGAATAGAGAATTTCTTCAGAGGAAAGCAGACTGGGAGTTAAAACTCCAGGGCATAATGACGCTGGAAAAACTATCGGTCATAGTGAATTGACCGCCTGGTCACGTTTCAAGAGGAATCGGGTCCTCTAATCACCAAATGGGAGGACGAAGGGGAAGAGGATTGAAAGGGGAGGAGGGGATTGTAAATAGAGAAAAAGTTACCCCAGGTGGAATATTGAGAGGAGGGGCGAGTTGCAGAGGGAAGCCACAAGGGGTGGTGGAACCGGACAAGTCATAGGGGAACGAAGTACTGGAGGGCTCGGGGAAGGAAAGCAGTGATGGGAGTGGGGCTGCAGTCCCGAGGTTTTGCTGATCTGAGCACTTTCATGGGGCTGAGGACAAGGAGACCGCCTGTGGTTTTGTTCTTTCCTGAGAGGTAAAAGGAGTGTGCAGCATGTGTCCGGAGGTCACAGTGAGAAACTACAGACACAATTATCTCATTGCTACGAGACTTTGAACAAGGGGTCAGGAGTGAGGGGGAGTCATAATGACGTATTGGTATTTTGATACTTTTTGTTGAGTGATCTAAAAAGTTAATAAAAAGTAAAGCTTAAAAAAAAGTTTGCTCCGTTTCTCAGCTGTAATTGCACTGTTGGTGTTGCCCAACAGGCAGATCGCTCTCTGGGCCCACCCTGTCAAGATCGCTGGGTCGATGGCCTCGTTCTTTTGCTTCCTCAGCCATTTGGAAGATCGCAAGTGGTCCGACCACATCTAGCGTTTTGTCCTGGCATGACCACCAAGACCTATCTAGACTCTTCTTTATGTCTTTGACATATCTGCCCATATAAGTTACCATCCGGTCATCGTTTTCCTGTGTTTCTGCAATCCCTTCTGGGAGATGGGGCCTCGGGTACTCAGCCCTGAGTTTGTTTCTAGCCTCCTTCGCTAGTGGCATCCAGAGACGCTTTTTCAAGTATGCTGCTATTTTCGTTGGCGGTTCCCACTCAGCGGACCGTGGGTGCACAAGGGTATCCGGGTCAAAATCATTCCCGGCTTCCTCTTCCATGTCGGCCTTCCTTTTCTTAGGAGCTTTGTTACATCCCTCTTCACTGGAGGACACTATCACCTCTACTTTCTCCTCAGAGGAATGACTCTGCCTGTGCTCCTTTTCCTCCTGCTTGCCTAAACTCTGGACCTCACTGCCTTTCTCTTTCCTTTTCACTTTTGTGGTGTGCCTGGAGGGGTCTTGGCCTCTTGGGACTTACGGGCTTTTTTCCGTCCCCCTTCCTCTCTCCCATTGTCATGACCACTGGGCAAGGGCCCATGTTTTCATCACCTAATGGGTCCAAATGGACCCAGTCCTGGCGCCTCTGGCACCAAGCTCATAGAAAAGTGTGCTTTGCACACTTTGTGCCTAAGGCACGTGCATCAGGGCCGGGCGTGGCCATAGAGGATCATTGGTGAGCACGTGCAAGAACCTCTGGGAGTGGCAAGGTGGAGCCACAAGGCGGGGGCCAAAGGGAGGGGCCGGGGCCAGCCTATTTAAGGCCAACCCGCCCACATACTGGCACTTCTCATTAGTTTGCTTTCTGCAGCGTAACGTTTACTGCCGTCCTTACCTGTTTTCCCTGCTCTTCTCCTCGTTGTGCATCTTACCTGATTCCAGCTACTCCATCGCTGAGGGCGCACCTTAACTGACTCCAGCTGCACCATCGCGGAAAGCACAGCTTACCTGCCTCCATCTACACCATCGCGGCACGCGCATCTCACCTATCTCCTGCACTCCATAGTCTGCAGCGCATCGCATCTTACCTGACTCCCATCGCCATCGGAGTTGGAGCGCTTCTTCACCTGATCCGGACGTCCAGCTATGCGGGAGCTTATCTAACATTCTTCATCTTCGCGGAACCTCCATCCTGCAGCTGCGGACCGGCCTCCGAACAGCCAGCCTCTGCTCGATGCCGCCAGACTTCTCCTGCAAGAGAAAAGAACACAACAGGTTAGGAGTCATATAAATAACTAATGCTCGGCTGCGCCATACCCAAGCCTAGCGTTCTACATTAAAAGCCAACTTACCATCTAGTTCAAAGGCTTTATCATCCTCTGGGGAATCACTGGACTCGCTCCAAACACCACAACTCAAGGCAGCCATCTTCACACCTATAGAGGAGAGAAAAGACATTTGCAAGAATTACGAACTATAATCACAGCAAAAGACATTATAATTAACGAACAATAATCATTGCTAAAAGACTCACCTTCTAAGTGGTTGGTTGCAGCCTGACTGGATCGCAACTTCCTCGGGCCAGTGAAGCAACTAGGTCCACTCCTACCCCTGCTACAAGAAGCAGGACCGAGAGCTCAGCATTACAAATAAACGGGTGAGCTTGCATGGGTAAACTATTGTGCACTTCGTTCTTGCACGAAAGAGTCGAGGGGACTCGCACACCACCACGCCATTCTCATTGCCTCTCATCTTCTCTCAGGGGCAATATCAGCATCCACAGCAGTTGATTCCGCAGCAGCTGTGGGAGAGAGTCGATCCAGGGGAGCCAAGTCGAGGGAGGGCTCCAACCGTGCCCCAGCGTCCCTGCAGAGACCAGATGAGCGTAACAGAACGCAAAGCCTCTCTGAATCTCTGCCTGGGCGTTATGGAAACCTCTGAAACTGACCAGTTGGCCCAATTACTGGGGGAGCTGCGGGCTGTAGTGCATGCCTCTAGGCAAGAGACCAATGCCTTGAGGAGAGACCTTATTGTAGCCCGGGAACGGATGGATGATTTGGCAAGGCAAATGCTCCAGACACACGAAGGACAGGTTCCGTTACCTGGGATTGCACCAACTCCTTTGCCACAACCATCACCACCAGTGCAAGTGGTACTTCACCAGCAACCCGAACAAATATGCCGTATTCATGAACCAGTGCCGTCTCCTCTTTTTGTGTCGACCTGGCGCCTTTCCTAACGACAGCGCAAGAGTTGCCTTTGTACTTTCATATTTGGGAGGCTGTGCAGGTGACTGGCCAATACCATTAGTAACCCAGGATGATCCAATACTTTGGAATTTTGGGGAATTCCAACGGGGATTGGAAAATTGTTTGCCAGACACCCCCAAGGGCAAGCCTTAGATAATGAATTATTGTCTCTCAGACAAGGAAGCCTCGACTTGTTGACTTACATTGCCACCTATTAGGGAGAATTCGCTTCTAAGTCTAATTTCCCTTACCTATAGAATCCCCCAACTGCTTTGCTGGATTTGAAGGGTTTCTTTTTTTCTCCTGCTTAGAGTGAGACACTTTTTTTCCCACTCTTAGACAGATTGCTAGTGTGTGTTTTAGGTTATCTTGTGTGCTTATTGTCTATGGGGTGTTTCTCACCCTCATAGGACTCATCTTTTTAACATGTGTGGTACACAGCACCCTCCGTGCCGTACCCCAGGGGTGTCATAGCAACCCCCAAACATAGACTCCATACCCTGGGCCTGACTACTGTCTCCCAGGGCATGTAAAGTCCTCATTGACTTTACTAGTCAATAATTATGAACTAAACCAGTACAACCCTCTTAATATGGAAGTACTGGAAAGGGTTAATAGATTTTCCCTAGTGTTCATTTTTGAGGGGGTACCGTACAGTCCCTCTCTCAAATGTTTCTGGCTGGCGGCAGTGGTTACTACCGTAAATATTCGACCGCAAATATTTTCCTATGGGATTTTCCCATTGTTCGAGGCTACCACTTTTACTGACAGCCTCTAACATACCGCCGGTTTATTTTAATATTAACTTTAATCTGGTGGGTTTTTTGACAGAACTTCTTTATTTATTTTTTTATTTTTTTAAAAATTCTTTTATTAATTTCAACCAAACAATACAAACCAAACAGGAGGTGCATATATCAACAGTTTCATTGTATATTGCTTACTTCTAGCTACTGCTTCCCTTATCCACCCCCCATTCCGAGCCTATTACTTTACACATTCCGTTTCTGCATCCTGTGGTAGGGTCTCTCCTTCCATGGGTTCTGCTGGGTCTCGTATTGACCCAAACAGCTCTATTAGTGATTACCAGGCCATCAGGGACTCTGTCTCCTCCTGCCCCCCAGCGTTGCTCGTTTCTTGCCATACTATGGTTTCTGCCTCTGCCCATTTCTGCAAATCTTTCCACCACACCTCCACTCGCGGTCTATGGCAGGTCTTCCACCCCATAGCGATTCTCCTCTTTGCAAGCACATATGCCAAATCCCTCAGTTTATTCACATGCTTGAGCTTCTGTGATCTTGAGGACCCCCCCCAACAAACAGGCCCACACTGTGTCCACTACAATCTTGACCCCCTTCTCTGCTAGTTTCCTCTCCACTTCGCTCCAAAAGCGGTCAATGACCGGGCATGACCAGAACATATACACCATGCCCGCGTTCTCCTCATCACACTTGGGGCATGCTTGCCGTCCTGCATTCTCAAACCTTGATATCCTCTGGGGTCTCATATATGCCCTATGCATAATATACAGTTGTATCTGTTTCAATCTCGTGTTTCTAGATACCTTCTTGTGATACCCCTGAGCCTGTTCCCACATCCCGTCCTCCATCGGAGCTCCCACTTCAGTTTCCCAATCTAGTCTCAGCTGTGTGACCTCCTTCCCCACCTTCAACATCTCATATATTCTAGATATCTCATGGCCCCCTTCCGCTATGTCGTATATCATATCTATGGTGGCATCTGGTTCATCCTCAATCACAGTTTCAGGCCATATTCTCTTAATTATTTGCACCATTCTGTGATGTGTGATGTACTGAACCACGTGCAACCCAGTTCCTTCCCGCAGCCCCTCAAAGGTAATAATAGATCCCTCTCGCCAAATATCTCCCATTGTTGCCAACCCAACCGGTTCCCAGTGGTTTCTGATTAGTATCCTTAGCTGTTCATCTACACCTGTTAATGCAACCAGTGGTACCTGCGGAGAGCATGGAGACGGGTTCTCCATCATCTGGCATGCCCTACGCCACATCTTCCACCCCAATACCATCATCTTGGGGCGCCCTTCCATTTCTGCCTTGGGTACGCACATCATCTCTTTCAAGTAAAATGGAGCACAATCTTGTCAAAACAGCCTGGATTCAGAGGTCTCTTCATCAGAGAGCCATTTGGCAACATACTGTAGTTGGCTCGCTACATAGTAAACCTCATGGTTAGGCAATTTTATCCCCCCTTTTTCATAGAAATTCTGTAGCTTCCATAGTGCCACTCTGTTCCGCGTGCCATGCCACAGGAACTCCCTGCACATACTGTTCAGTTTGGTGAAGAACTTCTTAGGTATCAGGTATGGTATATTCCCAAAGTAGTGCAGGAGCCTAGGCAGGACCACCATCTTGAGCATGGCTCCACGCCCCATCATTGCTAAGGCAACCTCACCCAAAATCGCATGCAATTTTCAATTATTTTAATGGCCACCTCCGTGTTGCGCCTATGCTCCTCTTCCACTGTGTGGTATATGTCTATCCCTAATTAACGAAATGTACTGACTGCCCATGGTACCTGCAACACGGGTAACTGCTCCAGTGCAATCCCTTTATACCCACCTAATGGGAACATGCTGGACTTCTGGGGGTTCACCGCTATACCAGACAACCCCGCGTATCTCTCCATTACTTCTAGAACATATTGGAGATTTTCTTCCGGGTGCCGCAAGTACAGCAGCATATCATCTGCGTATAGCGAGATCAGATGTCGTTCCCCTTTCGTCTCAATGCCTATGGTATCATATTGTTGTCTCAAGTATATTGCCAGAGGTTCCAGGGCCAATATGTAGAGCATTGGGGACCACGGACATCCCTGTCTGGTGCCCCTGCGAAGTTGCCATCTTTCCGACACCACTGATCCTGTCTTGACACTAGCCAGCGGTTCACTATACAGTATTTTCGCCCACCGTACATATCCAGGCCCCAACCTATAGCCCTCAAGGGTCACCAGCAGCTATGGCCACTTGACCGAATCAAAGGCCTTTATCGCGTCCAAGGACACAATTGCCATTTCACCTGCGTTTTCGCTTCCACACTCTATAATTCGTTGGAGTCGCCTATGATTATTAGAGATGTTCCTATTTGGGACATAACCCGTCTGATCAGGATGTATTAGTCTACCAATAACCGTCTTCAACCTATTTGCCAAGACAGCCGTCAATATTTTACTGTCTTGATTCAGCATCGACAGTGGTTGATAGGAGCTACAGCTTTGCCCAGGCTTATTAGGTTTGGGAAGCAGTATAATAATAGCTTCTCTCAGTGACTCTGGCAGACTTCCCGTCTCAAACGCTTCATTTAACATTTCTAACAGTGGGGGGAGAACCTCTTCCATGTATACTTTATAAAATTCACTTGGGAGTCAATCCGCCCCCTGGGTCTTGCTAGTAGGCAACTGTCTCACCACCTCCCCCAGTTCTTCTAGGGTAATTGGTGCATCTAGTTCCTCTTTCTCTTCCGCACTTATCTTGGGCAGTCCTATATCATCCAATGTTTCTATTATCGTAGCGCGACTGCTCATGCTGTCATCTCCATATAATACCTTATAATAGTCTGCAAACTCTTGGTTTACTCCCTATTGGGTGTCCGCTACACTACCGTCTTGCCTCGTTATAGTTCTGATTGTAACTCTGGGGGTTTCGCTCTTATATAGCCACGCCAAGAGTCTTCCTGGTTTATCCCCTCCCGCATGCTGTCTCTCTACATATTTTTTATAATTGAGGTTACACAATCTGTCCCAGTACTCCGGGCCTTTTTGCTATAGCTTGATTATCAATTTCAATTCCTCCTTCGTGCCGTCTTCGCCCCTTAAAGCCTCTTCCAATCTCTCCTCTGTCTCTCGTAGGTCAGCTAGAATCCCACCCTGCAGACCTTTAGATTTTGCTATGGCTACCCCTCTCATCACAACTTTAAAGGCCTCCCACAATGTTCCTGCCTAGTCCACACTACCAGTATTCGTCTTGAAATAGTTTACGATCTCCTCCCTCATATCCTGCCCAAAAAAGGGGTCTCTCAGTGCTTCCGCTCATAGGCGCCATGTCGGAATCCTTGCTGTCGGGGGGTATTATCGCCATCCGAGGATCAGGGGCGAGTGGTCAGAAAGGACCCTTGCTTTATACTCTATTTGTATAATCTCCGTTATTACTTCAGTTGTAGTAAAGACATAGTCCAACCTCGTGTGTAACTGCTGCGGGGCAGAATAATGCGAATATTTCCTCTCCTGGGGGTGTCTCATTCTCCATGCATCTTCTAAACCAAAGTCACCCAGCAATGCTTGCACTGCTTTATCAGCAGGGGCGGGTCTATCCATCTTTCCATCCGACCTATCCACCCTTGGGTTAAGTACACAGTTAAAGTCCCCTCCCCAAATCGCCGCACTCCCCACACACATGCTCAGATTAGTACACAATGTTCTAATGTACGCCGCTGTGTTCTGGTTCGGGGTGTGCTATACTTATCTCCCTATTTTCCACCAGTCCCCTCAATATAACCATCCTTCCATCTGTCTCAGCTACCTCTTGCAACCGTTGGAATGGGACATGTGGCGCCACCCAAATAAGCACTCCGCTGGCATAAGCTGAATATGATGAGCCCACCATCACTCCCTTCCACTTCCTGGCAATCATATCCATTTTCTCCCGTGTCAGGTAGGTCTCTTGTAGCAGTGCAATGTCTATTTTTTGCCTGCGCAGGTACAACATGACCTTATTTCGCTTTAGATAACTATTGAGCCCCCTTACATTCCATGTGACTATTTTAAGATCCCCCATGGCTTATCAGAGTTCCATTCCACCTCCCACAGGTGCAGTCCAGATCTAAGTTCCATTCCATTCTGTATAGGCTTGTTCCCTGGTTTAAACTCCCCATAACCAAACACACGCCAAACTCCCTGATCCTCCCCTCTCCCACCTCCCTTCCCATCCCCAACAACACACCCCTCAACTGTTGCCCAGCTCTATCCCTGGATCTCAGGCACCCCCACATCTAGCTCTTTCTGGCTATCGCCTATACTCGAAGCTCCGCGGGGTGAGGACGCCCTAATGGCTATCCTACTGCTACTACTACTATTGCACAGCGGGTAGGGTGCTTTCGTCCCGCAGCTCCTATTTGCTTCAGTTCAGCCACACTTTACTACTTAATTTAATTCAAACTGCTATATTCCAGTCCATTAAATTCAACACAGTCCAAGGCATCATCGCCATACACCTGCTTTACACGGTCTCACCCCATTATCTTAATCTCTCTCATAGTCATTGTTGGGATACCCGCACTGCGTCATATCAATATACCTGCAACATCCCAGTCACTTATCGTGTTCCTCTTGAGCCTGCTCCGCATCTCGTTCCGGGCAACCCTGCAGGTCCAACCATGTCGCTGCTTCTTCCGGAGTGTCAAAAAAGAACATCCTGCTTTTGTGCAACACTTTCAGTTTCACGGGGTACAAAAGCATATATTTGATTCCAGCCATGCGTAACCTCCTTTTCATTGCCACATAGCTGTACCGTTGCCTCTGGACCAACATTGTATAGTCGGGATACGCCGTGATGGTGCTTGAAGCTCTTTCAATCGTTCCACTTTTACGAAAGTACTCTAAAATCTTCTTGTGATCTTTATAGTTCAGTATCTTTACAATGATTGCACGGGGAGGGGCTCCAGGCTTCGGCTTCCTCGTAAGGGCTCTGTGTGCGCGTTCCACTGCGAATCCCTGCAAGAGTTTGTCGCCCCTATTTCTTGCAGGATCAGGTTCTCAACATAGTCTGTAGGGTCTTGGCCTTCCTCCCCCTCCGGCAGTCCGACCACGCGGATATTGTTCCTTCTTGCTCTCCCTTCCACTTCCTCTGCACGATTCCCCAGGTTAGCTACCTGTTGCTTCAGTACGTGAACCTCCTTTGCATTGTTGGTGCTAGTGTCCGTGTTGGTTTTCACCGCACTCTCCAAGCTGCTCGTTCTCTCCGCCAATGTCCTAACATCTTGTTGCAGCAGGGTTACTTCTATGCCCACTGCATCTATTTTAGCCTCCAGGGAAGTGCGCAGATCGGTCATCGCTATCCCCCATGAGTCCCTCAGCTCTGTAATCGCTGCTAGTATCTGGTGATTTTCAGTCGCTAAGGTGCTCTCCACAGGATGTTGTCGTCGCAGGAGATTGCTGCGTTTTGGCGAATGCCTCCATCGTGGATTGTTTGTTTTTGTTCTTACGGCCCCTCGCCCTGTCATCTTGCCGCCTTAGTTATGTATCTGTGGTTGCTTGGTCTATGGTGTATCAATCCTATTTCACTGTCTTGATGCAGCACCAGGGTATCCCTCCAAGCCTGGGGCAATTGTCCTCGAGGAGCCCGTGTGTAGGTTGCGCTCGATGGGCTATTTCACTGATTGGGTTGCGTCCTCCCACGTATTGAGTTGCCTTGCTGTGTCTTAGGGACTATTCTTTCTCCCATCATAAACACCCATCTTTTGTGCTCCTTGCACTATTCACACCATTGCTCATATCTGCAGCAGTCTCTCCTATGTCCTCATTAGCTTAGTTCCTCCTTGTGCGCCGTGCCCTTCTCTAATGGCTTTCACCTTCTGGGTCATTCCCTCCTCGGGGTCCTCTACTAGGCTTCAGCACAACAAAGGCCTCACACTTCTCAATACTGCACTCCCCTTTATCTCTAGGACAAACCTCCTTGGTTTAATAATTTGACCTCTCGTGGCTGTTGCTACACGGTATCCTTTCCGCCGTATTCAGCTGCTGGCATTAACAGTGTGCAGCCTCCATTGGGCCCCAGCTGCCCTTTCTGCTGGGATCCTGATGGCTTTGCTCCCAGCACAATTTTCGCACTTTTGCGTGCCTCCTCTCTCTGCGCGGCCCTCCCGAGCACCCTTATCTTAATATCAGCATCTGCTACTTATGTAGCCCTCCGTACTTGCAGCGCACCCGCTACCTCTGCCACAATGTATCTTATCGTTGTAATCCATTTCATTTATGCTTGCGCGTGGATGCATTCAGGCAGCCGCTCCTCATTCTCTCAGCTCCATGGCGCCCGGCTGCACGCAGCCAGCTCTCTTAGATGGAACGCTCGGGGAGTCACGCGTTTGGTTACAGTTTTACCTCGATCCACTCCTCCGCTCACCGGCTTGCCGCGCCCCGCTGCTTAGCGTGGTCTACTGTAATTGCAAATGTATACTCCGCTGGGAACCCTGTCAGGAGTCAGCCCTCCGCTCACTTCTCCCAGCCCAGCTCCATCATTTCGCTGGTCGGGGTCGCGGTGCCTTTGTTGTCCGCCATCTTGCGGGGATACGAGCCCTGCGAGTCCCACACACAAAAGTCAACAACTCCGGCTTGCTTACAAGAAGCTTGTTGTTTGCTGGTGTCGTGGAGCGCACCTTCCAACGCATTTGCCTATGTTTCCAGGAACTTTTAGGTAGTTTTAAGCATCAGCCGGAGCTGCTGCAACAGAGCACTTCCTATTTCATGGCTAGTTAGCCACGCCCCCCCTTGCCAGAACTTTAATAATATTTCTTTCTCATGTCTTTCTCTGAAATCCTAACCTGGGTCAGGGATCCTGTGTTCGTCCTTTTGGCGGGCTTCTGCACAGAAGCCCTCCTTTCAGCGCCACTGAGTCTGGGGTAGACAGGATGTGTGGGAGGGGGCGAATAGGCACCCTGGACAGGGTTGCCTCCGCAACTCAAGTTGCACTCTGCCCTGATAGGCTGGGGGGTTCTCCCGCCAGGAGAGCCACCCTACTGTGTGAGTGACAGCTAGGCTGTATGAATGGGGGTCTTGGTGCATAAAAGCAGGGTCCTGAGGACTGGAGGACAAGACATCGCCACTGGAACTAGAAACCCGAAGAGGAGAGAAGCTGAAGACATCTGCAATGACTGAATCACTGGTGAATCACTGGTGAAGCCCTGCTGCTGATCCCCACCACTTTCCTCCAACGACTCGAGAAGATCTTCGCCTGCAAGAGTCTTCTCCCCTTGAGCTGGTGGGGCCAACCAGTTCACCAATCGCCTTCCAGGACCTGCCTTGGTCGAATTGCCCTGCACTCGGAGACCGGATAGCCAGGCACCCGTCCACCATGACCACGATTTAAAGGAGCGTACCTTTTATTAGTTTTGGCAGCACTGCGGCTGGCTTCATCCCTGGGCAGTGCAGTAACTTGAACCTTCCTCCATGACGAGAGCCTCTCGTCCTCTGCTGGATCTCCTGAACTGCAGGAACTGCCAGGAACTACCGCCACTGCAGGAGCCTCTTCCACTTTAAAGGTACATTGTTCCGCCAGGCCTCCCATTTTGTTGGGTATTGCTAAAGGTGTTTTAAATCCTTAACTTACCTACTGGGTTGGCCGCCCCTATCGTCTAACACTGTCTTTTACCTTCTGCAACCGCCTTTTCAATTAGTTAAACAAAGACTTGACTGCAGCTACTAGAACAGTTTGATCCTGGGCACATTGCCTTGTACCATTGACTCTGGCACAGGCCTATTGACTCTGGCTAAATCTGTTACAACTTCCTTCTCTAGATTGCTTTTCACCTAGAAATGTGTTGGTGCACCTAACTCTTATAACCACCTTTTTCCTTCCCCTTTTTAAACTTGTGAAGTGCCATTTTGCTCGGTTTTCACCTCACTATTGCATATGCTAAAGTACTGCCTTGCCTAACTTGTTCACAATCTACTTGGGAAGTGTGTCAGGAAACTTAAAGGGATCCGGTATTCAAACCACTCCGGAGTCCGGTACCAAACACCGAGATCTGTTTCACCTACTGTTCCCACACATACCAGTCTCAACCGTCATGGAAATAGAGCTTCTTCCTACGGTAGGCGTATCCATATTCCCAGGGTACGTCTTCGCACATTCCGAAAGCGCTGGCGGTTGCCATGGCAACGCAGACGCTCTGCGTTGTTGAGATCACGTGTCTTTTCACATTGAGCCCAGTTGTGGCGAATCACGTGACCAGTCTGTGTAGTATTAATGGAACGTTCAAACTTGGCACTTTGCTTCTGAATTTGTATTCTATTGCCTTGTCTTCGCGTTCTGGGTCCTTGATATTCTTGTGACCTCGGCCTGTTTACTGGATTCCTTTGGATTGCCCTCTTGTCTCCTAGCTTCAAACCTGTTTTTGACCTCGGACTGTTTATCGACCTGCTTACCTTGTAATTCTGTTTTCCTTTCCTCAACTGGTTTTGACCACAGACTACTCACCAACCTGCTGCTGCCACCCCCTGCTTCTTCCTTACCTGCATGGTGCTTATCGCAGACTTTAATCCCTTCCGGCGTGTTGATCTAGAGACGCTTTGTGCTGCTGTCAAACCCTGCTTCCTCCTTACATGCACAGTGCTTATCGCGGACTTCAGTCCCTTCCAGCGAGTTGAACTAGAGGCGCTTCGTGCTGCTGATTAGGTGTTCTCGTGCCGGCAGTGGGTAGGTGGATCAAAGAACTCTTCTTACGCGGACATTGGGATTGTGTCATACAGGCGTCCTCGTGCCAGCAGGTGTTAGGGTTTTCTGGACTTACCTTGGATCTCCAATTCTTCCTTTTCTTCATGGCTCTACAAGAAACATACAGACGGTAAGAGCGTTCCATGTATCCTTCATCAAGTACTTGAGTGATATCCATGATTAGTCTTTAATATTGTTCATGTTCTTCTAGGTTAGACGTCTCACGGTTCCTCTTACTGACTCTTGGTAGCCTTTGCAGGTATTACCTTGTCTTGACCTCTTAGATTGGGTTATTTCTGTTATCTGCTGTTGCTAATTGTTACTTCCCTTGCAGGTTGGCGGTTCCTGTGGTGTCCATCCATCTTTTGGTTAATAGATCCTTCAGGGGGTATTTCTGAGTCCCTCTGAGGCGTATATTGGCAGAAAGAACTCGTCGGCTACAAGAGTTATCTCTGCTTCTTTGGCAAGAATATCAAGCCTGTGCTAACATATTCAGAAGCCATACTATGGATGCTGCTAGTGACCCCATAACCGCACTCGCCCAACTTGTGGCTGATTTTCAGGCCGGTGTTACGGCAGCCCATGAGGCTACTCAACTAAATATCCTTGAGATACGGGCTGGCATGCAGCGTACTGGGGCAAGTGCTTCTGGCAGCATTCCTACTGCTCCAGCCTCGCCGGGAGTTTCTTCTGCTAGGCAGGAGAACGCTCCTGTGGTACTCCCAGCTCAGTTCCCATTGGCTCTGCCGGAGCGATTTCATGGTGACCCTAAGACATACAGAACGTTCATCAACGTTCATGCCGGTTGCATTTCTTGTGCTGTCCTTCTTCATTTCTGGATTCCACAATAAAGGCGGCTTTTGTATTGTATTTGTATTTGTATTTGGGCTAGCCCCTTGTTAGAGCAATGAAGTAACCTTCTTCATCACAGTGATGCATTGATCGAGGCCATGTCCCGAATGTTTGTTACCAGGTACAAGACACAGGCCATTGACTTGGAATTATTGTACCTGCAGCAAGGGGATGCCTCCTTGCTGAATTATTTAGCCAAGTTCAACCAGTTGGTGGCTGAGACAGGATGGCCTGATAAAAAAAAGGCTGCTTTATTTTATAAAGGTCTGTCTGACACCCTGAAAGATGTGCTGGCTACCGTACCTGTGGTTCCAACCACGTTTCCTGAACTGCTGGACCTGATTTTGCAAATTGATGCTCAAAGAGCAGAAAGAAAGGGGGAGAAACGAGGTCCTGTACCGGTTGCAGCCTTAAATCATGTGCCGGTGACAGGCGGTGAAGAACCATTGCAAATAGGGGCAGTACGGGGTCCCTTGTCCTCGGAGGAAAGAGAGCATCATAGAAAAAACAATCTGTGTTTTTACTGCGGTTCATCAGAACATTTCTTAAGGCAATGCCCCAAGAAACCTCAGAAAGCGGGAAAAGCCAGAGCTCGGCAATAGAGGGAGCCCCGTTGCCGAGCTGTTCTATTCAGGGTTCCTGTTGTCCTGTTCCTTTTTCTTTGCAATCCTCGTTGGCCTACCGTTCCAGGGAACCAGGGCTTGTTCATGCAATATTAGGCTCAGGCGCCACCGGAAACTACATCGACATTTAATATTTCCACCAATGGAAAATACCTGTTATCCCGAAAAAAACATCCTGAGGTGGTCAATACAGTTGATGGTACCACCTTAATGTCAGGTTTGGTCACCGAACGCACCATTGACCTGACCATGACTATGAGTTCTGGGCATACTGAAGTCCTACATTTTGATGTTATTGCAGCACCCCAATTCAAGCTCATTTTGGGTTTACCATGGTTGGTAAAACACAATCCATTTGTGGATTGGCAAGCTGGTTCGGTTACGGTTTTCTCAGGTTATTGTACATCCAATTGCCAATCGATACTTGAAGAGCCCTCCAGTCCTTGTTCCTCTTTATTGGACACTGCTGCAGTAATCAGGGCTATCACCTCGTCTTTGCCTAAAGAATATGAGGCTTTCTGAGATGTGTTCGACAAAGTAGGAGCCGAAAGGCTTCCACCGCACCGGCCATACGACTGTCCTATTGACTTAGTAGACGGTGATAGAGTTTCCTCAGGACGTGTTTACTCTCTTACCCAAAAATCAAACATAGTTCTGAAGGATTACATCGACAAGGCTTTGGAGAATGGTTTTATTTGACCGTCCCGCTCCCCAGCTGCTTCGCCACTTTTCTTTGTAACTAAAAAGGAGGGGGGATCTGCGACCTTGTATCGATTACCGCGAATTAAACACAGTTACCATACATAATCAATACCCAATTCCACTTATCTTGGTGCTTTTGGATCATTTGGGTTTGTCTGAGTACTTTACCAAGCTTGACCTCTGTGGGGCGTATAACCTGGTGAGGATGAGGAAGGGCGACAAGTGGAAAACGGCTTTCATAATTAAATATGGCCTTTTTGAATACCTTGTTATGCCCTTCGGGTTGTGTAACGCTCCTACCACATTCCAACGATTCATCAATGATGTTTGAAGTGACATGTTGGATCGCTATGTTGTCGTTTATTTGGATGATATACTGGTGTACTCTTCGTCTTATGAAGAACACGTAAAGCATGTGTCTGCGGTCCTTCAGCGATTAAGGGAGAATCGACTCTATGCCAAATTAGAAAAATGTTTGTTCCACGTTCAGGAAGTGGAGTTGCTTGGGTATGACATAACCAATACTGGCATCAAGATGAGCAATGCCAAGGTCAATGCTGAATTGGACTGGGCCGTGCCCATGACAGTCAAGTCCTTACAGTCATTCCTCGGTTTCGCTAATTTTTTTCGGCGCTTTATCCGCTCTTTTTCAGAGACAGCGTCTCCATTGACCGCCCTGACTAGCAACAAGCGATCATTTGTCTGGGGTCCGGAGGCCCAACAGGTGTAACGCTCACCTGATTCTCGCAGAGGCGCCGGTCTTGACTGGGCGACTACCGTATCTTCAAAGGTGATGTGTAGCACCCGGTTGGCTCTTTGGGCTGGACCTCTGTGCACTGTATGCCTGACATGTAGAGTAAGATGTCTGCAGATAGAAAATATGGGGTTAATGAACTGGGGTTATTGGGGTGTCCCTATCTCTTTCCTCTTCTCCTCTCCTGTAGACCCCCAAAGGTTAACGCTCTCACCTTAGGTAAGTGAATGCCAAGCTCTCCATCTGCCTCGGGGCAGGGTGCTGTAACCAGTTTCTTCACTGGATAAGGGGAGCAAGCCTCTTGACTTCAGAGGACTGCTGTCCGTCGTTTACTGCACGAACGGTAAGTTTCGAGTCATTCAAATGTCTTTTTAAAGTCTTTAGTAATGATGTCTCTTGTTTTGCAGGGTTCCGGCGATGGCGGATGACGGGCTGAAGTGAGTTGAAGATGGAGCCCGTGTGATGAATAGAAGCGCCTGGAAGCACATGAGTAAGCGCTTGTTGCCTGTTTCACGATGCGCTCTGTCTTTTTATTTTGCAGGTACGAGTTCGGAGCGGCTGCAGGGTGCCGGAATACCCACTGGATTAGATGTGGAAAGGAGTAATGGCACGTGAGTATTAAAGTTCCCCAATGTCTTTAAACGCACCTTGTTTTGTCTTTCAGATGCGGATGCAGCGCCGAAGGCCTCCGGAGCGTGCGAAGAGTTGGTAAGCTTTTGTCTTTCAGATGCTGGAATGCAGTATGAAGACCTCCGGAGCGCACGAAGAGTAGGTAAGCCTTTGCCTTTCAGATGCCGGAATGCTAACCTGTTCTTTCTTGTCTTTATAGGTGTTGCTGAAGACTGGATTCAGGATGGTAAGCCTTTTTCCTTAGGCCCAGGACTGGATGCAGAAGACACGATGAGCGTCCTGCTGCAGAGGGTGCAGAATAACGCAAAGCAAGATTCATCCACCGGGTGTGGTTTAAATAGCCTCCTGTAGTGCTTAGGTGTCTCCTTCCACAGCCACGCCTAAGTAAGAAAAGAGTTCCTGCCTTCCAGAAGAGTTCCAGTGTTCTAAATCTAGGGAGTGGCTCCAGCCCCACCCAACAGGAAAAGTAGTTCCAAACAGAAGAGGATCAGAGGCTCAACTGGCAGGCAAGTAAGCAGCATGGTCTGCTGCAGGTAAGTCCACCCAAGCATTATGAGCCCGGCGCTTCCAGCGCTGGGACTGGGCATATTTATGAGCCTGGTGCCACTGGCGCCAGGACTGGGTCCAAAAGGTCCCAATTGGGACTGGTTGGCACTCGGAACCTGGGTTATGGATCTGCTTCCAAGGGAGTTGGGAAAACCCTGACCTTTTGGAAGCAGAGATCATGACAGTACCCCCCCTCAAGGCCCCTCCCAAACCGGGCTTCTCCGGGGGTTTTGGCTTGTCAGGAAATGTTCGGTGAAATCTTTTGATTAGGCGAGGAGCGTGGACATATTCAGCAGGTTCCCAGGATCTCTCTTGGGGGCCGTAGCCTTTCCAGTCAATTAGGTAGAATAGTTTAGATTTGGAGATCTTGGAGTCCAGAATGCTTTTGACTTCAAACTCGAGTTCTCCATCCACTAGGATAGGTTTTGGAGATTTGGTTAGTCGGGTTTGAGGTTGCACGGGTTTTAATAGAGAGACGTGGAAGACCGGATGTATCTTCATGTGCGGGGGCAAGTCCAACTTGACCGCTACTGGGTTTACTATGGTAGTGATGGAATAGGGACCAAGGTATCTTGGGTTGAATGTGCGTGGCCCTTTTAGAGATAGATATTTGGTGGATAACCAGACTTGATCCCCTACTTGATAGTGAGGGGCTTCCTTCCGATGTTGATCTACTCCTTTCTTGTATTGTTCTTTAGCCCTTTGAAGGTGAGAAACAGCTTCCTTAAAGGCTTGGGTGATTGTAGAATGCAGGTAGTCTACTGCTGGTGTTTCAAGATCTTGGAGGGGATCCAACTCCGAGGTTCGAGGGTGACTGCCATACAAAAGAAAAAACGGGGTTTTCCCAGTTCCCGAATGGACAGAGTTATTGTAGGCATACTCGGCTATCCAAAGGATATCTTTCCAAGTTTTTTCAGTTTGTTGCAGCATGCAGCGTAAATACTGTTCCAGAGTTTGATTGGTCCTCTCGGTTTGTCCGTCGGTCTGAGGGTGGTGACTGGTCGATAGTCTCACATCAATTTGAGCCGACCGACAGCAACTTCGCCAAAAATGAGAAATAAATTGACTATCTCGATCCGAAATTAGAACCGAAGGAAAACCGTGCAGTCGGACGATGTTTTCGAGAAATTCTCGGGCCAGAGTTGCTGCTGTTGGCAAGCCTTTGAGCGGAATGAAATGCGCCATCTTGGAGAATAAGTCCACGATTACTAGAATCGTATTGTATCCGGAGCATGGAGGTAGATCGGTGATGAAGTCCATAGAAAGCGTATGCCAAGGGCGAGGTGGGATGTCAATAGGGCGTAAGAGGCCTGCTGGTCTTTCCTTTTGACTCTTGTTTTGGGCGCATACTCCACAGGACATTATAAAGTCTCTGATATCTTTTTTCCAAGACGGCCACCAGAAGTAGCGCTTGATCTTTTCTGAGGTCTTGGCTATACCGGGATGACCTTCCATTAAAGAGTCGTGATAACAAGAGATTACTTTTTTCTGTAAATCTGTGCTGGGTAGGTATAATCGTTCTTGGAAATACAATAAGTTGTCCTTTACTGCAAAGTCCTTTCCCTGCAGATGCCAATTCTGTATATCTGCTGGAGTTACAAGTTGCCTGGCTTTATCCTTAACTTCCTCTATGGATTCTGTGGCGATTACACCCAGAATTCTTTGTTCGGGAATGATTGGTACAGGTTTAGGGTTGATCAAGTGTTCTTCCACTCCCATCCGAGAAAGGGCATCGGCTTTACCGTTCTTTGTACCAGGTCGATAGGTAATTATGAAGTCAAACTCGGCAAAGAATAATGCCCAACGGAGTTGTCTAGAGGATTGGGCTTTTGCGGTTTTCAAATATTGCAGGTTTCGGTGATCCGTAATCACAGTAACGGTGTGTCGGGCCCCCAGCAGATAATGCCGCCAAGCCTTAAAGGCAGACTTGATAGCCAGAAGTTCCTTGTCAGTAATCGTGTAATTGATTTCAGGAGGCGAGAATTTGCGGGACCAAAATGCCACGGGATGCAACTGATTGGTTACCGGGTCCTTTTGTGATAGAACTGCCCCCATGGCAAGGCTTGAAGCATCAGTTTCCACGATGTAGGGGAGTTCGGGGCAAGGGTGTTTTAAGATTGGTGCAGAGATAAATTTAGTCTTCAAATCCTGGAAAGCTTGTTCCGCCTCGGTAGACCATTCAAAACGTTTGTTTTTCTTTAACAAGGCAGTGATGGGCTGGACTATTCGAGAGAACTCGGGGATAAACCTGCGGTAAAAGTTAGCGAAGCCTAACATGCTTTGCACACCTTTTACGGAGGATGGTGATGGCCATTTGAGAACTGCATCGACCTTCTTTGAATCCATACGCACTCCGCCAGGTGATAATATGAATCCCAAGAATTCAACTTCAGTCACGTTGAAAACACATTTTTCCAACTTAGCGAAAAGTTTGTGTTGACGCAATCTTTCGAGGACCATTTCCACGTGTTTCCGATGTTCAGATTCCGATGAAGAATAAACGAGGATGTCGTCAATGTAAACAACAACACATACATCTATGAGCTCTCTGAGGACATCGTTCATAAAATATTGAAAGGCGGCCGGGGCATTGCAAAGTCCGAAGGGCATGACCTGATATTCAAATAGCCCATACTTGGTGCGGAAGGCCGTCTTCCATTCATCGCCCTCTTTTACTCGTACCAAGTGGTAAGCTCCTCTAAGATCCAGCTTTGTATATATGCATGCTTTTCTGACTTGTTCCAGGAGTTTAGGGATCAAAGGTAACGGATATCTATTCTTAACGGTGATCTGGTTCAGGGAGCGATAATCGATACAAGTTCTAAGGTCTCCTTCCTTTTTTGGAACGAAGAACAAAGCTGAAGAAGCAGGGGACTTGGAAGGACGAATAAACCCATTTGCCAGGTATTGATCCAGGTATTGTCGAAGGTGAAGGTTCTCAGGCTCGGTGAGGGCATAAATTCTACTACAAGGAGGAGTAGATCCAGGTATCAGGTCTATCTGGCAGTCATAAGACCTATGAGGAGGTAGAGAGTTAGCCTGATCCTTCCGGAAAACATCTTGGTATTCTAGGTATTCGGGAGGTAACTGGGGAGTCTCTGAAGAAATTGCGGCCAGTGCAACACCAGGTGGAGGGTGACAAGTAGAGACACATTCTGGAAACTGGACTGTTCTTGCTCGCCAATCGATCAGAGGATTGTGTTTCTCTAACCAAGGTATTCCTAGAATAATCTGAAACTGAGGGGCCTTGATCACATCGAACACGATCTTCTCATGGTGTCCATCTTGACTTACTAGCGTCACTTCTTGAGTGGTATGCGTTACTGGCCCGGAGGCTATCTCCGTACCATCCACCGTAGTAATGACGTCCTTTACAGCCTTGGGACAAAGAGTTAGATTCATCCTCAAAACCATTTCATGATCCACATAATTGCCGATGGCACCGCTGTCGACGTAAGCTTCAATTGCATGTAATCGATCCGGATTATCAGGGCTAATGAGGACCATAGGTATCACGAAATGCGAGGTCACGGAACTGGTTTTTACGCTCGGCAAGAGGACCTCTATTCTTGTCGGGCGAGGTCGTTTCCCTGCTCAGAGTTTGTAACTTTGGTAACTGCAG
Organism: Ambystoma mexicanum; assembly: GCF_040938575.1. NCBI lineage: Eukaryota > Metazoa > Chordata > Amphibia > Caudata > Ambystomatidae > Ambystoma > Ambystoma mexicanum. The sequence continues at coordinate 350,851,118 of NC_090934.1, forward strand.
CTCCTACTGCCTTCTTGGCAGGTTTCACCGGACAGTCTCGAAGAAAGTGCCCTGAGTTTCCGCAATATAGGCATAATTGCAACTGTTTCCTCCTTTCCCGCTCCCGTTGTGTTAGAGGACCTTTCAGACCCCCTATTTGCATGGGTTCCCCGGAGTCTACTCCTTTGGAGGGAGTTGGCGGTTTGGAAAATACTCGAGCATCAAACTTGGAACGATCGGCCTTCCTGTTCTGCAGCCTGTGATCTATTTGAACGACCAAGTCTATGTAATCCGAACAGTCTTGTGGGGGATTCACTACTTGGGCTAAAACGTCTTTGAGCTCTCCACGTAGACCTCTATAAAACAGCGTAATCCTTTTGTCCTCAGGCCATTGAGTTTCCACTATTAGTCTATTGAAAGATGCAATATAAGCCAAAAGGTCTTGATTACCCTGTCGCAACGAAAGAAGCTCATTGTCCAAGGCCTGCCCCTGTGAATGTCTTGCGAACAGTTTTTCCATACTAAGCTGAAAGGCTTGAAAATCATGGAGAACCGGATCATCTTGATGAACTAGAGGGATCGACCAGTCTGCCGCATTGCCACTAAGGTACGAAAGTACAAAAGCTACTTTAGCTTGATCAGTTGGAAAGGCTGCTGGCCGGCATAAGAAGTGCAACCGGCACTGATTGATAAATACTGCAAACCTCTTTGGGTCACCAGAAAATCGCTCGGGCGGGGCCAGAGGTACATTCCCAGGTAGGTTGATCTGCACTGGATTCATAGAGGATGTTGAAGGAAGATTTGCCCCTGATGCGGGTAACGGGGTCTGTCCGGCTTGTGACTGTAGCACTTGTCTAGCAAGATTGTCTGTTCTCTCCTTGGAAATAATTAGTTCCCTTCTTAGAGCATTCGTTTCCTGACGAGTTGCATGCACTTCTGCCCTTAGTTCCCCAAGTAACCGGGCTAGGGGGTCAGTATCCGAGGTTTCCATAGCGCCTGGGCGAGAGTTTTGCGGTAGGCTTTGCGTTCTGTAACGCTCACCTGATTCTCGCAGAGGCGCTGGTCTTGACTGGGCGACTACCGTATCTTCAAAGGTGATGTGTAGCACCCGGTTGGCTCTTTGGGCTGGACCTCTGTGCACTGTATGCCTGACGTGTAGAGTAAGATGTCTGCAGATAGAAAATATGGGGTTAATGAACTGGGGTTATTGGGGTGTCCCTATCTCTTTCCTCTTCTCCTCTCCTGTAGACCCCCAAAGGTTAACGCTCTCACCTTAGGTAAGTGAATGCCAAGCTCTCCATCTGCCTCGGGGCAGGGTGCTGTAGCCAGTTTCTTCACTGGATAGGTAGCACAGGCCTCTTGACTTCAGAGGACTGCTGTCCGTCGTTTACTGCACGAACGGTAAGTTTCGAGTCATTCAAATGTCTTTTTAAAGTCTTTAGTAATGATGTCTCTTGTTTTGCAGGGTTCCGGCGATGGCGGATGACGGGCTGAAGTGAGTTGAAGATGGAGCCTGTGTGATGAATAGAAGCGCCTGGAAGCACGTGAGTAAGCGCTTGTTGCCTGTTTCACGATACGCTCTAACTGTCTTTTTATTTTGCAGGTACGAGTTCGGAGCGGCTGCAGGGTGCCGGAATACCCACTGGATTAGATGTGGAAAGGAGTAATGGCACGTGAGTATTAAAGTTCCCCAATGTCTTTAAACGCACCTTGTTTTGTCTTTCAGATGCGGATGCAGCGCCGATGGCCTCCGGAGCGTGCGAAGAGTTGGTAAGCTTTTGTCTTTCAGATGCCGGAATGCAGTATGAAGACCTCCGGAGCGCACGAAGAGTAGGTAAGCCTTTGCCTTTCAGATGCCGGAATGCTAACCTGTTCTTTCTTGTCTTTATAGGTGTTGCTGAAGACTGGATTCAGGATGGTAAGCCTTTTTCCTTAGGCCCAGGACTGGATGCAGAAGACACGATGAGCGTCCTGCTGCAGAGGGTGCAGAATAACGCAAAGCAAGATTCATCCACCGGGTGTGGTTTAAATAGCCTCCTGTAGTGCTTAGGTGTCTCCTTCCACAGCCACGCCTAAGTAAGAAAAGAGTTCCTGCCTTCCAGAAGAGTTCCAGTGTTCTAAATCTAGGGAGTGGCTCCAGCCCCACCCAACAGGAAAAGTAGTTCCAAACAGAAGAGGATCAGAGGCTCAACTGGCAGGCAAGTAAGCAGCATGGTCTGCGGCAGGTAAGTCCACCCAAGCATTATGAGCCCGGCGCTTCCAGCGCTGGGACTGGGCATATTTATGAGCCTGGTGCCACTGGCGCCAGGACTGGGTCCAAAAGGTCCCAATTGGGACTGGTTGGCACTCGGAACCTGGGTTATGGATCTGCTTCCAAGGGAGTTGGGAAAACCCTGACCTTTTGGAAGCAGAGATCATGACAACAGGCGTTTGACGCTTTGAAACAAGCCTTCACCTCAGCACCGGTGCTGCAACATCCAGATCCTGGAAAACCGTATTTTGTTGAGGCTGACGCCTCTGAGGTCGCTTTAGGGGCTATTTTCTCACAATCATGTAAAGACACAGGAATGCTACATCCGGTAGCCTATCATTCCAGAAAACATACTCAATATGAGCAGAACTATACGGTTACAGAGAGAGAGAAGTTGGCCGTAAGAGACACATTCATAGTCTGGAGGCATCATTTGTTGGGTACCGCCTCACCAGTGCAAGTGTACACTGACCATAGGAACTTGTTAGCGCTACAGTCATTACAATGTACCACGGCCCTTCATGCCAGATGGCATGAATTCTTCTCTATGTATGATTTCAAGCTCACTTATCGTCCTGGTCCTATGAATTCCCGAGCTGATGCCCTTTCGAGACTACACAGTGTGTCGTCCCATTCTTTGGGAGGTACTGTCCTTCATGGTAATCAAGTGGTCTGCGCCTGTACATTACAACCCTCATTGGTGTCTTCTATCCAGGAATGGGTAGCGAAAGGACCCAACAAGATACCGGAGTATAACATGGATATTGTTAGTTCTTTGCCATATATACAGGGTAGACTGTATTTGCCGGACTTCGCCACTCAGTGCACTGCTATGCAGTGGTGTCATGACTCTCTTCTAGCTGCTCATCCAGGCAGGATAAAGACACTTGAGTTGCTAAGCGCTGGTGTTGGTGGCCTGCCATGACCCGGGATGTGTCTTCTTATATTGGTTCATGTTCAATATGTGCCCAATGTAAAGGTTATATTTTTATTTATATAACAAGGAAAAGGTTCAGAAAACCCTAATCTGGTAAGTTACTCATCTATCTAAGATGTGGTGTATAAAGAAAAACCTCAGTCCTGAAATAATGGACTTGGTACAAAAAGTGCTTTTTTTTTTTTTTTTTTTAATGTTTGCATACACTTTGACCACTAGCATGCCGCCCACTATAGCGATTAGAGAAAAATTGGGTGGATCAACTCGGGACATTGCCATGAGAAAAGCTTTGCTTCAACCCCGACTTACGAGTCTGTTACCAAAGGTGGGGCGCATTACTACTCAGCGCTCACACTCAGCTTCAGCTGATGCTCGATTGTGTCCAAGGGAGGTGATAACAACTGAGGTTGAGGCAAAAATTGGTAATCCATCCGCCACGGCCCGATCGGTTCCCACAGGCTCGGGCGCGGCAGCTCAGCCATCTGAACCCATAATTACGGAGCCCATATACACTGCACCTATTGATATCTCATCTCGAGAAACCAGTTTGCATGGTGCCCCCACTGATAACACACTAATAGCGGCTTGCTCGGCCGGAGACCTACGATCTGTTGTAGCCCTCTTCCCTGGGGGCACTATGCCACAACCCGTCTCATGTTCCATTCTGGCCCAACAAAATCTAAGACAAGCGTACACCCACTTGACTATGATTGGCGAAATAGAGGAAGATGATATTGAATTCATGAACCTTTCCAATCGCACTGATAAGTGCTCCGAAGAAGTCTTATACGTTTGTTCAAATACTGGTGATCTAATCCAATTAGGACAAGATATTAATAACCATTCTAGCATAAATGACGAAATTTTGTCACCTGCCCCATTCTATAATGACGCCCCGGCAATAGAACCAATGGTCTCCCCGATTATGGCCATGACTCCCTCACCTGAATCAGTTGAAGAAGTAGTCTCCTTTATAGCTCCCACTCCGAGACAGCCACGATTCGAACAGGGGGCTCGTGTTTCTGACTTTTTTCTGAACCCTGCACACAGGGAGAGATACTCATTTCCGGAGGCCCCTGCCCTGAACAACACATTAACAGCCATGAACACTGCTTTATTAACTTTAGCAAAATTATATGAAGGGCTGGACACAAAAATCTCAAGTCAGACAGTTTGCTTAGAACTAGGGCTGTACCGAACTTCGGCTTCGAGTCCCTATTCTGCCGAAGTTCGGCTGAAATACAGCTATCCGGCTTCGGCAGAATAGTTTCTGTTTAGGGACTCGAAGCCGAAGTCCACTTTCTATGATTAGCTGCCCTCTCCCTGTTTGGGAGATGACAGCCAATCATAGAATGTTTGACAGTGTTCAGGCTGCAGAAGCCAAACAAGCTGTTTGCCTATTGGCTTCTGCAGTCTGACCACAGAGGAACCAGCCTAACGTGTTGAAATAGGAAGCGAGGGAAGGGAACAGTTCTTCCCTTCCCTCACTTCCTATGCCAGCACCCGGACCCATTCACCAGGTAAGTGACCCGACCCCCCCCCCATACCCCCTCATCACGGTGAGGCCGCGGGGCCTCAGGGAACCCCCGCGGCCTCACCGCAATAATGTTCAATTTGTCGGGCCACCGGTGCAAAGCCGGTGGCCCGACGTTTATTTTGCATTGGGGGGCCGCTCCTACAGGAGCGGCCCCCCCAGACTCATGAGGCCGCCGGGGCACTTTGCCGACCCCGGCGGCCTCGGTGCCCCCCATCCCCCTCACCACGGTGAGGCCGCGGGGCCTCAGGGAACCCCCGCGGCCTCACCGCAATAATGTTCAATTTGTCGGGCCACCGGTGCAAAGCCGGTGGCCCGACGTTTATTTTGCATTGGGGGGCCGCTCCTACAGGAGCGGCCCCCCCAGACTCATGAGGCCGCCGGGGCACTTTGCCGACCCCGGCGGCCTCGGTGCCCCCCATCCCCCTCACCACGGTGAGGCCGCGGGGCCTCAGGGAACCCCCGCGGCCTCACCGCAATAATGTTCAATTTGTCGGGCCACCGGTGCAAAGCCGGTGGCCCGACGTTTATTTTGCATTGGGGGGCCGCTCCTACAGGAGCGGCCCCCCCAGACTCATGAGGCCGCCGGGGCACTTTGCCGACCCCGGCGGCCTCGGTGCCCCCCATCCCCCTCACCACGGTGAGGCCGCGGGGCCTCAGGGAACCCCCGCGGCCTCACCGCAATAATGTTCAATTTGTCGGGCCACCGGTGCAAAGCCGGTGGCCCGACGTTTATTTTGCATTGGGGGGCCGCTCCTACAGGAGCGGCCCCCCCAGACTCATGAGGCCGCCGGGGCACTTTGCCGACCCCGGCGGCCTCGGTGCCCCCCATCCCCCTCACCACGGTGAGGCCGCGGGGCCTCAGGGAACCCCCGCGGCCTCACCGCAATAATGTTCTGTTTGTCGGGCCACCGGTGCAAAGCCGGTGGCCCGACGTTTATTTTGCATTGGGGGGCCGCTCCTACAGGAGCGGCCCCCCCAGACTCATGAGGCCGCCGGGGCACTTTGCCGACCCCGGCGGCCTCGGTGCCCCCCATCCCCCTCACCACGGTGAGGCCGCGGGGCCTTAGGGAACCCCCGCGGCCTCACCGCAATAATGTTCTGTTTGTCGGGCCACCGGTGCAAAGCCGGTGGCCCGACGTTTATTTTGCATTGGGGGGCCGCTCCTAAAGGAGCGCCCCCCCAGACTCATGAGGCCGCCGGGGCACTTTGCCGACCCCGGCGGCCTCGGTGCCCCCCATCCCCCTCACCACGGTGAGGCCGCGGGGCCTTAGGGAACCCCCGCGGCCTCACCGCAATAATGTTCTGTTTGTCGGGCCACCGGTGCAAAGCCGGTGGCCCGACGTTTATTTTGCATTGGGGGGCCGCTCCTAAAGGAGCGCCCCCCCAGACTCATGAGGCCGCCGGGGCACTTTGCCGACCCCGGCGGCCTCGCTGTGAAATGTGCTCACCCCTTGAGCACGGTGAGGCCGCGGGGCCACAGGGAACCCCCGCGGCCTCACCGCAATAATGTTCTGTTTGTCGGGCCACCGGTGCAAAGCCGGTGGCCCGACGTTTATTTTGCATTGGGGGGCCGCTCCTAAAGGAGCGCCCCCCCAGACTCATGAGGCCGCCGGGCCCTTTGCCGACCCCGGCGGCCTCGCTGTGAAATGTGCCCCCCCCCTCACCCCTTGAGCACGGTGAGGCCGCGGGGCCACAGGGAACCCCTGCGGCCTCACCGCAATAATGTTGTGTTTGTCGGGCCACCGGGCCAAAGCCGGTGGCCCGAGATTGTATTGCATAGGGGGGCCTAAAAAAAAAAAAACTATTCGGCTCACTATTCGGCTCCGGCCGAATAGTTGACAAACTATTCGGTATCCGGCCGAATACTAAATATGCTATTCGGTACAGCCCTACTTAGAACACTTGTTGCGACTACAATCTAAATGCATAACTCAAAATAATACATCCTCTCAAACTCAGGAATCATTGATCGCTAAACATTCATATTCAGTCCACACGCAAACGCGTGACAATGTTCAATCTGGACCTGCCGGCCTAGTGCGAAAACCGGCATCAGAACAATCGGATATCTCAACGGCAAAACCTAATTACATCAACATTACCCCTAAGACTTCTGAGGGCCCAGTGACCGCCGCCGTGCGAGACCCAGCCACTCTTGTGGCTGCGTCTGTACCGGCGGCTGTCTCCAACACAAAGGAAACACAGATCTCTGATATTCCAGCCTCAAAAAACATGTTTGAGGTGTTCAGCACATCCTCTGCTAAAACTAGCATGTCACGGCCAAGCAAAAAGAGGAAAGTGCACCTTGCCAAAACCAAACCATTGGTCCAAAAACCAATAGTGGGGCAAAAAAGGAAAAATTGTGTAGACTCGTCATCGGATTCGGTGCTCATATCTACTCCTGAACCTGATTCTCAGATTCTAGAAGCAGTCCCAATGGCTGTAATGACAGTGGCACATTAGCCATTAGATGATTTAGTGCAGATGGTCGAATCCAGCAATAAACAGCGAATTCCTCAGTTAAAAAGCCCTGATCCACCTTCCTCAACGTCCCCAATGGCCACGGTAGCCGCCCTGGCCGAGTCATTGAACCAAACCTCTATTGCCCAAACTGCCCCTATTTTAGTAGCAATCCAGACCCAGCTACAGAAATCTATTGATTCATATATGAAACTATTACCAAATAATTTCTCACAGATAGGTAGGCAGGCACAGCCTGAACCCTTACAAGTAACGACAATAGCTAACCAGGCTAAAGTTCAAGATTTGCAATCGGCTATCTCACTAGCGCCACAATCACATGATCGCACAATACAGAACACGGTGGCCACTGGAGCTCCCATAAAAGATGATTGTTTGATAAAGAACTTACAGGGCGAAATTAAAGCTTCAGTTGAGGCTTATCTGATGCGAAACTCCAATACTAACGTACACCTGAAGTCTGCGCACCCATCTCGAGTCCCTGCCTCTACCCTTCCCCCTAATCAAGCCCTATTATCACGACACGAGATACGGGAAGAGATTAAAGCTTCCATTGAAGCCTTCATGCACCACCCAAAAGAACCTAACTCATACAAAGCACCGGAACAAGGGTTTCCCTTATTCATGCCTTCTATCACTCATCAAGATAGAAGGGCACGATCTCCGGCAAGGTTACCAATGCAGGCAAAAGAAAGATCTGCGCAGACCAAGTCAAAACAAATTATACTGCCCCATCGCTTTATAATCAAATGTCGTGAGGCTCCATATAAGTCCTATGATCTAAATCGGTCCAGTATTCTGAACATATGTACAGAGATACCAGCTTTATCAGCCATTTCATCACTGGATATCGAGCAAATAGAATTTATAAACCATATGGATTTGTCTGTTGCACGCCTGCATATTCGATCATCATTGGTAGCCGAGACTTTGTGGCAAGCTAGAATGGTGTTATTCGACTTAGGGTTTAATCTCACCCAAGAATTAGTACATAGTCCGGCCACACCGCAAGGACATAGCTCACGTATTTTCGCCTCAGCCTGTCACATTACATCTCATCAAAACCCACCGGACCAGACAAAGTCTACATAACTAGGTTCAAGTGCCAAAGTCCTCAATTTGATTTCCTGGAATACACGAGGGCATAATCACCTCAATTTTACAACAGTTGGAGGATTGATTGATATGGATGTAGTTGCCCTCCAGGAAACCTGGCTTGTTTTACCACCGATTTGGGACTCACACAACATTCTGTTTACATCAGCAGAAAAAGGTGTCCTTGGTAGACCGAAAGGTGGTCTTATCATAGCAGTTAAAAAGAGCTGTGGCCTGAATTTGATCATTCGTAAATCTCCTTCTCTATCATTTCAAGTGGCGATATTATCTAACTTCTATAAAAAAATAGCAATTGTTAATATCTATTGGTGCAGTAACACACTGAATGCAGATGAATTTTTCAAGCAATTTGTGGATATATTGGATGCCTTGGCCCTAGAGAGTGATTTATCGTGTATTTTGATATTGGGCGACCTCAACTTGCACCTCATTCCAGAGGGGAATATTGCTCCAACAAGAGACGAATTGAAATGGTCTTCGATTATGACTGAGCGCAATTTTCAGATGTTAAATGGCAATGTGACAGGTGACTGTCCCGCCCAGACCACTTGGCAAAGAGGAGACCAGCATGCAATAATTGACTACATCTATATTAATGCGAAAGCCTTTAATTCTGTACAAAAGTTGGAGGTTATTCATACAAGTGTAAGTGATCACCACAAATTAAAACTGTCACTGCAAACTGATTATATTCAACCAACACAATGGTGGAACTCAAATGTAACTGATGTAGTTGTAAATAATGGGAGAAATAGACTGTCTTGGAACACAGAAAAGTTGAGAATCTTAGATTCGAATCTAGAGACTATGTACCAGAGAGAAGATCTACTGGTCTATGACTATACAAATGCCATGCAGATGTTTACTCGAGTAGTCACTGGTAGTGGGACAACTGAGCATCAGCATACCCATGCCTACGACTCGGAAATAGCCCATCGTAAATCTGAGCTAAGACAAGAAATTCGGCAACTGCGGAAATCAGAGAAAACTGATATGGCCGAAAAAAAAATAAGATCAGTCAAGCAAAACTATAAAAAATGGCTCAGACTAAGAAGAGCCAAGGTCTACGAATTGAATGGAAAATCTATGCTTAAACAGCTTATCCTGAAATCTACAGCTGGCATATGGGTCCTTCTCAATAAAACATCTGAGACTCCCAAATTTACAGCCCTGGTAAACTCGATTTCCACTGAAGCATGGCAATTGTACTTTCATAAACTCTATCTTTCTCCCTTTCCTGACATACATTTAAACTTTCATTTGCTTACAGTCTCCGGAACATTTACATTTGACATTGATGACATAAAACTTTGTATCAAGAAATTGAGCTCTTCTCGGGCAACAGGTCCAGATGGGTTGCACAATATGATGTTAAAAAGCCATGTAGACGAATGGGCGAGGATTCTCTACCGGATCTTTAATCAGGTGCTGAAGAGTGGCGCTATCCCTGAGACGTGGAGAAAATCTATTATTCTCCCGATATATAAAAAAGGCAATCGGGAGAACCCCAGGTCCTACAGGCCCATAGCGCTTTTGGACTGTCCAGGTAAATTATTTGCCCGGCTGATCTTAAAAAAATTTAATACCTGGTTGCAGGATAATAAATTGAGAGATCCGTTCCAAACAGGCTTCTTACAAGGGGTAGGCACTGGTATAAATATTATTACTTTATCAAGCCTTATTCAGAAAGCCTACCAACAGAAACAGCCCTTGTACCTTGCCTTTATCGATTTCCAAATGGCATTTGATGCCGTTCCAAGAGAACAGCTCTATAAAAAATTGGCTGATGCTAACTGTCCATGGCAAATCTTGAAATGGATAATCCAACTACATACAAATACCTCGATCCAGATTAGACTTACTAATGACGGTCTATTAACCCCCCCAATACCAACTGCCAGAGGCCTAAAACAAGGCTGTTTATTAGCTTCAGCCTTGTTCAATTTCTTTCTTTCGGATATCTATCGAAGCTTTACAACACTGATCTCCGATTCTCCAAAGATCATGGGTGTACAGATACAATGGTTATTATATGCCGATGACATGGTACTATTGTCACATACCCCAAAAGGGTTGCGACTTCTTTTGGGTGCTCTGGACGAGTATACAAAAGTAAATGGCATAACAATCAATGTTGAAAAGACAAAGGTCATTCAATTTGGCACCAAGAAACAAAGTAGTGCCCATTTATACTGGCCTCTTCAAAATTGTAAGATTACCAGCACTAATATCTATGTGTATTTGGGTACAACTGTGTCTAACTTGTGTGCCTCTGATCACTATAATCAACAAGGACTCCAGAAACTTCAAATGTGTATTTCACAAGCCCGAATCATCAAGGCAAGATATTGTAAATTTTCTTTAATCTCAATTCTAACGTATTTCAAATTGAAAGTTGTGCCTGTTATCCTCTATGGTGCAGAAACCCGGTTTATCATGTCATACTCTTACTGGGCTATGAGGGAAGGTCGGTTTTGGAGGCAAGTTTTGAACTTACCAACCTCACAACCACTTCCAACTTTAAGATATGAGTTGGGCCTAATTTCTTTGTATGCAGCCTACAAATGGCGCCTGTGTGCTTTGTACCGCAAGTGTCTCATGAACAAAGCCACAACAGGGATAATCAATACTATTTCCATATATCTATTGAGCTCAATGGACGTTTTTCCAAAGCAACACATTTTGACTCCAAAAGAGCTATGGGTCTTAATTTTCCATACTAATAGAAAGGCTGTAAGATATGCAGTTGTTAATTACTTGCACCAGTTGAAAATCTCAATGTATGCAGTGCCAAGAAAATAATGATCTTGTTACATGCTTTATAACCATGTGTTGTAAACCACTGTTGTTACTGTTCACTAACGCATACAATGTTTTATCTGATTTTAAGTGATTTGTAAATGTGATTTTATGTAATTCTTTTTTTCCTTTTTGTCACAAGTTGAAAGGTTGTGAATTTATTTTCACGACCAAAACAACTACAAATAAAAAAAAAATAAAAACAAAAAGTGCTTTCATAAGTTTAACCATTTTAATTGTCCTATATCAAAATTAATACAAGTTCTACTAAAACATTTTCTAAAACATAATAACCCAAGATTTAACCCACATGGTGGGTATAGCACAAACCTATTGGGTTAAATTACACTGACATTTCACAACATAAACTGCTTCGACAGACACAGGACAGTTACAACATATACATATTGAACAAAGTGTCAATTCACAAAAAAACAATATCCCGACATGTTTCAGTTCTTTGTAGCTTCTTAATGCTTGAACTTTCTTCAGGGGAAACTTTTGTTCAATAATTTTCACCAGCTTGCAATCCCGGGTTAGGATATGGCAATCCAAAGGGAAAAGCCACCTATATAGAACAACACCAACATAGACAGTGAGTCAAGTCCTTCAAGTAACTACCAACCGCCTATAGAGAACATCGTAATGGTGTCTACAAAGCAAAGGATGCAGGTCACACTTGGCCTGTCCCTAAAATGAAACACTACTATACCTCTAAATGGGATTTCAGTAGCACTACTGCTCAAGTCCAAACAATAGTAGGTAAACTTCTTAAATCAAGTTTGTTATTTCACCGGCTTCACCAAATAGCCCTTCGGTTCAAAGATCTATATAGACATTAAAATAATAAACAAAAGACCCAAATCCAAAAAACATAACATTTATCCAATGTAAAACTAGTGAAATAATACCACTGAGCCGCTATCACCACCAGTGACTTGAAAATAACACATAAGCAACCATCACCTTGGAGCCACCTCAAGAGAACCTTCACCATCTAACACCACTATCCTTTTGATACAACAAGTGGTGTAATAGTCATAACCTAATAAATGTACATTCACAAACAACGTGCAGGTACCTTTTTCACGTTATGGCAACCGGTATCATTCCACCGCTCTTCAACGTCACTACACTCAGAATAATGCAATACAGTCTTTAATAACTCTAAGAAGGCAAAACATAACATCTTATCAATGCTGTACACCTCTCCCGCTTCTGCTTCAAAACCAACATTTCTGCAGCGTACGGGGTCCGCTTACCTTAGAAATCAAAACGGTACAACCTCCTAAACACGGTTCCACCGAGGACGTTATCGTGCACCGCCATTAGAAAAACGGCGTAATATATTTCTGGGTAATGGAAATAAACAAAGGCCTTACACTGCCTCGTATGCCAAGTACTGGAAGTGAACAAAGGACTTACCCGTGCCTCGACTGACTCAATGCAAAAAACCCATTCATGATGCTACTCGTCCTACTGTTTAGCGTTTCAGAAATGAATTCTCGCAAAGAAAAAATCCAAATAAATTACCAGTGTCTCACATATAAATCCTGAGGATATACCAAGCTATGAAATACCGCAGTACCCAGTGACGAACAAAAATGAACGCCATATTGGAATGGAGACAACGATAAAGAGACATATTACTCTTTGATTGCATAGTGGTGAAAAAAAGGAAGGGGTTTACAAATTCATCCACAAGAAATACATATGTATAACTTTGAAAACCTTCAACCTCGATATGTTATTTTGACAATTTGTCAACCAGCGATGTATAAACTCATGTAGAATATTTGTCAAAGACTACAGAAAACAACATATACATGTTAATTATGCAAACAGAGGAGGATGCCTCAACATCATAAGCATTGTTCCATTATCATCACATCACAGGATATCTTATATTTATGAGAACACTTTCATCAAATACATGCTAATTTTTGTATAAAATTATGTATTTCCAACATGCAGCTTAAAGGCCATTGAACATCACAGATAGAAAGCCAAACGGATAAAACATTCACCTACTGTATAAAGACCCATTCTTTAACAAACAAATCTAAGTGAAAGGTATTGAGCATAGGGAGTATCTAGATTGTATAACTGTAACACTCGATACTGTATAAAGACCCATTCTTTAACAAACAAATCTAAGTGAAAGGTATTGAGCATAGGGTGTGTCTAGATGGTATAACTGTAACACTCCATATGCAAGCGAAGTCAAAAAAACATTTAAACGTATATGGAAACCTTAGTTAAAGCCGAACACCATGGTACACCACTCATATGTTAACATGGTGCCATTCCACTTCCTCATTAAGACCTCTAGTATGGCTCTGGCACTTATAAATCATTTTTTGTTAAAAAAATAGAAGTCTCCGATCTATCGCTTGCTTGTTAGTTCCATAGATCTTTTTTAAAACCACCCATCTGAATTCTTCATATGTATGTTTCATTTCTAAGAAGTGTTTTACCATGGGGCTGCAATAACTTGGTTTTTAATACAACTCTGATGTTCGGTCATACGTGTCTTCACCTTCCTATTGGTTTTCCCAATATACTGCAGGTTACATGGGCATGTTATCAGATAAACCACATTTTCTGAGTTGCAATTGGTCATTTCATTAGGTACCCACGTGCAAGATTCATTTAGCTTAATCTGTTTGGTCTCTTTTGTCTGGCCACACATGATGCAATTCCCACATGGAAAATGACCCTTGACTGTTGGAAGACCCCATAACATGGTCTGACTCGATACTGGTGTTTGTTTTACCGTAATGTAATTTCTAATGAGCATATTTCTTATGTTTTGGCTCTTCCTAAACGCTATGAAAGGAGGAGGAGTGGCACCATCTCTGTACACCTTTTTCCAAACCTTCTGTATAATTTCCTTTATTTTGTAAGACAAATTAGAGAAGGTATTTACAAACACAATTCCAGTTTTCTTTATTTTGTCTTTCCTTCTTTTCTAACAAGGCCTCCCGATTGTTATTGAAGGCTCGTTTAGGAGATTGTTTAACCAGCTTTGCAGGGTAGCCCTTATGCACAAGCTTTTTGGACAAAAGTACAGCGCTTTCGCTAAAATTCTCCTTCAAACTGCTATTTCTCTTCAGTCTCAAAAATTGGCCAAATGGAAGGTTGTTTTTAATGTGATTGGCATGGTGGCTGGTATAATGCAAAAGAGCATTCTTGTCTGTTCCTTTACTGTACGGTCTAACTTTCAGGGTACCCCTATGATTGAAAATGGTTATATCCAGGAAATTTATAAATATTCATATATATTCTTGGGCCTGTTCCCATCAGTATATTTTCTAAATTTGTAGAGAATGTACTGCAGTGGGTCAAAATGATTGCTGAGTACACAGTTTTTACAGGGGACTCTGCCCGTCAACCAATATATTTAACTTTTGCACTTACTGCCCAGCAGGTGAGGCTGACTTGCTCTTTCAAGCGATCTGTCGAACATTCACATTTCCACAAACATTTTAATGAATAAAGGGATATACTTAACTCGCTGCCCGAGCAGCAAATAAAGAGGATGATTTAAGATGGTGGACAGTGTTTACGGGACTGGTTATGGACTATTGGTCAGGACGGTCACGTGTTGTTTCTAAAGAGCCAATAATAATATAAACCACCAAAGACACAGACTATGTTGGGGATTGTAGTTTTATGCTTTGATGTTATATTGATTATTTATGAAACTTTGCTGCTCGAGAAAGTACAGAAGTGAGAAAGCATAATCCGAGCCTCCGGGTCTTGACATAGAATTACATTTTCTTCACATCACTTCAGGTGTCCGTTCCCTGTACTGGGTGGCGACATGCTTGTGATCAGGGCAGAGAGCTGCTTGGGCGTCAGGAGGGAGTGAAGGGCACAGAGATGCCACAGAAACTTGTCCTAGACACTGTTCCATTGCACAACAAGGATACTCATGACAACAGGCATCCGTGCTAGATTTAGAATAGGAACAGATCTTCAATTACCCACCCTTATCTGTTCAACACAAGCCTACTACTTCTGGTGTGAACAGCACTTCAGGGTGAGGAAGCAAGTTCTGGGTGTCTCGAGAATGGGGAAAACATACTTTGAACAGCCATGCACTCTTCCTTCTCCAGGCACCAGTGGTGAGTCAGCCCGGATTAGGTTCCTAATGGGTTGCAGGTCCCTGGCACACCTGCTAAGCAAAATTTCCAGTCTACTGCCTGCACAAACTATGGACCCAAGGCCATCCTATAGAGTAGTGCCCAGCTTCTTACAGACCCAGTGACCCACTCTTCCATCATAATGCGCAGTTCAGTGTAGGCATGAGAAGAGAGGATTTGCTGGATGAAGACTCAGAGAGTCCTAGGCTCTTCAGTCGATGGAATGGTGAGGAAGGCTGTCTTTGCAGGATTGGGGACCCTACACCAGAAACTGAGTGTGCTGCATGACTTACTTGCGAGGTGCTAGAGCCACGGGGACAGGACGGCCTCAGTCGAATGAGGAGTTGGGCACGTTCTGTGAAGTGGTGGAATAGGGGGCAGTGACAAGACACGCAGATGATGAGCGTCTTTGACCCCCTCCCCACCAAAACCCCATCCAGGGTCCTATGCACAAATCATGCAGACATACCAAAACTCGCTCATCCTTGCTGAGCTCTCTCCAGAAAGCCCTCCTAGCATGTCAGCTGAAGGCGGAAAACCCTTGAGCCTAGAGGAAGACACACTGGGGATGAAGAGATGTACTACTCCATGCACTCAGAGACCAGTGAGGGAGACCGTAGCCATGAAGCAAAGCAGTGCAAGAGGGCTTTGGATAACCGTGAAGAAGGGTCGTGTGATGATTTCCACCCAGATTCCCTGGTCCCCCTGAGAACAGCAGAGTAGGAACCCCCTGCTAAGGTGACACAGCACCTCAAGAAAAGGCTGCACAACCCTCTTGCACAAGAAACCAGAAGTAGACTCAGGGTGGAGTGGCCAAGACCTCTTATAGTGGGGAAGGAAGCAGAGATGCCTGAGATCGCCCCCCTTATGTTGACCTTTATGGGGAGATATGGCACAGACATAGAGGCCAGTAAAGGAGATGCAGTTGCTGATTGCACTATGGGAGCCCTTGAAGGCGGTACCTGACGCAACCTTGGTCAGAAGAGTGAAGTGGTGCATACAGCAGGCAGGACTGGATTTAAGCTGTTTTGGAGTACCCTCTGTTTGTGGCGCAATGGTTTTGAAAGCCTTTGTTCTTGGGGAGCACATCTAGAGAGCGTACTCAGAGCTGTACATTAGACTAATGAATTGGCATTTAAAAACCTTTACTTGAAGCCAATTGACCCAGCGTCCTTGTTGGTGGAGTTTAAGCTTTATATTCCATTTTTTTTTAATAAAGATGTCATACATAGTTCATGTGCAGAAGAATACCGGCAGTGCAATACCCTGCAGTATATATAACAGTATCTTGTGAAGAATCATAACATAATAAAACATTTTTTATAAACAACATAACCAATGCAACACAGTCAGTAAAGTGCTTTCCTATTGGTCATCTTATGTGTACAATTGATTTGGATTAGCCACTCCTGTTACAGGCTTGAAACTAACAAGGATTATAGGGTGCATGGGGCCAGGTGTATAAAGAAGCCTCAGCCTGCAGGTGTGTACAAAAGATGGTAATGTCACAGAGGTTGCCAATTCTGGGCTTCAGGGATCAAGTGCACTCCAGGAGATCTAGCACCCTCAGCCAGGTAGGTCATATGTAGTCCTTTTTGTGGGTTTTAAAAAAGTTTAAGAAGGGTTCCCACTACCCAAAGAATGTGGTCATCCTGTCCTGTACTGTGCATGTCATCTTATTGCTCAATAGTAATGATCACATGTGGATCCAGTAGTCATCCTGAGAAGGGGATCTAGACTACTTCCAGGATACTGCTATTGTGACATTTGCTATTAGGGGCATACCCTTCAGTGCAGGTTGGTGTTATAGGTGTTCAACACCTGGTCTTTCTTGAATAAGCCTAAGAGACATGGGGCTGGTTCTACAGGTATGGCCGAATGGGTCATTTGATTGAAAATCTGGACCACCTCCATCCAGTACCCTGTTAGCCTAGGACAGTGCCACCAGATATGCATATAAGTTCCTTCTCCCCCCAAAATGTGCCAGCAACGCCCGCTTCCTCCTCCTCCCATGTGCCTAGTTCTATCCAAAGTAAGATACCTCTGGCTAGGAATTTAAATCCCTTCTCACTGTATTGTGGACATGCAGTGGTATGCTTGAGTTTCCTCTAAATGTAATCCCATTCCCTCTCAGAGTATAACATACATATGTCCTTGCGCCAGGCACTAGGATATCAGGGCATGCCATCTCTCTCTTTGGCATTCAGACATGAGTAAAGTCATGAAATCAGCCCTTAGGTGACGCCTGCCTAAAATAAGATTTATTTTCAAAAGAGGTCCTCGTTCTCAAAAGCCGCTGATGTATTACGTGCTTGTAGTACCCAATGACACACCTGCCAATAGTGGAAGCGTTCCCATTCATCCACAACAAATGTATCTTTGCATGAGTCAAAGGACCTAATCTGTCCCTCTCAAATATGTGAGAAATGAACTTGCATCTGCCTAATCTCTACTAAGTTAAATATTTTCCATCGTATGCTGGGCCGAAATACCATATTCATGTGGATTGGGGTGGTCGGCGAGGGGATCAAGGTCAGCCGCTGTCTTTTGGGCAGATTGTCCCATACCTGGAGAGCCCTTTTAATGGGCAAGAATTCATACTGGCCCTGGGGTCTATCTTTCTGTGGTAGCGACAGTAAAATATCTAGGCAGTTTGCCCGCCACTGCTTCTTCCAGTTGTTTCCAACCTTTATCGGAGTGAGGATTAACCCACTGGTGTAGTACTCGCAGCTGGGATGCTCGTTAGTACTTTTTTAATACCTTTCTCCCTTGACTTTTGCAGCATCGCGCTGGAGATCCTACGTGGCTAGCAGTTCCTGTTTCAATTTCTTGAGTATTTGGGGATGGACTCTAATAATCGGGGGGGGGCTTGAAACATGTACAGGAACCTGGCCAGAATGTTCATCTTCATCAAAGCTGTGTGGTCCATGTTTTAAGATCAGCCCTGATTTCAGCCTACAACCCTGGATAGTTAGCCTGATATAAAGATGTGCTCTGTGGTGTGAGCCGTATGCCAAGGTTCTTTAATCCCCCACTTCTCCTGGACCACCCGAATGGTGCCAGCCTCCTGAGATGCTCAACCACTGCCCCCGACATATTTCAAAGCTTCACTTTTATCTAAGTGAATTTAAAAACCTGAGGCTTTATGGAAATCCTGCAGGTGCTAGAGTAGACAGATGATTTGGCTTCTGTAAGGGGTAAGAATATCATCCGCGAATAGTGCTATCTTGTGTTCATTGTCTTGATAGGGAATCCCTTTAATCACTTCATCAAGCCTGACATAGAAGCCAGGTGCTTGACCACCAGGGCAAACAGCAGCTGTGAAAGATGGCAGCCCTGTCTTGTCCCCCTGGTGAGTCTGAACCCCTGCAGGATATGCCCACCAATTGGAACCTTTGCGGTAGATGCAAAGTATAGTGAGTAGAACCCCCAAATGAAACCCTCTCTAAAGTAATGCTTGTTCATTACTGCACAAAGGAAGGGACATTCTACTTGGTCGAAGGCTTCTCTGTATCAAGGCCCAGTATCATGGCTGGCAATTCTCCTCACATTATCATGTCCTTGCCTTTCCGCAATGAAGCCTGACTGTTCTGGACCTACCACGGCTGGAAGTACCTTATCTAAGTGGTTGGAAATAATCTTGCCATATTTTTTAATATCTGTGTTGAGAACTGCTATTGGGCGGTAGGAAGAACAGAGGGTGGGTTCCTGCTCTTCCTTGTGAATTACTGACATGTTGGCTTCTCCCATTGTATTGCGGGCAGTCCTATGAGCCCACATATATTTGAACAGCTTATGAAGAGGATCTTAGAGCCTCTTGCTAAAGTGTTTGTAGAATGGGGATGCTAGGCCATCCAACCCTGGGGCTTTACCCCAATTCAGAGAAGAAATATCCTGTTGGATGTCCTCCTTAGTAATATGCATTTTTAGGGCTTCCTGCTGAGACCCTGTGGTCCGGGGTAGAGTGCAATTGTCAAGGAAGTTCATTATTGACGTGATGCTGGCTTCCTCTCGGGTATATACAGTTGGTATTATTTATCAAATTCCTGCAATTTTTCCTTTTCAGAAAGTAGCAGCTTGCCACCCTTATTCCTAATTCTCACGCTCAGTGAGTTCCTAGCCTTTTTCTTGAGTCTCCAATCCAGCATTTGCCCGCCTTTTTTCTCTCCCTCAAAGAAATGTTTTTTGCCTTCAGCCGGGAGAAGTCGGCCTTGGACACTTCGATCATATTTAGTTGGGTTCTAGCTTTTTGTAGAATTCTAAAGGCTTTACGAGAGCCTGCAGACCTGTATTTCTCTTCTGGTACTCTTGTCTTGGCCGATAAGAGCTGCAATTGTTCTCTTCTCAATGTGTTAAGATTAGCTGCTTAAGAGATGAGCATACCTCTTATGTATGCTTTCAAGGTACCCCACCTCGTACTCTTGGGTACTTCATCAGACGTGGTGTTATCAAAGCAGTTGCTAATTCCGCCCTCAACGTCCTTGCAGGCAACTGGGTAATTTAGCATGGAGGGGTTCAATTTCCACAGTCTAGGCTCTTGGTGTGGGATGTTCAAGGATATCTGAACTGGTACATGGTCTGAGAGTCCTATGATTCCAATGGCTGCATTGACCGGTGACTGCATAACATCTTTTCCAACAAATTTGTAATCTATGCTGGAATATATGCGGTGGACAATTGAGAAGAATGTGTAGTCCCTAAAATTGGGATGGGTGTGCCTCCAAGAATCTACCAGGTCAGACTCCAAAATTTGCTTCAAGAGCTCTGTGGAGGGCTGCACAGTGTTCCAATAGGATCCCCTGGACACATCCTAGTTTCCATCAAAGGGAAGGTTGAAGCCACCCGCTAGTAAGTTTATTCCTGCGACAAAGGATAGCAGTCCTCTCAGCATACTGCTAAGGAACTTGTTTTGGCTGGAATTAGGCTCATATGCAGAAGATATAGTTACACAAGCTCCATTTAGTTGCCCAATTACAAATATGTATCCCCCTTCCTTATGTGATCTGGTCTCTTCTAATTGAAAATATACCCTATTACCTACCCACCAGGATTCCCACCCCGCCACCCAGCTTCTTCTGCTTGAATGCTGAAAATAATTGATGTGGGATGCAGTAAAGGAGGATTCATTTTGTATGGATATCAATGTTATCAGCTGTAGCTTGTGGGTAAACCCTGAGATAATCCAGAGGGTCCAGCTGGACAACGCCTTCTCTTGTAGCCTGGGCTTTCTCCCATCTCTTCTCCCCAGGTGCCGGTGGGAGGAATGGTAATTCAACCCCCATCATTTTCAGTTCCTCTTTCAAACCAGTGCATGCCATGGTTTCCCATTCCAATCAAACAGTAGCCCGAATGGGAAGGTCCATTTGTACTTCACCTTCTCCATCTGAAGCATCTCTGTGATAGGATGAAATGCCTGTCTCCCTTGTACTGGGTGGCCAGGTCCTGGTAGATTAGGAGGTTCTGGTTTTGATAGGTTCTAGTTCCCATATCTGGACCCTCAGTGTCCTCTGCAAGAAACTCATGGTGGCAACAGTAAAGACAGACACAAGTGATCACAGTTCAAGGATGTTTATTGAACAATGAATGCAGGGAGGGCAGTCCTTGTGGCGTTGTCAAAATAAAAGGGACTATACTAAGAAAACCTATTTCCAATTCCTTACAACTAATTACACAAGGGGTGTTGGATAAGGGTTTAATAAAGAAAGAAGTGTTCCCAAATAATAAGTCGGGATGTGATTGCCAGGGGTCTCCCTTCTCCAGGTTTTCAGCACGAGACCAGGTGGGACCTTGCAGCACAGCACACGCTCGAGCCAAGCACGAGCCAACAGTTCCGTAACAGCTAGCACAGTATACGCTCCAGTTTTCTCAGCACAAGCGGGCAGTTTCGTTCCAGCTATCGGGTTCTTCAATGGTAAAGTCTCTCTTCATTAAAAAGTCTCTTGCCCTCGAGGGCCTGATGTGTCCAACAAACAAACAAACAAACAGAAATGTTCTGCTTCACGTATACCTTGGGTTTTGGTTTTCACCCCTGGGTCCCCCTCTTCCAGGCATAGACTCTTCACAAATCATAATGGCCAATTGGGTGATGGTTTCACCCCTGGGACCCCCTCTTCCGGGCATAGACCCTTCACAAAATTGTATTCCACAAAACAACTAAACCGTTCCATTCTCAATGACGTTTGGGTGATTCACCCCTGGATCTCCCTCAGCCAGTCTCTGACACACAAGTGACAAGGTGGACATTTCTCTTCTCCGTGTCCTGCAATATTTCCTGCTTTCACAAATCTTAATGTCTTTTCAAACAATGCATTGTGACTTTCCTTCGATTTGGTTCACTTCTGTTAATACACTGTTCACAGGGACTTCAGACCTCATCCCTTTTCATAAGCCTCCCTCTACCGGGTTCACTCTTGCCATCTTTTAAGAAACACAGTTAATTACGGGTCTTTAGACTTTGTCCCTTCTCGGTAGCCTCCCTCCACCGGGTTCACTCTTTGCAACTTCACAAAAAACAGTTAATTGGGCTTTGCCCTTGGTTGTCGGCTTCCCACTGCCGGGTTCATTCTCGTCGACTTTTACCAACAATTCCTCAAGGGACCTTTAGAATTTGCCCTTTTTCATTAGCATCCCTCCGCCGGCTTCACTCTTGCTAATCTTCACTATTCAGGATTCACTTCCCCTTCTTCACAATCATCTGTCAGTCAAAGACTTTCAACAGTACAGAGGATTTTACAAGACCCCTGTATCACCACATTGACCTCTCTTTGCATTTTCCCAATGCCTTTTGGTTATGGTAGTTTCTACCTTCTGGTAATTGCCCAGAGTTTTCTCCCTGAGCACCCACTCACTTTATTGGACGCCTCTGTTGCAGGCTTTCCCCCCCTTTCTCAAAAGTTCCTTTAAGCTTCACAAAGTTCAAATTAGTGATTTGCTGCTTTTCATTCAACAGAGCCTGGTTTCTTATCGACTCCCCATCAACTCACCGGCTTTGATGAACAGCTTGGCTTTCTTCTCATTCAAGTCAAGGTTGGTACCACCGAGACCAGCGTCTTTCCCTGGTTTGCCTATCAGCGGAGGAGGTTCTTGTGTATCATCAACATCTGCTGCAATACACGCTGGCCTTTGTTCGCGGACTTATGCTTCCGTCTGTGGAGGTTCCACAGGCCTTGATAAGAAAGGGCAAAGTTACTTCTCTCTTTGTCACCCTCTCTGTATTCACCGTCTTTTGCCTCCTCTTGAACTGCTGTGCCGAATTGGCTCTCACGTTGTGCGGTCTGTCTTGCTCGTCTTGTGTTCTCTTGCTCTGCTTTTTATCCCTCTGCAGAAAGGGAAGGGCTGTCAGGTGTGTGATATTTTGATCAATTGCCTGACTTTGCCTGACCCTTAGGTTGGGACATGTCAGGTGAACAATTCTAGAATTAGTCTGTTGGCTTTCGTGTTGTGCAAAGGTGTTGTGTCGGAAAGGGGGGGGAAGTTAGAGTGTTCAAATATCCTACGCAGTATAGAAAGGAAGAGGTGTTGTATGGGATTATAGTTCTCTTGCTAGGGGTTTGGGTATGTTCAGAAGGGTGAGACTTGTAAGCTGTGTGGAACAAATGGGAATGAACAAGTCCACGGACGAGATTGGTAGGGGTTTGTCAAGGTAGATTGAGTGTTCTGGAAAGAATAATCATGAGGACGGGAAGAAGAATGACTGGGTGTATTCAGGTAGATAACAGGGAAACAGGAATTCTGGATAATGTGGTTTCTAAGTGCAACAGTGTATCTAATGGATTCACCAGATGCGGATGGGATGGTGGATTCAAGAAGAGGGGATTCATTGGGTGGTGTAATGAGGAGGCTGGAGGACAGCGGTTGCCTTAACAAAAAATCACCTTTATTGGTCAAAATAAACAACTCGGCCCCTTAAGGGAGTCCTTTTTGGAACTCAATTACTTAATTCGGTCTTTTTTGGAAAAAACAAAAACTCTTCTTCCTGGGTCTCCTTAGTTAGGGGTGGACTTGGAAGGTCTGGTGCCTAATCCTCGTGCGCCCAGATGGTCTCTGGAGCTGCTCTCTGCCCCCACTGCTCGGTTCTTCTGCAAGAGAACGGTTGAACAGCACACAGTCTGTCATTAGTTTCCAGCTTATATGGGGGTTGGGGCACTTCTGACCCATCAGCATGGACGTCACCCAATAGTCTATATCTAGCCCCACAAGTCCTGCCCCCTTCCTCTCTGGATGAAGATCACCATGATGTCTCTACAACCGACGTTGGGGTAACACGTAGAACCTTGAACCCTAGGGAGCACAGAGGTTCCGATCCAGCCATGCTATCTACAACAGTGGCGAGAGGTATGTCATTAACAGAATGTTCATGCAAAGGTGCTGCTAAAACAGGCAGACTGCCGCCAGGCTCAATGGTAGGGATCTCATGCCGGCCGTGTTCCGACCACCCAGCACGCCATCTGGGTGAAGGCGTGAACTGAATACACCAGTCTAACCCACCCAGTGTCACCTCTGTCTTCCCGCCCGGTTTTCCTCCAATGGGCCGTTCTGTCCTCAGCTGCTCCCTATGTACGGCTGCAGTATCGGATGGCAGTGAGCTGCGGCAGCCATTCGGCAACACGGCAGCCTCTCCACCTAATGTTTGTTATTACTTCAGCATGTCGGGCTCCACAGAAACCAGCCGATCTGCCGTACAAGGTGTTTCGTTGAGGCCGACCTGTGCCCCTGCCCGCTCACACCCCCCACGCCCTCCCAAAGAATTGAGTCGATCGGGCCGCACCACGCTCCTCGAGAGGTAATCCGGCACCACTTGAAATGACGCAGGTTTATGCACCGTTACAAATCAAAAGGCCTGTAGGGTGAGGAACCATCTCAAGACCCTTTAATTGGAGTCTTTCTGAACCGCAAGCCATTTTAAAGGGCATGGTCAGTGAAAACCATGACTGTCCTACCCAACAAGTAGTATTGGAACGTTTCCACTACCCATTTAATGGCTAGACATTCTTTTAATATGGTCGAGTAGACCACCTCATGGGGCAGAAGCTTGTGGCTGATAAAAGCAGCAGGATATAATTCCTTCTCGCTTCCCTGGGAAAGTACTGCGCCTAATCCGGTCCCCGAGGCATCGGTTTGGAGAAAGAACAGTTCCTTAAGGTTTGGACAGCGTAAAACAGGGAGAGATGACATGACCTTCAATTGGTGAAATGCACGGATGGCGTCTGCATCATAGAGAATATCCCCCTTGTATGTGGATTTGAGGGTCTCCGTTAAGGAAAAGGCCACCGAGGAGAACAACGGAATAAACCGTCTGTAATACCCTACAAAGCCTAAAAAGGTTCTGACTTGTTTCGGTTTCCTGGCATGGGAAGACGTATTATGGCTTCTACTTTATCTAGTTTGGGTCTGATATCTCCGCCTCCTACCAGGTAACCTCGGTACTTGGTCTGGTTTGCTCCCAGGGTAGTTTTTTGTGGATTGATTTTCAGTCCGGCTTCTTCCAGAGCAGTGAACACTTTTGCGAGATGCTCCAACTGCTGCTGAATACTATTATATCATCCAGATAAGAACCATGTTCATGAGGGACTGAAACGTTGCTGGGGCCCCATGTAAGCCGAAAGGCAGAACTGTAAACTGGTATTATCTGGATGGTGTGGAAAAGGTTGTTTTTATTTTGTCTTCCCTTCGTAGGGGTATTTGTCAATAGCCCTTAGTAAGATCGATAGTACTGAGGTACTGGGCTGCTCCCAGTCTTTCTAACAGTTTGTCTGCACAAGGCATAGGGTATGCTTAGTAAGTTGATATTGCATTTAGCCTTCGGAAGTCCATACAAAACTGGGTGGATCCATCCGGTGTAGGCACAAGAACAATGGGTGATGACCAATGGCTAGTAGAGCGTTCGATAACGCCCAGTCGTAGCATTTCTTCAATTTCCTTTTCAACAGCGGCTCGTTTGGTTTCAGGAAGCCGGTACGGTCTTATTCTTACAGACTGGCTGGGAAGAGTCTCTATGAAATGTTCTACTAGAGTGGTTCTTCCGAGGTGGTATGAAAAGACATGACTTAGAGGCTTCAGATAGCTTTGTATCTCTTTCTTTTCGACCTCACTCAGCTGCAATCCCCACTGAACTGCCAGGAGGGTGGATTGGTTATTCTCACTGACGTTACTTGGTGGTAGGGTGGCAAGCACCCTTATGGATATCTCAGATGGCTCTTTCCAGTCTTTTAAGAGATTGACATGGTAGTTCTTTGTTTTCTACTTCCTGTCTGGCTGTTCGACCAGATAATTTACCGGCCCCAACACAGCAGATATTTTATACGGGCCTCTTCATTGTGCCAATATCTTATTGTGGGAGGTAGGTAGCAACAACACCTTATCTCCTGTCTGAAAGGTGCGTACCCTGGTGTTTTGATTGTAGTATTTTTCTTGGCTGTTTTGGGACCTGCCTAGGTTTTCCTGACCCAATTCCCTCAACTTTGTGAGGTGGGACCTTAATTCAACCACATAGTCCGTAAGGTGTTTTTCTTCTTGGTCCTCCCATTCACTTCGGGCGATGTCAAGGACGGGGCTGGGTTTGTGCCAGAATAACAACTCGAATGGGGAGAACCCTGTAGGATACTGTGCGGTGTCCCTTAATACCATGAGTATCCATGGTACCACTCTATCTCAATTTGCACTGGGTGGTCCAGTCACCCTTTTTAACACCTGTTTTATGGTCTTGTTATAGTGTTCTACAAGCCCATCCGTCTGGGGGTGGTAAACTGAGGTTCGAATCTGCTTGATCCTTAGCTGTTGACAAACCCTTCGCATTATGCTGGAAACAAAGTTTCTCCCTTGAACCGTTACTGTCTCTGCGGGTAAACCCACTCTGGCAAAGAACGGTACGAGCTGGTTGAAAACCTGGGTGGCGCTGACCCCTCTCATTGGGCATGCCTCCGGGTACCTTGATGCGTAGTCCACTATGACCAAAAGGTATTGGTTAACATAGCTATTAGGCTCTAGGGATCCCACCACATCCATCCCAATTCTGAAAAAGGGTTCCTTGATAAGGGGCATAGGTTGTAACGGGGCCCATAGGGGTATTCGTGGGTTAGTTTTCTGACACACCGGACCCTCCTCGCAATACTTAGTCACATCCCGGTATATCCCTGGCCAGTAAAACCGCTTCAACAGCTTCTCTTGAGTCAATTTCAGGACATTGTGCCGTAATCCCAAGCGAACCAATAGTTGTTCAATTTCCTGGGTGTTTCGGTCAGTTATTAGCCGATAGCATAATCCCTTGTGTAGCTTGAACCAAAAGTAGGCTGAGCCCCTGTCTGGATATGTACAAGCCTGTTCTCTGGCCCCTTTTAGGGTGGTATCAGTCAACAGTTTGCTTAAAAAGGTGGATTTCATATCCTCTGGTAACCAGTCTATGAGACCGCTAAATTTGTTCTCTTCTGCCCAGTCTTGTTTTGCTTTCCTCACCTCGCTTCTGCTTTTTCTTTGCGGTTTTGGCACAGGGGCTGATAATTATGCTTGGTAGAAAGGTGTGGTTTGGAGCCATTCTGCATCCTTCACACACTCTTGAAATGAGGACAGGTCTGTCCCTATTAAAACCGGTGCAGGTAGGTGAGGCATGCTGGCAACCTTCATTATTTTCTTTTAATTGTGTTTGTTTTCAATTACAAACAAAACTTGCAGTCAACCATTGTCCGCCTCCCTCCCTCCCCCCAACTCCCTCCCCTCCCCTCCCACCCCCGGAAGAGCTTCTTAAAATTTTTCTGTATGGGCAAGTCTTATGCACTGAAAATATCTGTTATTTTAATGTTATGGGGGCACCATTGTTCCATATAGTCTGACTGCAGGTAGTCTTGGACCACTCCCCATTCCTTCGTGAAAGTTTCTCCCGTCCCTTGGATTGTATGCGTTAACTTTTCTATAGCC
This sequence comes from Ambystoma mexicanum, assembly GCF_040938575.1. NCBI lineage: Eukaryota > Metazoa > Chordata > Amphibia > Caudata > Ambystomatidae > Ambystoma > Ambystoma mexicanum. The sequence continues at coordinate 350,878,276 of NC_090934.1, forward strand.
ATTTGTGACCAGACCTTCTGGAGCCAAGTGTAGACCAGTGGCGGGTATCGCTTTTTCCAATTTTGGGCTATTGCTGCCCATGCCGCGATGACCAGCCCCATGAAGCTCCTCCAATGTGACTTTGTGTATTTCCTGGCATAGCCACACCTTTTCTCCCAGTTGATCTGCTTCTGGAAACATTTTCCCCATTTCCGATTTTACCTCAGACCAGAAGCCCTTGATCCCCTTGCACTCCCACCATATGTGTTTCCATGATCCTACCATGGCGCACCCCCTCCAGCATACATTAGAAGATTGAGGGTACATAGCGTGAAGTCTCTCTGGTGTGTAATGCTATTGGGTTACAACTTTTACCCACATCTCCCTCATTTGAGCAGATCTGGTCAGTTTAGGAATGTTTGTCCGCAGGTCCAACCATAGATGCTTTGGGACATCCTCCCCCAGTGTCTGCCCCCACTTGACCATGTAAGCCCACTTAACTGCCTCGTCTTGAGAGTTTATAAAGGTATATAAAGTCGAGACCAGCTTCCTAGACCCTGAGTTGGTTATAACATACTGTTCGAACGGTATGAGGTCTCTTGTTGCCGCCCTTTTGACTTCCGGCATTGCCAGCCAGAACTTAAGCTGGTCGTACTTGTACCTTTCTCCCTCTGTGAGATTCATTAGGGTTTTACATGCCTCGAATGTTCTGAGTACTCTGTCCGGGTACATTTCCCCAATTTTCGTACATCCTTCGGCTTCCCATTTCTTGGAGGCCCCCTGCTCCATACCAGGTGGAAATTGTGGGTTCCGACAGATGGGAGTGAAGGGGGCATCCACCGTGGACATGGCACCCCTTCGCGTTTGCTCATCCCAGGCCTCCAGGGTGGCTCTCATAACAACGCTAATTTGAAGATTCGGGTGCCTGTGTTGTTTTGCTTTCCACAGGAGCTCCCCCAGTGGGGATCTGGCCACTGCCCTGTCTTGTGTCACCCATATTGATTGCAGGTCTTCTCCCAACCATTCCCGTAGCTCCCTTAGTTGCGCCACCTGAAAATATTTTTGAAAGTGCGGGAGGGCCATCCCCCCATTTGAGTAGATGCTGTGAGGACCGACCTAGCAACCCTCGGGGGCTTCCTTTTCCAGATGTAGGATGAGATTGCCTTTGAGAGCGCGTTGAAGAACGATTTGGGAACCTTGATCGGGAGTGCCTGGAAATAATATAATAGCCTAGGGAGGATATTTATCTTAACTGACTGTATTCTGCCCCACCAAGAGACCATCAGGGGGTTCCAGCGCTCCAAATCCCTTCTTATGCGATCTAGGAGTGGGGGATAATTGCCTTCGTATAGTTGCCCTACCCTGTGTGTCAGTGTTATTCCCAGGTACTTGATCCTTTTATCTGCTATTTTGAGGTCTAATGCAGTTGCTTCCCTTTCCACCTCCTCTCGATCACCAGCCAGGATCAGAATCTCCAATTTTCTCCTATTGATTTTGAGACCAGAGATAGCCCCGAAAGACTCAGGCTCTCTAACTGTTGCTGCCAGCGTCCTCCCCGGGTCTTCTAAGGCAATCAGCATATCATCCGCATATGCTATCACTTTGTGTTGTCTACCTGCCATTTATATTCCCTTAATGTGTATGGCTTCTTTCATTTTAATTAGGAAAGGTTCTAGAAAGATGGTGTATAGGAGGGGGGAGAGTGGGCATCCCTGTTTAGTACCTCTTGAGATGACTACCCTTTCCGAGACCTCCCCATTGATGGCTATCCTGATTGATGGGGTGTTATAGTTGGCTCTAATCATAGCTAGGTATTGATCCCCGAAGCCCATTGTGTTTTAGCGTTTTGAACAGAAGTGACCACTCCACCCGGTCGAATGCCTTCTCGGCGTCTACTGATAGTAGTATTGCCGGGGTGTGAGTGATACCCGTCTTTTCCACTAGATGAATAAGCCGTCTAAGGTTATCGTGCGTTTGACGCCCCGTTATAAATCCCGATTGGTCTAGATTAATCAAGTTGGGCAGGAGTGGGGACGATCTTGCTGCTAGGATTTTTGTGTAGATCTTGGAGTCCAAGTTTATCAGGGCTATGGGGCGATAGGAAGCAGTGTATGTGGGATCTTTCCCTATTTTATGGAAGACTAGTACCTTTGCTTCATTCATTGTTAGGGTCACATTCCTGCTCTCTTTGAATGAATTCAGGAGTCTGGTTAGGAATGGGGCTATATTGTATGCATATTTTTTACAGAAGGGGGCTGTAAAGCCGTCTGGGCCGGGATCCTTGTTACTTGGGAGGTCCGCTATTGCTTTCTTCACTTCCTCTTCCCTTATCGGGCTCTCAAGTATTGCTCTATCTTCTTCGGTTATCTGTGGGATGGGAAGGGACTGTAAGTACGCATCCTGGGCAGAGCTATCCGGAAGATTTGTGGTATACAAGGTTTGATAGAACTCCCTAAATGCCTCCCCCATGTCTTGGGTGCGTGTCAAGATCTCACCTCACGAGTTTCAGATATTCATAATCATCATCAGCCTTCTGTTTTTCGTGGAGTTGACGGGCTAAGTATCTGTCGGCCTTGTTGGCCCTAATGTAGTAGCGTTGTTTAAGATATAAAAGTGATCTCTCTGCTTTTTTGGTGCAGAGCATTTCTAGTTGTCCTTGTGTGTGTCTCAATGCCTTTTGTAAACTACGGGAGGGGTGTGACAGACGTTTCTCCTGGATATCTACAATTCTTTTTTCCAGCTCTCTCTCCCAACTGTATCTCTGTTTATCCCTGGAGACCTTCAGAGCCATCAGTTTTCCACGGATCACCACTTTGAAGGCCTCCCAGACCTTACCCAGGGGACGTCCCTGTTTCATTTTGGGCAAAATATTTGATTACCATATCCCTTATTGTCTCCCCCAGTACAGGGTCCTGGAGAAGGTCCTGGGGGAGCCTCCACCTCCAAAGCCCTCCAAACCTACCCGGGGTTTTCACCTCCATCCAAAGCAGGGCATGATCCGACAAAACGATTGGACCTATTTCTATTCCTTGTATTTTGCCCACTAGTCCCACTGATACTCAGAAGTAGTCAATTCTCGACATTGTTATGTACGTGCGAGAAAAACGTATATCCCCTCTGGTCACCTTTCAGCTCCCTCCATACATCGCAAAGTGCCAGTTGTTCCACCTTTTGCCTGAGATGCTTGGACGGCGCCCCATGGCTCTGTCTGTGGGTGCCATGCCAGGTTAAGGTCTCCCCCCCATTACCACCTCTCCTTTTGCAAAAACCTCTAGCCTTCCCAGGGTGTCCCGCAAAAAACCATCTTGCCCCACGTTGGGAGCATAGATTGAGGCCAGGGTAAGGCTGTGTCCCTCTATCGTGGTGTTAACAAATGTGAACCTCCCATTCTTGTCTATACTTTTGTCTATGAGCCTGAAGTCCCCTCCATCCTTTACCGCGACCAGCGCCCCAGCTCTCTTATCTGTTGTGTTGGATTGGGCCCAGATCTTATATCCCCTTATGTGGACTTTCTGTTTATCCTGGGCTCTTATGTGCGTCTCTTGGAGTAGCAGTATGTCTGCCTTGTCTCTCTTCAGCATGCTCTCCAGCTTTTTCCTCTTCACCGGAGAGTTAAGGCCCCTGACATTGTATGATAGAATTCGTAAATTTCCCCATGGCGTCTTAGCCCACGTCCCTTGTCCCGAGTTTCCCATTCTCGTATACCTTTCCATTTGCCGGGTCCCCCCCCAATTCACATAAACTCCCTCCCCAACCATGAACTTAAAACCAAACATTTTTATCCCGAGTGGGGCTCGGGTTCCTGAGGATGCTAAGGCATTGTGCCTATCGCCCCCTGCCCTCCTTGGACTCGGGATGAACTTACCCCGCATCTGTGGCAATCCTTACCGGGTTCCACTTCCGGGGATGATACGATGTCCCACATGGTGCCGTTATTTGCTCCCACCACTCTCTCCCTCTGGTGTTCCTGTCCTGTCCCTTCGGAATGTCAAGGTGTATCCTTGCCCACCTTACTCCACTAGGGGTGTCTTGCGGCTCTCTTTACCTGAATTCTTCTTCCTTTGCTGCACAGTTTCCCATCCCCTCTGTCTCCTTTGTCGCTCACCCCTGGCTTTAGTATCTCTATCCTCCGCTCCGTCTGCTTGTATCCCCATCATGTTGAGGCCTTCCTACCAGGTGGTCGTTCTTCTTTTCTTGCCTTTCCATGTGAACAGCAAACCAAATGGGAACGTCCATTTGTAGCCTATTTGCCTCGCCACCAGTTCCTTGACCAGTGGGGCCATGTTTCTTCTTTTCTGCAGGGTTACAAGGGCCAGATCTTGGTACAGCTGAATGTCCTCCCCATTCATTCTTATGTGATTCAAACCTCTCGCTCGCCTCAAGATTTTCTCTTTTTTGTGGGTATGAGGAGAGGGCCGCTAGCACGTCTCGTGGTCTTTCCCATGGCGCTTCTGTTCTCTTCGGGCCCACCCTGTGCACGCTGTCAATCCCAATTGCGTCCGACTCCTGTGCCTCCAGGATATCCCTGAACACCTCCTGCACCGCCACTTTGAGGTCCTTGTCAAGTACCGATTCCGGCATATTTTTGTTGCAAATGTTTGATCTTCGTGAGCGCTTCTCGAGGTCCTCACATTGTATCTCTAGATTGTGGGTTAGCCTCACCAGGTGTTCCTGCATCTCGCTGATTTGTTGTGCTGCTTCTTCAGTATTTTGGAGAGTTCTCTTGAGTGTGCCAGTTCGCTCCTCCAGTTTGGCCACATCCAGCTTCAGCTTGTAAACCACCTGCTTCATGTCATTCCTAAGCGTGGTGAACTGATCTTTTACTGTTGACATTAACTTCTCCTGGAGTTCCATGAACCACGCTTGCATGTCGTCCCTTGAGGGCGGTTGCTGGTGGGAGATGGGGGGGTTGCTTTCTACTGGAGGATCTTCTTGCACCCTTCCTCTAGAGTGAATTGGGGTATCTGTTGACCACATTTGTATTAGGTTGGCATCGTGCTTGGTGGTCTGGGAGTTCGATTGGGACGAGGTCCCCCTCCCCTTATCCTTTGACATATTCTCGTTATGCTTGTGTTGCTGTCTATTGTGTGGCCGGCTGGTGATGTGGGGTGGGGGGGAAGGTTTGAAGTCCGGGGGCGGACGTTCAATATTGAAATGTCCTCTTGCCGCAGTGCTTGCCGTTCCAGCTGATTCTCCCTTCCTGCTTTCTTGGGTGAGCTGTCGCTTTCCTTAGCCCCCTCAGTACGGTTTGGATGGGGGGGGGATGGACCCCTTCTTGACCCTCTACGCGCTGCCCCTGCACCTAGGTGCCTGTTTGCAGGGTGGTGGCAGGGCTTTCCTTCCCCTGATGTCTGTTCTGGTAGGGGGGAGGTTGGGGTGTGCGGTGCACTGTGAGGGGGGGAGGTGTCCCCCTGCCCTCCTGGCGGTGGAGGCAGGGAGCCCTCACCTTGTGCTTCCCGGTGTCCGCCACCGTCCATTCTCCGTGTTGGAGCCTCGCTTCTGATTTCACTCAGTGGCCGCAGGCTTTTAATCCTTCCTCCCCACTTCGGGGAACTGTCCAAGGCTGGGGGGCGAGGGACCATCCCCGCCGCCGGGTCCTCCCATGGAGAAGTGTCCGCCGCCGAGGACAAGGGGAGGTGGGAGGGAGGAGGACTTCCGCCCTTCCCAAGCGCCGCCGCCCCGTTCTTCTATGTGTGCGCGCAAGAGAGGGCCGCCTCCCTGCCCAGCCGCTCCGGTCCACCTCTGGCCTTCTCTCCCTGCGGTCTTCTGTGGGGGAGGGGCGATCCGTCTCTCCCCGACTCCACTCCGGCACCCCGTTCCAACGGTTACGCGGGGTCGCAGTCCTACTGCTGCACTCCCCAGAGATTACGAGGGAGGTGGGGCCCTTTTCCTCTTTCTGTGACTCATCTAGGCATCTTTGTGAAGCATTATTGTGGCGGCCCTGGAGGAGAGAGCTTTACGCGTGTCTCTCTACCCCAGCAGCCATTTTGGAATCAGCAACCTTCATTGTAGAGCTGACTCCCTTAACTCCTATGCTTAAATGTTTTGCGGCATATGCCCTAGGTTCCCCATGTACACATTTGACAGGTATTAGATCCTTCCCCACCTTTCCTGGCCCACTTACTTCAGGTCTGATGGCCGTTTGCTCGCTTCTACTGTCGAATAGTCCTTGTCTAGTGGATCCATCAACCTGGACCACCACGAGGTATGGTTCCCTGCTTCTTCTGTATTGTCTTCTTTGTACATATCCTGTCTCCATCGGTTCAGGTTTAGGTTTTCGTGGGCATAATCTTGCAATATGTCCCCACTCGCCACAGTCAAAGCATTGTGGTTGTCTGCTGACGTTGGGCCATGGGACACCAATCGGTTCAGCACGTGTTGGTTTTTGTTCGGCTGTAGCCAGGCCTCGTAGTATTGCTGGTTTCAGTGATTCTACCCCACTGGTTCTGGTGGTTCCCACCTTCTGAAAAGCGGAAGCTATATCGATGGCTTCCGCCAATGAAGGTCGATGATGTTGGTGTACCCATCATTGCATGGTAGCCGGAAGTGCCTCTATAAATTGTTCCAGCTTTATTTTGTCCATCACTTCTGGTATGTTGCTGTTGGATGGTTTTAGCCACTTATCTGTCAGATCTTGAATGCAGTAGCAGAGTTGTCATGGTGTTTCTCCTGCCCGTAACTTGGTGTCTCTGAGTCTGATCCTATAGGCTTCATTGTCCATTCCCATTCGCTCAAGAATGGTTCTTTTAATGTCTGCATACGAGGTGTCCCCAGCCGATTAGCTGCCTGATAAGCTCCCTGAATGGACCCAGTTAACAATGGTGCAATGAAATGACCCCACTTCTCAACAGGCCAATGCGTGCCACACGTTCAAAGTTGGTGAAAAAATAGCTCAGGTCTTAACCAGGCTGGAATTTTTACAAAACCGTGGATGTTGCCATGCGTTGCCCTCGGGTGGTTACCATGGCCTCAGTAACCTGCTTCAGAGCGTCTTGGCTGGCAGCTTGCATCTGCATAGCTTGCTGCAGGGTCTGCCGATCCGTATGTGCCTGATGGGTTTTGACTTGGATGAATTGCTCCAGCTGCTGTTGTCCTTCAGCCAAGGCCTTGATAATGGCTTCCATGGCGTGCTGCCCTATCCCACCGCTGTCACCAAATTTGTAATGAGGAGGCTAGAGGACAGCAGTTGCCTTAAAAAAAATCGCCTTTATTGGTCAAAATAAACAACTCGGCACCATAAGGGGAGTCCTTTCTGCAACTCAATGACTTAATTCATTTTTTTTTGTTGAAATAACGAAAACTCTTCTTCCTGGACCTCCTTAGGTAGGGGTGGACTTGGAAGGTCTGGTGCCTAATCCTCATACACCCAGATGGTCTCTGGAGCTGCTCTCTCCTCCACTGCTTGGTTGTTCTGCAAGAGAACGCTTGAACATCACACTGTCCATCATTAGTTTACAGTTTATATGGGGGTTGGGGCACTCCTGTCAATTAGCATGCACGTCACCCAATAGTCTTTATCTAGCCCCACAATCCCCGCCCCCTTCCTCTCCGGGTGAAGATTGCATGATGTCTCTACAACCGGCATTGGGGTAACACGTGGAACCTTGAACCCTAGAGAGCAAAGAGGTTCCGATCCAGCCATGCTATCTACAACAGCGGCGAGAGGTATGTCGTCAACGGAATGTTCACAGAAAGGTGCTGCTAAAACAGGCAGACCGTCGTCAGGCTCCACGGTAGGGAGCTCATGCCGGCCGTGTTCCAAACACCCAGCACGCCATCTGGTTGAAGGCGTGAACTGAATACACCAGTATTCAATGCTCTCCTCGCCCTCCACTCTTCCGCATGTGGGGCTACACTTCACCCCACCCAGTGTCACCTCTGTCTTCCCGCCCGGTTTTCCTCCAATGGGCTGGTCTGTTCTCAGCTGTTCCCTATGTACGGCTCCAGTCTCGGACGGCGGCGAGCTGCAGGAGCCATTCGGCAACGCGCTGCCCTCTCCACCTAATGTTTGTTCTTGCTTCAGTGTGTTGGGCTCCACAGAAACCAGCCCATCCACTGTACAAGGCGTTTCGTTGAGGCCAACCTGTGCACCTGCCAGGTAACGGGTGGAAGGGAGGTCGAGTTGATACAGCCCACAAAACCCTTGAGGATCTTGTCTTCCTCGTCCCTTTTTCCGGTATACTACCGCGTCTCACCTGGGGCATTTCCCTGAGTATAAACCCGGGCTCCCCTACCCAGGTGATCCTCCCTCGCTCGTACACACCCAGGGATGGGATCTGAGAGCACCAGTTCTTCCCTGGCCACCTGAATAAGGGATTCCCGAGTTCCACTTGGGAGACTACCCTCTGGTTTCTCACACCTCCCACACTTCTCTGATTCGCAGGTTCTCCCTCTGTCATGAAAAGCCTCTAGGCGCTTACAGTAACCTGCACTTGTACTAACCTACTGAGCTATCTTGTGTGTATTTAGAGCTTATTCGAAGTGTGGAGGAAAAATGCTGAACCAGCCAGGCCTCTTGAACTGAGTGAGCCAGCATGCTTGCGACGGGTTAACTGCGAAGGCCCTTCTTGAAGACATAAACATCTAGCTTTGCAAGAAGCTCTGCGCAGCCTTTAGGAGCCAGGCACAGCCTTGCTCTCCTCTCTCTGCGAGTCAGGTGCACTGATAACACAGGAATGTCAGGCCTTCCCAAAACAACGTACACGAAGCCTGGGAGCCAAGACTGGCTGTTTCCAGTCTTGTAACTTTCCAGGCGAAAACACGTTTGCTGCCTGGAAGGGTGAGCTTAGAAGATTCTCAAAGAGCTGGTACGTCTTAGTGATTGACGTGCAGCCCCTAGTAAGAGAACTATACATGGGCCAGTGAGGGAGGGACTCATCCTGGGCTGTTTGTGAAATGCGCGCACGAAGAGGAACAGCGCATGGACGACCAGCCGTGCACTAGAGGGCCGAGACTCCTAGCATCACATCCCCGCTCTGGTGCTGGCCTGTGGGGGGCTTGGCCAGTCCCCCCCTCCCTTCTCGAGGGGTGCCGGGCACTTTGAGTGGCGAGGATCCTGGGTGTGATTCAATCGTTTCTTCATCTACGATAACTAGGAGCGTAAGATCAATAATTGCATATTCATCTGTGACTGACAATTGGTATTATCCAGCTTGCACTTTCATTGCCATATTATTGTAAAATGCTGCTTAATTCTCATTAGACACTGTAGTAATAAATGCAAGCTTCAAAACGTTCTGTATGATTGTCTTTCTTCCAGATTGAGTTCACTGTGCTTCGCATAAATACCTACTTGTGTGAGAAGGTGATTAGGAGTGATTTTATTGCACTAAGGGCTGGTCCCAGGGAAGTGTGGGTTCTCCATTTTTCACTACACCCTCCTATGTCTGTTTTCAAGGTATCTGTGGAGGTGACTAGAATGTGCATATCCTGCTTGTTTCCCGCAAGCTCTCCCCGAAGCTATGATGATTGGTCATTTATAACACGCTTAATACCCAGAGGTTTCTAAGCACAGACCCGGGGATCGAACCTGTGTGCTCCGCGTCGTCTTGTTTCCAAGGCGAGCGCGTTGCCTCTGAGCTATCCTCCCAAGATTAAAGGCTTCCTGTAGTGACTGAAGCAATTCTTCTGTGTTGCTCTCCCTGGGGTTAATCAGCTTTAGATCCCTGGTAAGGTCTGTTACCGACTTCTGGATGTCTTCCTTTGATAAATGTGGCTTGGTGGGTATGGTTTATCAAGGCGACAAAAATATGTAAAAGAAAAAAGAAAAGATACTTATTGTCACGATTTCCAATGGTAGATAGTGTGTCGCGTCTCACTGAGTTGTGGTTTGAAAAGCCACTCAAAACCACTCAAAAATTGACACTGATGCAAAAAATACTCAGAAACGAGACTGCGCCAAATAGTGATTAAAAAAAACAAGAGTTGGTTTTATTTAAAGGTTGCCCTTGTTGATAACACGTGTTTCGGCTTATAAACCAGCCTTTTTTCAAATCAGGGCATTATTGTAACTGTTTCTATTATCAAAACCAAATTGACGTAATTACAAAAACATTGTTTTGATTTGTATTTTGCAAATGAACATTTCAAAACATAATGAGAATACATTTCCAATGCCACATCACAAAGAGAAAGGGGTTGGAGAAAGGGAGGATTCAAGGGTTTTGTAGAAAAAATATATCAATTGTATCCATTGACAACATAACAGTAGGCATATAATAATGTATAATGCATAAAAAAGAACACGGTTTGAAATGCGATGAGATAGGATAAAATAAAACATTAAAAATATATCTAAAAGAAACAAAATAATAAAGAGAAAAAGATATAAACAATATTAGTTGCGTGGTTGAGGTGTTACAGATTTTTAAAGTTAACTCCAATTGTCTTACTATTATCAAATTCTATGTAACAGTTATAGTTACCTTAGCTTCTGTCAATTGATGGGTTCAATCCCTTCAAAATTAGATTTATTCTTTTTAGTATGTCAAGTAGAATTTGCTGTTTCAACACATCGTTACTCCTTATTTTCCTTATTGTAATCGTTCTTGTATTCCTAATGTTAGTTTTGTTTATGAATATAGTACAATCTGATAGTAAATTGTTTATTAGATTTTCTGTACTTTTTATAAAATTATTTAATAATTACTAGTCAAATCTTGCAGCTAAACGAAAATAGCGTGTGTTCCCTACTCTGTTTCCATACTTGTGCCGCTCGGATCACTTGTTAGTCACAAGCATAGCCCGTTTTTCTATTCGTGAATCCTTAACTCATTTGCCATTCTAATATTGTTAAAATAGGAATGCGCCCGATGCGCCGATCAGCAGGAGTTTTTTAACGGTGTTTAGTTAGTTAGTTGGTAGTGCCTTACCTAAGTTCTGCAGTAGATGCGTTGAATCACGTGCTCCTGTTTCCTAGAGACGCCGGACCCCATTGACCCTGTTTCATATCTTGTTTTTCGTATGGCGTAATGGTTACCGACTCACCAGAGTCCTTTGTTAGTGTTTACTGTCATTGTACTAAAAAGCACGCCATGTTATGTGTGAAACTGTGTGTGCCTGTAACTTCATGTTGATTGTTTGTGGACTAATCTGGACAAGAGTCCTTTCTTTATTTTTACCTATTTCTTATTTCATATAATTAGCGTGATTGGTATTATACTAAGCCATTATACAAGGCTTGTTACATTGTACTCAATCTGCCTGATTAACTGAAGTGGTATCCTCCATATGATAAGCACAATTTGCATATCAAATGTTTTCATTATTAATGGCAATATTCATAAATTGAGCGTAAATTGTAATTGCGTAAATTATGCCAGATAATCACGGATGTTAACCTCTAAAGTGTGGATGAAGTTGTACACATCACATTTGGTTGAGGGTATTATTAATACATTATCAAAGCTTATCATAGTACATTATTACTGATATGTACAATATACAGTTTTCATAACAAAAATCATGAAGTTGGCGTACAACAAAAGTGAAAGAATACATCACTAATGTAACCCTATCTCTATTTGCAGTGGAGACCACGTTATAATTAAACTAATCTGATACCAATTTATGGGTAAGTGTGCTCAGTTGCACTGTTTACACTTGACTAAATTTCAAGTAACCCACCACCTCCGCTTGTTCTCTTTGCCAAACAATTTCTTAAAGGTGCTTTCCAATTACATTGTTTTCCCTCTAGTGATTGCAAAGGGAAGTCTAGAGTTCAGGTACCTTACAATGTTATTTTACTCAATTTGACTAACTGCATGGCCAACATTGTCTCAAAAGTTAATTGAGTTTTTTTCTCTACTTCCCCTACCCTTTTCCCCATAACTCCTGGCAACGCCCGAATTGAAAAAATGTCAACTCTTTTGGGTCGCATATCCTTTTTCCCAAAATTTGCCTCACCTGTCACAATGCATTTATCTGCACTACTTTATTGACAACCCATGGTTTTAATGGTTTTTTGTATTGGTCGGATTCGGCCACCTAACTGCTTTGTTTTGTGTTTGGGTCTGCTATACACACTACGTTTACAATTGTTGTACTTTATTAATTTAATGTACATCTAACATGCAGCCTCAATAGAAGAGCCAGTCGCTTGAAACACTTGTCAGGCTGCATCACCTTTTGATTAAATTTCAAATCAACTGATCTTTATACTGTTTGTGTGCGCAGTGTGTTTGCAAATCAACCCCTATTTTGAAATGTAGACACTATCCTCTTCAGCACGGTCATGCCTACATTTAGTTAGACCACTACAGTGATGATTTGTTCATTACCTCTACGTTCCTCTTCCTCTTCCTCATACAGTGCTTATTTATGAGGGCAGTCCTTCCTGACAGGAACCCCTTTTCTATTTCTTTTCTTTCCTATGCCCCTTTCCTATTCCTGGCAGTATAACACTCCCCATATGCATTCGTTTTTTTACATTACTGATTTAAGGCAGACACTCTAGTCTGTGGCTGTGCTACTTACCATTCTATCCTCTCTCTGTTGGGCTTAGAGAGGCACTTTTCCAGGCTCCCCCAATGAAAGTCACCAGTGAGGCTTGCAGTCCGGATGTGGGGGCAAGCAGAGCCCACACCCCTACTGAGTGAGAGGCCAGGTTGAGAATGATGTTGCAGTCTTGGTGTACTGCTGGGCAGGATGACAGATGGGAAGCCTGTATGATCTTTGGTGTTGCATGTCACCCCTTCCGGGGGACATGGTACCTTCTAGTGTTGGTGTCATGGTCACATGGGGTAAGCATGTGACCAAGTTATTAAAAGGGACCAGTTACTTCCGGCTCATCAGTCGATGCAAACCTGACTCTGGTGTCGTTCCTTGGTGCACCCTGCTGGTGAAACACTGCGTGCTGTAGGCCCACGGACGGGGCCCTGCACGAGGACGGCGCCCCTGCTGGGCAACGCCACCCTCTAACTGGGGTAGCCATATGACCATAGCTGAATGAGGCAACCCCGTCCTGGGTGCCCCCAGAGCCGGGGCTGCCATGAGCTGGGTGACCCTAGCCACGTGGATGGCTCCGGTATCCCGGAGTCCGGTGTCCTGTGTGCGTGTGGCGGCGTCAGCCGTTTTGAGGGCTGCCCAGGGCCCCGTGCTGCTGATGGGCACGGGCCGCCTGGTGCCTGCGGTATTGGCGCAGCGTCGGCCACTGGAGATGGAGAGGCTCTAGGGGTGGTCCCGGGCCCCCTAACATTTGGGGTTCTGCTGGGCATGGAGCGCAGAGTAGGATGCAGTCTTTGCAGTTTTTCAGCCCAGAGTGTGAGATTGCTACGCCTGGGCAATAGGGCAAGGAGAGAGGCGGTGTGGAACCGATGGTGGCCATCTTGTATTGGACGCATTCAATGTCCCAAGAAAAGCGTGTCCAGATCTATTCCTGAAATGAGGATGGTGCACGTTTTCAAGAAAACCTTAAAGGAGGAAAAAGGCAAAAACATCCTCTTTGTCCTCATCCTCCTCTGTGGTCTCAGGACAGGAGGAGGATGCAAAGGGACATATTTGGACTAAGAATCGTTAGTTCGGGTGCTCTTGCACGTGGCAGAGTACATGAGTTTCCGGGGGCAAGAGCCAGTTGCTGGAGGGGAGCGACAGGGCAAACCCCTTCCTCCACAATTTAAACACAAATTAAAGACCGCACTCCCTCTTTTACAGCAGGTGAAGGGGGACGTTTTAAGGGAATGGGATGACACAGATTTATGAACAATCTTCCCCCACTTACGGAAGGGGGTAGGAAAAGACTCTTCCACAAGCAGCGGTGGTGGATATAATATCTAACCTAGTGGAACGGTCATCCATGTCTCCAGAAGAAACAATAAGAGACAGTATTGATAAAAAAAAGGTGAATTCCAGTCTGAAGGTCTATGCCTGCTCCCTGCTTAGATTTCATACAGCAACTAGTGCTTCATATATGTCTAAAAACGCCCTGCGGTCTGTAAGAACATTGGCCCACAGATTCGAGGAAGGGGTGGACTATGCGCCAGTCTTACAGGATATAAAGGGGCAGATTGAACTCTAGTCCGACTTATGATGAGGTTAAAGTGGCTGTTATTTCCATAAATGCAGCAACTTCTGGGAGAAGGTATGTGCATGTGAGGGATTGGCACAGTGAGTCCCATCAAAAGGCCACCACAACGAAAATGCCGTTTGAAGGGAGAATGTTTGGTGGACAAAGTCTATAAGGTCTGCATGGTCGATAAACATGCTGGCAAACTACGCAGAATGCAGTAGACCAGTTCCAGACCTTCTGGGGAAAGTGTGAAAAAGTATGGCAGGACCCACCAAATCAATAAGGGATTCAGAAAGAGCTGGGAGAAAGGAAAGCAGCAGGTCCTGAAAAAAATAGGAAAAGAGCCATCTCCAGTGAACACTCCTACGTCCTGACATCACGCCGGTGAGGACACGACTCGGGCGGTCCTGTCCCCAGACGCTTGGGTGATCAGGGTAGTGAGGAACAGTTACAAACGAGAATGTGTGTCCCCTTCTACCAGGACGATGTATACTCCAATACACAGTGACAAGTCCAAACGAAAACCTATGATGGTCAACCTACAGATGTTACTGGACAAGAAGGTAATCCGGAGCGTCCCAAAATCCCCGTCAAGGGACAGAATTGTATTCCATCATGTTGATGGTCCTGAAGCAGTCAGAAAAGTACAGACTTATTCTGTATCTGAAAAGACTTAACCTACATGTGGCCAATGAAGCCATTCCTATGATACGGAACAAGGACTTCCTATCCTCCTTGGATTTGTAGGGTGCATACTATCTAAAAGGATCATCAAACATTTCTGAGGTTTGCAATGGGCGACCACCACTATCAGGTCCAAGTTCTCCCATTCAGGCTCAAGACGGCCTGCATGATTTTCATAAAAATATGGTAGTGCCGGTGAACTTTCATTTTCAGGGCATACAGACATTTCATTACCTGGACATCTGCCTCATCGGGACATCGTCTCAGGAAGGCCTGCGGCAACATGTGGAGATTGTGGGGTTGCTTCTGAAGGAAGCAAAGCCCAATATACATCCGTTAACATGATGGGCCTGGTTTTGGATAGTGAAGGGCAAAGTCCTGTTACCCGAAGAGAAGGCAGTCAGACTGCAGTGTGTGATCTAGTAAATGATGGATCTTCCGTAGGGGATGGCGAGATTTCTTTTTGCAGCATCAGGCTGATATGGCTACATATGTGTTCTTAGTCCCGGTTGCACATGATGCCCCTGCTCTCACATCTGCACAGGCAACCGGTTGTGGAGTCACATGACTTGCCCATAAGGATCAACTCTG
This sequence comes from Ambystoma mexicanum, assembly GCF_040938575.1. Classification (NCBI taxonomy): domain Eukaryota; kingdom Metazoa; phylum Chordata; class Amphibia; order Caudata; family Ambystomatidae; genus Ambystoma; species Ambystoma mexicanum. The sequence goes on from NC_090934.1 coordinate 350,893,535, forward strand.
GTGGTGGTTACAACCCAAAAATCTCCTGAAAGTGTTTCCTCTTTGTCAGCCTTGTCCAAGCACAGTTTGTAAAGAGACCAGAAGACTGGGCTGAGGGGCTACAGTGGGTAACCTGACGCATCAGGAAAAGTGGATTGCTCAGGAGACAGCCCACTCCTCCAACTGCAGGGGGCTGGCAGCAGCAGCAGGTGTTTGGGTGAGTTCTCCAAGAAAAGGATGCAGTTCTTATTTTGACCATAACCTATGTAAACTGCGAGGCGGATTGGGTTGAAATGTTTGGAGCAATTGGCAAATTTGCTAGGGGAATGGGTGGAGATGCACCTGCTATCTTTGAAAGTTATCTAGACCGGTTGAGCAGGGGTTTTCTGTCCACTTCTTGTGAACTGAAACAGGAAGTGTTCCAGTCGATTTACCTACGATAAGGAAGTCCGGTGTTGGACCTGTTTGCCTCTCCCCTCAATAAAAAGGTGGAGAGATTCTGCTCCAGGTTCCCCTGTCGGTGGGCATGGGGAATAAATGCTATGAACGCACCTTGGCTGAAGGTGCTTTTATACACATTCCCTCCTTTCCCATTAATTCCGAAGTTGTGGTGCCTGTATGGACAAGGAGATGGTAGTTCCCTTTGGTAATGCAGCTGGTTATTGCTCCATTGTTTTTGATTCCGTTATGCGCTTGTCTGTTGCTACTGAACATGAGAGATTGTGTCCAAGGTGCCTTATTGGGGTTGCATGGAAACTGAAAGGGAGGGCTTGTAGAGGTTTGATCTAACCCCACTTTTGGCTCAGAGGTTCAGTGTGCGAGAAGACCACAGGGGACATTTTTCAAAGTGATGCTCTAAATTGGGGTTGCTTTCCTGCAGTGTCCTACTATGGCAATTTTTGTAGTTTTTAAGTGAAGGGTTTTAATTGGTCCTGGTCGTTTCAACCTTAAGAGCCCAACGGGTGATCATTTGGGATTCTTGGGAGAAAGAAACCAAGAATGAGAATCTGGTGAATAGGTTGTTGAAGGGGTTTTCTACTTCCAGACCTAGTCCAGTGACGTGACCAGGGCTGCCAGAATGGGACTTGTAGTTTGTTTTGAAAGCTTTAAAGGAGGTGCCCTTTGAGCCCCTGTAGGAAATTGACTTAAAACATGTTCATTCTTAAGGCAGTGTTCCTAGTTGCTATCACCTCAGCTGAGAAATTGGGGCACTTTTGTGTAAGCTCCTCACATGGAGATACGTGCAGATGCGCTGCATTTCACGTGTGACCTGGCTTTATGTCCAAAAGGGCTCTCAAAAATGTAATTTGGCACAAAAATTGTTACAGGGCCCCGAGTCTCCAGAGGAAATGTGGTGGCATACAATGGATGTAAGAGAGACTGTTCTAATGTATCTGGACAAGACTGCCTCCATGCACAAATCCGATGTTTGCTTGTCACCTTTGGGGGCGCAAATCCGGGTAGGAAGGCTTCTCTTCCTTGTATGAGTCGCTGAATAAGGGATTGTTAGGCAGAATCACCTGCAGTACCCTTTGGGAACACTACAGGCAATTAAGACTACAAGTGTAAGCACCATTTCACCTTTCATACAAGTCCGTACTACACAGTAAAGTGGTAGTGATGGCTGAGCAGCCAGACTTATCTCAAGAGTTTAAGTGAGTAGTAGAACAAGTTACACAAAGGACCAACTAATACAGTGATTCAAATAGACACTTACTCAAGCTTTCTTGGTAAAAGAATATATATTTATTCACTCAGTCAGTTAGAAAACATTACACTAGCATAAGCATCTTAATATCACACACTAATACACCATATAAATCCAACCGGTAAGTAAATGAACAAGTTTAGCTCCAAAATGAAGTGGGAGCAAAATGGAACTTCAGATACTTAATAAAGGAGGGAAAAGACAAGGTTATAAGAATAGACAGCCCAAATACATTCATAGGCAGGGCAAAGGGTTTCAGTTAAAAACAACCAGCAATTCTTCTCAATAGGCCTGGGCCAAAGTCAATGGTTCAGAGTCTTTTGTATAGGATAGCACAGTTCTGGTAAGTAACGGTTAAGTCTTTGCCACAGATTTTTTTTTTTACTATGTTTATTTTTGCAACAGAGCAGAGTGAGACATTACAAATACAATCAGCACATGGCAGTCAGACCCCAACCTTTCCAGCCACCTCCCACCCATCCCCCCTATGCTTCTTCCTCCCCTCGGCCTGTCACTGCTCCTTCCAGAATTCTTGCGGTGTTCCAGGGTGGGTAGGTTATGGCTGGGAACCTCCGGTTGTAGTCTAAGAATGGGGCCCAGGAGTCCTGAAAGCGGTGCGGAGTCCCGGTTCTGGCCGCTGTTATCTTTTCTGCGATCAGGATGTCCCACATTTTTCCCCACCACAGCGCCATCAGGGGACCTTCAGCGGTCCTCCAAGTGCGGGCCACCACAATCCGAGCTGCCAGGAGACATTGAGTCAAGAGTGCAGCCTTTCTTGCAGATCTTGGGTAGCATCCTTGGACTGGGGCCCCCAGAAGGATGGTTTTGGGTTCAAGTGGGATTGTCTTCCGGGTGATGTCTGCGAATGTGCTCAAGCATTGGGACCAAAAAAGTTGCACCTTCGGGCACGATCACCACATATGGTAAAAGGTACCTGGCTGTCCACATTGTCTCCAGCAGGTGGGACTGAAGGCCCCAATTTATGTGGTGAAACCTTAGGACGGGGTAGTACCACAGAAGTAGGAGATAGTATGCACATTCTCGGTTTGTGATGTAGGAGGACGCTGAGTGTGTTTGTGACCAAATATCCACCCAGTTATGATCAGTTAGCGGGTGACCTAGGTCTGCCTCCGACTGGGCCATTGCTCGGGTTTTGGAGCTGAGAAAATCTCCTGCGAAGCGTTTATATGAAGCCGAGATTCTTCCTCGGGTCTGGAGATCTTGTAGTGTTAGTATAAGGGGAGTTGGCGTGCGCGTTGCTGCTTGCCGGGTTTGTGGATGAGACCACCAGTGGCGAAGTTGAATGTAGGTAAACCTGTCTGTTTCTTTCAGCCAAAAGGACTCTTTACATTGTTCAAATGTTTGCGGTGGCCTGCGTGAACAGTTGGCCCAGTGACTCTAAGCCTCTGCTTATCCAGTTCTTGAAGTTATGGGGATTGGCTCCGGGGGTAAAAGAGGGATTCATAAAGACCGGGGAGAAGGGGCTAAGGCCCTTCGAGATCTTTTGTCGCTGCCGCACCCAGTCCCATGCTTTTAACGTGTGTTTGGTGGAGAGTAGGAGTACATCTTTGCTTTGTCGGAGGTGGGGTTGGGTGTGCGGGAGAAAACGTAGAGGAAGAGGCAGCCAGGATTGTTCTATCTCCACCCATCGGGGGCGCCCCGAGGACATTAGCCAGGCGTGAATGTGGGCTAGCTGGGCCGCTATTTGGTAATTCTGAAGGTCCGGTACTCCTTGTCGTCCCAGGCAAGCATTTCCCAGCATAGTTCTCAGGGGGATTCGGGCCTTTTTCCCCTTCCAGATGAATTGGAGCAACTTCCTCTGGAGTCCCTGGAGGGTGGTCGGGGGAATTGTTACGGGGAGAGCGGAGCAGGCGTACAGAAATCTAGGCAGGAGATTCATCTTGCTTGCTGTGATGCGTCCCATCAGGGAGATTTCCTGTGGCGCCCACATCTTCAGGTCTTTTTCTAGTTCGCAAAATAGTGGGGGGAGGTTTGCTTGGTAAACCGCTTTAGGGTCCGCCGGGATCTGAACTCCTAGATAGGGGATGGTGTCCCTGCTCCATTGAACGGGGCATAGTGAGGAGAGGGCCTCCCGGTCGCCCGATGATAGACCAGATCCCAAGCCTGCTGACTTGTGTTAGTTAATCGAGAAGCCTGTGACTTTTCCATAATTGTCTATTTCTGTCGTGGCGTGGCGCAGGGAGCGAGCGGGTTCCATGAGAGTGAGCAGGACGTCGTCTGCATAGAGGGCAATTTTATGTTGGGTGAGTCCGATTTGCGGGCCTTTGATGTTGGAGTTGGCCCTGATCCTCTGGGCGAATGGTTCCATCACCATGGCGAAGAGTAGTGGGGAGAGCGGGCATCCCTGCCTGGTCCCACAGCCGAGCGGTATTGGGGTAGAGAGGGCTCCATTGATTCGGAGGAGGGTCTTCGGAGCTTGATAATTCGCTAAGACCATCCTCTGGAACATGGGAAGGCTTCCATGGTTTGGCTCATAAAGGTCCAGTCCACCCTGACGAACGATTTTACGGCGTCTAGGGCCACCAAGACTAGTTTCTGTGATTTCCGGGTTGTGAGGTCAATCAAGTTCAGGGCTCTGCGGACGTTATCTCCTGTTGATCTATTGACGATGAAGCCCGCTTGGTCTGGGTGGATTATCTCGGGTAGGATGGCTGAAAGGCGGTTGGCCAGGACTTTCGAGTAAATGTTAGCGTCGATGTTCATCAAGGCGATGGGTCTGTATGAGGCAGGGTCTTTCGGGTCTTTTGCCGGTTTAGGCACCAAGGTTGTGATAGATTCTGCCATCGAGGGGGTGACCGTGCCTGAGTCCCTGAAGGAGTTAAAGAGGGTGACCAGAGGAGTCACCAGTTGCAGTCGGAAGATTTTGTAAAATTTGGCAGAGAACCCGTTGGGCCCTGGGGCCCGTGTTCTGAGGGTTTTAATAACTTCCTCAACTTCCTCGTTTGTGATAGGTGCATCGAGGTTTGTTCGGGCTGACTCCTCCAAGTGGGGTAGTGTTGCCTTTTGTAGGTATTCCCTCTGTTTGCTCCGGTCTAAGGCGTGGGGGATAGCACTTGGGCCAGGTGGTCCGCCGCCAACTGTTGTTTCTCCCACTCCGCATAGTGGACCCTACCCTGGGGATCCCGTAGCCCGGTGATGGTATTAGTCTGTCTCGCTTTGGCTAGTTTGCTCACCAACAGTTTATTTGCTTTGTTGTTTTTGGCGTAATAAAATTGCTTCGCTTTAGCCAGGAGATGAGCTATGTGTTCGGCGTAGTGCGCTTCGATTTTGTTTCGGGCAGTGCGGATTGCCTGTTGTGTTTACGGGGACCATCCCTTCAGTTTGTGTGTTTTTCCACTTCTTGGAGCGCCTTTTCCAGGGAGAGGCAAGTTTGGCGTCTAGCCTTATGATATGCAGCTCCTTGGGCGATGAGTTCCCCCTAACCACCGCTTTCTTGGCATCCCATGTGTTCGCCGGTGAGGTGTCTTCATTGTAGTTTTCCTTAAAGAAGTTATGGATCGTGGAGGCAATTGCATCTCTCAGGGGCATGTCATTTAAGATTGGGTCAAATAGGGCCCAGCGGCACGGCGGAGGGGGTGTAGCCTGGTGGGCTCGGAGTTCCAGGGTTACTGGTGCGTGGTCTGATAGGGTACGTGTTCCAATTGAGATATCATTGGTGTAGGCCAGGGTTTGCGGGGAAGTTAGGAGGAGGTCAATTCTGGAGAAAGTTCTGTGGACGTATGAGTAAAATGAAAAGTCCCTTTCTGTAGGATGGAGCACCCTCCAGGCGTCTACCACCTCCAGGTTCCTGAAGAGGTGCAGAATTCCCAGGGCCGTGTTGAGATCTTTCGAGGAGGGAGGGTGCAACTTATCTTTCATGGGGTCCGGGACTCCGTTGAAGTCACCTCCAATCACCTTCAACCCTTCTGAGAAGGCTGAGAGGGTCGTGCTCAGCGAGTCGTAGAAGGCCATCTGGCCCACGTTAGGAGCGTAGGCAGAGACCAGCGTGTAGAGTTGGCCCAGTAGGAGGCACTTGATTGCCACGTAGCGGCCCTCTGGATCTACTTTAGAGTCTAGGATCCGTGGGTCTAGGCCCCTTCTGAAGAGGATCGCCGGTCCTCCTTCTTTGGTACCGTCCGAGGCCAGGACCTGCAATGGGAACTCTTTGGATCTAAGGCGGCCGAAGTCCCCCAGGATTAGATGGGTCTCCTGCAGTAAGGCTACGCCCGTGTCTTCGTCTAGGTGTCGCTGGATGATCGACTTGCCTTTAGCCGGGGAGTTCAGGCCCTTGACATTAAGGGAAACAAATCGAAGAGTTCAAGCGCCTGGGGGGTCCATTGCGGCGGGGGAGGAGCACTAGCCGCCATTATAGAGGAGTAGCAACTGCTGGTCACTCTTTCTCTGAATTTTTAAACGGAGCCTCTGTCATGCATGCTGGACATATTACTTCTGGACTTGGAAAAGCATCTTCACGCAGAACGGGTTATGCTCATAGAACTGCTAGACCGTTCTATTCTAAATGGAGGTTGTTTGATGTACTGCCGGGAAAACAACGTTTGCATTATTCACGTCGTTGACTTCACGTGATTCGGGGTAGTCACATGTGTTACTGCAATACGTTCATAAGCAGCATGGAGACGTTGCTCGCTGCTTCTGTTTGAACCAATATGGCATTTTGTAGCTGAACCCTTGATCTGCGTCCTCGCATCTCGTCAGTAACTTCCTTGGCTTTCTCCGTCGTATTTCTTCCACACGCAAACTCCTGGTGCTGCTTTCTAGAAGTTACAGCAGTTTTTGTTCATGTGAAATTACTACACGCTATCTTCGGCAGTCGTCCATTAGAAGACCATCAGACGGCTTTCCTTCACACGCGAGTCTTGGCAGCACTGTCTGCGTGCACTTCAGTCGCGTGTATCCTCACACGCGGGTTCCTGATATCTTCGCATGCTGCTTTCCCGACTGCGTGTAAGTGTATCGCGTGTAATTTCCCACGCGGACGCTGGAACTCTCCAAGCGCGGCTGTCCTGGCTGCGTGTACTTTGTTCACGGGTAAATCCCACGCGGACACTGGAACTCTCCAAGCGTGGCTGTCCTGGCTGCGTGTACTTTGTTTGCGGGTAAATCCCACGCGGACGCTGGAACTCTCCAAGTGTGGCTGTCCTGGCTCTGTGTACTTTGTGCGCTGATAAAACCCCACGCGGACTCTGGAACTCTTCAGGTACGGCTGTCTGGCTGCATACACTTCTGTTTGCGTGTAAAATCACACGCGGTCTACTATACTCTTTACACGCTGCGGTCCTGTTTGCGTGTACTTTTGTTGCATGTAAATCAGCACGCTTTCTACTGTACTTGCAAGCGCGACTGTTCAGGCTGCGTGAACTTTTGTCGCATGTAAATCTGTACGCGTTTTTTTTAACTCTTTGAAACGTGTAACTTCACACGCATCCCTGGCACCTGTGATGAGATAACAGGTGGACTAATTTCATTTCTGTTCTACGTGGGAAAGGAAGTATGATCAACAAACTGTTTATTTGAAGGTGATTGTGCACAGTACTTTGGACGCTATCCTGTGGTGCATCAACCCGGTATCTAGCGTGAGCCTCGTGCCATTCGGGAAAGTCTCCCTTACTAACCTTCCCTCCTTTGTCGTTGTTTCAATTCCTGGATTTCTTCTGAGACTTGTTGGTGGAGATTCCAGTTCTAGCCTACAGGTTAGTGTTGTAATTAGTGCTATTGCTGTGCTATCAGTGAGAGTTTAGTTGGGACAACTTCTCATGATACTTTATTTATCCTAGGCTGACTTCCTATAATGCTCCCACGCCCTTTCCAGTGATCCCTCTTTCTGCCTGTTTTACTAGTCAGAGAGTTGTATCATTCGGAAGGTCTAATTTGACTTCACTAATATCAAGCCGTGTGAATTCAAGGATCCGAAGGAGCCCTACCAATTGTGTCCTTTTTGGTTACCGTATCCTTTTCATAAAATACCTTGGTGATTTATGACAGAATCAGAAGCCATGGAGGGTACAGATCCTTTAACGGTCTTGACTCAGTTAATCACGGATTTGAGAAACGAAATGATTATGGCACAGGACACATTGCGTCATCACATGGATGTTATGCAAGACGCCGTTCATGCCGCTCCTCATGGAGCACAGGCTCCAGCAGCCACCGCATCTGGATCCGGGACACCGACACCACAACAAGAAACCCTTAAAGTGGTTATGCCAACACAATTTCCTTTGGCTCCCCCGGAAAGGTTCACAGGTGATCCTAAAACCTATAGAACCTTTGTCAATCAGTGCCGACTTCATTTCCTGTGCCGGCCTAACTCATGTCCCGATTTAACTACAAAGGCAGCATTTGTGCTTTCTCATTTGGGTGGCACAGCTGCTGCTTAGGCTAATCCTTTATTGGAGTCAAACAGTCCCTTGCTGTACGATTGCGATGATCTTCTGGCTGCCATGAGTAAGGTCTTTGACATGCGCTATGCCACTCAAGCCACAGATCTGGAGTTGCTAAGTTTACAACAAGGTAGTCAGACCCTCTTGGCTCACATAGCCAGATTCAACCAATTAGCAGCCGAGACCCAATGGCCTGAAGACAAGAAAACGGCTGTTTTTTACAAGGGTCTTTCAGAAGAACTAAAAGACGCCTTGTCCACGGTTCCTGTGGTCCATACCGGGTTCACAGATTTGCTCGATCTGATTCTACAAATCGATGCTCGACGAAACGCTCGCAAAGGAGAGAGAAAACCTTTCTTGCAAGCACCTGTTCGTCCGGAGGTACCGGCTGCCTCCTCAAATGACTCTGAACCAATGCAGATTGGTGCCGTAAGAGGCCGGTTATCTAATGCAGAGAGAGAGAACCGAAGAAAAAACAATCTATGCATGTATTGCGGTTCATCTGAGCATTTACTGGCGGCATGTCCCAAGAAACCAGTTAAGCGTTCGGGAAACGCCAAAACTCGACATTAGCAGGAGTCCCTGTGTCGAGTGTTACATCGGACTCCCATACCATTCCGGCGTACGCACCTATAGTGGTGGAGGTGACGTTACGTTTTGCTGACCAAGAATTAGTTTCCAGGGCTATGGTTGATTCCGGCGCCACAAATAATTACATTGACATCACATATGCTAAGAAATGTTCTATACCTCTTATAACCAAGAACAAACCTGAAACTGTGAACACTGTGGATGGGTCAGTTTTGACTTCGGGTATGGTAACCCAGGAGACTATACCTATTCGAATGACTTTATGAAATGGTCATTCAGAGGAAATGATTTTTGATGTCATTGCGGCTCCTCAATACAAACTATTGCTTGGTCTTGCCTGGCTGTCTCTTCATAATCCAACCATTGACTGGGTTACAGGATTGATCCAATATCCTTCTGTTTATTGCAACGAACATTGCTTTTCCAGTCAGGGGGTGTCAACCAAATCACATATTTTGGCCTCTATGGAGGGAGGTTCCTCTATCAGTGTTGTACATCAGAGCGGTACACATATACCATGCGAGTATATGGAATATGCAGATGTTTTTGACAAAGGCCAGGCAGAACAGCTGCCCCTCATAGACAGAATGACTGTCCGATTGAATTAATTCCTGGTGCCAAAATCCCTACTAGTCGTGTCTACTCTTGAACTCCCAAAGAAGATATTGTCCTGAAAGAATACATCGATAAAGCTCTTGATATGGGGTTCATACGGCCATCCCAATCGCCTGCTGCCTCACCATTATTCTTTGTCCTGAAAATAGAGGGAGATCTAAGGCCTTGCATAGATTACAGGGCTCTTAATGACATCACCATAAAGAACCAGTACCCATTACCGTTGATAAATGTTTTGTTAGATCAGCTAGGTACTTCCATGTAATTTTCTAAATTAGACTTACGAGGAGCATACAATCTGGTTCGCATTTGTGAGGGCGATGAGTGGAAGACCGCTTTTAAGATGCGGTACAGTCTTTATGAATATCTTGTGATGCCTTTTGGCCTTTGTAACGCTCCCGCCACGTTTCAGTTCTTCATGAACGATATCTTCAGAGACATGATGGACCAATTCGTGGTGATCTATTTGGATGACATATTGATATATTCATCGTCTTTCCCAGAACATGGTAAACATGTGTCCGCTGTCCTACAAAGCCTCAGAGAGAACAACTCTTTGTTAAAGCCGAGAAATGTGTCTTTCATACACAATAAGTGGAATTCCTGGGTTATGACATTACCAATCATGGTGTCCGAATGAGCCGTTCCAAAGTGAAGGCCATATTGAATTGGCCCAATCCACATAATGTCAAGTCTCTACAGTCGTTCCTAGGTTTTGCAAATTTTTATCGCAGATTTATTCATTCCTTCTCCAAAACAGTGGCCCCATTGACAGCTTTAACCAGTTCAAAAGTACCATTCTGTTGGAACCAGAACGCCCAAGCATCTTTTGAGATGTTAAAGGAAGCATTTACCACTGCACCTGAACTACAATATCCTGATACTGATTGTCAGTTTATCGTAGAGGCGGATGCTTCCAATGTCGCTACAGCAGCTGTACTTTCGCAAGTTTGTGCAGAAACCAAGGAGGAGCATCCAGTCGCTTTCTTTTCTCGTAAGCTAACCCCATACGAACAGAACTATACCGTTACTGAGTGGGAATTGCTTGCGATCAAGGATGCTTTCCGAGAATGGCGACATCATCTTCTGGGGGCCAAACATCAGGTGTTGGTGTACCCTGATCATCGGAATCTTCAGGCATTCAAAACTAGGAAATGTCTTAGGGCTCCACAGGCCAGATGGCATGTATTTTTTGCTCAATACGATTTCCAAATCACATATCGCCCTGCCAGACAACATGTCAAATCGGATGCTTTATCCCGCATCGGTTAGGAGGTGAAGGAAGAATTTCCGGTTCAAAATACGTTGTTGGCAGACCACGTGATATGTAGTTGTTCTGCACAGCCTTCCCTAAAACATGAATTACAGGAATGGGTTGAACAAAATCCATGATTGGTTCAGGAATTTAATCTAGACATACACAACGGTTTGCCTTTCACACAAGGGGTGCTTTATCTACCTACAGATACCACTCGGAACAAGGCTCTCAGTTGGGGACACGACTCCATTGTGGCAGCCCATCCTGGACAAAAGAAAACCCTGGAGCTGCTCAAGAGATGGTGTTGGTGGCCTTCCATTACACGAGATGTAATAAATTATGTTTCTACATGTTCTGTATGCATCCAATGCAAGAACACTCCTGGCAAACCAGTGGGTTTACTACAATCTTTACCTGTTCCTCACAAACCATGGTATATGATATTGATGGATTTTGTGGTAGAACTCCCAAGAAATTATGGTTATAATACCATATGGGTTGTGGTGGACTACTTTACGAAATTGGCTCTTTTTGTTCTCTGTATTGGGTTACCAACAGCTGCTGTTCTGGCTGACTTATTCATCCGACATGTATTCCGTTTTTCTGGTCTGCCTTCAGTGATAATTACCGACAGGGGTTCACAATTTGCGTCCCGTTTTTGGAGAGCACTAACCTCTGCATTGCTTATTGATGACAGGATGTCTAGTGATTATCACCCCCAAACGGACGGACAGACTGAGAGGGTCAATAACACTATGGAACAATACCTGCGGTGTTTGTGTCTTCAGTTCCAATCAGACTGGGTCACTGTCCTGCTAGCAGCAGAATTTGCCTACAAAATTCCTACCATAGTGCCATAGGTACTTCTCCTTTCTATGCTCTGTATGGGCAGCACCCCAGATCCATTCCTTTGGATTCCGGTTTGTCTATGGATACTCCTGCAGCAGTTCGTAATATCAGAGATCTAAAGAATTTACAGATGAAGGTGAAGCAGCAATTGGAGCAGGCTAAAAAACGAGATAAGATCAATGCTGATGCTCGTAGAGTATGTGCACCAGTCTACAAAACAGGAATGAAAGTATGGCTGTCTACTAAGAACTTGAGGGTACCTGGTAAAAAGAAACTGTTGCTTAAGTGCATTGGGCCGTATGAGTTGCTCACTGTGATGTCTGTCTGGCATTGCCACAACGATGGCGAGTGCATTCAGTATTTCACGTGTCACTCATCAAGCCATGCTCTGATGCTACTAGATTGCCTATACGGCCTGTTGCTGTTTCTGTGAAAGGTTCAGATGAATTCGAGGTACAAGAAATACTGGATATGAGACTGCATTCTGGTAGGCCTTATTATCTGGTGGACTGGAAAGGATATGGTCCAGAAGATAGGTCCTGGGAACCTCTTTCCAATATCCATGCTCCCGCTTTATTAAGAAAATTCCACTTGAAAAGGGGAGAGGATGCTCCTTTGGGGGGTGGCACTGTCATGCATGCTGGACATATTACTTCTGGACTTGGAAAACCATCTTCACGCAGAACGGGTTATGCTCATAGAAGTGCTAGACCGTTCTATTCTAAATGGAGGTTGTTTGATGTACTGCCGGGAAAACGACGTTTGCATTATTCATGTCATTGATTTCACGTGATTCAGGGTAGTCACGTATGTTACTGCAGTACGTTCATAAGCAGCATGGAGACGTTGCTCGCTGTTTCTGATTGAACCAATATGGCGTTTTGTAGCTGAACCCTTGATCTGCGTCCTCGCATCTCGTCAGTTACTTCCTTGGCTTTCTTCGGTGTGTTTCTTCCACACGCAAACTCCTGGAGCTGCTTTCTAGAAGTTACAGCAGTTTTTGTTCATGTGAAATTTCTACACGCTATCTTCGGCAGTCGTCCATTAGAAGACCATCAGACGGCTTTCCTTCACACGCGGGTTTTGGCAGCACTGTCTCTGTGCATTTCAATCGCGCGTATCCCTGATATCTTTGCATGCTGCTTTCGTGACTGCGTGTAAATTTGTCGCGTGTAATTTCCCACGTGGACGCTGGAACGCTCCAAGTGCGGCTGTCCTGGCTGCGTGTACTTTGTTTGCGGGTAAATTCCACGCGGACGCTGGAACTCTCCAAGCGTGGCTGTCCTAGCTGCGTGTACTTTGTTCGCGGGTAAAACCCCACGCGGACGCTGAAACTCTCCAAGCGCGGCTGTCCTGGCTGCGTGTACTTTGTGCGCGGGTAAAACCCCACGCAGCCTCTGGAACTCTTCAGGTATGGCTGTCTGGCTGCGTGCACTTCTGTTTGCGTGTAAAATCACACGCGGTCTACTCTACTCTTTACAGGCTGCGGTCCTAGCTGTGTGTACTTTTGTTGCGTGTAAATCAGCACGCTTTATACTGCACTTGCAAGCGCAGCTGTTCAGGCTGCGTAAACTTTTGTCGCGTGTAAATCTGCAAACGGTTTTTTGAACTCTGAAACTTGTAACTTCACATGCATCCCTGGCACCTGTGATGAGATAACAGATGGACTAATTTCATTTGTGTTCTACGTGGGAAAGGAAGTATTATCAACAAACTGTTTATTTGAAGGTGATTGCGCACAGTACTTTGGACGCTATCCTGTGGTGCACCAACCCGGTATCTAGCGTGAGCCTCGTGCCGTTCGGGATAAATCTCCCTTACTAACCTTCCCTCCTTTGTCATTGTTTCAATTCCTGGATTTCTTCTGAACTTGTTGGTGGAGATTCCAGTTCTAGCCTACAGGTTAGTGTTGTAATTAGTGCTATTGCTGTGCTATCAGTGAGAGTTTAGTTGGGACAACTTCTCATGATGCTTTATTTATCCTGGGCTGACTTCCTATAATGCTCCCACGCCCTTTACAGTGATCCCTCTCTCTGCCTGTTTTCAGAGAGTTGTATCATTTGGAAGGTCTAATTTGACTTCACTACTATCAAGTCGTGTGAATTCAAGGATCCGGAGGAGCCCTACCAATTGTGTCCTTTTTGGTTACTGTATCCTTTTCATAAGATACCTTGGTGATTTATGGGAGGACCCCAACTTAAACAACATGGGGGGGCCTGGGGTTTCAGGAACAGACCCCCCCTCGGCCAATATGGCCATAGCATGCACTCTGCCAACGTGGCGGAGTCTGGCAACTGGATGAAAAAGTCATTCCAGGGACTCATTGATGGTCTGTGCCTTGTAAATGGGCATGGGCCATGGGAGGCCTGTCGAGAGGCTAATTTTTAGAAGCTGAGGAGTTGGCGCTTTCGGGAGGGCAGTTCAGGGGTTCCGGAGGATCTGGGGAGGGCGACGGCTCGTCGTAGGCGTATGGGGGACGTGCCGGTAGTCATTTCCTTTTCCTGTATCTCGGGAATCGGGACCAGGAAGTCCCCTTGGCTTTTGTTAGAGAGGCTGGGGGTTTACCATTGTTGTCGGGTTCTGTGCGTGCTGGGACGCGTTCCAGGGAGCCTGAGTGTAACATTTTCTCAGCGTCCTCCAGATGGGAAATTTTACGGAGGGATCCGTTGTAGGTGAACTGAAGGGCTGTAGAGAAGAGCCATCTGTATCGGATCTGGTGGTTTTGGAGGAACAGGGAGAGAGCACAGAGGGCTTTTCTCTTCTGTAGGATGAGTAGTGAGAGGTCCTGGTAAATCTGAAGAGGGGACCCCTGGAACGATAGTTTGTCTCGTGTGCGGCTTATCTCCGAGATGGCTTCCTTGGTTGTAAAGAAGTGCACTGCGGTTATCACATCAGGAGGGGAGTCTTTCATCACCCCCCGTCGAGGGTGCAGCCTATGGGTACGGTCCAGTAGAAGCATTGGTTTGTCTAGGTGGGGGAGGAGGGCTTGAAAAAAGTCCCCCACATATTCGGGAAGATCTTTGTCCGGAATCGAGGCTGGGACACCGCGGTTCCGGAGATTATTGCGATGAGCCCTGTTGTCATGATGCCTACCCCCGGGCATCCGGACCAAGCCCATCAGCCCCGGGAGCAGTCATCCAAGTGCTTACTAAAAGCCCAGCAGCCCCGGCTAGGGGCTGTCTGGGTACAGTTCTGGCGCCATTGGCGCCAGGCTCATGTACTTTACTTACCTCATGCAGACCATGCTGCAATGATACCAAGCCAATGTGAGGCCTGAATGGGACTACTTTGCTTCAGGGATTATTTTTTACTCGGGCGTGGTTCTGAGGGAACTTCTTTCCTGGGACTACTTTGAAGGCTATTTAAACCACGCCCGAACAGCAGCAGATGCTTCCCGTTATTCTGCATCCAGCAGCGTAACGCTCACTGTGCCTGCAGTCAGCATCCAGTCTTCAGACACGCCCGTCTCGAATCCAGAGCTCCTAGCAAAAGAGGAAAGAAGAAGGAAAGGTTAGAACACAGACATTATTCAATCCTTACCTGATTCTGGATCCATCACGTCTTCGAACTTGAAAAGGACATTATTTCTGCACGCGTCGCATCGCCAGCTGCAGCGCTGCGCCATACTCACCAGTCCTCGCAGCATTTTTCGATCCGGCGCTGCCTCCATCATTTTCTTTGCCGAACTCCAGCATCTAGGGGACAAAAGAAACTCAAGGTGAGCCGAGAGAGCCAACAAATAATCTCTTTTTACCACCATAGACTTACCTGATTTACCACCGGAGGCATTATTCTTTAACAAACCGCAACTTCTTACGCCGCACCTGTAAGGAGAGAGAAAACAACATGTTAAATACACGCATCTTTTACCGGACAGTGTTGGGTAATACAGACTCTTATCTGAAGGCCATCAGCTGCCATAAGACAATCTTCTCTTGGACCCAGCTGCAACACAAGAAGGGAATGTATAAGAGTGAACATCGGGCATATTGAACTCTTTGAACTTTATACTTACGGGTTCTCGCCTGGAACCTCGGAGTCAATATTCATCCGGAACTCTTCCAACACCTTTGAACCAGTGAAGTAACTGGTATCTACGCGCCCCTGCATTCCACGCAGGATGGAGAGCTCATCATTTAAAAACATAAGGTGAGATTACTGAAAGTGAATATCGGAGGTGATTAGTGTGGAAAAACAGTGGGGTGTCATTACTAGAATCCGCGGGTGGCTAAATCCCTTTCTCCACTTGCAGGAGAATACTTCTACGGGTCAAGCAGATGAGATTAGGCGGTCCAGTCCAGTCTGTCATCTCTGCACTACGCTTCACGTTGGAGGAGGCCGCAGCTGTCCGGGTCCGATCAACGCCCCTGTGGGAGCCAGGTGAGCGTAACAAAACGCGAAGCCTCTCTACAAATCCCCACCCGGGCGTTATGGAAACCTCCAAAACTGACCAACTAGCCCAATTATTAGGGGAACTTAGGGCGGAAGTGCACTCTGCGCGCCAAGAAACTAATGCCCTCAGGAGAGAACTGATTGTGTCAAAGGAACGCACTGATGATCTTGCTAGACAATTGCTGCAAAATCAAGCTGGGCAAACACCCCTACCTGGACTCGGGGGGAACCCAGCTCCTGTTTCATTGAGCGATCCTGTGCAAGTAATTCTACCAGGGACTATTCCTTTAGCTCCAGCCGAACGCTTTGCTGGGGACCTAAAAAGGTTTGCAGTGTTTATGAACCAATGCTGCTTGCACTTTTTATGCAGACCTGCAGCTTTTCCAAATGACCAAGCCAAAGTAGCCTTTGTACTATCATATCTTAGTGGTAGCGCAGCTGATTGGTCAATTCCGCTAGTCAACCAGGATGACCCTCTTCTTCGGGATTTTCAGGGTTTTCAAAGAAGCATGGAAAGACTATTTGCCAGACATAGGGACAGGCCCTGGATAAGGAACTTTTATCCCTACGACAGGGTAATCAGGATCTGCTAACCTATATCGCAACCTTCAATAGGTTGGTGGTGGAAGCCGGATGGCCTGAGGAGAAACGAATTACATTATTTCATCGTGGACTTCGGGGAGAACTCAAAGATGTTTCGGCTCAAGTTGTGAACCCACCTCAGGATTGCGCAGAATATATAGACTTAGTGGTCCTGTTAGACTACCCACTTCAGAATAGAAAGGCTGATCGAGCTAAGTTCGAGAGTCGGGTATGGGTTAAACCCAACGTTACCCCCAAAGGAATAGATGCATCAGAACCTATGCAGATCAGGGTGGGTTAAAGGACCCTTAACTCAAAAGGAAAGAGAAAAGAGACGGCAGATGCAATTGAGTCTGTACTGTGGAACCGCAGGACATTTTCTACAGGATTGCCCTATAAAACCACCCAAGAAAGTAGTAGGAGTTGCTGACAAAAGCCAAATAGAGCCTGATTCGGGAAACGACCACGCCCGACAAGGGTAGAGGTCCGCTTGCCGAGCTTAAAGAAGGACACTCAGACCTCGCACCTAATTATACCAATGGTCCTAATTGATCCAAGGCAGCCATCACGCATGCACGCAGTAAGGGCATACATTGATAGTGGGGCCGTAGGAAACTACATGGACCACGAATTGGCCTCAAGGATTAATCTACCCCTTTGCAAAAAGACCGCTTCGGATGTCATCACCACAGTTGATGGAACTGAAATTGCCTCTGGGCCTGTACCTCATTCCACTACTGAGTTGACACCGTTGAGTCAAGATGGGCATCGAGAAACTTTTGTGTTTGATTTAATCAAGGCCCCGCAATTCCAAATAATTTTGGGAATGCCATGGTTGGAAACACATAATCCTTGTATTGAATGGCGAGAGAAGAGAGTGACCTTCCCGGATTGTGCACACACCTGTTACCCGGAAAAAACCTTGAACAAAGGCCTGGCCACCGTCACTAACCCAGTTGTGCAGTTACCTCAGGAATATCAAGAATTTCAAGATGTTTTTCATAAAGAACAGGCAAACACCTTACCACCTCACAGATCATACGATTGTCAAATCGACCTAGTACCCGGTGCACAACCTCCATGCAGTAGGATCAACGCCCTTACGGAACCCGAAAATCTTCACCTACGACAATACTTGGACCAATACCTTGCTAATGGCTTCATTCGTCCATCCAAATATCCTGCATCCTCAGCTCTATTCTTCGTTCCTAAAAAGGAAGGTGACCTTAGAACGTGCAGAGACTACCGCGCATTAAATCAGATTACGGTAAAAAACCGATACCCATTGCCTCTGATCCCCGAATTACTGGACCAAGTAAAGGATGCTTGTATCTACACTAAGTTAGATCGCTAAGGGGCATATCATCTGGTACGTGTAAAGAAAGGCGATGAATGGAAGACTGCCTTTCATACCAAGTACGGGTTTTTCGAATACCAGGTGATGCCCTTCGGGTTGTGCAATGCACCAGCAGCCTTCCAGTATTTTATGAACGATGTCCTTCGTGAACTTATTGACATCTGTGTTGTCGTATACATAGACGATATTCTAGTGTACTCCTCCTCAGAATCAGACCATGTGAAGCACGTTCGTGCAGTCCTTGAGAAACTACGCCAGCACAAGTTATACGCAAAATTGGAGAAATGTGTTTTTCATTCTACAGAAGTTGAATTCCTTGGATTTATCCTGACTCCAAAAGGGGTTCGAATGGATTCTCGAAAGGTGGATGCGATCCTCAAGTGGCCATCACCCAGTTCAGTTAAAGGGGTACAAAGCATGCTTGGATTTGCTAATTTCTATCGCAGATTTATTCCTGAATTCTCACATATTGTACACCCCATCATAGCACTTTTGCGGAAAAACAAACGTTTTTTGTGGACTGAAGAGGCTGAAAGAGCCTTCCAAGAGTTAAAATCGAAATTCACGTCTGCACCTGTCTTAAAGCATCCACGCCCTGAGCTTCCATACATAGTTGAAACTGATGCATCCAGTTTAGCCATGGGAGCTGTCCTGTCCCAGAAGGATCCTGAAACCGGTCAACTTCATCCAGTAGCATTCTGGTCAAGAAAGTTCTCAGCACCTGAGTTAAACTATGCGGTTACTGATAAGGAGTTATTAGCCATCAAATCCGCCTTCAAGGCTTGGCGGCATTATCTTCTCGGTGCCAGGCATACCATCACTGTAATCACTGGTCACAGGAATCTGCAGTATTTGAAAACAGCCAAGGCCCAATCATCGCGTCAACTTCGATGGGCATTATTCTTTGCCGAATTCGATTTCGTGATCACTTATCGACCAGGTTGCAAAAACGGCAAGGCAGATGCCTTATCCCGAATAGGAATGGGAGAAGCAGATTCGAACCTGGAACCGGTGCCTATAATTTCAGAACAAAGAATTCTTGGCATAACTACTCTACAGACTTTAGAAGATATTCATTTAAAAATCCAACAACTTTTCGATCCTGCAGCCCTGCAGGATTGGGTAAAGAAAGGCAAAGATTATTCAGTCAGCAATGACCTACCTTACTATCAAGGGCGTCTATTTCTACCACACAAGGAACTACAAGAACTAGTTATCTCCAATTATCATGACGCTCTGATGGAAGGACATCCAGGTATCGCAAAAACTGAAGCTAAAATTAAGAGACAATTCTGGTGGCCCACCTGGCAAAAAGACATTGGCCCTCATTACGACCCTGGCGGAAAGCGAAAAACGATTGCGGAAATGCAATACCGCCATCGAATAGCGCTCGGTGCGACTATGACCCGTCACCGTAAAGTACGATGCCATTAGCGACACCGTAGTGAACGCCAACGCTAACTGCACCAAGTACGCACGCGCGCGCCATGCCAAACCGCAATTAGCACCATGGCGCAAGGGTACGCGAATTCCGACCCTAGCGGACATGTACCTAACGCCATCAAGCACGGCGGAAAGTACCATTCCGCCATGGTGAGAAGTACGGCATCGCGAATCAACCGTAAACGGCCCCACTGAGTGCCTGTACACCGCTCCCTGGCCACATAGTACAACTCCCCGTAGGTGCAACGAAGTCACAATGCAACCAGTGAAATGTACAAGTCACCCATGCATGCCAACGAACAAAAGAATCACAAGAGGGGCCAATGGGAGCTGCAGGGCACAGATGGCACGAATACAGAAGCTATACCAATGGACATGACCTCAGTCTCCCACCAAGAAACGCACGCAAACACAGGCAGCATAATTCCGATAATCACATCATTCCACCAATCCACCTGGCTGACCGGCATCTGTTACACAAAACCTAATCCCCCGCCCCTGAGCATGACATCATCCAAACAGTCATATTGGCAGCCCTCACCCCTGACCTCACTGGGCTTCGTAGGCAAACGCGCCCAGCACAGTACCACGCAACTATACTCCGAAGCTGGAACCCAATGCAGATCTCCTCACAATACATCGCTCCCCAAATAGGAATATGCCACATCACTTGCAAAGAAGAACGCTACACGGCCCATATCAGAACAGAAATTTAATGCACAACAGATTCACCAAGCCCATACAGCCATTAGGCCATGAACTCCAAAACACATTTCACCATTGTGGGCTGCATCCGCAAGAAATGACCAGCTACTTCCTGTGTGACGCCCTGTTCCTTCATGGTACACAGGGGCTACATTCCGTACGAAAAGGCAACATGGAAGCGCCTAGAACCGCAGGGCCGTCCCAATAGGGAGGCACTAGTCCAGCTGAAAGGCCGAAATGTTGCTCCGAGCCACTAGTACTGCGTAAGGGCATGTGGCCCATTGGCGATCGTCCCATAAGATCGTAATGCTGCTCCACTGATTAACACGAAGCAGCAGGTGTCGGGAGTAAAAGCCATCTGCAGGAGTGGCATACAGATGGCAGTGGCAAAAGGGGAGGAGATACCTGTCAACCAAAAGAAAAGAAAAAGAATAGAATGGCCATCAGAACTACATCCGAACAACTCACCTCAATGATCACACTAAATCCACAGCCATATGCATGCAAGCCCACTCCAAAGGATCATCACCACCCCAAAACCACTTGCGACTCATAACTATCCATATCGAGGTGAAAACACCATCACAAACGAGTGTACCTGTGCATGCGTCTGTGAAAACAGAATCCATCAGATGGGATTGGTAACGTGCATGGACACAAGTGTCTGAAGGTGCGTCGAGACAGGGAGGGCTCAACAAGGCCAGATAGACGATGGTCCCACTATGGCAGCCCTGCATCACATAGCGCAGGGGAGGCGGACAGATTCTAAGAAGCCCTGTACATGGCAAACACCGTATCAAATCATCTGCCCATGCATCCATTCATCATTCCCTCATCCCGTAATGAGAACGCCTGTTACCATACTCACATAACATGTGAGAATTCCATTGAGTCTGTGCGTCATGCAGCCTGCAAAATCCACTGTGCCCCAGCCCGTAATTCCAGTGTTGTGAAGTAACATGTATTTGGGAACGTCCGGCCTCATCATCCACTTCGCTATTGCGCATCCCAAACTATTCATATCAATCATTGCATCCTCGCCATGGCCCCTGTCCCAAGGACACTGAACAATAGAACGTTATATTTGCAGTCAGACCTGTGGGCATCTCCTCGCCGCTAGCTGAAGACCGAAAGCGCCGCCCTTCGAATTCCTCATTTGCAACATCACGTCGAAAAGGCATCTGTGGCCGCTTGAAATCACAAATTAAACCATCTAGTGCGGCTGTGTGTGAAAATGGCAACTGCCTTCACCCACAAATGGGACGCCCCGCCCGTCGGTGCAACTCGGTACAGTGATGCATGAGGGCCCACCGTTACTCGAGTACTACGTTCCACTGACCCTTCACAAGTCTGTTCGCGACTGCAAAGAATGCATGTGAAACAATGGGACCATAGCCGAATGAACATATCAACCAATGTTACACGGCCATCGGGTACTAATACATGATTGTAATAGCAAGATGCCATTCCTCGAATTGCAGCGTTGTGTGCGGGACGTGCTCGCCCAAAGGGGAGAGCAGCTTGCACAGGTGGAATGAATCACCACAGGTGGAGGCCATACAGCCTGAAAACACATAAATTGCACGCCCAGTCTCCTCCCACAACCACTCCGAAATGCTACCGGCAGGACTCGCGATGTTGGCCCTGGGGGACCTGATAGCACTGCAAGTACTCCAACTCCAAGAAGAAGACGAACACCAACTACAACCGGCCGCACGGAGGAGACGCAGGAGGAGGAGGAGGGCAAGGCAGGGCCAGCAAGGGCTGCCAGCACAGCCACTACCACCACGCAGGCAGCCCGCAATCCCACGCCTCCGAGCACATCCGTTCAACCTCACTGCTGAGCAGATCCACACCCTCTACCGTTTGGACCGGGACACCATAGCCGCCATTGTGGACATGACACAGGCTGACCTTGTCAGCATGATAGATAGCCCAACCGCCATCCCACCCCTACTGAAGGTGGTGTCTGTACTCCACTTCCTGGCCACAGGCACCTACCAGCACACAGTCGGACAGTTGCATGGCATTTCTCAGCCACTGTTCTCACGGACACTATTGCAAGTGCTCGATGCCCTCCTGCAGCACGCAGACGACTACATCTCTCTACCACGCTCGGAGCAGGAAATAACCAACACAATAGTGGGATTCCATGCACTTGGCGGCATACCGGGTTGCATTGGTGCCATCGACTGCACCCATGTGGAATTGGTCGTCCCACATGCCATGGAGGCCCAGTACCGCAACCGAAAACAATTTCATTCACTGAATGTACAAATGGTGTGTGACTCCAACAGGATCATTACACATTGTTGTGCCCGATTCCCTGGATCAACCCATGATCCTATGGTCTTGAGGAACTCTACAATACCACGCTACATGGAGCGACACGCAGGGAACAGATCCTGGCTACTCGGTGAGTCTCATTTCATGCATGATGATGTGGGGTATGTGATGCGGCAATGACCTGGCAGGAAGGGGGGGGGGGTGCGTACGTAGCAATGGCATTCCACATAATTCGTTTATCGTCCACATACAGGTGATGCCGGATATCCACTGAAGAGATGGCTCCTCACACCAGTCCGGAACCCACGGGACCAGCATGAGGAGGACTACAACCATGCCCCCTGACGCAGAACTGCAAGCACCTGAAGATGGTCATGATGAGGGTGGGGATGTGGCAGCACCTCAAGGAGCCTGCGAGGCACAGGAGGGCCGTGAAATTCGTCAGCATATCATAGATGCATGCTTCTAGCACTCACGCCTGGTGGCTGATACATGGACACGGGACTCGTGGCACTGTGTGTGTCTGGTACATGCACAAAATGGACTGTACGCCTATGATGGCCTAGTACACAAAGATCATTGTCCACACATCTCATTGTTTGATCGTGCATTGTTTATGGCATATGTGATATCATGTTGAACACCCTATCGACCCGCCACCCAAGTGAGCCCAACACACCCCCTCCACCCTCCTACCTCCCCCCCGAACACCAGTGTCCAAAGATGCTCATTGTCAGTGGGCAGTCGCTATTGCAAGCCCCCTCTGCGGGTATCAGGGGCACCCCTGCCTGTGGAGCGCAGGTTCCTCCCAGATCTACGTTGGGGGCTGCCCTGGACGGAACTTGCAACGGATGATGTCTCTGCCTGCTCACGTCCATGCATGTCCCTAAGGGTTTGTGAGAGCTCAGTGAGCACACGGCGCACTGCGGCAAGTTCGGCACATACGTCTTTGGACGTCGCATGCAGTTCCCCCCTCAGGCTCTCGGTGCTTCTCTCCATTTGGACTCTCAGGCTCTCGGTGCTACTCTCCATTTGGACTCTCAGGCTCTCGGTGCTACTCTCGATTTGTGCCCTAAGTGTCTCAGTTGATGTTTCTATGTCTGCCTTAGTGCCCCCACATCCATCGGCATGGTCCTTGAGGAGCGTGGCCAGTTGCTGCTGTTGCACGATTAACTGGTCGAGGGACTGTTGCCTCTGCTGGGCCATGGCCATTTGCGGTGGTGTCACAGAGGGGCTGTTCGCCTCATGTTGCCCTGCCACTGGGCTTGTGGGGGATGGCCAGTCGTCGTCTTGTGGGTGCCCCTGCGTGGTATCCTCATGGTGTACGGGATGGAACAGACAGGGGGATTGGGACAGGTCATGGATGGATCTGACTTCGACATCCCCGTCTTCTGTGTCGGAGCATGCTGCCATTAATGGGGTGTCACCTATGGTGCTGCTGCCACCAGAGGCAGTACCTTCTGTGGCATCCATTGGGGGGACCTGTGGTGGTGCTGTTTCGGGCATGCTGGCTGCTGGGGTGCCTGTTGATGTTCCCTCCTGTGTGCTGCCACTTGATATGTGCTGCTGCCGTGTCTTGATGCGTGCAGCTGAGGTGGAGGGTCTTTGGCCGTCGGTCTTGGCCCTCTTTGCAGGTGTGCTGGTATGGGTGTCCTGGAGCTCGTCGTTTGGATCGGACCCTGTGGTGGAGTAAAGGAGGGCGAGCGTTATTAATGGGTCTGTGGGAATTGGAATGGCAATGTATCACATGCATTGGGGTGGTACCTGAGGGTGATTTGGGTCGGGGGCTTGGAGGTGCTTTCATTTGTGTGTGGAGTGAGGGTGCAGTTGTTTGGCAGCCTGCAGTTAGGGTGTGCCTGCTGCACGTGTAGTGGGTGTTTTTTGGGTTTTTAATTATTTATGTATTTATTGTGGTTTTAAAGTGCGCTATCAGGCCAATGTGTGTGGACGTTCTCCTGGCCATGTGTTTCTGTTGCACTATGTGGGCACGTGGTACTTCACATGATTGTACATTGTGGTTTTGGCATTGTTTTATTTGGGCCACCTACCTGATTCTCCGGATGTCTGCACTCCTTTCTCCATCCCTCCGACTCCCTCTATGCTCTCCATTCCAATGGTGGAGGCACAGATTTCTTCCCAGGGGGTCAGCTTGATGGGTGATTCCGACCCTCCCCCGGTGGCTGTGGCAATGTTGCGGTTGGCAGAAAGTATGCTACGGACGCGTATCCGCAGGTCGTCCCACCGCTTCCTGCATTGCTGTGGGTTGCGGGGTGCGGTCCCCACCGCACTTACCCGCTGTGCCACCAGGGCCCATATGGCCTTCTTGTTCGCAAGTGCCGTCCTGGTCATTTGCGTGGAGAAGACGGCGGCGGCATTCTCCTGGAGGGTCTCTGTTAGCACGGTGAGTTCCTCACGGGAGAAGTGGACCTGCCGCTTGCGGTCGCACGCTTTCTTCGCTACTTTTCCCATTTTTCTTGGTTTCACTAGGGTGGATGACGGGTTGGGATGTGTCTCAGGGTGGTGTTTTTAGTGGTTGTGTGTATTTAGTGGTTTTATAGGTGTACGGGGTGTTGTTTCCCGTTCCAGGCCCATGTTTTTACTTCCGTTTCTGTATATTTACGGTCGCCGTACTTTCCGGTTGGCGCTCACTGCGGTGTCCGCTATGATGGGTGGCGGTATTGCACCTAGGGCGCCGTACGGCGGCGGTGTGGGCCGTTTTGGGGTCATTTCCGCCATCGCGGACTTTGCACTTCCGCCATGGCGTGGTGCTCATGCCCGATGGGTCGGAATGGGCCGCACTTTGCTCCATCGTGCAATGGCGGAAACGCTATTTACGCTGTGGCGGTCCGGTCAGTCACTTTCCGCCAGGGTCGTAATGAGGGCCATAGTCATTTGTGCTATATTGTGGTATCTGCGTCCAAAACAAAAGTCAAAAGAAAAAACCAGCTGGTCTTTTACAACCTTTGGATATTCCACCTACACCTTGGCATACTTTGTCTTTAGACTTTATTACTGATCTACCTCCATGTAATGGATTTAACACCATTCTAGTTATTGTGGATCTTTTTTCCAAGATGGCCCACTTTATTCCTTTAAAGGGATTACCTTCCGCTTCAATTTTGGCCATGGAATTTCTCGAAAACATTGTTCGAATACATGGATTTCCTTATGTATTGGTCTCTGACCGAGGTAGCCAATTCATTTCTCAATTTTGGAAGAGATGTTGTCAATTAGCGCAAATCGACGTGAGGTTATCAACCAGTCACCATCCCGAGACCGATGGTCAGACAGAGAGGACCAACCAGACTCTTGAACAGTACCTACGTTGCATGCTACACCAAACCGAAAGCAATTGGAAGGATATTTTATGGATTTCCGAATACGCATACAATAACTCTGTACATTCTGGAACCGGACAAAGCCCCTTTTATACCATATATCGACATCATCCTCGAACATCAGAACTTGATTCGCCTCAACACTTAGAAATGCCCGCATTGAATCATCTGCACTCTACTATTACACAAGCCTTTAAGGAAGCAACAGAACATTTGAAACAAGCAAAAGAGAAATACAAGAAAAATGCTGATCAACATAGAAGTGATGCCCCACAATACCAGATTGAAGATCAAGTTTGGCTGGCTACAAAACACATACCTCTAAAAGGGACTCAGACTTTTAATCCTAGATATTTGGGACCTTACACTATTAAGGCCATTATCAACCCGGTGGCTGTCAAATCGGAATTACCCTCTAATATGCGGATCCATCTGTCTTTCATGTTTCACTCCTGAAACCAGTTCAACCCTGGACAACACTAGCCAAACCACCCGACCCCATCCTAATAGATGGGGAACCCAAATTCGAAGTTAAAAATATCCTGGACTCTAAAAGGGTTAAATCAAGACTTCTTTATTTAATCGACTGGAAGGGTTACGGACCACAGGAAAGGTCATGGGAGCCTAGTGACCATGTTCATGCAGCTCGGTTGGTGAAAAAATTCCATTGGAACTTCCCAGACAAACCAGGACTGAGGG
The DNA here is from genome assembly GCF_040938575.1 of Ambystoma mexicanum. Taxonomy (NCBI): domain Eukaryota; kingdom Metazoa; phylum Chordata; class Amphibia; order Caudata; family Ambystomatidae; genus Ambystoma; species Ambystoma mexicanum. Next base: position 350,919,738 of record NC_090934.1, read on the forward strand.
GAAGAACACCTTTAGGAGGGGCCTTGGGGAGGGGGGGGAGTGCTGTCATGATGCCTACCCCCGGGCATCCGGACCAAGCCCATCAGCCCCGGGAGCAGGCATCCAAGTGCTTACTAAAAGCCCAGCAGCCCCCGCTAGGGGCTGTCTGGGTACAGTCCTGGCGCCATTGGCGCCAGGCTCATAGAGGAAATCAGTCCTGGCGCCATAGGCGCCAGGCTCATGTACATTACTTACCTCATGCAGACCATGCTGCAATGATGTCAAGCCAACGTGAGGCCTGAATGGGACTACTTTGCTTCAGGGACTATTTTTTACTCGGGCGTGGTTCTGAGGGAACTTCTTACCTGGGACTACTTTGAAGGCTATTTAAACCACGCCCGAACAGCAGCTCATACTTCGCGTTATTCTGCATCCAGCAGTGTAACGCTCACTGTGCCTGCAGTCAGCATCCAGTCTTCAGACACGCCCGTCTCGAATCCAGAACTCCTAGCAAAAGAGGAAAGAAGAAGGAAAGGTTAGAACACAGACATTATTCAATCATTACCTGATTCCGGATCCATCACGTCTTCGAATTTTGGAAAGGACATTATTTCTGCACGCGTTGCATCGCCAGCTGCAGCGCGCGCCATACTCACCAGTCCTCACAGCATTTTTCGATCCGGCGCTGCCTCCATCATTTTCTTCGCCGAACTCCAACATCTAGGGGACAAAGGAAACTCAAGGTGAGCCGAGAGAGCCAACAAATACAATCTCTTTTTACCACCATAGACTTACCTGATTTACCACCGGAGGCATTATTCTTTAACAAACCGCAACTTCTTACGCCGCACCTGTAAGGAGAGAGAAAACAACATGTTAAATACACGCATCTTTTACCGGACAGTGTTGGGTAATACAGACTCTTATCTGAAGGCCATCAGCTGCCATAAGACAATCTTCTCTTGGACCCAGCTGCAACACAAGAAGGGAATTACTAGAATCCGCGGGTGGCTAAATCCCTTTCTCCACTTGCAGGAGAATACTTCTACGGGTCAAGCAGATGAGATTAGGCGGTCCATTCCAGTCTGTCATCTCTGCACTACGCTTCACGTTGGAGGAGGCCGCAGCTGTCTGGGTCCGATCAACGCCCCTGTGGGAGCCAGGTGAGCGTAACAAAACGCGAAGCCTCTCTACAAATCCCCACCCAGGCGTTATGGAAACCTCCAAAACTGACCAACTAGCCCAATTATTAGGGGAACTTAGGGCGGAAGTGCACTCTGCACGCCAAGAAACTAATGCCCTCAGGAGAGAACTGATTGTGTCAAAGGAACGCACTGATGATCTTGCTAGACAATTGCTGCAAAATCAAGCTGGGCAAACACCCCTACCTGGACTTGAGGGGAACCCAGCTCCTGTTTCATCGAGCAATCCTGTGCAAGTAATTCTACCAGGGACTATTCCTTTAGCTCTAGCCGAACGCTTTGCTGGGGACCCAAAAAGGTTTGCAGTGTTTATGAACCAATGCTGCTTGCACTTTTTATGCAGACCTGCAGCTTTTCCAAATGACCAAGCCAAAGTAACCTTTGTACTATCATATCTTAGTGGTAGCGAAGCTGATTGGTCAATTCCGCTAGTCAACCAGGATGACCCTCTTCTTCGGGATTTTCAGGGTTTTCAAAGAAGCATGGAAAGACTATTCGCCAGACATTCATAGGGACAGGCCCTGGATAAGGAACTTTTATTCCTACGACAGGGTAATCAGGATCTGCTAACCTATATCGCAACCTTCAATAGGTTGGTGGTGGAAACCGGATGGCCTGAGGAGAATCGAATTACATTATTTCATCGTGGACTTCGGGGAGAACTCAAAGATGTTTCGGCTCAAGTTGTGAACCCACCTCAGGATTGCGCAGAATATATAGACTTAGTGGTCCAGTTAGACTACCCACTTCAGAATAGAAAGGCTGATCGAGCTAAGTTTGAGAGTCGGGTATGGGTTAAACCCAACGTTACCCCCAAAGGAATAGATGCATCAGAACCTATGTAGATCGGGGTGGGTTAAAGGACCCTTAACTCAAAAGGAAAGAGAAAAGAGACGGCAGATGCAATTGAGTCTGTACTGTGGAACCGCAGGACATTTTCTACGGGATTGCCCTATAAAACCACCCAAGAAAGTAGTAGGAGTTGCTGACAAAAGCCAAATAGAGCCTGATTCGGGAAATGACCACGCCCGACAAGGGTAGAGGTCCGCTTGCCGAGCTTAAAGAAGGACACTCAGACCTCGCACCTAATTATACCAATGGTCCTAATTGATCCAAGGCAGCCATCACGCATGAACGCAGTAAGGGCATACATTGATAGTGGGGCCGTAGGAAACTACATGGACCACAAATTGGCCTCAAGGATTAATCTACCCCTTTGCAAAAAGACCGCTTCGGATGTCATCACCACAGTTGATGGAACTGAAATTGCCTCTGGGCCTGTACCTCATTCCACTACTGAGTTGACACTGTTGAGTCAAGATGGGCATCGAGAAACTTTTGTGTTTGATTTAATCAAGGCCCCGCAATTCCAAATAATTTTGGGAATGCCATGGTTGGAAACACATAATCCTTGTATTGAATGGCGAGAGACGAGAGTGACCTTCCCGGATTGTGCACACACCTGTTACCCGGAAAAAACCTTGAACAAAGGCCTGGCCACCGTCACTAACCCAGTTGTGCAGTTACCTCAGGAATATCAAGAATTTCAAGATGTTTTTCATAAAGAACAGGCAAACACCTTACCACCTCACAGATCATACGATTGTCAAATCGACCTAGTACCCGGTGCACAACTTCCATGCAGTAGGATCTACGCCCTTACGGAACCCGAAAATCTTCACCTACGACAATACTTGGACCAATACCTTGCTAATGGCTTCATTCGTCCATCCAAATATCCTGCATCCTCAGCTCTATTCTTCGTTCCTAAAAAGGAAGGTGACCTTAGAACGTGCATAGACTACCGCACATTAAATCAGATTACGGTAAAAACCGATACCCATTGCCTCTGATCCCCGAATTACTGGACCAAGAAAAGGATGCTTGTATCTACACTAAGTTAGATCTCTGAGGGGCATATCATCTGGTACGTGTAAAGAAAGGCGATGAATGGAAGACTGCCTTTCGTACCAAGTAAGGGTTTTTCGAATACCAGGTGATGCCCTTCGGGTTGTGCAATGCACCAGCAGCCTTCCAGTATTTTATGAACGATGTCCTTCGTGAACTTATTGACATCTGTGTTGTCGTATACATAGACGATATTCTAGTGTACTCCTCCTCAGAATCAGACCATGTGAAGCACGTTCGTGCAGTCCTTGAGAAACTACGCCAGCACAAGTTATACGCAAAATTGGAGAAATGTGTTTTTCATTCTACAGAAGTTGAATTCCTTGGATTTATCCTGACTCCAAAAGGGGTTCGAATGGATTCTCGAAAGGTGGACGCAATCCTCAAGTGGCCATCACCCAGTTCAGTTAAAGGGGTACAAAGCATGCTTGGATTTGCTAATTTCTATCGCAGATTTATTCCTGAATTCTCACATATTGTACACCCCATCATAGCACTTTTGCGAAAAAACAAACGTTTTTTGTGGACTGAAGAGGCTGAAAGAGCCTTCCAAGAGCTAAAATCGAAATTCACGTCTGCACCTGTCTTAAAGCATCCACGCCCTGAGCTTCCATACATAGTTGAAACTGATGCATCCAGTTTAGCCATGGGAGCTGTCCTGTCCCAGAAGGATCCTGAAACCAGTCAACTTCATCCAGTAGCATTCTGGTCAAGAAAGTTCTCAGCACCTGAGTTAAACTATGCGGTTACTGATAAGGAGTTATTAGCCATCAAATCCGCCTTCAAGGCTTGGCGGCATTATCTTCTCGGTGCCAGGCATACCATCACTGTAATCACCGGTCACAGGAATCTGCAGTATTTGAAAACAGCCAAGGCCCAATCATCGCGTCAACTTCGATGGGCATTATTCTTTGCCGAATTCGATTTCGTGATCACTTATCGACCAGGTTGTAAAAACGGCAAGGCAGATGCCTTATCCCGAATAGGAATGGGAGAAGCAGATTCGAACCCAGAACCGGTGCCTATAATTTCAGAACAAAGAATTCTTGGCATAACTACTCTACAGACTTTAGAAGATATTCATTTAAAAATCCAACAACTTTTCGATCCTGCAGCCCTGCAGGATTGGGTAAAGAAAGGCAAAGATTATTCAGTCAGCAATGACCTACCTTACTATCAAGGGCGTCTATTTCTACCACACAAGGAACTACAAGAACTAGTTATCTCCAATTATCATGACGCTCTGATGGAAGGACATCCAGGTATCGCAAAAACTGAAGCTAAAATTAAAAGACAATTCTGGTGGCCCACCTGGCAAAAAGACATAGGCCCTCATTACGACCCTGGCGGAAAGTGACTGACCGGACCGCCACAGCGTAAATAGCGTTTCCGCCATTGCACGATGGAGCAAAGTGCGGCCCATTCCGACCCATCGGGCACGAGCACCACGCCATGGCGGAAGTGCAAAGTCCGCGATGGCGGAAATGACCCCAAAACGGCCCACACCGCCGCCGTACGGCGCCCTAGGTGCAATACCGCCACCCATCATAGCGGACACCGCAGTGAGCGCCAACCGGAAAGTACGGTGACCGTAAATATACGGAAACGGAAGTAAAAACATGGGCCCGGAACAGGAAACAACACCCCGTACACCTATAAAACCACAAAATACACACAACCACTAAAAACACCACCCTGAGACACATCCCAACCCGTCATCCACCCTAGTGAAACCAAGAAAAATGGGAAAAGTAGCGAAGAAAGCGTGCGACCGCAAGCGGCAGGTCCACTTCTCCCGTGAGGAACTCACCGTGCTTACAGAGACCCTCCAGGAGAATGCCGCCGCCGTCTTCTCCACGCAAATGACCAGGACGGCACTTGCGAACAAGAAGGCCATATGGGCCCTGGTGGCACAGCGGGTAAGTGCGGTGGGGACCGCACCCCGCAACCCACAGCAATGCAGAAAGCGATGGGACGACCTGCGGATACGCGTCCGTAGCATACTTTCTGCCAACCGCAACATTGCCACAGCCACCGGGGGAGGATCGGAATCACCCATCAAGTTGACCCCCTGGGAAGAAATCTGTGCCTCCACCATAGGAATGGAGAGCATAGAGGGAGTCGGAGGGATGGAGAAAGGAGTGCAGACATCCGAAGAATCAGGTAGGTGGCCCAAATAAAACAATGCCAAAACCACAATGTCCAATCATGTGAAGTACCACGTGCCCACATAGTGCAACAGTAACACATGTCCAGGAGAACGTCCACATACATAGGCCTGATAGCGCACTTTAAAACTCACAATAAATACATAAATAAGTAAAAACCCCAAAAACACCCACTACACGTGCAGCAGGCACACCCTAACTGCAGGCTGCCAAACAACTGCACCCTCACTCCACACACAAATGAAAGCACCTCCAAGGCCCCGACCCAAATCACCCTCAGGTACCACCCCAATGCATGTGATACATTGCCATTCCAATTCCCACAGACCCATTAATAACGCTCGCCCTCCTTTACTCCACCACAGGGTCCGATCCAAACGACGAGCTCCAGGACACCCCTACCAGCACACCTGCAAAGAGGGCCAAGACCGACGGCCAAAGACCCTCCACCTCAGCTGCACGCATCAAGACACGGCAGCAGCACATATCAAGTGGCAGCACACAGGAGGGAACATCAACAGGCACCCCAGCAGCCAGCATGCCCACAACAGCACCACCACAGGTCCCCCCAATGGATGCCACAGAAGGTACTGCCTCTGGTGGCAGCAGCACCATAGGTGACACCCCATTAATGGCAGCATGCTCCGACACAGAAGACGGGGATGTCTAAGTCAGATCCATCCATGACCTGTCCCAATCCCCCTGTCTGTTCCATCCCGTACACCATGAGGATACCACGCAGGGGCACCCACAAGACGACGACTGGCCATCCCCCACAAGCCCTGTGGCAGGGCAACATGAGGCGAACAGCCCCTCTGTGACACCACCGCAAATGGCCATGGCCCAGCAGAGGCAACAGTCCCTCGACCAGTTAATCGTGCAACAGCAGCAACTGGCCACGCTCCTCAAGGACCATGCCGATGGATGTGGGGGCACTAAGGCAGACATAGAAACATCAACTGAGACACTTAGGGCACAAATGGAGAGTAGCACCGAGAGCCTGAGAGTCCAAATGGAGAGTAGCACCGAGAGCCTGAGAGTCCAAATGGAGAGTAGCACCGAGAGCCTGAGAGTCCAAATGGAGAGTAGCACCGAGAGCCTGAGAGTCCAAATGGAGAGTAGCACCGAGAGCCTGAGAGTCCAAATGGAGAGTAGCACCGAGAGCCTGAGAGTCCAAATGGAGAGTAGCACCGAGAGCCTGAGAGTCCAAATGGAGAGAAGCACCGAGAGCCTGAGGGGGGAACTGCATGCGACGTCCAAAGACGTATGTGCCGAACTTGCCGCAGTGCGCCGTGTGCTCACTGAGCTCTCACAAACCCTTAGGGACATGCATGGACGTGAGCAGGCAGAGACATCATCCGTTGCAAGTTCCGTCCAGGGCAGCCCCCAACGTAGATCTGGGAGGAACCTGCGCTCCACAGGCAGGGGTGCCCCTGATACCCGCAGAGGGGGCTTGCAATAGCGACTGCCCACTGACAATGAGCATCTTAGGACACTGGTGTTCGGGGGGGAGGTAGGAGGGTGGAGGGGGTGTGTTGGGCTCACTTGGGTGGCGGGTCCATAGGGTGTTCAACATGATATCACATATGCCATAAACAATGCACGATCAAACAATGAGATGTGTGGACAATGATCTTTGTGTACTAGGCCATCATAGGCGTACAGTCCATTTTGTGCATGTACCAGACACACACAGTGCCACGAGTCCCGTGTCCATGTATCAGCCACCAGGCGTGAGTGCTAGAAGCATGCATCTATGAGATGCTGACGAATTTCACGGCCCTCCTGTGCCTCGCAGACTCCTTGAGGTGCTGCCACATCCCCACCCTCATCATGACCATCTTCAGGTGCTTGCAGTTCTGCGTCAGGGGGCATGGGCACATTTCTACGTACGCACATGTTGTGTAGCATCACACATGCCATCACCATCTTTGCAACCTTCTCATGGCGGTACAGGAGTGCCCCGCCAGACCTGCTGAGGCACCGGAAACGGGTCTTCAGTAGGCCGAATGCCTGTTCAATGACTACACGGGTACGTGAGTGGGCATGGTTGTAGTCCTCCTCATGCTGGTCCAGTGGGTTCCGGACTGGTGTGAGGAGCCATCTCTTCAGTGGATATCCGGCATCACCTGTATGTGGACGATAAACGAATTATGTGGAATGCCATTGCTACGTACGCACCCCCCCCCCTTCCTGCCAGGTCATTGCCGCATCACATACCCCACATCATCATGCATGAAATGAGACTCACCGAGTAGCCAGGATCTGTTCCCTGCGTGTCGCTCCATGTAGCGTGGTATTGTTGAGTTCCTCAAGACCATAGAATCATGGGTTGATCCAGGGAATCGGGCACAACAATGTGTAATGATCCTGTTGGAGTCACACACCATTTGTACATTCAGAGAATGAAATTGTTTTCGGTTGCGGTACTGGGCCTCCATGGCATGTGGGACGACCAATTCCACATGGGTGCAGTCGATGGCACCAATGCAACCCGGTATGCCACCAAGTGCATGGAATCCCACTTTTATGTTGGTTATTTCCTGCTCCGAGCGTAGTAGAGAGATGTAGGCGTCTGCGTGCTGCAGGAGGGCATCGAGCACTTGCAATAGTGTCCGTGAGAACAGTGGCTGAGAAATGCCATGCAACTGTCCGACTGTGTGCTGGTAGGTGCCTGTGGCCAGGAAGTGGAGTACAGACACCACCTTCAGTAGGGGTGGGATGGCGGTTGGGCTATCTATCATGCTGACAAGGTCAGCCTGTGTCATGTCCACAATGGCGGCTATGGTGTCCCGGTCCAAACGGTAGAGGGTGTGGATCTGCTCATCAGCGAGGTTGAACGGATGTGCTCGGAGGCGTGGGATTGCGGGCTGCCTGCGTGGTGGTAGTGGCTGTGCTGGCAGCCCTTGCTGGCCCTGCCTTGCCCTCCTCCTCCTCCTGCGTCTCCTCCGTGCGGCCGGTTGTAGTTGGTGTTCGTCTTCTTCTTGGAGTTGGAGTACTTGCAGTGCTATCAGGTCCCCCAGGGCCAACATCGCGAGTCCTGCCGGTAGCATTTCGGAGTGGGTGTGGTTGTGGGAGGAGACTGGGTGTGCAATTTATGTGTTTTCAGGCTGTATGGCCTCCACCTGTGGTGATTCATTCCACCTGTGCAAGCTGCTCTCCCCTTTGGGCGAGCACGTCCCGCACACAACGCTGCAATTCGAGGAATGGCATCTTGCTATTACAATCATGTATTAGTACCCGATGGCCGTGTAACATTGGTTGATATGTTCATTCGGCTATGGTCCCATTGTTTCACATGCATTCTATGCAGTCGCGAACAGACTTGTGAAGGGTCAGTGGAACGTAGTACTCGAGTAACGGTGGACCCTCATGCATCACTGTACCGAGGTTCACCGACGGGCGGGGCCTCCCATTTGTGAGTGAAGGCAGTTGCCATTTTCACACACAGCCGCACTAGATGGATTAATTTGTGATTTCAAGCGGCCACAGATGCCTTTTCGACGTGATGTTGCAAATGAGGAATTCGAAGGGCGGCGCTTTCGGTCTTCAGCTAGCGGCGAGGAGATGCCCACAGGTCTGACTGCAAATATAACGTTCTATTGTTCAGTGTCCTTGGGACAGGGGCCATGGCGAGGATGCAATGATTGATATGAATAGTTTGGGATGCGCAATAGCGAAGTGGATGATGAGGCCGGACGTTCCCAAATACATGTTACTTCACAACACTGGAATTACGGGCTGGGGCACAGTGGATTTTGCAGGCTGCATAACGCACAGACTCAATGGAATTCTCACATGTTATGTGAGTATGGAAACAGGCGTTATCATTACGGGATGAGGGAATGATGAATGGATGCATGGACAGATGATTTGATACGGTGTTTGCCATGTACAGGGCTTCTTGGAATCTGTCTGCCTCCCCTGCGCTATGTGATGCAGGGCTGCCATAGTGGGACCATCGTCTATCTGGCCTTGTTGAGCCCTCCCTGTCTCGACGCGCCTTCAGACACTTGTGTCCATGCACGTTACCAATCCCATCTGATGGATTCTGTTTTCACAGACGCATGCACAGGTACACTCGTTTGTGATGGTGTTTTCACCTCGATATGGATAGTTATGAGTCGCAAGTGGTTTTGGGGTGGTGATGATCCTTTGGAGTGGGCTTGCATGCATATGGCTGTGGATCTAGTGTGATCATTGAAGTGAGTTGTTCGAATGTAGTTCTGATGGCCATTCTATTCTTTTTCTTTTCTTTTGGTTGACAGGTATCTCCTCCCCTTTTGCCACTGCCATCTGTATGCCACTCCTGCAGATGGGTTTTACTCCCGACACCTGCTGCTTCGTGTTAATCAGTGGAGCAGCATTACGATCTTATGGGGCGATCGCCAATGGGCCACATGCCCTTACGCAGTACTAGTGGCTCGGAGCAACATTTCGGCCTTTCAGCTGGACTAGTGCCTCCCTATTGGGACGGCCCTGCGGTTCTAGGCGCTTCCATGTTGCCTTTTCGTACGAGAATGTAGCCCCTGTGTACCATGAAGGAACAGGGCGTCACACAAGAAGTAGCTGGTCATTTATTGCGGATGCAGCCCACAATGGTGAAATGTGTTTTGGAGTTCATGGCCTAATGGCTGTATGGGCTTGGTGAATTTGTTGTGCATTAAATTTCTATTCTGATATGGGCCGTGTAGCGTTCTTCTTTGCAAGTGATGTGGCATATTCCTATTTGGGGAGCGATGTATTGTGAGGAGATCTGCATTGGGTTCCAGCTTCGGAGTATAGTTGCGTGGTACTGTGCTGGGCGCGTTTGCCTACGAAGCCCAGTGAGGTCAGGGGTGAGGGCTGCCAATATGACTGTTTGAATGATGTCATGCTCAGGAGCGGGGGATTAGGTTTTGTGTAACAGATGCCGGTCAGCCAGGTGGATTGGTGGAATGATGTGATTATCGGAATATTGCTGGTCACAGGTGCCTGTGTTTGCGTGCGTTTCTTGGTGGGAGACGGAGGTCATGTCCATTGGTATAGCTTCTGTATTCGTGCCATCTGTGCCCTGCAGCTCCCATTGGCCCCTCTTGTGATTCTTTTGTTCGTTGGCATGCATGGGTGACTTGTACATTTCACTGGTTGCATTGTGACTTCGTTGCACCTACGGGGAGTTGTACTATGTGGCCAGGGAGCGGTGTACAGGCACTCAGTGGGGCCGTTTACGGTTGATTCGCGATGCCGTACTTCTCACCATGGCGGAATGGTACTTTCCGCCGTGCTTGATGGCGTTAAGTACATGTCCGCTAGGGTCAGAATTCGCGTACCCTTGCGCCATGGTGCTAATTACGGTTTGGCATGGCGCACGCGCGCGTACTTGGTGCAGTTAGCGTTGGCGTTCACTACGGTGTCGCTAATGGCATCGTACTTTACGGTGACGGGTCATAGTCGCACCGAGCGCTATTCGATGGCGGTATTGCATTTCCGCCATCGTTTTTCGATTTCCGCCAGGGTCGTAATGAGGGCCATAGTCATTTGTGCTATATTGTGGTATCTGCGTCCAAAACAAAAGTCAAAAGAAAAAACCAGCTGGTCTTTTACAACCTTTGGATATTCCACCTACACCTTGGCATACTTTGTCTTTAGACTTTATTACTGATCTACCTCCATGTAATGGATTTAACACCATTCTAGTTATTGTGGATCTTTTTTCCAAGATGGCCCACTTTATTCCTTTAAAGGGATTACCTTCCGCTTCAATTTTGGCCATGGAATTTTTTGAAAACATTGTTCGAATACATGGATTTCCTTATGTATTGGTCTCTGACCGAGGTAGCCAATTCATTTCTCAATTTTGGAAGAGATGTTGTCAATTAGCGCAAATCGACGTGAGGTTATCAACCAGTCACCATCCCGAGACCGATGGTCAGACGGAGAGGACCAACCAGACTCTTGAACAGTACCTACGTTGCATGCTACACCAAACCGAAAGCAATTGGAAGGATATTTTATGGATTTCCGAATACGCATACAATAACTCTGTACATTCTGGAACCGGACAAAGCCCCTTTTATACCATATATGGACATCATCCTCGAACATCAGAACTTGATTCGCCTCAACACTTAGAAATGCCCGCATTGAATCATCTGCACTCTACTATTACACAAGTCTTTAAGGAAGCAACAGAACATTTGAAACAAGCAAAAGAGAAATACAAGAAAAATGCTGATCAACATAGAAGAGATGCCCCACAATACCAGATTGAAGATCAAGTTTGGCTGGCTACAAAACACATACCTCTAAAAGGGACTCAGACTTTTAATCCTAGATATTTGGGACCTTACACTATTAAGGCCATTATCAACCCGGTGGCTGTCAAATCGGAATTACCCTCTAATATGCGGATCCATCTGTCTTTCATGTTTCACTCCTGAAACCAGTTCAACCCTGGACAACACTAGCCAAACCACCCGACCCCATCCTAATAGATGGGGAACCCAAATTCGAAGTTAAAAATATCCTGGACTCTAAAAGGGTTAAATCAAGACTTATTTATTTAATCGACTGGAAGGGTTACGGACCACAGGAAAGGTCATGGGAGCCTAGTGACCATGTTCATGCACCTCGGTTGGTGAAAAAATTCCATCGGAACTTCCCAGACAAACCAGGACCGAGGGGAAGAACACCTTTAGGAGGGGCCTTGGGGGGGGGGGGAGTGCTGTCATGATGCCTACCCCCGGGCATCCGGACCAAGCCCATCAACCCCGGGAGCAGGCATCCAGGTGCTTACTAAAAGCCCAGCAGCCCCGGCTAGGGGCTGTCTGGGTACAGTCCTGGCGCCATTGGCGCCAGGCTCATAGAGGAAATCAGTCCTGGCGCCTTAGGCGCCAGGCTCATGTACATTACTTACCTCATGCAGACCATGCTGCAATGATGTCAAGCCAACGTGAGGCCTGAATGGGACTACTTTGCTTCAGGGACTATTTTTTACTCGGGCATGGTTCTGAGGGAACTTCTTACCTGGGACTACTTTGAAGGCTATTTAAACCACGCCCGAACAGCAGCACTTACTTCGCGTTATTCTGCATCCAGCAGTGTAACGCTCACCGTGCCTGCAGTCAGCATCCAGTCTTCAGACACGCCCGTCTCGAATCCAGAACTCCTAGCAAAAGAGGAAAGAAGAAGGAAACAGACATTATTCAATCATTACCTGATTCCGGATCCATCATGTCTTCGAACTTGAAAAGGACATTATTTCTGCACGCGTTGCATCGCCAGCTGCAGCGCGCGCCATACTCACCAGTCCTCACAGCATTTTTCGATCCGGCGCTGCCTCCATCATTTTCTTCGCCGAACTCCAGCATCTAGGGGACAAAGGAAACTCAAGGTGAGCCGAGAGAGCCAACAAATTCAATCTCTTTTTACCACCATAGACTTACCTGATTTACCACCGGAGGCATTATTCTTTAACAAACCGCAACTTCTTACGCCGCACCTGTAAGGAGAGAGAAAACAACAAGTTAAATACATGCATCTTTTACCGGACAGTGTTGGGTAATACAGACTCTTCCCTGAACGCCATCAGCTGCCATAAGACAATCTTCTCTTGGACCCAGCTGCAACACAAGAAGGGAATGTACAAGAGTGAACATCGGACATATTGAACTCTTTGAACTTTGTACTTACGGGTTCTCGCCTGGAACCTCGGAGTCAATATTCATCCGGAACTCTTCCAACACCTTCGAACCAGTGAAGTAACTGGTATCTACGCGCCCCTGCATTCCACGCAGGATGGAGAGCTGATCATTTAAAAACATAAGGTGAGATAACTGAAAGTGAATATCGGAGGTGATTAGTGGGGAAAAACAGTGGGGACAAGACAAGACAAGATTAGGCGGTCCAGTCCAGTCTGTCATCTCTGCACTACGCTTCACGTTGGAGGAGGCTGCAGCTGTCCGGGTCCGATCGACGCCCCTGTGGGAGCCAGGTGAGCGTAACTCCTGTTTTCCAAGTCCTCCTGTTTAAACTCAAGAATCTCACACCTATTTTGCAGGGACTGGATCGAGCGTTGGATCTGCTCCAAAGATGTTGATTGGTACTGAGAGTGATCTTCAATTTCCCCTATGCGCTGTTTCATTTCTGTAACCCTTTGGTTAGTATGTTCAAGTTTCGTGGTGAGTTCCGTCATGTATGATCTGAACTCGGTTTTAATGTCTGCCATAAAGGCCTGGATTCTTTATCATCCGCAGTCTTTTGTGGGGCTATTTTGAGGGGGGTATTAGTTTTCTTGGCTTTGTCGGTTGCCAGTAGCATTGTGGAGATGTGCGTGTTTTTATTGGCCTTTGCTTGCTTAGCCATGGTGAGTTCCTGTTGTGGGGAAGGGGGCAAATGTTGAGGTGTTCGTTAATTGACTAGCCGGGGCAGCCAGTTGAAGGTCATCGGGAATGCCAGTAATAGTCTTATAGGGAGGTGGGCATTCAGTGCCTCCGTTCGGTGTTCTCGTTGGCTAGAGGGTTGGTGTGGGAGGTTTCCGTTCCCGCGGCGGGTGGGCAAGTACTGCTGTAGCAGCCGATCTCCGCTGAGCGTTGAGTGGGCCGGGGCGCCCCAGGATGGAAGAGGGGGGGGACCTCTGTATTAGGGCTATGTTGCTGGTTTGGCATCAGGGCAAGCCTTGTGAGGGGGCCTCTGGTGGTCAGGTGGAGCTGGCTTACCTTAAAGCGGGAGGTCCCCCTATCGCCGGTGCGGCTCTCGTAGGCCCTGTTGTTATGGTTCTCTGTGTGTCCTTTCTGGGGTGAGGAGCTGGTCGCCGAGCTCCGCTGGATGGGCAGGGGCGCCCCAGGAATAGGGTGACATTATGCTGCTTATGGAATGCGGCAAAAGATGAAAGCAAGTTGGGTTCCAAGGGGGGTGGGCAGGTCACTGCCAGGGCTCCTCCTGCTGGTGGGGCATCTCAGCAGGGAAGCTGGTTGGGCCAGGGCGCTCCAGGTGAGGGTGAAGAGGACCTTCGGGCCCTGGAGATGTCCCAAGGCCGTTCTGGATTGGCCTGGACGTCTGGAAGAGGGGAGGGGGGCTTGCTTGCTGGCCCCACTCCAAGGCGGCCCCCCGCCTATGTGCCCCTGTGGCAATGCAAGCCTTCTCGGGTCCCTGATGCCACGGCCGCAGCGACGCCACGGGAGGGGCCAAGGAGTGCAGCTCCGGGTCCGGCGTCGGCTGTAGGAGGGAGCCTCAGGACTGGGCTGGAGGCAGTGGGGGGCCTCCGGATGAATAGCGCCAGGGCGCCACAGGCCACAATGTAGGCAGAGGGCTCCTCCCCCAGTCCGTCCCAAGGAGGGCCTCGGTCCTCTTTATTTCCGGGGACCGCGTCGCTGCGAGTCCCCGGCCGCAAATCTTGGTTTTCCTCGGCACCCGGCGCGTGAGATCGCCGGATGGGATCAGGGGTTCCCAGGCACTATGAGCCCTCAGCTTTGGCCCCCGAGGTCTCCGGGTACTCCCATCGTGCGGTGTGTAGAGGGGGGCTGAAATTTAGCGCCAAACTCCAGTTATTTTGCTTTATCGACGGGCCTGGCACAGAGGCTCTTAGAGGAGCAGCCGCAGCATTGGCGCTCCAAGCCACGCCCCCCTTTGCCACAGATTTTTAAAGGATTTGGCTAGGCAAAAAGTTTGACGAATGTTAAGGGAAGGACAAGCCCTTGTTGTTGAGGAAAGTTTCTGTCATGATCTCTGCTTCCAAAAGGTCAGGGTTTTCCCAACTCCCTTGGAAGCAGATCCATAACCCAGGTTCCGAGTGCCAACCAGTCCCAATTGGGACCTTTTGGACCCAGTCCTGGCGCCAGTGGCACCAGGCTCATAAATATGCCCAGTCCCAGCGCTGGAAGCGCCGGGCTCATAATGCTTGGGTGGACTTACCTGCAGCAGACCATGCTGCTTACTTGCCTGCCAGTTGAGCCTCTGATCCTCTTCTGTTTGGAACTACTTTTCCTGTTGGGTGGGGCAGGAGTCACTCCCTAGATTCAGAACACTGGAACTCTTCTGGAAAGCAGGAACTCTTTTCTTACCTAGGCGTGGCTGTGGAAGGAGACATCTAAGCACTACAGGAGGCTATTTAAACCACACCCGATGGATGAATCTTGCTTTGCGTTATTCTGCATCCTCTGCAGCAGAACGCTCATCGTGTCTTCTGCATCTGATCCTGGGCCTAAGGAAAAAGGCTTACCATCCTGAATCCAGTCTTCAGCAACACCTATAAAGACAAGAAAGAACAGGTTAGCATTACGGTCTTCAGTGACAGCTCTTCACTTACCTGGTCCATCGGCTGTCACCAAGGCCTCGCGCTGCATTCCGGCATCTGAAAGACAAAGGCTTACCTACTCTTCGTGCGCTCCGGAGGTCTTCACACTGCATTCCGGCATCTGAAAGACAAAAGCTTACCAACTCTTCGCACGCTCCGGAGGCCTTCGGCGCTGCATCCCGCATCTGAAAGACAAAACAAGGTGCGTTTAAAGACATTGGGGAACTTTAATACTCACGTGCCATTACTCCTTTCCACATCTAACCCAGTGGGTATTCCGGCACCCTGCAGCCGCTCCGAACTTGTACCTGCAAAATAAAAAGACAGTTAGAGCGCATCGTGAAGCAGGCAACAAGCGCTTACTTACGTGCTTCCAGGCGCTTCTATTCATCACACGGGCTCCATCTTCAACTCACTTCAGCCCGTCATCCGCCATCGCCGGAACCCTGCAAAACAAGAGACATCATTACTAAGACTTTAAAGACATTAGAATTACTCGAAACTTACCGTTCGTGCAGTAAACGACGGACAGCAGTCCTCTGAAGTCAAGAGGCCTGCTCCCCTTATCCAGTGAAGAAACTGGTTACAGCACCCTGCCCCGAGGCAGATGGAGAGCACAGCGTTCACTTACCTAAGGTGAGAGCGTTAACCTTTGGGGTTCTACAGGAGAAGAGAAAGGGAAGAAGAGAGAGACATTCAATAACCCAGTTCCTTAATCCCATATTTTCTATCTGCAGACATCTTACCCTTCGAGTCAGACATACAGTGCACAGAGGTCCAGCCCAAAGAGCCGGCCGTGTGTTACACATCACCTTTGAAGATACGGTATACGCCCAGTCAAGACCGGCGCCTCTACGGGAATCAGGTGAGCGTTACAGAACGCAATGCCTACCACAAAACTCCCGTCCAGGCGCTATGGAAACCTCGGATACCGACCAGCTAGCCCAGTTACTTGGGGAACTAAGGGCAGAAGTGCATGCAGCCCGTCAGGAAACAAACGCTCTAAGAAGGGAACTGATTATTTCCAAGGAGCGAACAGATGATCTCGCTAGACAATTGCTACAGTCACAAGCCGGACAGACCCCGTTACCCGCATCTGGGGGAAATCTTCCTTCTACATCCTCTATGAATCCACTGCAGATCAACCTACCTGGGAATGTACCTCTGGCTCCGCCCGAACGATTTTCTGGTGACCCAAAGAGGTTTGCAGTATTTATCAATCAGTGCCGGTTGCATTTCTTATGCCGGCCAGCAGCCTTTCCAACTGATCAAGCTAAAGTAGCTTTCGTGCTTTCGTACCTTAGTGGCAATGCGGCAGACTGGTCGATCCCTCTAGTAAATCAAGATGATCCGGTCCTCCATGATTTTCAAGCTTTTCAGCTCAGTATGGAAAAACTGTTCGCAAGACATTCACAGGGGCAGGCCTTGGACAATGAGCTTCTTTCGTTGCGACAAGGTAATCAAGACCTTTTGGCTTATATTGCGTCTTTCAACAGACTGATAGTGGAAACTCAATGGCCTGAGGACAAAAGGATTACGCTGTTTTATAGAGGTCTACGTGGAGAGCTCAAAGATGTGTTAGCCCAAGTAGTGAATCCCCCACAAGATTGTTCGGACTATATAGACTTAGTCGTTCAAATAGATCACAGACTGCAGAACAGGAAGGCCGATCGTTCCAAGTTTGATGCTCGAGTATTTTCCAAACCGCCAACTCCTTCCAAAGGAGTAGACTCCGGGGAACCCATGCAAATAGGGGGTCTGAAAGGTCCTCTAACACAAAAGGAGCGGGAAAGGAGAAAATGGTTGCAATTATGCCTCTATTGCAGAAACTCAGGGCACTTTCTTCGAGACTGTCCGGTGAAACCTGCCAAGAAGGCAGTAGGAGCTGCAGTTACCAAAGTTACAAACTCTGAGCAGGGAAACGACCTCGCCCGACAAGAATAGAGGTCCTCTTGCCGAGCGTGAAAACCAGTTCCGTGACCTCGCATTTCGTGATACCTATGGTCCTCATTAGCCCTGATAATCCGGATCGATTACATGCAATTGAAGCTTACGTCGACAGCGGTGCCATCGGCAATTATGTGGATCATGAAATGGTTTTGAGGATGAATCTAACTCTTTGTCCCAAGGCTGTAAAGGACGTCATTACTACGGTGGATGGTACGGAGATAGCCTCCGGGCCAGTAACGCATACCACTCAAGAGGTGACGCTAGTAAGTCAAGATGGACACCATGAGAAGATCGTGTTCGATGTGATCAAGGCCCCTCAGTTTCAGATTATTCTAGGAATACCTTGGTTAGAGAAACACAATCCTCTGATCGATTGGCGAGCAAGAACGGTCCAGTTTCCAGAATGTGTCTCTACTTGTCACCCTCCACCTGGTGTTGCACTGGCAGCAATTTCTTCAGAGACTCCCCAGTTACCTCCCGAATACCTAGAATACCAAGATGTTTTCCGGAAGGATCAGGCTAACTCTCTACCTCCTCATAGGTCTTATGACTGCCAGATAGACCTGATACCTGGATCTACTCCTCCTTGTAGTAGAATTTATGCCCTCACCGAGCCTGAGAACCTTCACCTTCGACAATACCTGGATCAATACCTGGCAAATGGGTTTATTCGTCCTTCCAAGTCCCCTGCTTCTTCGGCTTTGTTCTTCGTTCCAAAAAAGGAAGGAGACCTTAGAACTTGTATAGATTATCGCTCCCTGAACCAGATCACCGTTAAGAATAGATATCCGTTACCTTTGATCCCTGAACTCCTGGACCAAGTCAGAAAAGCATGCATATATACAAAGCTGGATCTTAGAGGAGCTTACCACTTGGTACGAGTAAAAGAGGGCGATGAATGGAAGACGGCCTTCCGCACCAAGTATGGGCTATTTGAATATCAGGTCATGCCCTTCGGACTTTGCAATGCCCCGGCCGCCTTTCAATATTTTATGAACGATGTCCTCAGAGAGCTCATAGATGTGTCTGTTGTTGTTTACATTGACGACATCCTCGTTTATTCTTCATCGGAATCTGAACATCGGAAACACGTGAAAATGGTCCTCGAAAGATTGCATCAACACAAACTTTTCGCTAAGTTGGAAAAATGTGTTTTCAACGTGACTAAAGTTGAATTCTTGGGATTCATATTATCACCTGGCGGAGTGCGTATGGATTCAAAGAAGGTCGATGCAGTTCTCAAATGGCCATCACCATCCTCCGTAAAAGGTGTGCAAAGCATGTTAGGCTTCGCTAACTTTTACCGCAGGTTTATCCCCGAATTCTCTCGAATAGTCCAGCCCATCACTGCCTTGTTAAAGAAAAACAAACGTTTTGAATGGTCTACCGAGGCGGAACAAGCTTTCCAGGATTTGAAGACTAAATTTATCTCTGCACCAATCTTAAAACACCCTTGCCCCGAACTCCCCTACATCGTGGAAACTGATGCTTCAAGCCTTGCCATGGGGGCAGTTCTATCACAAAAGGACCCGGTAACCAATCAGTTGCATCCCGTGGCATTTTGGTCCCGCAAATTCTCGCCTCCTGAAATCAATTACACGATTACTGACAAGGAACTTCTGGCTATCAAGTCTGCCTTTAAGGCTTGGCGGCATTATCTGCTGGGGGCCCGACACACCGTTACTGTGATTACGGATCACCGAAACCTGCAATATTTGAAAACCGCAAAAGCCCAATCCTCTAGACATCTCTGTTGGGCATTATTCTTTGCCGAGTTTGACTTCATAATTACCTATCGACCTGGTACAAAGAACGGTAAAGCTGATGCCCTTTCTCGGATGGGAGTGGAAGAACACTTGATCAACCCTAAACCTGTACCAATCATTCCCGAACAAAGAATTCTGGGTGTAATCGCCACAGAATCCATAGAGGAAGTTAAGGATAAAGCCAGGCAACTTGTAACTCCAGCAGACATACAGAATTGGCATCTGCAGGGAAAGGACTTTGCAGTAAAGGACAACTTATTGTATTTCCAAGAACGATTATACCTACCCAGCACAGATTTACAGAAAAAAGTAATCTCTTGTTATCACGATTCTTTAATGGAAGGACATCCCGGTATGGCCAAGACCTCAGAAAAGATCAAGCGCTACTTCTGGTGGCCGTCTTGGAAAAAAGATATCAGAGACTTTATAATGTCCTGTGGAGTATGCGCCCAAAACAAGAGTCAAAAGAAAAGACCAGCAGGCCTCTTACGCCCTATTGACATCCCACCTCGCCCTTGGCATACGTTTTCTATGGACTTCATCACCGATCTACCTCCATGCTCCGGATACAATACGATTCTAGTAATCGTGGACTTATTCTCCAAGATGGCGCATTTCATTCCGCTCAAAGGCTTGCCAACAGCAGCAACTCTGGCCCGAGAATTTCTCGAAAACATCGTCCGACTGCACGGTTTTCCTTCGGTTCTAATTTCGGATCGAGGTAGTCAATTTATTTCTCATTTTTGGCGAAGTTGCTGTCGGTCGGCTCAAATTGATGTGAGACTATCGACCAGTCACCACCCTCAGACCGACGGACAAACCGAGAGGACCAATCAAACTCTGGAACAGTATTTACGCTGCATGCTGCAACAAACTGAAAAAACTTGGAAAGACATCCTTTGGATAGCCGAATATGCCTACAATAACTCTGTCCATTCGGGAACTGGGAAAACCCCGTTTTTTCTTTTGTACGGCAGTCACCCTCGAACCTCGGAGTTGGATCCCCTCCAAGATCTTGAAACACCAGCAGTAGACTACCTGCATTCTACAATCACCCAAGCCTTTAAGGAAGCTGTTTCTCACCTTCAAAGGGCTAAAGAACAATACAAGAAAGGAGCAGATCAACATCGGAAGGAAGCCCCTCAATATCAAGTAGGGGATCAAGTCTGGTTATCCACCAAATATCTACCTCTAAAAGGGCCACGCACATTCAACCCAAGATACCTTGGTCCCTATTACATCACTACCATAGTAAACCCAGTAGCGGTCAAGTTGGACTTGCCCCCGCACATGAAGATACATCCGGTCTTCCACGTCTCTCTATTAAAACCCGTGCAACCTCAAACCCGACTAACTAAATCTCCAAAACCTATCCTAGTTGATGGAGAACTCGAGTTTGAAGTCAAAAGCATTCTGGACTCCAAGATCTCCAAATCTAAACTATTTTACCTAGTTGACTGGAAAGGCTACGGCCCCCAAGAGAGATCCTGGGAACCTGCTGAATATGTCCACGCTCCTCGCCTAATCAAAAGATTTCACCGAACATTTCCTGACAAGCCAAAACCCCCGGAGAAGCCCGGTTTGGGAGGGGCCTTGAGGGGGGGTACTGTCATGATCTCTGCTTCCAAAAGGTCAGGGTTTTCCCAACTTCCTTGGAAGCAGATCCATAACCCAGGTTCCGAGTGCCAACCAGTCCCAATTGGGACCTTTTGGACCCAGTCCTGGCGCCAGTGGCACCAGGCTCATAAATATGCCCAGTCCCAGCGCTGGAAGCGCCGGGCTCATAATGCTTGGGTGGACTTACCTGCAGCAGACCATGCTGCTTACTTGCCTGCCAGTTGAGCCTCTGATCCTCTTCTGTTTGGAACTACTTTTCCTGTTGGGTGGGGCAGGAGCCACTCCCTAGATTCAGAACACTGGAACTCTTCTGGAAAGCAGGAACTCTTTTCTTACCTAGGCGTGGCTGTGGAAGGAGACACCTAAGCACTACAGGAGGCTATTTAAACCACACCCGATGGATGAATCTTGCTTTGCGTTATTCTGCATCCTCTGCAGCAGAACGCTCATCGTGTCTTCTGCATCTGATCCTGGGCCTAAGGAAAAAGGCTTACCATCCTGAATCCAGTCTTCAGCAACACCTATAAAGACAAGAAAGAACAGGTTAGCATTACGGTCTTCAGTGACAGCTCTTCACTTACCCGGTCCATCGGCTGTCACCAACGCCTCGCGCTGCATTCCGGCATCTGAAAGACAAAGGCTTACCTACTCTTCGTGCGCTCCGGAGGTCTTCACACTGCATTCCGGCATCTGAAAGACAAAAGCTTACCAACTCTTCGCACGCTCCGGAGGCCTTCGGCGCTGCATCCCGCATCTGAAAGACAAAACAAGGTGCGTTTAAAGACATTGGGGAACTTTAATACTCACGTGCCATTACTCTTTTCCACATCTAACCCAGTGGGTATTCCGGCACCCTGCAGCCGCTCCGAACTTGTACCTGCAAAATAAAAAGACAGTTAGAGCGCATCGTGAAGCAGGCAACAAGCGCTTACTTACGTGCTTCCAGGCGCTTCTATTCATCACACGGGCTCCATCTTCAACTCACTTCAGCCCGTCATCCGCCATCGCCGGAACCCTGCAAAACAAGAGACATCATTACTAAGACTTTAAAGACATTAGAATTACTCGAAACTTACCGTTCGTGCAGTAAACGACGGACAGCAGTCCTCTGAAGTCAAGAGGCCTGCTCCCCTTATCCAGTGAAGAAACTGGTTACAGAACCCTGCCCCGAGGCAGATGGAGAGCACAGCGTTCACTTACCTAAGGTGAGAGCGTTAACCTTTGGGGTTCTACAGGAGAAGAGAAAGGGAAGAAGAGAGAGACATTCAATAACCCAGTTCCTTAATCCCATATTTTCTATCTGCAGACATCTTACCCTTCGAGTCAGACATACAGTGCACAGAGGTCCAGCCCAAAGAGCCAGCCGTGTGTTACACATCACCTTTGAAGATACGGTATACGTCCAGTCAAGACCGGCGCCTCTACGGGAATCAGGTGAGCGTTACAGTTTCACACACTTTCTCGATGGCCGAAGAGATTTTTTGCGCAGTACCTTTTCAATGAAGAAAGCTGTAGCTGAGGCAGTTGTTCCTGGCAGTTCGAGGAGATCTCGCTGTTCCTGTGCTTCAGTCGTGGGGACAAGAAGGAGGACGTCGGGAGGTTCCTGCACTGCCCAGGGAAGAGGCCAAAACCTGTTGCAAGACGTTGGTTTAAGGTGTGAGTGCCTTAAAGTCCACAAGCTAGTTTCCTTTCCTCTCGATATCCAGTTTTGAACAGCACTCTGATGAAAATTCGACCAGATGGGGATGGTGTCCAGGTGGCTTGCGAGTTGGTTGTTCCCACCAAACTCAAGGGAAGAAGTTAACCTTGTAGGGCTTCTCTGTCGTCGGAGTTTCAGGCAATTCGGACCTGCAGCAGGGTATCACCGGTCGTCCAGGAGTTGCTGCAGTCCTCTTCCTTCCTCTCCTCTTCTGTTCTTTCGTTCCAGTGGTCGACTCTGCTTTCCAAGTCCCAGAGACCTGCTTTTAAACAGTTTTCCCCCATTCATTCCAGCCTGGCTGTCACTCACACAGCAGGGTGGCTGTCCTTGCCGGACAGCCAGCCGGCCAGTCAGGCCAGAGTGCATTCAGGTCTCCTAGGAGACTAAGCACAGGGAGTTTCGGGCACCTCCCTCACATCCTGTGCACACCAGACACTCAGGCACCAGAGGAGGGCCTCAGCACTGAAGCCCCCCAAAGGCCAACGAACAAAGGGACCAAACCTGGTTTGGCGCGCAGAGACAAACACAAGAAGGACCTTTCCTAAAAGAAATGGCGAAAAAAGATGACCAGAGTCTGTTTTTACAGATAGGTCTTGGGCACCCTATTGAAAAACATGGCTGACCCGATTTTTAGCTACCGTTGTTAGCGGTCGGGAAAAATCATGGTGGTTGGATCTAAACCACTGCCACCAGCCATTTAAAAGTAGGAAAGGGTAACATTTTACTGTTACATGAGTGTTTTGACTCAGGGGAAGCTAACCAACCCCTCCAGCACTCTATAGGAAGATAGTGTGTGCTGGGTCAGTAGATTTAAAGAGACTAGCAAAGTCAATTTAACTTTACATGCTCTGGGAGACAGTAGTCAGTCCCAGAGAAGGTATTTAAACCTTGGGGAGTCTGAAAGACACCCCTGTGCCACTGCACAGAAGGTGATGCGTGACACACAGAAAAAGATGATGCAATGGAGTTTGTTTAAAACACCATATCCAAAGAACACAAAAGTAAAACACACATCAAAATACATGAAAGAGTGGGAAAAAAGGCTCACTCTCTTTCCAGGTAAAAAAAAACAAACACATTTGGGGAATTCTCCCTAACAGGGATTTGTTTAGGCTGGGTTATGAGGGCCGGCCTGCCCCTTCCTAATGGGGTCCACGGACATTCTATAAGGGAAATGCCGGCCTACTGGACTGAAGACCACGGTCTGGATTTGCAGGAAATTTGCTGGGCTACTAGCTGGGCAGACCCCAATCATGACACAAATTTGCACTCAGAAAGGGGGCGTTCTTATTTGGTAGGGAGTGTTGGCACTAAGTAAACAGATTTTGACTAACTGCCTCATCACGAGTTTGGCGGTAACCCTTAAATATGTTAGTAACGCTATTACCGCCACATTTTAGGGTCCACCAAATCATGGGTTTGGTGGATTTACCCCCAGCTTTGAGCTGGGGGCAAATCTGCTGCGATTTTGCTGATTTTCGCTGCTATTACCGACGGCGGTAATAGCGTTGAACATTCCCAATTGGGCCCAATGGGGAATGGGAAATTCCCGAATGGGCCCAATGGGGAATGGGGACTTACTGTTCTGCCAAACCTGTGATCCGGCGCTAATAACGCTGGGGGATTTGGCGGTAGGGCTAATAGCCCTGGGTAGCGCCCAACTCGTGATGAGGCCCTGAGTCTTTAATAAATTGGTTGCAGGGTGTGCGCACAGCATACCTTTGGGCAGAATATGATTTCTCAACCCATTCCAAGGGGGCGTTGGTATAGTAAATAATGAACGAGTAGGACATTGAGGTAATTTGGGGCGGCCTTAGAAGCCGCAACGGCCAGGACAGCAAATACCAAATTTGGCACCTCCCCCCACACGCCCCTAGTCATGCGCCACAGAGTGGGCGGGGAGCGCCACATTTGATCAAAAGGCATGGCAGGTGCCCTTTTGTTACTAAATGCTGAGAGCGGAGTAAATTTAACTTCAATTGGGCACCTGCTGCCCCTTCTCCCACTACGCCAGCTCTGGGGAGACCTTGAAAGACTCCCCTGAGCTGGCATGGCGGGCATCTAATGACAGGGTGCCTGGGCCGGTCACCCTTCCCTAAGGCCGGCTTTGGAGGTAATGATCCGATAACTTAGTAGTAATCTTCATTACTCATATTTTTGGTCTTCCTTGTCTCGGTACATATGACCCATCACTCCCTCCCTGTATGGAATGGAATAGGTCTCTGCATTTTAGTTGGAAATATGAAGAGAACTAATGCATGCTGGGGTGTGGGGAGTGTTATACCCCCAGGAATAGGAGAGCATTAAACTAGGCACAAGTAGGCTTCAGACTGATGAGAGAACAGAAACCGCACTTATTTCAATCTGGGATGATCTAAAAGCAAGCGCAGACTCAAACAACAGCACTGCTCTGATACTTTTAGATCTCTCTGCAGCATTCGACACAGTTAACGATATCCTCATCATGAGACTTTGGATCAGATCCTTCCTAACAAACAGAACAGAAATAAAATGGATGGAAACTTACCAATCAAGCCTACAAGTATCGTCATGCGGAGTCCCACAAGGATCATCCTTCTCGCAACTACTATTCAACATCTACCTGTCACAGCTAATTAAAATCATTGAAAGACATGGCCTCACCTGTTACAACTATGCTGATGACACACAAATAATCTATAAAATCCAAGACTTACAAGAAGACAACTCAACACTAGAGAACTGCCTTCGTGAAATATACAACTGGATGAACTTAAATTACCTCAAACTCAACCCAGGCAAAACAGAAATAATGATCATCACAAAAAACGGAGAAGACAACCTCTACATCCCATGGCCAACAGAACTTGGTGAAACCCCAGCCCCCTCATTGATTGTAAAAAACCTGGGAGTCCTGATGGACAACAAACTCACTCTAGAGCCACAAGTAAACGCCCTAATCAAGAAATGCTTCTTTCTCCTGCGAGCGGCTAAAAGGATTCTACCATTCATCTCATTCACCAACAAAACAACTACCGTCATCGCTCTCATCATGTCCAGATTAGACTACACCACCAGCTTATATCTAGGCATGCCTGAACAACTCCTAAATAAACTCCAACGGATACAAAATGCGGTGGCCAGACTTCTCCTTTAAACTACCTCGAAGAGAACACATCACACCAGCGCTGAAAACGCTACACTGGCTACCCATCAAATAGCAGATTAAGTTCAAATCAATGTGCATAACACACACAGCAATCCATGACCAAGGTGCAGAGTTCCTTAGAAGAAAACTAAACGTACATCACACTACAAGCCCAATCAGATCAAGCAGCGACATCCGTTTGGAACCCAAATCATACAACAAGAGGATCCTCTTTCTCTCACCTCGCCCCAAAAACCTGGAACAAACTACCAAAGAACATACGAAACACAAGAGATCACCTACATTCAGGAAACTCCTCAAATCATGGCTCTTCACCCCATAACCAGAAAGAATGCTCATAAGGACATACACAGCGGAACTAGGCTGAGAGAGGAAACTATCTCGATTCCCTAAGCCATTAACCCTTAAAAGAAGTAAGGATACACTGATCTACAACATATCCACTTATCAATTTAAAGATTAACCACATCGAATCATACCAAAGAACATCCACAGATCAATCGGGAAGGAAGGCAAGGTATGACCCAGCAATAACACCTGGCCCACCTCGCAAACACAAGCAAAAATGGACCACCGACAGTAAATAGATAGGAAGGAGCAGGAAATGATAATATAACACCACTACCTAAGACAATGCTCGCCCTCCCAGGTGTACTAAGCCTAATACCTTAGCTGGGGACGACTAGCCTCACCACTGCCCCTGAAACTAGACAGTGGTTGGAAAGAGAAGAGAAAAAACATACCTACACAATGGACTACGGACAGTAAATAGAAAGCAGCATGTCAATCATAATATAACACCACTATTGAACTAGGGGATAATGATCGCCCAACTGGGTGTACTAAGCCCAAATAACTTAGCCAGGAACCAACCAGGCATTGCCCTAGAAACTAGACAGTTAGTAAAGCAAGAGAAAGAATATATCTACCCAGTATGACAACCCGATACATACAAAAAAGCTACAAGGATTAAGAGCTACATAACCCTGTGAGGAGGTCAAAGAGGCAATCGAGATAAAAGACAGCCCCATTCTAACTTTCAGACCCAGCACCCAAAATGTTACATCAGCAGAACAGAACAAAACTACATGTCCCATAAACCACCACAGGAAATGGAGACCAGATGGGGGAAAAGATAAAATGAAAAAAGGGAAGCGGTATAGATACAGCCCGGTCATGCGGTACAGTGCCAGATACCCACATAGCAGTACAGGTTGGGATGGACAAACAGTGCATGGAACAGGGGGGAGATATGAAGGCAAGCTGGCTGCAGGTGTGGGACAAACAGTGCATGGAGCCGGGTGGAGGAGTGAAGGCAAACTGGCTGCAGGTGTGGGAAGTGGGCAGGAAAGGCGGGTGGAAGCTGAGAGGAGGGAAGGAGCAAAGTATGAGTTAAAAGAAGCCCTGAGAAACTCATCAGCTGTCTCTCATTACAGCAGCAGCACTGGCCTGAGACCACAGAGGAGTGGGAGGAATCCCCAGGTGATGTACATTGGGCGTACTAGGAGGCTGAAGGCTCGGCACCGCAGAGATCCTTATCAAGAGGCAGAGCCTCTGCCAGGAGAGGCTCGAAGAGCGGCAGCGCCGGGACACTACTGAAGCGGATTCACTGACAAGGAAAGTCTCGCTGTAAACCATTTTCAAAGGACAGTGTTTCCGTGGGTTTACCCTCTCTGTTTGTTTTCCTTTTTTGCCAAACCCAAATTGGACAGCTGGCGAAGGAATGGAAAGCTAGTGTCCGGGGAAAGGAATTTATGTGACCTGATTAATTTTCTCTCAAAGAGGAGCCAAGCTGAAGAGGACATTCATGCGAACTCTGAATTGATCCACCCTTTTTTCCGAGCAAGCCTGCTGAATCATGTTTAAGCATGTTTTGTTGTTTATAACGAGCGGCTGTGTGAAAATTTAACTCAGCAATAAATCATACCTTGTGAACCCTGCATTCCGAAAACAGTCTACTACTTTACAGTGGTGGCAGCGGTGGGATTCAAGAGAACGCCAAGGCAGACAGAATGGAAGCTGTGATAAAGGCACTCACAGAGAGACAGCAGCAACTGCAACAACTTATACAAGTGCAAGGCCATCAGGCGCAGGCAGACAGACAAGCCCTCCAACAAGCCATACAAGTGCAAAGTGCGGCACAAGAGCAAGGACGGCGAAGCTTTAAGAATATTGGGAGAAGCAGTGGCCACCACCCGGACGCATCCCGCGATACCGTCCACGGTATTACAGAAATACCAAGTAGGAGAAGACCCCAGTTTTTTCTTTGTGAATTTTGAGAGAATAGCCCGAGCAGCTCAATGGCCATAGGACAGATGGGCCTTCTACCTCGCTCCCCTGCTCACAGGGCCAATGCAGGGGGCATACCAAGCTGCCAACCCCACAGGGGACACTCCTTATACCGAGATTAAAAAAACAGTGTTGGAAAGACTTGGTATGGATGAAGAATCCTATAGACTCAAGTTTAGAGAAACCAGACTGAAACCCGGCGAAAGCCCAAGACAATTGTTCTACAGAGTGCAAGATTTGGCGGAAAAATGGCTTCAAACAGGCACTGCCACAATAGGACAGATTAAGGATAAAGTAATGATGGAACAGTTCATTGATGCCTTACCCGGACCCATACAGAGGTGGGTTAGGCAACATCACCATCTGTCCTTAAACGAGGCCATAGAGGTGGCAACAGCATATCAGAAGGCAGGTAACATTCGGCCCATCCCAGCGACCCACTTGAGACCAAGTATGGAGACTCCCGCCTTACGCAGTGGGCCTTATAAGGGGCCAAGCACCGAACCCAGGAACCGGCCAGAACCCCGACCTAATGGGGGTGTTACAAACAAAGGAACGGCACCACAATGTTTCGAATGTGGGGAATGGGGTCATATTGCTCGATTCTGTTCCCGAAAACCTAAACCTGAACCAATGGAAATCGGGACCTTACAAACTCAGGAATACAGAAGGAAACGGTTACCTTATGTGATAGAAGTCACAGTGGACGGACATCCCCGACAAGCAATGATGGATAGCGGAAGTCGACAGACGGCCATCCAGCCCCATGTGAGCGAGCAAGAACATGAACTGGTGAGAACCATTGGCATCAAATGTGTGCATGGGGATGTGAAAGGGTATCCTACCAAAGACATTGTGTTGGGATTGCAGGGGCAGGAGATACCAATCAAAGCAGCTATTATTCCTACCTTACCCGCCCCGGTACTGATAGGAACAGATCTAACGGAATTTGATAGATGGTTAAGAGAGGCACCCTTTGCCCAAACTGATCTAGTGGGGCCCTGCAGTCGAGACAAATTATCCAAAACCCAGAAAAGGATGAACCGAGGGAATCAGGAAAAGTACAGAGACATTTCCATTATAGACTGGAAAGTAGGGGATCATATGCCGTCATTTCGAACAGAAACAGGGTTAGATGAAACGCTGAAAAGAGCCAGAGAACAAGCCCTAGACGCTAGCGGGACCAACCCCACTACACCTTCCTTTAAAGAAAAACATGGATTAATATATCGAGTAACTCAAGGCCCTGATAACATAGAGAAGGAGCAATTGTTGGTTCCCCAGTCCTACAGGAAAGGGCTGAAACAGCTGGCACATGCCCATACCACAGGGGGACATTTAGCGGAAAACATGACGATAAAAAGGGTGTTGCAAAATTTCTACTGGCCCGGAGTATACGCGGAGGTGTCAAAGTATTGCCAAGAATGTGGGATATGTCAGAAAACCAGCCCACATATACCGGCCCGAGCCCCGCTACAAAGGATGCCCTTGATCAAAGAACCCTTTCAGAGAATAGGGCTAGACATTGTCGAGCCTATGGAACCTACCAGTAGAGGATGCCGGTTCATACTAGTGGTAGAGGACTATTCCACTAGGTACCCCGAAGCCTTTCCACTAAGAGGTATGTCTGCAAGACAAGTATGTGATGCCCTCTTGCCCTACTTTGCCAGAGTAGGGATTCCTTTGGAGATTGTGACCGACCAAGGACGTGATTTTATGTCAGTTGTCATGAAGGAGGTATGCAAGACCCTTGGAATCAACCATTTGAGAACCTCGGTGTACCATCCACAAACGGATGGGATGGTGGAAAGAGATAATAAAACCATCAAACAAATGATAAAAAGAGCCACCAGTCCCACTGGTCTTGGGTGGGAGCGAGTGCTGCCGTGGGTGTTGATGGTATTACGTGACACTCCACACTCTTCAACGGGGTATTCCCCATTTGAATTATTATTTGGAAGACAACCAAAATCTATCTTGGGATTACTGAAAGATACCTGGGAAAACCAGGAGGAAACGAACCTCACTGAATATGTTAATGACTTAAGAGAGCACCTGGGAAAACTCTGAGATTATGCACAGGAAAACCTGGGTCGGGCTCAAGAAAGACAACAGGAATATTATGACAAAGGAAGCAGACCAAGAACGCTTAAAGTAGGAGACAAGGTGTTGGTTCTATTACCCACTCATACCAACAAAATGCTCGCCCAATGGAAAGGCCCGTGCAGCATCACAAAAATATTGGGCCCAGTTAACTATGAGGTAGAACAACCTGATAGGCAAAACAAACATCAGAACTATCACATTAATCTCCTCAAGTTATGGAAAGAAAGGGACTCAGCAGTGTTGTGTACAACCCTGGCAGAGCTGTCGGTCCCAGAACAAATGGTCACAACTTCGGCTAGCGGCATACAAGATGTGGGATTGGGGGAACAATTGAGCAACACCCAAAGAATTGAGTTATTTTCCATTTTAGAACCTGTGGCAAAAGTATTCTCGAGTATACCAGGAAGAACCCATCTAGCTACCCACTGCATCCCCACAGAGGCAGGCAAGATTGTACGTCTCCGACCCTACAGAATCCCTGAAGCAAAAAGGGGAGAGATAGCACAAGAAATAGATAGTATGCTGAAACTAGGTACCATTATTCCCTCCAAGAGCGCATGGTGTTCACCTGTGGTGTTAGTGCCCAAACCAGATGGTACCACACGGTTTTGTATGGATTTTAGGCAATTAAATGCCATTTCCCGATACGAAGCCTACCCGATGCCCAGAATTGATGAACTGGTAGAGAAGCTGGGAACAGCATCCTTCTTAAGCACCTTGGACTTAACCAAAGGATATTGGCAGATACCGCTCAACCCGGCGGATCAGGAGAAAACAGCCTTCTCAACTCCCCAAGGGCTGTTTCAGTTTACGGTGTTACCATTTGGGTTACACGGCGCTCCTGCCACGTTTCAGGCCTTAATAGACAAGATCTTAAAACCTCATGAACCATATGCGGCGGCTTATTTGGATGACATAGTTATTTTCAGTAGGACCTGGGAAGAACACTTAGAACATCTCACCAAAGTCAATAAATCCTTACAAAAGGCTGGGCTACATATTAATCCCAAGAAAAACAAACTGGCAGCCAAAACCACTAAGTATCTGGGATATTCGGTGGGAGGGGGTTTAATCACACCCCTGCTGGACAAAATACAGGCCTTGAAAAAACTACGCATTCCAGAGACACGAAAGGAGATCCGAGCATTTCTAGGATTTGTGGGGTATTACAGAAGATTCATACCACACTTTTCTACAATTGCGGCACCACTGACGGACGCCTTGAAAACCAATAGACCACTTAAAATTACTCCTGAAGCGGTGCAAGCCTTTGAACAATTAATACAGCTAATATCAACCCAACCGGTCCTACACTGCCCAGACTTCTCTAAAGACTTTTTTTTGCAGGCAGATGCATCAGGATGCGGTCTAGGCACAGTGCTATCCATGGGGACGGAACAAAACCTTTGCCCCATCGCATTCATCAGTAGAAAACTCCTGCCACATGAGATACCGTACTCCACACTAGGAAAAGAATGTCTGGCAATAAAATGGGCAGTAGAGTCCCTCCGTTATTATCTACTAGGGCGGAAGTTTACCATTTTCACAGATCATGCACCTCTCAGATGGCTGGCCACCCAGAAGGATTCAAACCATAAAGTTCTGAGATGGTTCTTGACTCTTCAGCCCTATCATTTTGTTACAGTACATAAACCCGGAAAGTATCAGTTAGTCGCTGATTATTTATCCAGGGCACTGAACCGGCCCGAACGGCCTGGTTCCCTGGGGGGAGTATGCGAGGAGGTCAAAGAGGCAATCGAGATAAAAGACAGCCCCATTCTAACTTTCAGACTCAGCACCCAAAATGTTACATCAGCAGGACAGAACAAAACTACATGTCCCATAAACCACCATGGGAAATGGAGACCAGGTGGGGGAAAAGATAAAATGAAAAAAGGGAAGCGGTATAGATACAACCCGGTCATGCGGTACAGTGACAGATACCCACATAGCAGTACAGGTTGCGATGGACAAACAGTGCATGGAGCAGGGGGGAGATATGAAGGCAAGCTGGCTGCAGGTGTGGGACAAACAGTGCATGGAGCCGGGTGGAGGAGTGAAGGCAAACTGGCTGCAGGTGTGGGAAGTGGGCAGGAAAGGCGGGTGGAAGCTGAGAGGAGGGAAGGAGCAAAGTATGAGTTAAAAGAAGCCCTGAGAAACTCATCAGCTGTCTCTCATTACAGCAGCAGCCCTGGCCGAAGACCACAGAGGAGTGGGAGGAATCCCCAGGTGATGTACATTGGGCGTACTAGGAGGCTGGAGGCTCGGCACCGCGGAGATCCTTATCAAGAGGCAGAGCCTCCGCTAGGAGAGGCTCGAAGAGCGGCAGCGCCGGGACACTACTGAAGCGGATTTACTGACAAGGAAAGTCTGGCTGTAAACCATTTTCAAAGGATAGTGTTTCCGTGGGTTTACCCTCTCTGTTTTCCTTTTTTTCAAAACCCAAGTTGGACAGCTGGCGAAGGAATGGAAAGCTAGTGTCCGGGGAAAGGAATTTATGTGACCTGATTAATTTTCTCTCAAAGAGGAGCCAAGCTGAAGAGGACATTCATGCGAACTCTGAATTGATCCACCCTTTTTTCCGAGCAAGCCTGCTGAATCATGTTTACTCATGTTTTGTTGTTTATAACGAGCGGCTGTGTGAAAATTTAACTCAGCAATAAATCATACCTTGTGAACCCTGCATTCCGACTACAGTCTACTACTTTACAAACCCACTAACCAAAACCTCACATTTCTGCATACTTCACACAAAACCCCACAAAACCACTTCTCTCGCAGCAAACCGCACAGACTTCGCCACACTGCAACAACAATCTACACATAGATCGCAACAACAGCACACAAGGACTCACTTCGATCTTATATTCACACACGAGCTCAGCTCACAGTGAAAACCAAACTGAAGCTGCCAACAGGACACCACCTTCTCACCTTTCTACGCCCTCTTCACCCACTAACCCACCCCCATCTCTTTGTTTAGAGCTCCGCCTGAGCACCTGGAGACCAACTCTGTTGGTGACGGTGCGCTATATAAATACCTTTAACACTTTCCTTAAATACCTTTCTATCATCTATCTTGCTCTCTACCTGTGGTGTTCCCCAGGGGTCTATCCTCTCGCCCTGGCTTTTCAACCAATACCTGGCAACTCTTGCCCACTGCATTGCCATTTTCAGCTTAAATTTACAGTGCTACGCTGATGACACCCAACTCATTTTCAGGTTGCCCTCGGCCACCTCCTCTCCCTCTCTCATCTCGGACTGCCTTACTGCCATTAAATTGGTGTCCTTCCAATGATCTTTGAATGGCAGCAAGACTGAGATCCTCCTCATCGGCACACCTTCACTATCCTTTCCCCCTCACTCTCTGGCCGGCCTCCCTTGGCCTTCCTCCTACCCCTACCTGCGAGGCTAAGAACCTCAGGGTCATCTTTGACTCCACACTTTCCTTCTCCGCCCACATCTCTGATGTCTCTAAAAAGTCAAACTTCCTACTGCACCTCCTCAGAGGTACTCTGTCTTTCCTCTCCTTCCCCCAAAAGCTCACAGTCTCCCAAGCTCTTGTTCTCTCTAGGTTGGACTATTGTAACAGCCTCTTTCTAAATCTTCCTGCCTCTACTCTCCGCCCTCTGCAACTAATCCAGAACAGGATTGCGAGACTTGTCCTTTGCCTCAAGCCCTGGGATCGTATCTCTCCAGCTCTGAAATCTCTCCATTGGCTCACAGTGAATGCAAGGATTAAACTCAAAACCTTCTGCATTGTCCACAAGGCTTTCTGGGGCCTGGGTCCAAAATACCTTCAGCTATCCCTCCTTAAATACCTTCCCTCACGAGTTCTTTGCTCCTCTACCTCTAACTCCCTCAGGTTCAGTCGTTTTTCAAAGAAACAAGCTGGGGGTAGATCTGTCTTCGGCTGGGCCCTCCATCTGGAACAGCCTCCCTGCCACTCTAAAACTTGAGGAGAACCATCTCCGGTTCCAGAAGCACCTCAAGACCTTCCTCTTTGCTTCTGCCTTCACTCCCCTTCTCCACTGTTGATCTGCTCTCTCCTGGCACTGTGCACCTGGCCTCCATCTGTCCCCTGTGCATACATTCCAACCCTCCCGATTAAGGCAGGAGACTCCCGATTTTTTAGTGAAAAATACTGCTATTTTTCACGTTCTCCCACCTAAAATAATTATTTCCCCAATGCATTCCTATGGGGAAATTGTTGTCTCCCGATTTCTTTGTAGAAATCTCCCTCCGAGGCGTGTCAGAATGTTGGCATGTATGCCCTGTGCCCAGGTACCTGCTCACCCTGCCACTCACCTGCACTGCCTTATGGCTACCCCTTGCACGTGGAACTGTATCTGTACCCATACAGTCCCCCGCCCACATGTTCTTCTTCTTCTGCACTTATCAGACTTACCCAGTCTGCTGCTGTAAACTCAGCACTTGCTGGCTGCATATATGCCAACCTCAAACCCCCCCCCACCCCCTGATTTAGGAGGGAGACTCCTGACTTTACAGTGAAATATATTGCTATTTTTTACGTTGTCCCGCCTAAAATAATTCCAGCTACAATATATTCCTATGGAAAAAATAACGTCTCCCGATTTCTTACTCAAAATCTCCCTCTTAGGTACGTCAGAATGTTGGCATGTATGTGGCTGTACTACCACCGTTTATTGCCTCCATTATCTATTTATTTATTTTCTTTTATTATTATTTATTTTCTGTTCTCTGCTCTGCACTTTCCACTCCCCCCTTTCCATGCCCTTTTCCCCCTTCCCCTTTCCCTTTCCTATGCACTTGCACGTTTTCAATGTCACTGGGCCTAGTAAGATCGTTGTTGTTGCCCCCGCACCCTTGCCTTGCTCTGAAACACTTGTGTACGAGCGCAATACAAATAAAATATCATAACATTAACATAAGTAATGAGACGAGGAAGAGCAGGTCTAGGCGTAATGAAGATTACCGGTAAATAATCGTATCATTACAAAACAACGCCTCTATAATCAAGACACAAAACGTGATTTAATACAACATAGACGTAAGTGTTCCATTTTTTTTATTTAGAAAAGATAATGATTGGGCAGTCCAGGCACGAGGAAGGCAATTTATGTTTAGTTTGACACTTGCCCTTGCCTGAACATCCATGCTTGCGCTAGTTAGTCCCTCTTCAGTTTTGTTCCTAACTCTATTTTCTTGGATCGTCTTGCCCATGCTAGTTTCTTGCTTTCGAAACTGTCTGCTTAGTCTTTCTTCTCTTTCTTTCCATCACATCGACCAGAGACTGATGTTTCAAAGCCTGTTTGCTCTAAGCACGCTTGCGCCGATTGACTGCTCGCTATTGGTGGTGTCCACGACTCCTTCCCGGCGTGCCTTGTTTTGGGTACAGTGGATTAATAGACACAAAATGGCTGGAGCTTCTAATCCGATCAAGCCCTTTTTCGACTGCCCGTCCTGGTGAGTCCTGGAGTATGCCGATATAGTTTTCGCACCTAGTTTGTTGCCGTGGTTGAGAGACGGTGCGAGCAGTCTATCATGTGTCTCGTGACTCTCGTCTCTCTCTTCCAACAGTAGCAATTAGATCGCACTGAACACCTCACTCAGTGTATCCATGGCTCGCCTGCCGAGTACAGTGCCTACTCTCAAACTATTTTGACCAGACCTTCTATCCAATGTTATGCGCTGACGACTAATTGGAACTGTCCGGTATGCACTGACCCACAAATTACCGTATAGTCACAAGGATATTGTGCAAACCTCACTTTGTGTTTAGAGTCGGTGCTCATATCCCACCTGACTTCCCGTGGGTCAGACGCATCTTTTAACCGCCCAGTGTAATGCATGATCTTGCAGTACACAGTGATATTGTATTTTCTGCGAAACTGAAAACATATGAATAATGATTTTGTTTATTTCTCGGCGCGCTTCCATCCGTAGGCACCTTACAAAGTGTCTGAATGGCGTGGACAACTTTTTGACATTGCTCACATGCCAATTTTAGATCACCCAGGAGTGAGATTTTGTGACTGGAATGGGTGAATTGAATTTAGAGTTTGAAACGGGGCTTGAAATATTGAGTTTTAGAGCAGGAGTAAAAAACAGCTCCTGGGTATCCCTGCATCACACAGTAAGCATGAGATGCTTCTCGGGAAAGAGGACATAGTATATAGTGTGCCACATGTAATTACTGCATGCAGTGCAAATTATAACATTTGGTCCCTCATATAAATTATACTTTTAATGTCGTCTTAATGTGTCCTAATGCTCATTTGAAGGCATTCGCACACACACAGTTAATTTCACATATGGATGGTGGCACTAATTGTTCTGGGGACTCAGTGGGGAGTTAAAAGTAGCTCCTTATGGCTGTTGGTGTAAAGCCCACTGGCAAATCATAAGAAATATACCCACAAATGAATGCCTCATAGCAATTGAGGATCATGTTGAAAGTAAACATCTGGGGAAACTATCATCCCTTTTCTCTAAAACGTCACGATTCTCCCTCCTAAATAGGGGAATGGTGTAATTAGTTATTGTGTGTGTGTGTGTGTGCGCGCGCGCTCCAAAAACATATTTGTGGTATATGAATTAGATGTAGCTAGACTTGAAGCCCTAAGGACTTGAACACTAGCTCTATCCGTGTCTATTATGCAACTTAAACCTACGTTTTACCTGCATAGTTTCAAAACAAAAACTGAAATGAAAAGATGGTCATGAGACAACTTGAGAGCGCTACATGTGCATAATAAAATCTCTAAAGGAAAACATTTTAACACTGCAAGTGTTAACCTCTTTATAATGTCTAATCCCAGGTTCTGTAAAATGCAGTTCTGACTGCGTCAGTATAGTCATCCCAGAAGAGAGTAATGCTTTTTAAAAACATTTTGAAGGTCATCCTTCACATCTCATGGCCTGCAGTGAGGGGACAAACATGTTTGCACCCCAACCCAAAATTTATCTACGTACTTTGTGCCAAAACATTTTTGGGGACTGATATATGCACGTCTTATATACATGCATGTATCAGTTCATATAGCGTGGCTGACTTCACATAATGGTTTGGCTGGATACTTTATACACAGAAGCCCACCAGTGCAAGTCTGTACTGCGCATGGTTCCAAATGCCCATCTACCGAAATGACGGTACTTGTGAGAGTTTCTTGCCCTGCGCCCCATGCCTGTACGCTATGTGTGTAATTGGTTTCATCTACAGCGCCCTGATGCCCCTGGGCTTAAGCGCACTACAAATATAAAAAATAAAAATGTCATTCGTGCCCCCTCCTCCCTGATGACTAAAGAAAATATAGCACTGCTATGCATACAGGGCATTGACCTGTATGCATTTCTCTCCAGGTCCGGTCCTAGGATTTTCGAGGTCTACTGCACCAAAAGACGTGCAAACCCCCTATTTTGCATATTTATTGACCTAATCATACGTGACATTGCAAGGAAGCCATCAATCTATGATACTCGAGGGCAGCATCTTGGAAAGTAACATCAGTGGAAGTTGCCACGAGTGAAATAGCTTTTGGTGTGAAATATGATTGTTTATTATTATTATTAGCGTATGTATAGAAACACTGTAGCAAGCCATGAGTTACTTTTTTTTATTGGTATTGTCTGCAAACTCGGTCACTATTTGGGACTCAAAATTTCGGCAGATCAGAGTCAGTGAGGCTAAATGATTTCCCCAGAAGAAAACACTTTGGGACCCTGGAATTGAGGGTATCTGGACTTTGCATCGAATACCTTTCCATCTAATGCATTTGCATCGAAAAAATATGCATCAGGGTTAATTTTTGTTGTGGTGGGTTTTAAAGGGTAAAAAACAGGGGGTTGGTGGGGAACCTCCCCCCAAAAAAATGCATTTGATGCTAATTCTTTTGTTGCAAAAAATGTGATGTAAATTTCCCTTGATGCAAAAAATTCGATGGAAAGACCATAAACCGGAATTGAGCACACTGCCCTTTAGGCGCTTGAGCATCTATCCTCCCATCTCAAGCTCTAGTTTCTACTAAATGTTTCTTAAGGTTTGGGTTTCAATTCTTACTTTCCTAGATATCCTTTGAGTAGTGCACATATCGCATCATAAACAAATGATTCTATGTCGTTTTACTGACAGTCGTTTTTTCTATGGATTTAAAAAAATAAATGCGGGGGTTCCCCCCCTCCCTCTCCCCCCATCGCACCTCCCATTATACTGTTGTTGAATTTTTTTAATCGAATTCTTGCTGTACAAATTGCATCAAAACAAGGACATCCTACCAAACAAATGTGACAATATACAAATCGTTAAAGAAACGTGTCTAACAAAAAAGAATAATTATAACTTTGTTAGTTTCTTGAATTGAAGGTTACAGTAGTACAGGCAAAGCAATGTTAAGCCAGTAAGACTGAGATTCTACTCATCGGCACTCCCACTCCCTCCTTCCCTGCTGCTCTCTGGCCGGCCTCTCTGGGCCCTCTTCGTACTCCTACCTGCAAGGCAAAAAACCTTGGGGTCATCTTCGACTCCACACTCTCCTTCTCTCCTCACATATCCGACGTATCTAAGAAGTCACACTACCAGCTACACCTCCTCAGAGGTATCCTTCCTTTCCTCTCCTTCCCCCAGAAGCTCACTGTCTCTAGAGCCCTGGTTCTCTCTAAGCTGGACTACTGTAACAGCCTCTATCTTAATCTGCCCGCCTCTACTCTCCGCCCTTTGCAACTCATCCAGAACAGGACTGCAAGACTTGTCCTTGGCCTCAAGCCCAGGGACCGTATCTCTCCAGGACTGAAATCACTACACTGGCTCCCAGTGACTGCGAGGATCAAGTTCAAAACCCTCTGCATTGTCCACAAGGCCGTCTGGGGCCTTGGGCCAAAATACCTTCAACTCTCTCTTCCTAAATATCTTCCTTCTCGAGCTCTTCGCTCATCCGCCTCCAACTCCCTCAGGGTCAGCCGCTTCTCCAAACAACGAGTTGGGGGCAGATCTCTTTCCACTGCAGGGGCCTCCCTCTGGAACAGCCTTCCTACCTCCCTGAAACTTGAGGAGACCCACCTCTGGTTCCGGAAGCACCTCAAAACCTTCCTCTTTGCCTCCGCTTTCTCTCCCCCTCTCCCCTGCTAATACTACTGAAACTGCACTGAATCTGCAACTGGGCCATTCACCGTTCTCGGCCCAGCCACTCTCCCCTGCACTGCCTCCACGGCAACCCCTGCACTACGGGACTGTGTCTGTATCCATACAGCCCCCCCTTCCCAGCACTTGTTTGCACTTACCTCGCACTTGCCACCAGCTGGCCCTTGTTATTTATCCTGTATGCTGTATGCTTATAACCCTGTACTGCACTTTCCCCTCTCCCTTTCCCCCATGCACTTTTTCCTTCCCCTCTACCCTTGCACTTGCGCGATCTGAATGACACCTGGCCTAGTAAGATCGTTGTCTGTCTCCCCTTGTTCCCCCCCCCCCCGCCTCGTCGCGCCTTGAAACACTTGTGTATAGGCGCGTTACAAATGCCATATCATATCATATCAAGCCTTAAAAAACCTTTGGGTTTTCAAGACTTGGGGCGAGTGAAGGAGAACCTACGATTTAGGTCATCTGCCTGTCAATTTTTCTAGTAGCATTCTACTTCTTATATTACACCCTCCTCTAAATCGCCCATCATTTGCACCTCTCCAGGGACAGTAATCCATCAGGCCGTCTACCAGCAATGATCCCTGTTGTAATGCTCAGCTGAGAAAAAGGGACGTGTTACAAAACGATTCAAAAGACTCAAGTTGAAGCCCTTCGCTTGAAATATGTGTCATACCATGTAGTACCTGGCGTTTGTGGAGCCGATGGCGACGCGGACGCTAGTTTCGTTCCGCTCAGCCTCCGCTTAGCCACGCCCCCTTTTCCTGTGTTTCTCTCTTCTGCCCTGATTCCATTGGTTGTGACGCTCCCCGGCTCAGAGTCTTTACCAGCTCTTTCCGGGTCGGGGATGCGTCGCAACGCTTCCGGGTTTCGGACCTTCAGCGCCTTGCCTGCTGTTCCCGTTCGCCTCCCTTTTGTTCGTGCCTTCAGCTCTTTCCCCTGTGTGGAACCTCGCGCCTTTTCCTGGCGCCTCTCCTCTCGTCTGGTTCCCCACTGCACCGGTCTTTTCTTTTTCTCCTTTCCCGTATTTTTTCTCGTACCCGCCTTCTCCTTCTCCTTCCCGCCTTTTACCTCCCTTCCTCCCTTCTCCGTTCTACGCTTTCCTTTCTTCCCCTTCTGGTTTCCTTGTTTTCTCATATTCTTCCTTTCGGGGTTTTTCTCCCGCCAGACTCTCCTGTTTTCTGGATACCTCTGCCCTTGCCCTACAGTGTACCGGATCCTTGCCTGTTCTCTGGACTGCCTCTTCTTGCCGTCTTGGATACCTGCCTATTTGCTTACCGTGTATCGGATTCCTGCCTGCCTTTTTGGACTGCCTTCGCTTACCGTTTGGGAAGATTGGTTGATATCAGGCGCCTTTGTTTGTTCTTGGCTGGCCTTGGACTATTGCCCTTCCCGGGTACCATTCCACGGAGTACCCCCAGATCTCCTGTTCTACACACCCTTCCAGAGATTCCCAGCGGTACCACAACCAACGAACACTGTAGAATTCAGGGGTTTTTTGTGCCTCGTAGGCTTTTTCCCCTCCTGGGCGATTCCGGGAGAGGAGCCCCCTGGTCTTCCTTATTGGAGACACAGTGGCTTCTTTTCGGAGTCGTCCCTACCTCCATAAAAAAAAGGAACCTTCACGGAGAAGAGAAAAGAAGGGTACCTGGAAAGAAGAAGAAGGTGAGGAGTTAGGGTATTGGGTAACTTCAGAGTCTGATTCATCTGACAAAGAGATCACTGATTCCGGTGACAGTTTGCGACGCCCAAAGAAAGTGATGGCCACCCCGCAGCAGGTACAAGAGCTAGTAGCTGCTGTACAAAGCTTAAATCTGGAAATGCAGAACCTAAAGGCCGCTAATGCCACCCTACAACAGCGGCTGACGGACTGAGAAAGACTCTCCCCTGACTTACCTCCGCTTCCCCTTGTGTCAGGAAAGTTTGACGGCTCCCCAAAAAAGGTCAAGGAGTTTCTGGATGCGTGCAATTTACATTTCGCTTTTCGCACACAGACCTTTGCCTCTGACCACGCAAAGGTAGGATTTATGATTACACATATGACCGGGAACGCCCTAGCCTGGGCTACCCCACTTGTTAACCTACCGGACCCCGTACTGCAAGATTTCAATGCCTTTAAAAATCTGCTACAACAAACCTTTCTACGAACTGAAAGCACCTTCCTAGCCTCAGAAGACCTGCTTGATATTAGACAGGGTAGCTCAGACCTCCTAACCTACATCACCACCTTTAAACAAGTGGCCGCTGAAGCAGGTTGGCAGGAGCAGGCCCAGTATGCCATATTCCGGCGGGGTTTAAGGGAAGACCTCAAGGACGAACTAGCACGGATAGAAAGGCCAGGGTCTTTTGCAGAGCTTCTAACCGCTACCCTGCAAATCGATTTCAGGATGTCGGAAAGACGTCAAGAGAAGAAAATAATTAAGTCAAGCGCACCCCCCCTCTGGGATCCTTCATCCTCATCGGTACCCTTCCAACGGTTCGCGAAAGAAGAACCCATGCAGATCGGAACGGCTCGAGCACCACTTACCCCAGAGGAGCGAAAACGGCGAAGGGAGAACTCCCTGTGTATGTACTGTGGGTCTGCCTCCCACTTACTCAGAAATTGTCTGGATGTACCACCCAGAAAGCCGGGAAACGTGCGCCCTCGGTAAATGTTGGGACACATAACCGAGGGGCCGTTCACAGTCCCTATGCTCCTCTCTCGGTATCCTCAACAGAGGTCTCTGAGGATTCCCGGTTGATGGTGCTCACAGTCACACTCAGAATCGACTCTAAGGAAGTCACCACTTTAGCCCTACTTGATTGTGGGGCTGCAGGAAATTTCATGGACATCCACTGGGCAGACAGACAAGGAATTAAGAGAATCGCTAAACAAGAAAATCAGAAAGTCGAAGGGGTGGATGGCAAGCCCCTGAGTTCGGGCATGAGTACTCACACCACCATAGCCCTCACTTTGTCTATCCAACAACACGTTGAAAGTATCGCGTTTGACATCATCAGAGCGGCCCACTTCCCCATTATTTTGGGTATCTGCTGGTTACGCAGACACAATCCCAGAATCGACTGGTCTAGTAATATGTTGGATTTTCAATCTTCGTATTGCAAGACAGAATGCTTACCCGAACCCAAGTTTGAGATGGTAAAGACCTCCAATAGCTGTGAAATCCGAACAGTACACTGTCTACCACACTACCTTGAGGAATTCAACGAGGTAGTAACGGAAAAGACACCCATTGAACTCCCACCACATCGGCCTGAAGATTGCTGCATAGATATAAACCCAGGAGCATTGGTGCCTTTTGGGAGGATGTTTTCCCTTACACTGGAAGAAAAACAATACCTCCGCGAAGATCTGGATCGCAATATGGCAAACGGACTCATAAGACCATCGAAATCACCCGCCGGAGCTTCACTGTTCTTCATATCCAAGAAGGGATCTAAGGAACTAAGGCCGTGTATTGATTATCGCAGTCTCAACAAAGTCACCATAAAGGATAGGTACCCCATGCCTTTGATCACCGAAATCTTACAAGCAGTTCACGGAGCCAAGATCTTCACTAAACTTGACCTAAGAAACGCTTACCACCTCCTCCGGGTTCAAGACGGGGACGAATGGAAAACGGCATTCCGGACTCCATTTGGCCTTTTTGAGTATAGAGTAATGCCTTTTGGGTTAGTTAACGCTCCATCGATATTTCAACGATTCATGGACCGGTTATTTTCTGATCTACTGTGCCAAACCACGTTGGTGTACCTAGACAACATTCCTATCTTCTCCAAAACTCCTGAAGACCATAAACACGTCAAAGAAGTTTTTCGCAGGCTTCAAACCAACCATTTGTCCGTCAAGCTTGCCAAGTGCGTGTTCGCAGCCTCCTCCATCCCTTATCTCGGGTTCATACTTTCGGACCACGGAATCGCCATGGATCCTTACAAGGTGTCTTCCATCCTGGACTGGCCTTCTCCGACTTCAGTCAAAGAGGTCCAACGGTTTTTGGGTCTGGCGAACTTCTATAGGAGGTTTATCCCCAACTTTTCTCAAATATTTCTGCCTATCACTTCTCTCCTAAAGAAGACGACAACATCATTCAAATGGTCAATTGAGGCCGAAGACAGTTTCAAGATCCTCAAGAAAGCTTTCTGCTCAGCCCTCATCCTACAACAACCTAACCAACACCGGCCCTTCATTCTGGAGACAGATGCTTCCTCAGCAGCTATAGGAGCTGTTCTGCTTCAAGAAATACGGAATGTTGAACATCCGGTGGCTTACTTCTCCAAGACCTTAACCCCTAGTCAAAGGAATTACTCGGTCATAGAAAGGGAGTTATTAGCTATGAAAGCGGCTTGTTTGGAATGGCGTCACCTCCTCCAGGGAGGTGAGTTTCCATTCACCATACGGACGGACCATAAAAACTTACAAGTCCTAAGACAATTCGAGTGCTACAACACCCGACAGGCACGATGGGCCCACTTCTTCGCACAATTTGATTTTCATGTCACATACATCCCAGGCAAACTGAAGCTGGTAGCAGACTCACTTTCCCGCCGAAGCGACTATCTGCCAGAGACAGAGACATCTTCCGAATTCATGTTTCCCAAAACAAGGACTATCGGAGTGGTTTCAACATTCCTCAGACAAGTACAGGAGGACTCTGGAGGTCGCTTCGAGTTGGAAAAACACCCCAACCCCAAAGACTTGTCTTATGAAGTCAGAGACGGTCTTTATCTAGTCAAGGGAAGACTGTACCTACCCACACAATCTTTCCGCAAGATTGCACTGAACTGGTGCCATGACTCCAACCTAGCGGGACATCGAGGCGGAACCAACACTCTCGAGTATCTTCAACGACACTTTTACTGGCCAAAGATGAGAGAGGATGTGGATCGTTATGTTCAGTCCTGCATCGTTTGTCTTCGGAGCAAGTCTTCACGCCAACGACCAATCGGTCTCCTCGAACCAAGTGAAGTGCCCAAGAGTCCTTGGAGCACCACCTCTACTGACTTTATTGTGGACTTACCCCCATCTCAAGGTTGCACATGTATCATGGTAGTGGTGGACTCGTTCACCAAGCTGGCTCACTTTTCCCCATTACCAGGGGTTCCCACAGCGGACAAGATGGCGGGTGTATTTCTCCAGGACATCTTTCGGTTGCATGGTATGCCAAACAAGATAATATCAGACCGCGGTAGCCAGTACACCTCCCGGTTCTGGAAGGCATTATGTGTCAGACTGGGGATTGAAAGAGCTCTCACTTCAGGATTTCACCCGCAATCCAACGGACAAACTGAACGT
The DNA here is from genome assembly GCF_040938575.1 of Ambystoma mexicanum. NCBI lineage: Eukaryota > Metazoa > Chordata > Amphibia > Caudata > Ambystomatidae > Ambystoma > Ambystoma mexicanum. The sequence continues at coordinate 350,964,254 of NC_090934.1, forward strand.
TTGAATGGGACTCTAGAGCAGTACCTACGGTGCTTTATCAATTCCCAACAGGATAACTGGTACACATTACTCCCACTCGCAGAATTCTCCTATAATAATTCTGTACATTCTGCTATTGGGTGTAGTCCTTTTTTTTGCACCTATGGATACCATCCTCGTTCTATTCTCCCTGTCTCTGGTCTTTCTTCTGATTTGCCAGCTGTCGATTCATCCCTCTCTCTTCTCAAGGAAACTCACAAGAAGGCACAGGAGGGCCTTCGATCGGCTCAAGCGCGCTATTGCGTTCAAGCCAATAAACGTCGTCGGCCAGTTCCAGGGTGGGAGGTAGGAACCAGAGTCATGCTTTCCACTAGATACCTCCCTCGTTGGGTCCATCCCTCCAAGCTGTCTCCCAAGTTCCTAGGGCCATATGAGATAATACAAAAGATCAACCCAGTGGCCTTTCGTTTGCGATTACCCACAAACCTAAAGAGGGTTCACCCTGTATTCCATGCCTCCCAACTCGTCTTTCCAGGCTGACCCCTGGGCACGTCAGGCAAATCAAAACCCGATCCCTCGGGGTTCCTCACAGACGGAGTTTGAAGTTGCCCAACTCTGTGACTCAAGATATCGTAGGGGTAGACTAGAGTATTTGGTCAAGTGGAAAGGCTATCCCTCCTCGGAAAATTCCTGGGAACCCATCACTCACATTAATGCACCTTCCTTGCTTTGCAAGTACCACTTTTTTCACCCGGGGAAGCCGGGGGTGGGGCCTATCGGAGGGGGCATACTGTCATACCATGTAGTACCTGGCGTTTGTGGAGCCGATGGCGACGCGGACGCTAGTTTCGTTCCGTTCAGCCTCCGCTTAGCCACGCCCCCTTTCCTGTGTTTCTCTCTTCTGCCCTGATTCCATTGGTTGTGACGCTCCCCGGCTCAGTCTTAACCAGCTCTTTCCGGGTCTGGGATGCGTCGCAACGCTTCCGGGTTTCGGACCTTCAGCGCCTTGCCTGCTGTTCCCGTTCGCCTCCCTTTTGTTCGTGCCTTCAGCTCTTTCCCCTGTGTGGAACCTCGCGCCTTTTCCTGGCGCCTCTCCTCTCGTCTGGTTCCCCACTGCACCGGTCTTTTCTTTTTCTCCTTTCCCGTATTTTTTCTCGTACCCGCCTTCTCCTTCTCCTTCCCGCCTTTTACCTCCCTTCCTCCCTTCTCCGTTCTACGCTTTCCTTTCTTCCCCTTCTGGTTTCCTTGTTTTCTCATATTCTTCCTTTCGGGGTTTTTCTCCCGCCAGACTCTCCTGTTTTCTGGATACCTCTGCCCTTGCCCTACAGTGTACCGGATCCTTGCCTGTTCTCTGGACTGCCTCTTCTTGCCGTCTTGGATACCTGCCTATTTGCTTACCGTGTACCGGATTCCTGCCTGCCTTTTTGGACTGCCTTCGCTTACCGTTTGGGAAGATTGGTTGATATCAGGCGCCTTTGTTTGTTCTTGGCTGGCCTTGGACTATTGCCCTTCCCGGGTACCATTCCACGGAGTACCCCCAGATCTCCTGTTCTACACACCCTTCCAGAGATTCCCAGCGGTACCACAACCAACGAACACCATAGAATTCAGGGGTTTTTAGTGCCTCGTAGGCTTTTTCCCCTCCTGGGCGATTCCGGGAGAGGAGCCCCCTGGTCCTCCTTATTGGAGACACGGTGGCTTCCTTTCGGAGTCGTCCCTACCTCCATTAAAAAAAAAAGGAACCTTCACGGAGAAGAGAAAAGAAGGGTACCTGGAAAGAAGAAGAAGGTGAGAAGTTAGGGGAGGGGGTAACTTCAGAGTCTGATTCATCTGACAAAGAGATCACTGATTCCGGTGACAATATGACACAAAAAAAAGGCTTTGAACAGCTCATCCTGCAGGCAAACGCGCAAAGGCGGGACTTTGCCCGCTGTCTTGGACTGGTTGATGGCAGGACGCGAGGCTTGGGCCATACATTTGGGACATTCCTGCAAAATACAGGACGGTGGACCAACCTAAATCCAATCTATGGATTGAATGTGCTTAAAATTATGATCATTCAGTTTGACAAGAGGAAAAATACATGGCCACTAAATTACAGGATTTGCATCGAACGGGTCTTTGGGCTAAACGTTGCTGCTGTGAGCCAGTTCACAACAAAGCAGTGACTATTTCCCCTTCCCCCCACACTCTGGCCTCTTAACAAATTGCATGTGGACTGAAGGGCAATGTTAGAGCCTCATCATGATCTGGCCATAATACCAATCATTACACTGCACCAAAGGTGCATCTAGGGGCTGTGGTTGTCTCAAACCGTACAGGCAGCTTGTCTGCTTCTCCCCTTGGCACTCTTGCTCTCCCCCCTTGCCACTAAACCTAAATCCCCTCAGCAAGCAAATGCAAACTGCTTGCATTTTCTGTCTGAAAGCCTTCAAAGTAAAAATCCAAATAATACATGCCTTGCCACCGCAAGCCCGATTTCCCTCAGCAGATCAGGAATGTATGAAGCTTACTTCTTTGGGGAAAAGCCCAGTCTGCTTGTAGCCCCTATCTGGCATATACTGCTACCGCCCAACGAGCATATTTGAACAAGTTTGTGTGCACACACCTGGCTATGTTATTGCCCATGTAAGGCTACCTATTGAGGTGGGTGCCATATTTTGAGTATATTTCACGTTTCATTCTTTGGTTGTCTAATCAGTGCCACGTTTATCGTATAGCCACAGTCGGCGGCGGAGGGGGGTTTGGAATAATTACAACTTGTATCACTATTATCGTAGGCTAAAGTATACTTTTCAGTTTACACAACTCAATGTTTTGTGATATCTAAATTATGCAACAAAATGTGAAAAAACATTTAAAAGTATGCCTTGGTAAAATGTAAAAGTACGCGTTTCGCTTATGACATAAATGAGTGTCAAGTGTTTTGTACAGCCGCTCTGCCTTTTAAGTTACAGACTGGAGTATGGTTTTTGAATCGATGGTGGAGTAGGGGCAGATTACCTCTGTGTTGACTAGGAGTGGCTTTGTGGTATCGGAAGGGGCTTCCACTGGCGCAATGTTGTGGTTGTGGATAGTCTGCGCTGAGGTAGGCTGCCTGGGTGATGCTAAATATGTGCTGCATGGTAGTGCTATGTATGTAAGACGTGTGAAATCCAGTGTCCTTACTGGAAACTGAATTTAATTGGCGGTACCTACTGTAATCATTCAGGACAATGAAGGCGATTTGTCAAACCAGGTACATAAAGGTAAAATACCTTTACAGGTGGCCGTGTGTTAGGTGACTGTTTCTACACAATGGTTTGTTGTGTTTGTTGCTTTACACCACAGTAATACAGTCTCGTAGCACTGGGCATTATGCATGTTTGCAAACAAAAAAAGGCTTCTATTTCCTGCACCCACACCTTTATTTTTATTGACGTGATCCTGAAATATTTTGAAATGCGTTTGCTGTGCTCACCTGTTATTTATAGGCATAGCAATGTTAATGTTTTATATAGTTTTTTCCGTGGGCAATTTTTTTTCTTCACCTTTTGGTTTTATTTAGTTTTGCAAAGGAATTTTGATGTTAAAACCTTACAATTACAGATTAAAAAATAAATAGAAGATAACACCAATACCTACAACTACCCCTGGTACTGCTGATCCCTTCTATGTTTGGGTTCCAAGGCCTCCACAAATGAACAAGCTACTTTTAATCCCCTCGTTCCTCCTTCCGCTCTTAAACGGCCCCACTGACCCCCATGACACTCCACCTGTGCCCCACCTAATTCTCCACCCCCTGCTACCCCGTCTGCGGGTCTGGGTTCATATATCTAGCAATAAAGGGGTACCAAGTCATCTCTATGGACCCAGGCCTTCCGGGAAGCCCTGCCATGATCCTTTCCATCGTGTAAATGCTCTTGGCCACATTGGACCATTCACTCCTATTGGGTGTGTTCATTTTTCCATTTGGTGGCATTGCATGCCCTTGCAGCCAACAGTAAACATGCAGCCATTTTTGGAAGCCTGGAGTATTCCCCGTCCACCTCCTCTATCCCAAAGGAAGCCAGCAAGTTTTTTTTTAAAAATAACTCTGGGTACCCCTTCTAGGTCTCTAATCCATCCAAGGACCTCATCCCAGACACCACAACCACATTTGCCAATAACCGGCTCGCTCTTCACAACCCTGCCAGCATTTAGGACTCGTATCGGGGAACATTTTTGACAGTCTTGCCACCTATGGAGGAGCTTGATGGAGTGCTGTCTATACTGGCAAGATAACAACGTTTTGGTAACCCCCTGCACAGTCTGTTCCTGAGGGTCTCACCCACTTCTATCCCTAGATCTCTTTCCTATCGCCCTCTCAAGTTCTCTGTGGTCTGCCCCCCCCCCCCCGCCCCAACCAAGGCCCCATACATGACTGATATTAACCCTCTCATTATTGTACTCATGTCCAACAGTTTCTCGAACAGGGTCTCTCCCTGTCTTATCTCTAATATCCGGATCCGTGAGGGCCACTTTTAGCTGCAAAAAACAAGAAAACCAGGAGCTTTCCTATGCCCGGGGCCTCCTCTAGATACATAATGCTGATGAATGTGCCCCCCCCCCCTAAAAAGCTGCCCTATCCTTTCGAGACAAGCCTTGAACCATTCCCGAAATCTTCCCAGATTGGGTATGGTATCTCGGACTCCCAGTACCCAAAGGTGACCCAGGGGCGACAGCCATTTGGTGACCCTCTTCATACCCGCCCTGGTCTCCAGATGTCCTATATAGTTCCCAGGATGGGGTGATGCTGAATTCTCCTCTGCAACTTATCCCTGGGTACCCACAGCCATTCCCCTACCGTGGCTGCGCTCAGGTGAAAGTTGTCCAGTGCGTACCCATTGTTGATCTACTTGGGAGCTCAGGTGGGGAATTAGGATTCTAAGCTGGGCTGCCATTTAATAGAGCCGGACATTGGAAAAGGCCAACCCTTCCCCTCTCCGTTGGTAGGATCAGGGTACCCCTGGGAATTCTGGCCTTCTTCCCCTGCCAGAGGAACCTGTGAAGCACCCTCTGTATCTCTCGAAAAAACAACACCTCTGGGATGTGTATGGGGAGCATCTGGAATAGCTATAGTCCCCACTGAAGGACCTCCATTTTCGGTGATTTGAGATGACCCAACCACGAGATTGTAAGCTTCTGCCATTTTGCAATGTCCGCATGTATTTTAATTATAAGTGGGGGGTAATTGCCGTCAAATAAGCTCTTTAGGTCCTTGATAAGATTAATACCCAAGTATCGCATTGCGGTCACGTTAACCACCAGCCCAAGTGGGGTGAACCTCTCCATGTCCCCGTCCCACCTCCTGTCCAGGGGCAAGAGAACTGACTTAGCTCTGTTAATTTTCAGCCCGGCCATGGGTCCATAATGCTCAATCAATCGAAGGGCCGTCGGTATGGAGACCAGAGGTTTGCTCGCATGTAGCAGAATATCGTCTGTGTATAGGGCTTCCTTATAATCCACCCTTCCCTATGAAATGCCCACCACCCCCGGGTTGGCCGTCCGTAATCCTCTGGGCAAGGGGTTATATTGACATGGCATAGTGTAGGGAAGAGGGGACAGCCCTGCCTGGTTCCCCTCTCAAGCTTGAACCACCGTGAGAACTCTCCATTCACCATGACTGAGGCCATTGGGGATTTGTGCACTGCCATGATCTCACGAAGGAGCCTTTTCGCCCATCCCAAATTTAACTAGGACCACCCTAAGAAAACCCCACTGGATCAAATGCCTTTTCGGCATCTATTGAAAGAAGGGAAGGGTCACCCCTCATATCTTGAGATGTGTGTATCGGATATAATGTCTTCCTCATTGTATCTACCCCCTGTCGCCCCTTGATGAACCCCACTTGGTCTGACTGAATTAGTCTTGGCATGTACCCTTCCTATCTCGTGGCTATCACCCTGGTGTATAGCTTGATGTCTGTATTAAGCAGGGAGATCGGCCGATATGCTCCGCCCCTGCGATGATCCCTACCCTCTTTGGGAATCCCTGTGATAAGAGCGAGGGCGAAGAATTCCTGGGCCCGGCCTGTGGTGAGTATGTGATGAACAACCTGGTCAGAAAAGGGGAGTTAGGTGGGAAGGAATGTTTTATAGAATCCCGCGGTATAACCATCTTCTCCCGGAGCCTTCCCCAGGGGTATCCGTGTCACTGCCTTACTAACATCCTCCTCTGTTAAGGGTGCCTGCAATGCAGAGGATTCTTCCTCGGAGTTTGGGCAGATTAATGGACCCCCAGTTAGGCATCAATATCCTGAGCTTCAGGATTCACCTCTGAGGCATACAACTTCTAGTCGAAGGCTGCAAAAGCCTCTGAAATTCCCTCTTGTGCGGCTCTCTGCCCCGTCATCTCCCTCAATTTCCACAACCCACCTACCTGTTCGCTGGCCCCTCAACCACGCGGCCAATAGGGAGTCTGCCTTATCCCCTTTCTCGTAGAACTTTTGTTTCAGGAAAAGGAAACTACGGATAACCTCCCCTCCTCCAAGAGTCTCAATTCCTCCCTCTTACTCCTTGCCTCCTGTATGCTTTCCTCCCGACTCCCTCGAGGGTCATGAGCTTTTGCGCCCAGGTGTCTTATCTCCTCCCTTAATCTTCGTTCCACTAGTGCCCTTGTCCTCTTTTTACGGGCACCTTCCCGAATTAGGATCCCCCACCAGGTTGCCTTCTCTGCCTCCTAAACAATTCGCTTATCCACCACCCCATCATCATTAATCTTGAAGTATTCCGCTATCTCCTCGTTCATTTCTGCAAAGAACCTGGGGTCCTTCCAAAGTGAGTACAAGGCATAAAATAAGCGGTGTCTCATAGCAGTCTGCTATACAATTCTGTAATTTGCTAATCAAATGGACATGTGTGTAGCAAAGTTAGCTATTTAAGTTGCCCTCTTCAATGAAAGCACAGCTCACCCTGCATTCCTCTTACCCTCTGTGCTCTCTCCACCCTCTTTTTCTCTGTTCAATTCAAATGCTACTGGAGAGAAAGTGCAGCAGTTATCATTTACACCACTCTTAAGTGCCAAAGGTATGTGTGGGAGTGGTAGGGAGCAATTTCCTTTTCTTTTTCAAAGAATTGCAATCCAAAAGTACTCGGAATGATACTTTTATCAAGCTTTTTATATCCTGCCTGGCAAAAAGATGTGTCAACTTTATATTTTTTTTAAAAGATAGTCGTGCAATTCCATTCCTAAAATGTAAGTTGTTACATAATGTATAATTACAGTATTGATACTGTAAAACACTGCATCATCTCCATGTTTTACAGTAATGTTTAGGTTAGTGTATCTAAATGTCATTGTCGACTATATTTCATCTTGTTGGGGAAGATGCATTATATTGATGATTGTGCACTTTAAAAAATGTACATGATCGCATGCATTTGATGACAAGCCTTGTTCTGTAACCTGCAGGTTGCATACATCTTGCAACTGATGCTCAACCAATGAGTTAACCCATACTCCTTGACATTCTATATCACTCTGTTGCTTTATACTAGGTACCCTGAAAGTCAGATACTCACAAACTACAATATTCCACCTAGTTTGCCCGGTTCTCTGCCTGCTACGCAATCCACTCAGTCACTTTCTTGCCTCTTAGATAATGAATACACAAAGCAAACTAGATGTTTATGCAAAGTAGTGATCAGTAGTTCATCCAGTCTGTACATCTCCAGATCTTCTGCAATACCAAACACTGTACTTAGCCTGCAGAGCTTGCTTTGCTTTATGCTTATGATTCCATTATATATTACCACCCGTGGGAGGCAACTGGCCAAACTGTTTTCATAGCCTTTTTAAATCATATCTATTTATTCGTGTCCATTCATGCAGCTAACCTTTTACATTTTACAGACTCATCTATGGCTCACAAAGTCTTTTCGCCCACTCAAATAGATTTAATGAAGGGCGAGTAGCATTTACAAGATAAGTTTGACTTGTATTTAACATTTACTTTGTTTTGCAGTAAATACCAAATAAAAGCTTCACTGTGCATGGCTGGCATCTGGGGTCAGCAGTGTACCATGAAGTGGGTTTGTAGTAAATCGCTTTTTAAATTTGTTGTCCTCCGTTCCTATGGGTCGAGTACATTTCTCATTAGGTTGAATAGACCTGCAGGTGTAGCTGAAATTTAAAGAATTGTCAAGGCCTGACTCCTCTCACTAATGTCTGCTTCAGCGGTACGCATAACTGCTGTATTGTTGCTCATTTCATGTCCTGGATACAAATAACATGTGGTGACATTAACAATATTAGTACAAAATTGCTAATCAAATGGGTCTGTTTGCTATTCAAAACACATTTAATTAACAAACCCTGCTAATTAATTTTTGAAAACTAATTTATGCCTTGGAGTAGTTGCATCTTCATTTGGACCCTTTTGGGGGAGAGACCCACCCAACATATATCCGCCGTCACCATGTCAGGGTCGGACCAGGAGATTGGAATGATGAGTCCCATGCTGATGTAGAGTTAGTCAATCCTTGTGTAGGTCGCATGTGGTGGGGAGTAAAACGTGTACCCCCTTATCCCCGGGTGCAAGTGGTGCCATATGTCCCTCAACCCCCAATCACCCAGTGCGTCATGAAACTTGTGCTGTCTGGGGCACGGAGGTTCCTGTGACCTGTCCCCGCGCTGAAGCCTGTCCATGTTCGGGTCCGCCCACGCGTTGAAGCCCCCGCCTCTCCTGTGATCAGGTGCCCAGAGCTTTCTACCTGGATTTTTGCCGTTGTCCTTTAAAAATTCTCAACTGCCGGAGCGTATACCGTGGTAAACGTGAACCTAGTCTTTCTAATGTCTCCCAAGACCAGTAGGCCCCTCCCCCACATCTGACCAGACCTTAGTGGCCTCCCCCTTCATTACCAGAATACCCACCCCTGCCTTTCTCATGGGGCCGGAGCCCCTCAATTCCTGCCCGACCAGCCCACATGGAACCCTCTTTTCCTCTCCCTTAGAGTACTTTGTTTCCTGGAGGAACATAACATCTAGTTCTGCCCTTCGAAATTCCCTTCCCATCCTAGGAGGTTTGGCCTCCCTAGATGGTTTGGTGGGTGTGTTCAAGCCTTTCACGTTCAGGGTACCTATTTGTAGGTGTATACCCGCCCCCCTGGGCTTATTTCTCACTGATGTACTTGTTATCTTCCGACTCTGGGACGCCAATGCTTTACCCTGAACCCTACCCATATATATCTCTGATGCAGGAACATGCCATACCAGGGGGGCACCACGCCCTGCCAACCCCCCCCCCCTCCCACCAGCATTCAACCCCTCCCTGTTGACATCACTGGATGAAGACTGAACCACTTATGGTACCCCCCCACGATGGGCTCTTTCCTACACACCACCTATTCCTGAGCCCCCCCCTACCTTCCTCCCTTTGCACCAATTATCTCCCTTTTAATTTCTTTGTTTCTTAACTCTCCCCCAGCCCCCCCCCCCCATTATATAAACCCATAACTCCAAATACGGACTGCCCCCCCACCCCCCTCAACCCATGGTGGCGAGCAGAAAGAACTACCCGGACCTGTAGATTCCAGGCTCAATACGTCGCTCTATCCATCCCACGCCTGCTCTCATTCACTTGTCGCGTGAGTTCCCATTGGTAGTGTTCAGCTTCCTGAACTTCTGTGTGCCCAAACTACGCCTTCTCTTGGATCCCTGTGTAAGCCACTGTCCTCCATCCGGTTTCCGTTCCCTTGAAGTATGCAGGGTCACTTCTTCTCCTGTTAAATCGCTCATGGCCCTCTTTATCTCTTGTTTGTGGTGAGTGTATTTACACCCCTCCGCTTCAAATGAGATGGAGAACGGGAACCCCTACCTGTATCTGATTCCTTTTTCATTCAACCACCTAGTGAGGGGCCCGCAGAGCCTACTTTTCGAGACAGTGAGGGAGGACAGGTCATGGAAGGCAATCACCCTTGCCGACCCATACAACACTGGGCCCTTCCTTCTTGCCTTTTCCAGAATTTGGAGTCTGTCGTCATAGTTGTGTAAGCCAACAAGCATGGATGTGGGGCTGCCTGCTGCACCGCCAGCCCTGTGTATCCTCTCAATCTTGACCTCGTCAATGGCCTCGTTGTCAAAGATGCTTGGTGATGGCGAATTAGGTGCTTCGCACATCCTTCTCGGTCTCCCCCTCTTTCTCAGGGATCCCAAACAACCAGAGGTTATTTCGCCTCTCGCGATTCTCTAGGTTTCCCATCTTCAGGAGGATTTCCTCCTCCCTTTTTTCTACCTCTGTGAGACGCATGTCAATTTGGGTCTCCATTGTCTCCAGGGAACACTGATTATGCTCCACCTCCTCTAACCTTTCCTCCATCTTATCAATCCTGTGGGAGAACTTGCCCCCCCCCCCAAATGTACACCCTCATGTTTCTGCTTTCCTCCAAGAGGGCCGCTACATCCTTTTTGGTGGCTCCAGCGTCTTCTCCCATCGTTGAACTATTGCCACGATTAGGCCTTCTCTCCCCTGGGACCCGTGGGGTGTACTCAAAAGGGGCCAGCCTCTCCTTTGCGTCCATGTACCTGGCCCACCTGCCTCATCCATGCTGCCCAGTACGCAGGGTGGTCCGACCTCCGTTGGGTGTTACTGTGCCCTCTGGGTGTCGATGGGGGGCCGTCTGGCAGGGGGTTGCGGGCCTGGCACCAGTCACCCGTGCCTTAGTTGCAATTTAAGTACTTCCAGGGGGGAGAGAGGCCCCTATTGTGTCCCACTGAACATCCCCTTGACCTGGTACTAGCTTGGTCGCGGCTCACCCCTCTAGGCTCCCCAGGTCCTCGGCCCTGGAGGCCCCCCTCTGTCTACCAGATAACTTCCTCTGAGTCCTCGTCTGCGGGGGACAAGTCAGTTGTGGCGGGTCAGGCACACGCCACTGTGACCAGCCCGGGGGGCCCACACCCTCTCATCTCCTTTTCGTGTGGTGTACCTCTCTCTTGTTGGGGACCCCTGGTCGCCGTGATCCCGGGTGCCACACCTTGATTTTCCTACACCCCCGTTGAGAATATTCTCGAAGCACTGAAGCTGTCCTGGATCACTTTGGTAAGGGGGGGCAGGCACATGCCCATGTGGAGTTTCAGGGGGCTCACGCCTCTCCCTCTGCACCCACTGCCCTGCTCCTCCTACGTCGTTCTGCCGCGTGGCCCCCACCACTCCCTCCGGTGGCCCCTCAGCCCATTCAACTCTCGTTATTGGGCTAACCAGCAATGGCCGAATTCACATACACCACTCTGGGGTGGTTCCCCCTACTTATCTTCCTATGTGGGCCTCTCGTCTCTCCGACCTCACGTCCTGGCCAGTGGCGGGCAGAGCTCCCACGTGGTGGTGCACCTCCGATATTGCCCTTGCCTCCTTTGCTTCTGACCCCTATTTTCCTCAGATGGAGTGTGAGGGGGGGGCCCGGGCGGGGCCTCAATGGGGGCAGATGCTGTTTTACTTCGCCCAAGGATGCCTCACCATGTTCTATGGGGAGGTGCCCGACGTTCTCTGGTCCAGAGGACAGTAGGGCACCCTATCTGGTGTTGAGGGCAACAGGTCACCTTACCCGCGTTTCACCTGTCCCTCTCCCCCTTCTCCCTTGCAGCCTACCTAGTCCCACTGGCAGTGTGCCCAGCGACCAGGAGCAGGTACAACCAGAGGGTGCTGTAGTGAGGAAAACTGGGTCTGGGGTGGGCTGGGTGCCTCCGCTGCAGTGCTCTTCGTATTCCCAGGCTCTTCCCCCCCCCCCCCCCCCCCCCGCTGAAACTATTGCTCCTCCATGGGGCCTCTCCTTCTCCCCCTGGTTCATCCTCCACAGTTCAGTTTATTTCATTTCCCTGGGCCAGACGCCGGGGGTTGGGCTCAGACGAGGGGGGGAATCCTCCCAGAAGGGCCTGCTGTCCTGGGGTGTGGGCCGCGGGTTGCCCCTCTAAAATGCCTCCTGTCCCCCTCTCCCCTCACTTGTTTATATTGCTGCTGAATGATGCATGCGGCCACGCGCCTCCGGGGTAGCTTCTCTGACGTAGTGTAGGCTTGGGGCAGGTTGCTTCTTTCACCCCCGTCATCGGGGCTGTCCGGTCTTTCGTTATGGAGCGCTCCATCGCTCCCACCAGTGCCTGCTGCATGAGGGCGAGTGCGCCCTGCCTGCTGGTGGGCGCACTACTTGTAACGCTCACCTGATTCCCGTAGAGGCGCCGGTCTTGACTGGGCGTATACCGTATCTTCAAAGGTGATGTGTAACACACGGCTGGCTCTTTGGGCTGGACCTCTGTGCACTGTATGTCTGACTCGAAGGGTAAGATGTCTGCAGATAGAAAATATGGGATTAAGGAACTGGGTTATTGAATGTCTCTCTCTTCTTCCCTTTCTCTTCTCCTGTAGAACCCCAAAGGTTAACGCTCTCACCTTAGGTAAGTGAACGCTGTGCTCTCCATCTGCCTCGGGGCAGGGTGCTGTAACCAGTTTCTTCACTGGATAAGGGGAGCAGGCCTCTTGACTTCAGAGGACTGCTGTCCGTCGTTTACTGCACGAACGGTAAGTTTCGAGTAATTCTAATGTCTTTAAAGTCTTTAGTAATGATGTCTCTTGTTTTGCAGGGTTCCGGCGATGGCGGATGACGGGCTGAAGTGAGTTGAAGATGGAGCCCGTGTGATGAATAGAAGCGCCTGGAAGCACGTAAGTAAGTGCTTGTTGCCTGCTTCACGATGTGCTCTAACTGTCTTTTTATTTTGCAGGTACAAGTTCGGAGCGGCTGCAGGGTGCCGGAATACCCACTGGGTTAGATGTGGAAAGGAGTAATGGCACGTGAGTATTAAAGTTCCCCAATGTCTTTAAACGCACCTTGTTTTGTCTTTCAGATGCGGGATGCAGCGCCGAAGGCCTCCGGAGCGTGCGAAGAGTTGGTAAGCTTTTGTCTTTCAGATGCCGGAATGCAGTGTGAAGACCTCCGGAGCGCACGAAGAGTAGGTAAGCCTTTGTCTTTCAGATGCCGGAATGCAGCGCGAGGCGTTGGTGACAGCCGATGGACCAGGTAAGTGAAGAGCTGTCACTGAAGACCGTAATGCTAACCTGTTCTTTCTTGTCTTTATAGGTGTTGCTGAAGACTGGATTCAGGATGGTAAGCCTTTTTCCTTAGGCCCAGGATCAGATGCAGAAGACACGATGAGCGTTCTGCTGCAGAGGATGCAGAATAACGCAAAGCAAGATTCATCCATCGGGTGTGGTTTAAATAGCCTCCTGTAGTGCTTAGGTGTCTCCTTCCACAGCCACGCCTAGGTAAGAAAAGAGTTCCTGCTTTCCAGAAGAGTTCCAGTGTTCTGAATCTAGGGAGTGGCTCCTGCCCCACCCAACAGGAAAAGTAGTTCCAAACAGAAGAGGATCAGAGGCTCAACTGGTAGGCAAGTAAGCAGCATGGTCTGCTGCAGGTAAGTCCACCCAAGCATTATGAGCCCGGCGCTTCCAGCGCTGGGACTGGGCATATTTATGAGCCTGGTGCCACTGGCGCCAGGACTGGGTCCAAAAGGTCCCAATTGGGACTGGTTGGCACTCGGAACCTGGGTTATGGATCTGCTTCCAAGGGAGTTGGGAAAACCCTGACCTTTTGGAAGCAGAGATCATGACACTACTTGCCCGACAAGAGTGCAGCGCGGGCTCCTCCGTGAGCGCAGGATGGCGGTGCTGCCCGCGTGCCTCAGCCCGGTCCCTGGACCTGCGAGGCTGGTTGGAGGTTTCATTCCTCCCGCCGCCTTCTCAAAACTGCGCAGCTCCACCTCCCCGCCAGCTAGAGACTCTGTTCGAGGAATACCACAGGGAGCCGGACCTTCGCTAGCTCTGTGGGGGGGGGGGTCGGGTACAGTCCCTGGGGGCCAATTAGGGGGCTCACCCTTTATCAGCCCTGGAGGTGAGCCCGACGCAGATGCGTTACCACATCGCTGTGCCCCATGGTAGCCACCCTGCTCCCCATGGTGGCCACTGTAATGTTTTTTGTCACATTGGTTAATAACCTTTAACACTTAAGACAGTATTTAATATACACACCTATTGAGAATATTTCATATGCACAGTTCAGATCAATGGTAAAAGATGAGTTAAAATATAAAATTAATTAAAACTTACATTTCATAAAACCATGTATCAGATTGATCTATCATCTAAGGTGATACTTGATTAGTTAAGTTTGTATATTAAAACATATATAAAACATTTCCTTTAAATTATTTTCATAATTTCTTCGCAGATGTAATACAGTTCAATTCATAACCATGTTTCTTCTTCATATATTAAAGAACAGCATTGGTTCATATGTATGGAGGTCTTATCTACAGAGATATTGAGGCAGTGCAGTCAGTCAATAGGTGTCTAAAACTCTAAAGTTCTTTTCCACATAACCTACATAGGCAATCTTTAGTTGGGATTTTAAACCACACACCCCTGTTTTCCAACGTTGGTAACTGATGCAACCTTAGTAAGAGGATGATTCTTCTTACTTTGGTATTCTGCAGGTTAATAATATATGCACATGCAGAGTCTACGGGTAATGTCTGCATAGAATATATCGCATAGCTAGATTTCTACAAATTTAGTTGCCAGGTTGTCCTAGGGCAAACGCAACCACCCTATTGCTTCCGGAAACATTTCTATCTTTGTGCCAAACCTTCAGGGATGGATATGTACTCAATCTGCCATCGTGATATAAAAGTATGAATAAACAGATTTGTGATTTCCTTGGCTCAACAGCAATTTGATAGCAGCTTGCAAATTTTATATCATTTTACGTGTGTATATGGAGATGAGTCCCAATTCAAAGCAGATAGCCTCTACTGGTACACTTTGCGGAAGTCCCAAAGCCGTCCTCCCAGAGCTTCCCCTCTAGTACCTTTTTAACTAAGCAGTTTCCTTGACTGAAAACACCTCAAGGCCATACGAAGCACTTGGAATCACACTTGTATTATACAGCTTCAATAGACCCTTCATCGAAAACCCACCAGATTTAGATCTAATAGACCCAATTGCTTTAAACTTAGTAATGGTCCTACATAGTACAGCTTTTGAGAGAGCCTCTTTGTCCAGTTTATTTGTTAACATTCCAACATTGGAATAACTGGATACCTCCTCTGATATGCTGTTTTGAACAGTACAATTAATCTCTTTATCGTTTTGCGATTTGCTTTAATCTGCATAAGTTTTGTTTTAGATAAGTTATTAATTAGGCCATAATGAAAGCTAGATTCATTTTCATGATTTCTAGTTTTGAATGATCCTGTGTGCCCTCATCTCTGTGCTCACTAACCCAGCCATTCTAAAATGGCGGTTGCATACCTTGCACTGGATTGCCTGGTTCTGATCACACTGTGGCCCTGATTGGAAGAGCCTTCTCTGATATGCAGCCTATCGCTAAGCCGGCAGGCGTGCTGGCCCTCCTTCCAAGGCCCACTCCTGGCCCCTGCACCCTCTGTTCTTTCTTACCAGCGCTGCTTTCCGCATTGTAGCAGCTGCGAGCAGTGCAAGCATTCCTCCCCCCTACATCGGGAGACCTCCGGAGTTCATTACATCATCCACGGAGCAGCAGTAAGCCCCTGTGGGCTTTGTTTGCATGCTCACGCTACCTTTTCATCAAAGAAATGCTTTATTTTACACCCAGGACTGTGTGCCGCTTTCTTAGGAAAAATGAAAGCTAGATTCATTTTCACAATGTCTCGTTTCGACTGATCCTGTGTACCCTCATCTCTGTGCTCATCAACCCAGCCATTCTAAGATGGTGGCCCGCATACCTTGCTCTGGAGTGCCTGGTTCTGATCACACTGTGGCCCTGATTGGATGAGCCTTCTCTAATATGCAGCCTATACGTAAGCCGGCAGGTGTGCCAGCCCTCCTTCCAAGGACCCTGTCTGCTCCCTGTCCGCTACAGGTATGCTCACTCTCCTTGCCTGTGATGCTGTGCGTGCCGCCCACAACCGCCTTGTCGCCTGTGATGCTGTGTGCCCCCCACCTCACCTTGGTCGTATGGGGTTAGGCACCATGTATCTGCCGCCATATTGACTTTGCATTTGTATGCTGCTGCTGCCGCTGCCCTGCATCATGGGTTTAGGCACCATGTATCTGCCGCCATATTGACTTTGCATTTGCTTTCTGCTGCCACTCTGCAACATGGGGTTAGGCTCAATGTATATGCCGCCAAATTGACTTTGCATTTGTATGCTGTGCCGCCCTGCTACATGGGGTTAGGCACCATGTATCTGCTGCATATTTGACTCTGCGCTCCTGTGCTGCTGCCACCCTGCAACATTGGTTAGGCACTATGTATGTTTCTGTAAGCACTTATGTAACTAAACCGTCTGTAACAGCGCCACGATGCCCAAGGGCTGTTGGGCGCTGTATAAATGCAAATAAATAAAAATAATTGTTGTTCGGAGTACCTTTCTAGTATTCAAGCTGTGTTGCAATCCTAACGCAGTCTGGTCAAAGATTACAATGTTGTCTGCGTGGGAGAGCCATGCAAAAAGACGGGTCACAATCCGTGGAGGGTGGTTATTAAAGTTTTTTTAAAAGCTCCTTCAAGGTCCGAAATGTATATTAAAAAATACCAGAGCAAGTGTGCAGCCTTGTTTTAGACCATATTTGACAGGCATCTGTTCGCCAACTGTACCTTCTTGATCCACACTGTGTTATCAGCATACAGAGATTTTGCAAAATATAATATTTGAGGATGCACACCACCTTTTGCCACATTCCCCCCCAGAGACGCTGTCGAGCAACCATATCGAAAGCCTTGCTAAAATCAGGCTTTTACATATATAAAGTGCTTTAGTCTTTGATAGTAAGATGCTATATATACAGTGCATTGACATCGAAATGTTAAGTGCTATAGACCTTTCTGAACCCATATTTGGTTACTAAAAATCCTCTTTTCGTCTATCCACATGTTTAGGTAGCTCAGACGAAATTTGCTTAAGATTTTGGCACTTGAATCTATCATTGCCAAGATTCTATAATTGGCTGGAGAGTCTCTTGGGCTCTTTTTGTATACTGGGATCAGCACTGACATTCTCCAGGATTTGGGGATTTGACCAGTATGCACTATCTCGCTGAAGATGACATACAGTATACTGGCCCATACTTTTACATTGGTCTTATACAGTAAGTTTGGGAGGCCATCAGGACCAGGTGCTCTAGAGACCTTCGTGTCTCCTATACACTTTTCAATGTTGTTCTTTGTAAACTTAAGTATTCTTTTTCTCCTAAGTTTAGATATCTATTATTTCCTTCAATAATTTGTTCACGATAATGGAGTGATGGTATATATACTTTCCACGTAGCATTAGTAATCAGATTAATTTCCATGATGCCTAACGTGCCAGATGTGCCAAAACTTAGCATTTCATTCTCCTTTAAAGCCAAATACATTAGTTTCCATTGGGTTGAGGCCATGGACCCTCTATGCAGCCTATACCAGTTTTTAAATTGCATTTTCAATTTTCTTTCTCGGATCGATCTAATTTCAGGATCTTGTACATTTCTTTTTACCAAGCATATATTAGTTCTTGTCTGCCATAAGTTGATCATTTGCATTTCTCTGCAGGCAGTTAGGAAAGGTTGTTTTATTTTGGAACTTCGCAATTTCATGTAGAGACTCCTGCACAACTGTATAATCTTCTATATTATCAAAAATAGGGACAGTCATTCATACGATTTCCATTCTTGTTTATGCAATAGTCACCTTCCAGTTTCTACCTTATAATCTTGACACCTATTGCAAGGCAGACTTCTAAAACAGCATGATTGCTGAGTTTATTAGCAATGACCTTGAAACTGCTTACATGTGCAAATCCTGGGAGTTCTGTTGATATAAAGTAAATCCAGGAAGATTGCAAACCATTCGTCACAAGTATAATACACATTTTTGTATCTACGTTAATCATTTTGAATAGTTGGCAACCCCTGATTAGTGATGGCGAAGGGTTGCCATCCATATATCTTCTTCCTCCTGGTCCAATGGCCCACACCTCAAATTCATTACTAATATACGACTAGTCTTTTAGAATTACAACCAGCTTATCAAGGAACCGAAGACGCTGTTTATTTAAGTCGCCTATGATTTAGTAATGGGGGTAAGTGAGTTTTCAAAACTATCAGCAAGTTAATTTTGGTTTATTACCAATTCTGTATTACCGTTTCCTGGTGGGTTGTAAACATTTATCAGCAGAAATGCATCTTTTACTCCCCATCAGTGGGGTTACCACCATGATGGCCAATGCATAGTCTGATCGACTAGCTCGTAGATGGTCTAAGGCCCTCAGGTGGGTCGCGACAACAGTGATCAGGTCCCCAAACAGTCTACCAGATTTATTTTTACATGCAGGCGCTTTTTACGTAGTATAGCCATCTAGCCTTGAAACACTTGTGTATAGGTGCGTAACAAATGCCATATCGTATATCATAAATAAGTTTTCCCTCAACCAGGTTACTTGCATTAAAATAATGTCGGCAGCAAGTAGCAGATGTATACCTGGGGATTGGACATAAAAGAATGATAGCCCCTAGTGTTCCAGGACCTGATTTGGTGCATGTCGCCATAAGCACGCTTCATATTTGCTGCATTGCTGTCAAGCTTTCACTGTGAAACCTGTAATTGTCATTTACAGCAAACTGTGTTTGCATCCGTACAGGAAAGCTTGTTTCTCCAGCATGGGGTCTGGCATGGATTCACATGCTCATGAATATTCCCCGTCAGGCTGGGAATCCTCGGTAAAGAAAAAAACCAGTATCGGTTTCGTTTCTGATCTGTCTTTCGTAGTAATAACCAATCACTGGTCTCTGACCACAGCAATGACTGCCCTCTACCTAAGCACCGCCTCTGGCAGCCATCTTCAGATTTTTACCGCACGTTCATGTGTTGGGATCCTCGTGCGATTGCTCTCAAGCGTTAGTGCTATTTTTTCACGTTTTTTCTCAAAAACTTCGTTTTTTTCGGTCAAAAGAGCCTCAAGCTCCACCAACTCTCCATCCGATCAACGGGGACCCGTGTCGGATTCGTCTGCGCCCCTCAAGGGTGAAGATTTCGTCGAGCTACGCTTTTGGAGGACTCCAGAAGCTTCTCAGGCCCGGACATGGCCCAGGAGAAGGGAAGCTTGACGCCCGGAAAGCTGTTCAGGGTCTGCCCTGGATGCCAGCTGCAGAACGTCTTTAAGGAGGACGAACACTCCTTTTGTCTCTACTGCTTACATGAGGACAAGACGCACGTGGAGAAGGACTGTGCGTTTTGCGGCAATATGTCGGAGCGGACCATGAAGGACCGCCATCAACGTCTCGCCAACTGGCTGGAAGGTAAGAGCCCGTCAGGCGAGAAGAAGAGGAAGAAATCCGAGCGGTCTTCTAAGACCTTTGAAGACGCCCCGGCGACGGGGGTCCAACACAAGGCCAAGCACCGCGAGTCCGCTGGCACTGGGAGCGCCGAACGGTCGGGCTCTACGGGCGCCAGGCAGGGCGCACCCTCCCCGGCACCTTCAGCCACGAGCCAACGCTCTGGGTCGGGTAAGAGGAAGGGCGAGCACCCGGCGAAGCTCCTGGAGAGGCCCCGGTCGAGCTCGAAGGCCCCATCGGAGGGGGAGCGAGGCAGTGTTCCCCCCCCCCCCTCAAGGTTAAGGCGGTGAGCGCACCTAAGGTGGTGAAGGCCTTAATCCATCCGGCCAAGCCCTCTATCGATACTGTCGCGGCGGCCCTGGCTCAGCCTGTGGAGGCTACACCAGTGGTGGCGACCTCGGGGCTCAGAGTCTCCCTGCCTCCTCGGAGGGAGTCCTCTTTTGTGCCCATCGATAGGACCCCCGTGAAATCCCCGGCGGGGAAGAAAAAGGGGGGGGGGCAGGGCGTCGTCGTAGATTCGGCTTCAACCTCGGAGGAAGAGCTGATCGAGGTCTTAAGCCACGGCCTTGGCGTGGAAGAAGACCGGCCCGTCGGGATGGATCCCGACACAGGTGACAACGACATCGTCGAGGGTGCCGACGGGGCCCCTGATCGCCCGTCGGATTCCCCTCTGCCAGCGCCGCAAGACAACTCGGCGGCCATTTTGTTGGCTATACAGTCCTTATGCTCAGAGATAAGGACGAGACTACCGTTGCCGATGGAGGAACCTCTCCCGTCGGGGGATCCTGAACCGGGACCTTCTGGTGTTCCCCCGCCCAAGAAAAGAAGGATTCACCCTCCACCTCCTTTTCAGCCGTCGCGCCCCGTCCAGCCCTCCTCCCCGTCCACCCTAGGGGATGATACGGGGACTGACACGGCAGCGACGGGTACGGACGACGAGGTATACGACGAGGATCTACCGTCGTCACCTCCCACCAGGGCTTCTCCGCCCGACGAGATTGGATCGTTCCACTCCATGATCGCCAGGGCATCCGAGCTTTTCCAACTCTGCCCTGAGGAGAAGAAAAAGGAAGGATTCCTTTATCAACGGCGCGAGGCCAAGAGGAAGACGGTCCTCGCGGTGCCTCTACTGGACGACATTTGGGATGAGGGCCTCGCCCTCCTCAAGAACCCTTCGATGACGCCAACTAGAAGAGACCGGTACGAGAAGAAGTACCGGGTCCTGGACGCGGCCCCCCTGTGCCTCCGGGCGCAGCCTACCCCGGACTCCGTCGTCTCCGCGGCGGCCAGGAAGAAAGCGAGGGGGGTGCGGCCTCCACATCGACTTCCCCACCGGACGGCGAGGGAAAGAAATTGGACGCTATGGGACGCAGGGTCATCTCGTCTGCAGCGACGACGATTAAAGCGGCCAACGCCTTGGCTATCGTGGACCGCTACGACAGGGAGCTATGGTACAAACTGGCTCCCCTGCTGGACTTCCTACCGGACGACAAGAGGGCGGATGCCCTGGAGATCCTACAGGAAGGTGAGGTGGCGTCGGACCACGCCATCACTATTGCGACGGACATCGCCGACACTGGGTTTCGCCAGTTGGGCAACGGCGTGTGCCTTAGGCGGCGTGGATGGCTCAAGGCTACGGACTTCCGTCAAGACGTACAGACCAGAGTCCTGGACATGCCGTTCGATGGGAACAACCTGTTTGGGAAAACAGTGGACGATTCCCTTCAGGCCATTAAAGCGGACACTGAGACGGCCCGGGCCCTTGGGGTTCTGCAGCAACGACGGACGCCCTTTCGGAGCAGCGGAGGCAAAAGTTCCGGCGGCGGTTTCTCCACCTACCGTCAAGCGGCCCGCTTGTCTCAGGAGGCCTACAGAGGACGAGGCAAGTCTGGCGGACCCCGCCGTCGTCGCCAAGGAGGTCAAGGCGGCAAAGCCTCGTCGAAACAGGATTGAACCGGCCGTGGGGTCGGGCCCCCACCGAAGCACCCCGGTGAGAGGCCGGCTGGCGAGCTTTGTCAGCGTGTGGGAGTCCATCTCCACCGACCGTTGGGTGCTGGACGCCTTAGCCCGGGGCCACGCGCTCGAGTTTCAAAGAAGGTGCCCGGGTGCCCCCCCCCGTGGCCAGGAAAGAGCTTCACGTCCCTCAGCTTCTCCTGGAGGTAAAGGCGATGCTCAGGAAGGGCGCCATCGAACTCGTCCCAAAGAGGCTTCGGGGCTCCGGAGTTTACTCGAGATACTTCCTCGTGAAGAAGAAGAGGGGAGGATGGCGCCCCATCCTAGACCTGCGACGTCTGAACAAGTTCATCAAGGCGCAGAAGTTCCGGATGGTCACCCTCCAGCACGTCCTGGGTCAGCTGGAGGAAGGAGACTTCCTGTCGTCGTTGGATTTGGAGGATGCCTACTTCCATATTCCCATCCTAAAGGGGCACCGAAAATTCCTCAGGTTTGTGGTCCAAGGGCGTCACTACCAGTTCAAAGCCCTCCCCTTCGGACTACGGTCGGCACCCAGGGTATTCACCAAGTGCCTTGCACCGGTGGTGGCGCAGCTGCGCCGCGAGGGGATCCACGTCTACCCCTACCTGGACGACTGGCTCATCCGAGCCAAGACGAGGGAGCTCGCCGTGGAGCACACGGCAAGGACCGTCCAACTTCTCACGGACCTGGGATTCTCCGTGAACTACGCCAAGTCCCACCTGGTACCCGCGCAAAACGCACTGTTTCTCGGAGCGAAGCTCGACACAGTGTCCCTTCTGGCCTCCCCGTCGGAGGAAAGGACCAGGTCCATCCTGGGCAAGGTACAGCGGATGTTGGTTTCCGACGCGGCCAAGGTGAGGTCCATCAAGTCCCTCCTCGGAATGATGTCTTCTTGCATCTACCTCATTCCCATGTGCAGGCTCCGGATGCGCCCGTTGCAGGAGTTCCTGGACGCGCGCTGGATCCAAACGACGGGCGGCTTCGAGGAGAGGATCACACTCGACGAGAGTTTCCGCCGAGCGGTCCGGTGGTGGGGCACCCGCGCGCATCTGACGGCGGGCATGGACTTCCAGACCCCAGACCACCAGGAGACAGTGACCACGGATGCCTCCCTGGAAGGGTGGGGAGCGCACACCGAAAATCTGCACGCGAGAGGCCTTTGGCTCCCGACAGAGAAGTCCCTCCATATCAACGTCCTGGAGCTCCGTGCAGTGTTCTGGGCCCTCAGGTCCTTCCTTCCGTCCCTCAAGGGCAAGGTGGTGAGGATCTTCACCGACAACACCACCACCATGTTTTACATCAGGAAACAGGGCGGAACCAGGTCCCCAGCACTGTCCAAGGAGGCGCAGGACCTGTGGCATTGGGCCGTCGCCCAAAGGATGTTTCTGGTGCCGTTTCATCTGGCAGGGATAAAAAACACCATCGCCGACTCACTCAGCAGGGAGCTGCGCTCGTGCCACGAGTGGGAACTACGGCAGGATCTAGCGGATCGCCTCTTCCGACGGTGGGGCACATCCCAGATCGACCTGTTTGCGGCGACGAACTCCAAGTGCTGGAGGTTCGCCAGCAGGTTTCCCCAGGCGAGGAGCATGGGCGATGCTTTCTCGTTCCCCTGGGAGGGCCTGTTCCTCTACGCGTTCCCTCCTTTGCCACTGCTAATCCGGCTCGTCAACCAGCTCAAGAGGTCACGGTGCAGGATGATCCTCGTCGCACCTGCGTGGCCGAGGCAGATATGGTTCCCGGACCTTCTGGACTTGTCAGCGTCCCCGCCAATCAAGCTGCCGGTGGACGCGGATCTACTCTCCAGGGAAGGAGGCGCCATCCTCCACCACGACCCGAAATCGCTGAACTTGCAGGCCTGGCTCCTGCAGCGCTAGAGTTTGGAGGATACGACATACCGGCCGACTGCAGAGAGGTTCTTGCAAAGGCCAGGGCGTCCTCGACTCTTAAATGCTACGGACACAAATGGAAGAGGTTCTCTGTCTGGTGCCACGCACAGAAGATTAACCCTCTACGGATTACGGCTCCCCAGGTACTGCCGTACCTGCTGACGCTGGCCAAAGCTGGACTGGCACACGCGTCCATCAAGATTCATCTTGCTGCGATCTCCCGATACACCAGAACCACGGGGCGGACGTCCTTGTGGTCCCATCGTCTGGTGAAAGAGTTCATGAAGGGACTGTTCAGATCGTTCCCACCGGTGAAGGCTCCGGCCCCGGCGTGGGAGCTCAACGTGGTGCTGACCAAGCTCATGGGACCTCCGTTCGAGCCTCTGCACTCGGCCCCGTTGAAGTTTGTCGTGGAAAACAGCATTTCTTGTGGCCATCACCTCCGCACGACGGGTGGGAGAGATCCAGGCCCTTTCCTGCAAGGCCCCGTACTTGACTTTTCACGACACGAGGGTAGTGCTCAGGACGCACCCCTCCTTCATGCCCAAGGTACCGTCGGACTTCCATCTCAACGAACCCTTGGTGTTGCCTGTGTTCTTCCCGTCGCCTTCGTCGCCGGCTGAGAGGACTTTGCACTCGCTTGATGTGGCTAGAGCGCTGAAGTTCTACGTGGACCGCACAAAGTGTTTTCGGAAGACGTCACAACTCTTTGTGAACTTTGGACCTGTCAATCGGGGGAAGGCTCTCTCGAAGGCTTCCATTTCCAGATGGCTCTCCGGCTGTATCATGTACTGTCATCGGTTGGCAAACCGACCGCTGCCTGGCCGTCCGAGAGCCCATTCCACCAGAGCGATCGCAGCTACCACGGCGTTCCTTTCTGGTGTGCCCCTGCTGGACATATGCAGGGCTGCTACGTGGAGGTCGACGCACACCTTCACGAAATTCTACTGCGTCGATCGGGATTCCAGGGAGGAGTCCAGGGTCGGCCAAGCAGTGCTGCGCAACCTGTTCGCCTGAGGTGAGCCTGGTGAGGAGGTAAGATGCTTAATGTTGAGTTTGATGTAATGCTTAATGTTGAGCCTTTGCCACCTCCCGTGGTTGTGCATGTGTGTACTGCTATGTATTCTTTATTCATGAGCATGTGAATCCATGCCAGACCCCATGCTGGAGAAGGAACAAGTTACTTACCTGTAACTGTTGTTCTCCAGCATGGGTCTGGCATGGATTCACATGCAAACCCTCCCGCCTACCCCTCTGCGGCTCTTCACTTGGTCATACTGCCACTTCACGTGCTTCCAAATCTGAAGATGGCTGCCAGAGGCGGTGCTTAGGTAGAGGGCAGTCATTGGCTGTGGTCAGTATGACGCAGAGACCAGTGATTGGTTATTACTACGAAAGACAGATCAGAAACGAAACTGATACTGGTTTTTTTCTTTACCGAGGATTCCCAGCCTGACGACGGGGAATATTCATGAGCATGTGAATCCATGCCAGACCCATGCTGGAGAACAACAGTTACAGGTAAGTAACTTGTTCCTTACCTCCCTGTCCCCTACTTGTAGACCATGAATGCTAGACTCTGCCTAATATAGGCTGCTAAGGGTTCCAATGCTAGATTAAAAAGAAAAGGTGACAATGGCTGGAAGGTTAAGAATTAATGTTAACCTCTTGCATTGCTTTGGGCAACCTTCCAGACCATTTTTCTTCACCTCCCAGTTACAAAAGGGGAAAGACCATATTCAAATCGAGCTTGGTCCAACCCCATGTTTTGGAGGGATACAAAAATGCAATCGCAACATGTTTCCTAAAAGTGGAGTAAGGATTTAAGGACATTCACAACAAAAATAAAATGTCACGAATAGGGATTAAAATGTGAAAAACACAAATATTCTGGCTGCAGCACATGCTCTCCTCCTACCTCTCCGTATCGGTCAGTCCTGTTTCGTCCTCTAACAAACTAGCACAACCTACAGAGAGCCAGGAAGTGTGCTCGGGCTTTTATATGGCTACCAAAATCTTACTAGAGAATCTTGGGTTTCAATTGCCCTTTTCTGTATTTTGTTGGAGGATCAGCGATATGTGTATTATCACTGATTTATTTTTGCACTATCAAACATTAATAGCAAACATTATAAGTATCACACCATTAGTACTCTATCGTGTTATTACTGGAGCCTCAAAAGGCTTGCATAATAATCATGACACTTCACAAGCAGCAAAATCTTGTTTGGAGAGAACCACAAATTCTTATGTTTCCGTTGTGATGCTCTTAAAAACGTGTACATTTTACCCAGAGTTATGTGAATTTATAAGCTACGCAGTGACTGCCAACCGCCACAAAGTAAAATAATATGATGCAATTTATAAACTGTCAACCTGTACAATTTGGGGTAAATGCCGATAATATGGCCTGCTTTTGCCTAGTCCGTGGAGAAAGCAGATGGAAAAGGAAATGTCTTCTAAACCTACACCCACCCCCCTTTTTTCTTAGAATCGCCCACAGAACCACTACCACCCTCTTTCCTGCCAAGGCTCCCTTCACCATCACCTCCAGTTCCCTCCCCATGACCACCTACAATATATGCGATTCTAGAGTACCCTGCACCTCCCATTTGAAGCATTGGGTGCAATGCTGTGGCCTTTGTCCATTTTTCAACCACATGCATGTGATAGTGCTGTTGGTAAAAACCAGGAAGGCCTGAAAATAAAAATTGCAATGCATTAGACTGCTAATTTCTGGACCAAGTGAATGCTCACAATATCTGCTTCAGTATCGGGGATCACAAAGATTTTATAAGCGGCACCAGCAGCAAAAAAACTATTACAGGAACGAATAGCTTACTCAGGACAATCATATTTCTTTTCAATGCACTTCATAAACCTTGTTAATCGTCTGAGGTTTCCTCCTTGCATATAAGGACTTTTGCCCCTGACTGCTCACCACTTCTGTGGTCTATAAACAGGGTCTGTGGCATTGCTCTTCCAGTGTTTTTTTTCTCCTGCAGTATCAGCGGGGGGCAACCTGGAAGCAGGGACAGTAGGCAGCCAAAGATTCAAGCTGTAATATAATACGGTGCACTCACCTGAGGAGATGCCTGTAGGTGGAATCAGTGGGGCCTGGGACTGTTGCAGAGGGAAACCGAAGGTTCATGGTCTGCATCCATACAGGCTGGGTGCTGAAGTTGATGCAGGAGAATGGAGATGCGGATGGGGTCCAGGCCGGTGTAACTTGTGGCCTCCCTGAACATGGTAATGCCATTGCAACTAAGTTCAGCTGACTGCTTAAGATGCTGGGATGGAAGCGGAGAAGTGTAGTGTCCTTGCCTTGGACCAGGCGTAGCATCTGTGGTGATAATAGTGCCATGCCCATTAACGTAGCACCCTGTAGTCAACCTCTATTACACTAAGGACATTTAGGTTGGTGCCAGTTGCTTTCCAAAAGATCAGACTGCTTGATTTTAAAGTAAATGTTCAAGTTCATGCATGAGGACGACTCTTGACAGCTTGATATCGCCTTCCCTTAAGCGTCGGAGACACTCTACAATGTTGACTTACCCCAGACGGTCTCAGAACATAGTAGTCGTATGCATAGGAGGAGGTGCACAGGGTTGCAGGACCACCATAGCAAATGAAGGGCTCAGCAATACACCTCTCCCTGGGCCTCCCTAGGTCAAAGGAGGACTTGAGGCTTTTTCTGGGGCACTGGAAAAAGAGGAGCATCATGAAGGCTATGATCTACATCTAAGGAGGCTCATCCAGTGTTATTCCACACATCTGGGATTCTCTAGGCATTACTGAGGAGGACGAGGAGGACTTCCTCAGTAGCAATGATATCTCGGCAGCATCCAAAATGCCATGATAACCCCATCCAGAACACAATCACTAGGAAATGGTGAGATCTGGAGAATATAGCTGTGACTATGTTTTAGTTGTAATAGAAGTAGGCTCCGTGATCTGAGAATTTGGCAAGGGGACAAGCATAGTCATGGAGTGCATGGATCACGAACGGAAGGGTAGACTTTCTGTTGGGAGTTATGTAGGATGTACACTGGCTCTGAAGTCTGGTATCTCCCAGGTATGTTCCCCACAAGCCATCCTGAAAGATGTGCTGGCGAAGTATGCCCAGAGGGGGGGCTGAGAGACTGGTGAGGGGATGTACATCATTGAATGGCAGGTATAACTAATGTATGATACTGCTATGGCCCTCATTTTGGCAGATGTTCTCATTTCTCATGGAACTCGCAACAGCTAGCACCAGAACTAGATCAAGGACCAGTAGGCGGATTGTGCCGAAAAGAGTGCAGTGCAGAACATACCCTTCCAACGTTTTGCTGTTCAGTCCGAAGCTGGATTCTATGGTTAATGCATTTTATGAAGGCCAGACCTACTCCGAGCCCCTGCAAGGGAAAGTGCAGGAGAAGAAGCCCTATCCGATAACCCAGTATAAGTCCTTTAAGTGTTCAATAGATTATCCCAAGGTTAGGCTAGGATTTCATGTCAAACATCAGGCATCCCCATCCACATACTCAGCAAAACCACAACAGTCTGGACTATTCCAGGAACTCTGACAGTGTTCCTCTATCAGTGTGAGGGAGACTGCACGCCCATCTGGAGAATTGGACTTTTTCAAGACACTTGGGCATCCTGAATAGACTTAGAGGGATACGCAATGGAGTTCTCCTCCCTTCTATCGATATTACAGATGAATATGACCAGGTTACCCAGGAATTTCATCCACAGGAAGGTAATCCAACAGCAATCTGTGAGTTTCTGTAGATGAAAGCGGTGGAGTAGGTTCCTCGGGATCAGCAAACGCTGTGATTCTAATCCCACCACTTCTTTGCGCA
This sequence comes from Ambystoma mexicanum, assembly GCF_040938575.1. Taxonomy (NCBI): domain Eukaryota; kingdom Metazoa; phylum Chordata; class Amphibia; order Caudata; family Ambystomatidae; genus Ambystoma; species Ambystoma mexicanum. Next base: position 350,992,294 of record NC_090934.1, read on the forward strand.
AAATGCCTCAGGATGGTACAAGTTGGTGGTCTATCTACAGAGGTTAACTGAGTGGATCTCAGATATCCGTTTCAAGATGGATTCTCAAGATGTAGAATATCTTGCCCATGCCCCGACCATGGATTTTTTTGACGGCATTGGACCTTCTGTATTCGTACTATCACATCCTGGTTCTGCCAAGACACAGGAGATCTTGCCGGTTTGTTTTTACTGATCAGCATTTCTGATATTCAGTGCTGCCCTATGGATTGAAGTCAGCCCCAAGGATTTTTGTCAAGCTGGTTGCGCCATTGGTGGTGTTTTTCTTTTTGTTACAAAGAGGAAATCCTGGTACATACATATCTGTATGATTGATTGTGAACAACCACAAAAAAGGATCTAGGTCCCATAACCCAGAGAGTTTTTCAGGTATTGGGACATTTAGATTTTTCTAGTTTTTTTGTTTGTTTTTTAAAAAAAAATGTATTCGTTTTTACAACAACCAATCAATAAAAACAAACCCTACAATGCATGTCATATAACTTCAAGCATCCTATACAATATCGTAAAACGTCCACTGCCTCCCCATTACCCTCCCCCTTAACACGAGCCTACTCCACTTCGCCGTCTGCCGTTATTTCCTCTAGGGGTACTTCCCCCTCTGTATTCCCGGAATAATCGTGTTCAGTTAGGCAGGCCTGGGTGGACCCAGAGAGTGTGGCCACTAAGTGTTTCCAGGCCATCAGAGTTTCTGCTTCATCATCCCCTCCTCTATTGGCCGCTTCATTCCATACCGCTGTTTCCGCTTCTGCCCATTTCTGGAGATCGTGCCACCCCAGACCTCCACTCTTGGCCTGTTGTTTGCTTTCCACCCCATGGCAATTCTGCGATTGGCAAGTAGGTAGGCCAAGTCCTTGAGTTTACTCACATGTTTCAGTTTGCGCGGTCTAGAGAAACCCTGTACCATGCATGCCCACACAGATTCCACATCTAGAGTGATCCCCTTCTTGGTTAGACAGTGTGCTACTTCTCCCCAGGATTTTCCAATTTCTGGGCATGCACAGAACATATGTATCATCCCTGCTTTCGCTTCCCCACATTTGGGACATGTTTGTATTTCTGCACTCCTGAATCAAGCAATCTTCTGGGGGGGGGTCATGTATGCTCTGTGCGTAACATATAGCTGGATCTGTTGCAGCCTCGCGTTCCTAGATACTTTTTTATGGTATCTCTGGACCCTCTCCCACAGCCCATCATTCATGGGTTCCCTGGCTTCCTCTTCCCAGTCCCGTCTCAGCTGGGTCACTTCCTTTCCCACCCTGGACATCAGCAGTTCATAGATTCGAGGGACCTCGTGCCCCGCCTCCGAGATATCATCATAAATTGTTTTTATGGCCGTGTCGGGTTGGTCTTTCAGCACTGTTTCAGACCATGTCTCTTTCACCCGCCGTACCAATCTGGTGTAGGTAATATACTGCCCTAAGTGTAGATCCGTTTCTTCTACTAGTGCGTTCAATTCCATTGCCTTCCCATCTTTTTAAAAAAAAACTTTATTTAATGCTTGTGGTACATGACATTGCAACAACAACACATCGCATATATTCGGAACATCAACATTCAGTTCAGTTATATTACAGCATAAACAGTATTACTGATTTGATGGATCGCTGGGCCCTACCGGGCTGTTACTGGCCGAGTCTGCTTCGCATAGATATATTCTAAACGGGGCCCAGATGTCCTTCGGTTTACTTGAGTTCGGCAGTGACATTATATAGTGTTCTTCACATTCATTGACATACATCAATTCTTTAAGAAAGTGGCTCACTCTTGGTGCCTGTGCACTCTTCCATTTTTGCAGAATGCACTTTTTTGCCACTGCGCATGTGATGTTAAAGAACCTCCTTGTTACCTCCGATGTTTACCAATGTCCCCAAACAGATATTTTTGTGGTGTGAGGTCTGCCGGTATCTGAGTCACCTCCTCTAGGATATTTGCTACCTCGCCCCAAAACGCGCGCACATGAGGACAACTCCAGTACATGTGTATCGAGTCAGCCCGATCCACCCCACATTTCGGACACTTACCAGGACTATTAATTGTAAACTTCGCCACTTTTTGGGGGGCATAGTGCAGCTTATTTAGCATCTTAAACCGAATCAGCCGGAGGCCTGCGTTCATGGATACCCTCTTGGTCAATTCACAGCATCTCTCCCAGGTTCTGTCAGTTATATTTTCACCCGGGTCTTCTTCCCAGGAGGCCTTTATTACATTTACCGTTGGAGTATTAGCCTGCACGGCCGCATATAGCCCCGAAATGCTGCTTCCAGCTCGGGTTGCCAGGGTCAGCAGGCATGGGTGTGGTGGGGGTTCATCTGGGAACGTTGGCCACCGGGCCTTGAAGGCCAATCTCATTCTATGATATTGCAATATCATCAATTGGTCCCTTCCCATCCCTGTTTTGAATTCCTCCAGCGTTATGAATCTACCATTAGGGAATATGTCCTTGATTTTAAATTCCTCGTCTGGGTCCCATTTGTTTTGTATACCTGGATCGTATGTGGGTGTTATACCTGGGAAGTTCCAAAACGGAGCCTCAGCGTAGTAAGGCGTCTTCACCCCAAGCCTTCGGTAGAGTTTGAACCATGCCTGTGCTGTTGTACTAACTGGGTCAAATGGGCATTCATCCCTGTGTTTGTCTTTAAAGATGACTGACCTTATGTCAGTTGGGCGTGCTGCATGTTTTTCAAGACAAATGTGGGGTGAGGTGTCGTGTTCGTCATACCAGTGCTTAACAAATTGGGCCTGTGCAACCAGATAAGACACAGCGCCACCTCACTGATGAGGCCCAACAAGGCTGAAACACGTGTATGGGGTTGCTGTTGGTACTCTTGTTCAGAAGGGAATTACTATTGCATTTCGGTGGACGGGACAAAGACTGATATGCAAATGGTTATTTCCCATTTGTGAAAGCTACAGTGAGCAAAAAGCAGATGGCTGCGAACTCTCAAAGTGGTTAAAAACCACTGAACAGGTTATCATGCCGTGCTCTTTCGAGAGAGGGGCGCATGCTACCTTTTTTGTTTGACGTCTAAACACTCAACCGCCATCCAGCATATCCTAAATGAGATGACGAATATCCGCTTGCTGGTCGACGACTGTCATCTGGCGTACAGTGGGACGAATTGTAGTGTTGGCTTACATCTTCCCACACGGAAAATGCCTACACATCACCACACACCTGCATTTCTAGACTCCCTTGAATTGATTTGTTCACTTGTAATGTGCCAGAGCCCACAAGCATCAGGGCACCACAAAGAAGCAAGGAAAGGAGAAAGGGAAAAAAGAAGGGACTACAGTCAGACTTTACTCAAAAATGATAGTTTACCTACACTGTAGAGTCCCCTCCTCGCGTCTCATGACAAAAGCAGACTGTGCTGCCAACGAAGAAAGCACTGAGCGATTCAAACGCTGAAGACTCCGTTACAAAATGGCGTTGAAATGTCTAACGACTAAAAAATCCAACAAAGAGCATTTGGCCTAAAATTTGCATTGAAATGGTGTGCATCTAGAGAATTGAAGGGGTGAGTTAACACTTCGCCTGGCTAGTCCCTTATAACATGGGAACTTGTCCCTTCTCCCCAAGGGGGAACCTCTCCTTCCACGTGACACCAGGGAGGTGAGCCCTCTCCGCAACACCCTCCCTAGGGGTCGAGGCAAGTGGGACCTCAACGTGAGAGACTCCCCCTCTGGGGACAAGGACTCCCGTTCCTGTGAGGAACTCCCTAGGCCATTTCCTGTAATGGCATAATAGGACTATCGAAGGCAAAGAACATGTGAAATCCAGAGACTTGGTTGAAGAGGAAACCATAATACGCCAACATGAACAAGAGCGTAAGCAGGGTAAGCCACCTGACAGCGTCGCAGCTGAGAGGCGGAGCGAAGGAGAGCTGCCGAGCATGCGACTTTCAGATTGCGAAGTGAAATGCTGGAAGCAGTGTCTACCGGCCCTGGTAAACTGACGAGATGAGAAGCTAGTCCCGGTGGTGATGTGACCACGATGGCTTCGGGGTGGGCAGTGTGCCCGTATAAAAAAATCGTACCCACCCCGCTCAAGAAACTGGGAGAGATCTGGTGGCTTGCAGCAAAACCTGGTCGACGAGACAAAGCGTGACGCTGCCGGACTGCAAGAGAGAACGAGGCAGAGCTGAATGTAGGAGCACAGCGAGTGCTGAGCCAGAGGATGCTTTCCCACCAACTCAGCGGTAACTGGGCAGACGGGAGAACCGGGAGGCCGCCAGAGAATCATTACACATCAGGATAACTCATACCAGTGAAATTTACCCGACATGGAATGAAAAGGTGATACTTTGGAACTGAACTGTAATCATGTAAGAAAGGGAGTCCAGAGTAGATCTGTTAAAGAGGCTAATAAGCATTGGGTACACATACCCTGGGAAGAGGGGGAGATATCCAATAAGATAAGTGCAGAGTGGAACAAATTTGCGAAGATCATTCTATGAGTGTGCAGTAAAGACCAGCAGGGTCTATAAGAAAGAAACCCCAAGTTAGCTATTTCAGTAGAGGGAAAACGTTAAATACCTAGAAACTGTCCCAACTAAGATGGTATATGTCAAAAGAATCAAAAGGACATGGTCTTGATGAAAGGATAAGGCAAGTTCCATTGAACACTACCAGGGATGAAACTGTGATCCCAAAAATCCACTGAAGGAGTTAAAAGGTTTAATGCGAAAAGGGATGAGGGACTATTTGAAGATAACATTATAAAGGGTCTCCCTTTGTTGTCACAAAGTAAATTACCTTTTGGAAATTATTTCGAATGTATATATTTATTTGTGCGTTATGAGGTAATAGCTGGGTCGGGAGGGATTTGGAGTAGGGGTGGCATTGAAGGGGGAAACGGGATTGGGGTGAAACCCCCCTCCCCCTGAAGAAAGAAAATAGAAGTAAACATTCTAAATGATTTTCATGAAGTAAATTACCACAAAGTAATTTATTTTGTTGAAATGACAAGGAACCATTAAAAAGGCTTTGGAGTGAAGAACAAACTCTTTAAGAAGAGACATTCGGCAGATGGGAGTCATATACTGACTTCATTTACTATGGTTAAATTAGTGGAAGGGTGAGGGAGAATTTAGTTTTTGGACAGCAGACTTTTTCCTTTGGAGCCTTATTGATGGCTGTCGAGCACCTTTTTCATATAGGCAGGGAGAGAGGCATTATTCTCATTTGATAAATAATCTAAGATGTCAAAATCGTGGCCTCCTCTTGACCCACCACACCCTAGAAAACTAGTCGTCTTTCAAAGTTTACCGTCTCTTTACCACACCGTTGAAGGCAGGGAATCCACATGTCAAATCACTTACCTTCAAAAATAGAATTATAGACACCGAAATTGTCGACGAAGACCACCTACGTCGAGGTCAGCACTTAACCCTTCAGAATAAGGTTCTACTCGCCCGTTGAGGACGAGGTTTCCATTCATGAAGATGCTACTGGGATCTATAGAGGGACACCTGCCGTAACTGCTAAACATGTTTGAGAAGGCAACACCTTTGTCGCAACAATGTCAAAAAAGGCTGATTTCTGGTAATGGAGGATAAAATAATTCTAAAATGCCCCATTTCCTCTCCTGGGCTTACTGCAACCCATCAGACACCTAGGTGTGGATTTCACCCATCTTGACAATTTAGAAGAGGAATAAATGGGTAGAGCACCCTTACAACAGGAAGACCTGTAGGATCCAGGGGATTACCCTATGAACTCACCACAGGATGTGGAATCCCTGTAAATAAATTACCAAATAATTACATCGCTCTGCGATAATTGGCAGCAGCTAGATTTGGCACTGAAACCCAAGAGTCTAATGAAGACGTTGACTTCATTGAAGATAGTTTGGAAGAGCATAACATTGTGGCACATTGAATACTAGCATAAAATTGGTGCATTGCATTTTGTTCAATTTAGTAAACCGAATCGCACCTTTTCTGTTAGAACCAGTTCCCACTAGAGACATGAAAGAATGTATCGAAAAACGAAATATAAACCTGTCCCCACAGATTCAGGATACATCCAAAGGCATCACACATCAGATTCTCTGGTTGTCATAACAGTCAGAAAGAGGACCGCAGCACAACTCTTCTTCAGAACACCACATGAAAGGGAGAGCAAAGAGATCCATGCCCTAGCACGTAAAATGGCAACTTCGCTGCTTACAGGATATTGCTTCCACAGCCTTAATGACCAGATTTAGCATGGCACATTGGGATATTCTTAATACCCTTATCAAGGGCGTGCAAACGATCGTGCTTTAGGGACCACATGTTAATGCCCTCATCAAGAACCTACTGACTGCAGCAGACTTTGCTGAATGAGTGGTAGCAAGAGCAGCAGTCTTTAACAGACATTTGTGGTTAAGGGCCAGTGGGTTTCAACCAGGCACACTGGCTATTCTGATAGACAAACCTTTAGAAGAATTGGCACTTTTTTGCAAGTCATTTGATGATGCTCTTGAAAAGAACAGGACACCGGCATGTTTCGGCAAGACATACTAGCCCAGGGGAGCTCTGCCAGGCAAATGCAATTTTCAAAGCCAAAGCTTTACCTTCACTCAATCTCGCTACTGCCAACCATTCCTTGGAGGGTGGGGACTGAACACATCAACAGGGAAAGTAAAGTTCAAATACCTTGATGCAAAGGATCCAACAGTGTAGCGGTTAGAGGCACACTGTTTTAATAGTGACTATCCAATTCATGGCCCCTGCTAGGTCACTTCTGCAGGACATGCAGTTGCACTATTTCTCCAGTGCATGGGAGGGGATCAAAGCAATGGAGTGGGTGCTAAGCATGGTAAAAGCAGGGCACCTGATCTAGCTAATATCAAAAACCCATGATTTACCACCATACCAAAAAAAGCTGCCACAACATCACAAAGAACTCCTTCAAGCATAAGTGGACAGACTACTGCTAAGTCCCTCGAAGAAGTACCCAAACACAAAGAGAATGCATATGTTTACGCAGGTTTTTTTTTTTTGTACTAGGAAATACACATAACAAGGAGACAAGTGTTAGATTTACATCTTGAAAACAAGTTTGTCAAACCTCAAAAATCCAGGATAACCACACTTCTTTGCTCAAACTAGGGGACAACGTGGCGACCCTGGACATGAAAGATGCATACTTTCATATTTCAATTTCCCAGGTCATCGCAAATACCTCTGATTTAATGTGGGCAAGCGTCGCGTTCAGCTCAGTGTATCCTTTTGGATTTGCACTGACACCTAATGTATTCATAAGGTACTTGCAGTAATAGTCACACCTTTGTGCTTTGAGGAGATACCAGTTTACCCCTATATGTTCGATTGGCTCATAGCAGGGGAGTGCCTCAAAATGCTACTGAAAGTCTACTTCATCTCTTGGCCTTCTCAATTCGGGGTAAACTGAACTTGGGTTTTGAATAAGTACGGTGCACCAAGAAAGACACAAAGAACTGTTAAACCAAATATCATTGGCTTAGTGTTGAAGAATCCAGGGGAAGGGAATCGCTCTCTGGAGCCAAGGTTCATTTAACCTTGGAGAACTTATGTTGGAGCCTTTCTATTTTTCCTTTAGGCAGGTCCTTACAGACAGCACCACGGCCATGTTCTATCTGAACAAATAGAGAGGTACACACTCTCTAAGTCTGTCCAAGCTATCCCAGAAAATATAGAAGTGGACACTGAAGCGGAACATGTTTCTAACATCCCAACATGCTTCCCCACCCAGGGTCCAAGTGGAATGCCCTTTGGATGAACTGGTAAGAGAAATTTGCTTACGCTCCCCCCACCCCACTCTCCGACACCACTCCTGAGCAAAATGGTGTGCAAGATACAGCAGGAACATGTAACTCTGATCCTGGTTGCTCCTATGTGGTCGAGACAGCCTTTGTTTCCACATCTGCTCAAGCTGGCTATGTGACCCAATCAAGCTCCCGTGCCCATACAACATGTTGACACAACACAAAGGGGCATCCCTCCACGCACAAAAGATTAACTTAGCAGCCTGGCTCCTGAAGTCCTAGAGTTTGGCCACTTAAACCTTCCACAAAGGTGTATGGATATCCTTAAAGAGGCCCAAAAACCCAACACCAGACACTGTTATTTTAATAAATGGAAAGGCTTTGTGATATGATGCACATCACAATCACTAAGCCCATTAGAATGTTCTCCAGCTAACCTTCTACACTACATGCTTTACTTACTAGACTCTGGCTTAGTATTTGATTACTTAAAGGTGCATCTGGCGGCTTACAGCGCTTCACAGAACAAAGTGGCCTGGTGGAAAGTCCCTGTCATTAAAGTATTCATGGAAGGGGTGAAGACGCTATACCCCGGGTTGGGATCTCAATGTTGTGCTCTCAGAGTTCATGGGGCCCACCCTTTGAGCCTATCAAGGCCAGCCTAAAGCACCTTACCTATAAAACTGTATTCCTAGTAGCTATCCCCTCCATAAGGCGAGGTCAGTCAGCTACAGGCTTTATCTGTACAAGACCTCTTTTCATTTGAACAAGGAGAAGGTTGTCCTCCGAACACATCCTAGGTTCTCACCTAAATTCATTTTAAAGTTCCATGTAAACCAATCCATAGAACTTGCTACCTTCTTTCAGAATCCATCAAACTCGGCAGAAAGAAGACTCCATACACTTGATGTACGGAGGGCGGCCTTGTACTATGTAAACAAAACCCCTAAGGAAAACAGACCAACCCTTTGTTTCCATAGCGCCTGGTAGAGAAGATGATCACATATCAAAGAGCGCCATATCCAGATGGATAGTCCGATGCATACAACTCTGCTATTCCCTATTGATTGATTGATATTTTATTTCTATCATGCTCGTACACAAGTGTTTCAGAGCGCGACAAGGAAAGGTAGGGGAACAGGGGAGAACAAAACAGCGATCTTACTAGGCCCAATGACATTGAGAACGCGCAAGTGCATGGGAAAGGGGGGAGCGGAAAAGTGCATGGAAGGGGGAAGAGGTGGAAAGTGCGAAGCAGAGGAGAAACAGATAAATATAAATAAATAATAAAGGCAACAAACAGTGGTAATGCAGCCAGCAATTTGCAAGTGCTAGGTTTAAGGCAGCAGACAGTGTAGGTCCGATAAGTGCAGGAAGAAAAAGGGGGGGCTGTATGGGTACAGATACAGACCCCAGTGCAAGGGGTGGCCCGGAGGCAGTGCGGGAGGGTGACAGGATGAGCAGGTACCTGGGCCCAAAAGACAGAGGGTGGCCAGGTGCATGGTGCCAAGAGAGAACAGATCAGCAGGGGAGAGGGGGAGCGAAGGCAGAAGAAATGAGGAAGGTCTTGAGGTGCTTCCGGAACCGGAGATGGTCCTCCTCCAGTTTTAGAGTGGCAGGGAGGCTGTTCCAGAGGGAGGCCCCAGCCGAAGACCGAGATCTACCCCCAGCTCGTTTCTTAGAAATACAACTGACCCTGAGTGAGTTGGAGGTAGAGGAGCGAAGAGCTCGAGAGGGGAGGTATTTGTGGAGGGATAGCTGAAGGTATTTTGGACCCAGGCCCCAGAAGGCCTTGTGGACAATGCAGATGGTTTTGAATTTAATCCTTGCATCCACTGGGAGCCAGTGAAGAGATTTCAGAGCTGGAGAGATACGATCCTAGGGCTTGAGGCCAAGGACAAGTCTCGCAGTCCTGTTCTGGATTAGTTGCAGGGGGCGGAGAGTAGAGGCAGGTAGATCTAAGAAAGTTCTACCTTTCACCCGAAGGGCACACTCTACCAGAGGTACAGGTGCTACATTAGCTTTCATTGCAGACGTCCTTCTGGACGCCATCTGCAAAGCTGCTACATGGAGTTCCATCCATACGTTAACACTGCATTATTGCATTGACACACTCTAAAGCAGATTCACAGGTGGGACAAGCGGTCCTAAAACATCTCTCTGCCGCTGTACCTTCTAACTTCCCACCAACTTCCAGATACTGCTCTCTAATCTATGCAGAGCATGTGATCGAAGCAGATCCACAAGCTCCAGAAAGGATACATTACTCACCGTAATCGTGTTTCTTGTGCTTTTATCTGCTTAGATTCACGTGTGCCCACCCTTCCTCCCCTACTGGAGTAGAAGGCCATGGATGTTTTCTGGTTATCACTGATTCTGCTTTATCACATCTGTACTCGCGCTACACTTCATGCAACCTCATGTCAGAAACAAATATGAGGGATCTCAACACGTAAAAGCACCATCCCGAAAATTATTGGCAAGTTTTTGTTAAAAAATGAAACTTTTGGCATTTTTAAATATTTTAATTGTAGATGTGCCGTACTAACGCGCTCTGGGCACCTTCCTTTTGCTAATTTTTGTTGCCCTGCCGGTGATTGGAAGCCACACTGCCTGTTCCTTGACTTTATTTCTGTGCACCATGCAGTGCTTTCAACGTGGACGTTTCGGCCCTCTGTACTAGGGAGGTTTTTCCGATCTGGGCACCATCCTCCATGTTGCTCCCTGATTGTTGGGGATTTTTCATCTATGGACCAATGAGGGACCGACAGGCTTTTAGCCGGCCCAGTCATTCCAAGGCCCATTTCTAAGGACCTGTCAGCTTCCCTGTCTGTTTTACAGGCTGCAACATGAGATATCTGCAACAGCCAAACCCTCACTAAGGCTGCTACCCCTGGACTATCGGACTGCCACGACTGTTTTGCCGTATTCTGTTTGGGCCAATTCCCTCCTTCTTGATTTACCTGTACTTCCTTCTCGGAGGGTACTCTAAACTCCCCTTGTTAGGCACTCATTTAAGCTTTATCTATACTCGCCTCTACCATTCTGACAAGTTAAACTTGGGTGTATTTTTGCATTTACCTGTAAGTCAAAATTGGGTGCATTTACCCGAAAGTCACACTTGAGTGTATTTTTGCATCTAACTTTGCCCATTGATTGTAACCTGCTAGCCCAGTGACTGTTCAATACTGCTTTACTTGCTTAGTCCTCCTTCTGCCTCCTCTTTTCCAGTCATGGCGCTTTCTGTTTCTCCCATCTTCTCCAACTGCTTCTCTATCAACTATCCTTCCCTTCTCACCAAGTCTGGAAAAAAGAAATTTAAAAAGGATATCTTGGCCTCCAACCCTGGTCTCCCTATCACTGGTACCTATACCAGCGCCTCTTCCAGACAGACCGTCACTGACATTCTCTTTGTTGTTCCTTCGCCGGATCTATGGACCCCCCATATTATCTCTGTGCTTTGTCCCATCTCCTCCTCTCCCATTATTGGTGGCACTCGCTGGGATGTCCTCATGGCTTCTTTCGACTACTCCAGAGTCATCCTTAATGTCTACCTAAATGGCACTGTCGTGGTCCAAGGTCCTCAGGCCAATCTCCTCCTCCTTCGATGGGCGTTTCCCTCGCCTCATCAACTTCCTCTCATCTCCAGCTGTCCCCTCCTCTCACCCCTTGGCTACCTTACCCACTTGTTCCTACTTCACCTTTTCCTCCTCCTCTGCCACGCCACTCTTCAGGCTACCTCCACAACTCTGCAGGGCATACCTCTGATTTGTACCTCTCCCCGGAAAGTCTTTAAGGCCGGCAACCTTCTTCATCTTGCCACTCTCAACTCTCGCTCTGCTGTCAAACACTCCTCTGACATCTGCCACCTCCTGGAAGAACTTGACCTTGATGTCCTCAGTCTTACCGAGACAAGGTTCACGGCCAGCTCTGTCACAAACTTTGAGACACTACTCCCTGAGGGCCACAAGATCCTCTCCGCACCCAGATCCACTCGACCTGGAGGGGGCATAGCCCTGATCTTTCCAGAGTGGATTCCTGCCACTATCATTCCCATTCAAATGTACTCCTCTTTTGAATGCCTTGTCTGCAGGCTCTCAATCTCTCCTAGCCACTCTTACTGTTGCTACTCTCTACCGCCCCCCCCCCCGGGCAAATCACCACTCTTCTCTCTGAGTGGGCTGACCTCTCCTCCTCCCTCCTGTCCTCAACCACTCAACTCCTCCTCCTTGGTGACCTCAACATCCACCGCAATTTTCCCTGTCCCTCAACTCTGCTCTTTCGCAACCTTGGTGATTCCCTCTCCCTCGCTATCCTCCCCTCTGGCCCAATGCATTCTGCAGGACACACACTTGATGTCTTGATCTCCCCTGGCCTCCCCCTCTCTCTCCCTCTGACCACTCGTCTCTCCTGGAGTGACCACTGCCTTCTCTCCTCCCATCTCTCACTCCCCCCCCCCCCCCCCCCCCAGCCAACCCTACCCCAACACTGCCACTTATTTTCTCGGACATCCGACCAATGAAGCGTGTGTCAGCTGAGGCTTTCACTGCCACCTTCTCTCCCCCTCCTCCTCCTCTGGCCGACTCACACCCTGACGCAACCCTGTGCCTGAGGATCTGCTTGAAGTCAAAAGCCAAGTGTAATTCCTGGTATGACTCCGACCTAGCTACAGTTAAACGTAAGTGTAGGGCAGCCGAGAGGACATGGAGGGCTTCTTGCTCATCCTCTGACAAACTGGCCTGTCGCCTGCTACAAAGGCAATACCGACTCTCAGTCCGCACTAAGAAGAGAGCCCACATTCAAGCCCGTGTCTCTGCGGCATCGAACAACTCGGCCGAACTCTTTAAAATCTGCAAGGAGCTTGCCAACCCTGCAGCAGTCGCCACCCCTCCTCTTGCCTCCCAGGCTCTCTGCAATGCCCTTGCCTCACACTTTATCTCAAAAACCCAGGACATCCTGTCCACCCTCTCCTCCCCTGCCCTTCCTATTCCCTCTGTCTGTGCTTGCCGACCCCCCTCTTTAAACACCCCCCACTGTCCTTCTCGTCCTTTCCTCTTTGCTCCCCTGACTAGGTCGCTAGACAAGTCTGATCTATTAAAGCCTCATCAAAACAGGTTCATCCCTGCTCCTCTAAAACCATCAAGGACCACATTGACATCCTCGCCCCGGCCCTTGCTGATTTTTGCTATTACTCCTTTGCCACAGGATCCTTGCCCTCCCCTCTGAAGCACTCCCTTGTGCAACCTCTTCTCAAGAAACCCACAGCTGATCTTTCCTGTCCGGCTAACTACCGTGCAATTTCTATTGCTCCCTTTCTGGGAAAACCCCCTGGAAAAGCTGGCCATCTCTCAGCTTAACCTTCACTCAGATTCTGTTGGCTGTCTTCATGACCACTGGTCTGAGCAGCCAGAAGCATGGAAAATGCTCTCCTGAGCATCCGTGAAGATCTGCTCTCCAACCTGGACTCTAACATTCCCTCTGTCCTCATCCTTCTTGATCTCGCTTCTGCCTTCGACACAGTCAACCACATCATCCTGCTCGACCGTCACCGTGATAACCTGGGTATCACTGATCAGGCTCTGGCCTGGCTGATCTTTCTTCTCTGATCGGCCCTCCCATGTCCAACTGGCGTCCTTCCTATCATCTATCTTCCTCTCCACTTGTGGGGTTCCCCAGGGGTCTAACCTCTCACCCTCACTGTTCAACCAATACCTGGCAACTCTCGCCCACTGCATTTCCATTTTCTGCTCAAATTTCCAGTCCTATGCTGATGACACAACTCTTTTTCCGGCTGCCCTCGGCCACCTCCTTGCCCTTTCTTATCTCCGACTGCCATTCAAGATTGGTGTGCCGCAAATGACCTTTGTCTGAATGCCAGCAAGACTGAGATCCTCCTCATCGGCACACCATCTCCATCTTTTTCCCTCACTCTCTGGCCGGCCTCCCTTGGCTGCCCTCCTACCTGCAAGGCTAAGAACCCCAGGGTCATCTTCGACTTCACACTTTCCTTCTCCGCCCATATCTCTGAGGTCTCTAAAAAGTCAAACTTCCTACTGCATCTCCTCAGAGGTACTCTGCCTTTCCTCTCCTTCCCTCAGAAGCTCACTGTCTGCCAAGCTCTGGTTCTCCCTAGGTTGGACTGTTGTAACAGCCTCTTTCTAAATCTACCTGCCTCTACTCTCCGCCCTCTGCAACTTATCCAGAACAGGACTGCGAGACTTGTCCTTTGCCTCAAGCCCTGGGATCGTATCTCTCCAGCTCTGAAATCACTCCATTGGCTACCAGTGGATGCAAGGATTAAATTGAAAACCCTCTGCATTATCCACAAGGCTTTCTGGGGCCTGGGTCCAAAATACCTTCAGCTATCCCCCCGCAAATACCTCCCCTCTCGAGCTCTTCGCTCCTCTACCTTGAACTCCCTCCGGGTCAATCGTTTTTCAAAGAAACGTGCTGGGGGTAGATCTCTATCTTTGGCTGGGGCCTCCCTCTGGAGCAGCCTCCCTGCCACTCTAAAACTTGAGGAGAACCATCTCCGGTTCCGGAAGCACCTCAAGACCTTCCTCTTTTCTTCAGCCTTCCCTCCCCCTCTCCCCTACTGATCTGCTCTCTCTTGGCACTGTGCACCTAGCCACCCTCTGTCCCCTGGGCCCAGGTATCTGCTCACCCTGCCAACCTCCTGCACTGCCTCCTGGCCACCCCTTGCACTGGGGACTGTATCTGTACCCATACAGTCCTCCCCCCCCCCCTTACCCACCCATTTATTTTCTTCTTTTTCTGCACTTATCAGACTACCCAGTCTGCTGCCTTAAACACAGCACTTGCTGGCTGCACTACCACTGTTTATTGCCTCAATGTTCTGTTTATTTTTATTTTTTGTTCTGCTCTCCTCTGCACTTCACGCTCCCACTTCCATGCAAGTTTTCCCCTTTTTCCTTTCCCATGAACATGCGCGTTCTCAATGTCACTGGGCCAGTAAGATCGTTGTTTTTGTGTTCTCCCCTGTTCCCCTCCCCTCCCCTGTCGCGCTCTGAAACACTTGTGTACGAGCGCGATACAAATAAAATATCTTATCATATCAAATCTGAGGATGTCGTCCCTTCTTGCCAAAGGGGGAGCCACCTTGGTGAGGCTGGGAAGAGTTCCCCCTGTAGGACTCAGGATGATCTTGACCAGGGAATGCAGTGTCAATCTGCTTTTTCCACCTTTGATAAATCCTCCTGATCCCTCCTTGGAAAGGGCTAAAATATATTGTCAAACCAGCCAAACTTCTTTATCATGTTACCAAGCTAGTCACCCTAACTTGGATAATAACATTGAAAAGTCAGATAATGCAGAGTATTGCAAATGCGGTTTGAAAGCCGATACTGTGACAAAGAAGGTACCTAATCTATATTGTTGCCAACCCAAGTTGCATATCAGCGATAAAAACTCAAAAGATGCAAAGCGTTGTGGCTGTAACTTTAAGATGGGTACTGTGACGAAGATGATCAGGAGGAGAAGGATTGCTCACGAGGTATCAAGTGAGCGGTCTAGTTCCCAGCGGCCAGTAATTGGCTGCACGACATACAACAAGCCGAAACAGGAGATATATGGCAGTTCAAGGTGAGACGCAGAGGAGACGCCAGAACCGCCCCGCCCCCCCTCCCCCGAAGAGGACAAGCAGGGACACGAACCATGGCAGAGTCGGAACGCGCAGCTGAAGTGAGACCTCAGTCTGCAGAGACGCTGCAGACCCAGCTGGACACCCAAATGCTACCAGAGAATCCAGGAAGACAACAGCTGCCTGGGAACCGCCTGTACAACCAAGGAGAAGGCAGACAGGTACGCGGATGGTCCGGGAGCTGTGAGAGGACCGGGAGAAGCAACTGGGTGAACTCAAGAAACAGAACAAGAGGGGTTGGGACCATACGCTTTGGAAGTCGCAGGGAGACCAATGAGAAACGAAACAAATGCAGGATTTCTCTGCGAGTCTGCGACCAGCACTCAAAAGCCAGTGGGTCTGGGACCCTAATTAAAGAGCAGGTCTGGAACCCTGAACTTTATTAGAGACAGTTGTATACTTGGCAGGAGAGTGAACCAAACGGATGACCCACAACTGTGTGAGTCTGGTACCTGTACCCAAAGTCCAGAGGGACTAAGGACTTTGAGGAAAGTGGGGGTCTGGACCTCTGAGTCAAATGAGAAACCGTGATACACTTGATGAGTGACCCAAGTGGACACCACAGAACATCCTGAGTCTGGGGCTCACACCCAAGTATGAAAAAGGGGTTGGAACCCTGAGAGAAACAAAGATAATTCAACAACGATTGATAATTCAACAACGATTATTTAATTGCCAAGAGAATAAATCAGTCTGGCCAAAGAAATTGAGTCGGAAGCACACTCTCAGAAGAGAGTAAAATAAGGTTTAAACCCTTCTATATTTGGTATCAGACGTGCCAAGTCAATGGGTCACAAGAACTGTGAAGCTGCAGTCCCTCTTGTGACTTAAGATAGAACCACCCTAGGGGAAAGGAGCACAACCCTAGCAATTAGATACTTAGATTTGGAGCATTGTTTTGTATCACTTTTTACTATTAGTGGAACTTTTCTGTTATTTTAAAACACAGTGAACACTTGTTACTTTGAGAAGATACCATCTTTATTTATTTTTACATTTGTAGAGCACGCTAAACCCGGAGTCATCAAGGCACTGATGACTTCAAACCAGGTTAACACTAAAAGGTGTCTCAACCAGAATGTTTATATGTGAAAAGTGAATCCCTTCTATTTTTGTAAAGGTATGGTAGTCTTGGGTGTTTGAGCTCCGCCTATCTCTTTAGACCCAGATTTCTTAAAATATTAAATGCAAGAACTGGTGTGCCTTTGAGCCTATTTCGAATCCCAAAATTACATTTTTGTCTTTTTGACTCCCTTTTATTGAGTATACATTGTCAACATATTAGACGGAACAATAGATTACTAGTAAAATGTAATTCATCCAGATAGCATTCAAAGATTATATAGTAGTGTAAGTACATAAGGATTGAACAGAAACATTAAAAAAACAGTGAAGTTACAAAACATTCCCCTAGTATTTTCCCATCTAATTAAGAGATGGTACTAGAAGAGTCCTGCCCATAAAGTTGATTCATGGGCTCGGGGTGAACGCAGGTCTCATATTCTGAATGTTTCAGACCAATGGTCTAGAAATGCATGGGACAGTTTAACAACGCAGGGCTCCACTACGTTTCAGCAGTCATTCTCTGTATAGTTCTGCCTTCCTCAGGACTAGGAAAAGAAGGATTTCAAAGCAACCCCTGAGGAACAGAAGTATAAGTAGAGTTATTTGTATCTAAATTTATACTGGAAAAACATCTCGGATTAAGTCTGGTTAGATAATGTGATAAACATTGAATGATGGTTGAAAAGGGACGAAAAAGGTGAGATAAAGAGGAAAGGGTGAATAGATACCTTCCATGCTAAGCCCATGTAGGGACCATACCACACCTGTGGTGCTGTTAAAATGACAAGGAAAATTTGAAAAAGGTAGGGTGAGGGGGAGGACGTGATGTGCACCAAAAGTGCATTATTCTTAAGAAGCAATAGGAGAAGTGATAACATTTCCAAAATTCCGTTAGAGGGGAAATACTCTTGTATAGTTCCCCAGTCCCAATCGAAGTAGGGGGATGGTCCTCATTTAAGTAACGCACTTTACAAGGTTATATAGTTAATCACAATGGCTAGTGTGGATGAGCAGACATGTAGAAAGTGGAGCATGGGAAAGCAACAGTATTATTGGACTGTTCTTTTTGATCCTGGTTGAAGAGCCAAGTCCAGTAGGAGTGTTCCGCTCTTAGGGCAAGTGGGCGGAGGGCATTCAAGTTTCGGGATGCATAGACAGGGAAACTGCTGCCTCCTGCTTGATGCAGGTTAAATCTGGGGGTGATGAGCGTAGGTCTGGTAGACTGTGCTTTGTTGATCTTGCAGGATAAGTATCTGATGGCGTTGTTTTGTGTTTGACGGTCAATGGTTTGAACAAGATGCGCTTGCGAATAGGAAACCAGTGCACTTTTTTCCTTGCAGCGGAAATGTGATCTTTTTTGGGAATATTCAGGGTGGCTTGTAGAGCATTGTTTTGTGTGATTTTGTGATGTTCTGAGTACACAGTTATCTTAGGTTATTAGTGTTGGGGACAGAAGTAGGTTTTGGTGATACGACAGTGACTGACTTTTTAGTATCAGACTTTCTGACAAAACCATTAGTTTCTTTTGAGGTAGGGAAATTCCTCTAAGCTTTAGGGATAGGGAGACATTTTTCCTCATTGTTAATAAAAGTCTATAACCAAAGTTCTGATGTTTGTTAATCTGCTTAGAATCACATGCTGTGCATAGGTCCGACATCCAGTGGTCACTGCTGAGTATTGCATTTTGTTTTTCGTAGTCGAAAAGGGGACGTCGACAAGGCGTGTCTGTAACACTATCCCTATAGTGACGTGCGTTGTACCCACAATCCCTCACGCGTCGAGGTCCCTCAGATTGTTTTTTTTCCGCCCAGCTACTGGTCGCCTTTATGCGGAGCTCCTCGAGAGACATTGCCAAATAGTTTCTTCGACCTTTGGTCGTTTGTTATTAATATCAATAACGTAGATCCCTCCCTCGACGCAGAGCCGTTTCTCCGCCGAGTAAGATCTTCGACGGAAGGACAATCGGAGGGGATCCTTCGGCGCTGCACGTGGCCTGGCCTCGCCGGCCATACACAGTAGGGTTTTGTGGTCTTTCTTTCTTCTCTTTAAGAATGCCTTTCTCTTTCCCCTCCCTCTCTTTCGAGGTCGTAGTCACACTTATTACCCTCAGCTATGGAGAGGACGCCATTTAGGTTTTGCCCGCTTTGCAAGGGTAAATATACCTGGAAGGGTAAGCACAAACGGTGCAACCGTTGCTTACCCCTCGATCACCAGGAGGACGGCTGTGCGGCCTGTAAATTACTAAAGCCCAAAACTCTAAAAGACCGCAGGGTCAAAAGGTGGGCGGCCTATGCCATGTCTAGGCCTGACTCCTCACCCGCTGCCGCCGCCGCCGAGTGTGACGAGGACAGTGACTACACGGCCCCCGTAACGGAGGCTGTAGACCTCTCAAAGGAGCGTTCACGCTCCTCGTCGTCCATCCCCGGCCCCGACAAGCACGGCTCACGCCCAGCTTATGGGGATGAACAGCCCGGCGACAAGGACGCACACGGAAAAACACTAAAGCACATACCCCCCGGCACACATTCGTCGAAGACAAAGGCAGCCATAGTGCCAACGGGGATGCCGGGCCCACCGGCGTCTTCCGCCGACCGTAAGGGTCGTCAGCCCTCCCCGCCACCGCTTCCGCGACAGGCGACTGGGCACTCTAAAAATAAGGGCGCTAACACCAAAACCTCCGGCGACGCGCATCGCAAGAGCGCTCACGTTGCCAACAAGGACTCGACGGGCAAGGACTCGACGAGCAAGGACTCGACGAGCAAAGGCTCGACGTTACATAGCGCGACGGCGACCGATCCCTCGGAAGAGAGAATAATCGCCGAAAGCCTCGCGCGCATAGCATCTAAGGACGGCCAGAGACGTATGGCGAGTGAAACACCGAAAACTGCGCACAAGGCCAAAGATATGCCAAAAGCGCCGGAAAACATCAGGCCAGTTCCTGACACCGACAGAAGGCCCTAGCCAGCAAGAAGGCTACTCAGAAGGCGAAGGCTCTCTTTCTTCGACGTTATGGGACAGAACCAGACAATTACAGGAGGAAGAAACTCCTTTTTCTTTCCCAGACCGTCCTGGCCGACCTTAGTGGACCTTTGAAAGGTTCCAGACCTGTATGGACAAACTAGACGGGTTCATGTCCATCCCAGAAGACAGGGCACCCAAGAGACCAAGGGAGGCACCCCTGGAGAGTCCAAGGGCTAAATACCAGAAGTTTTATAACCCTATACAGGAGGACATATACTCTTACAATCCCACTGAGGAAGACACCTTCTTCCAGGAGGAAGATGAGTTCACCTATGTTGGGGACCAACAAGAAGAGGAAGGTTTTCACAAGGAAACTAACCTATGTGAGGAGGGATTCCAGGAAGACACAGGCGAGGGCGACCCAAATCCCTGGCAGTCACCGGCTAGGTCGACTGACACAGGCAGTAGCAGTATAGTCATCAGGTCTACTGAAACTACACCAGTCAGGAACCCTTCGCCTGTCGATGATCAACCCACCTTCAATGCACTGCTGAAGAAGGCAGCAGCACATTTCGAAATTGAAACTGGGGAGGTCACCCCAGACACCGATTTTGTGGAGAGGATTATCAAAGAAACCCCCCCCCCCCACTAGCCAGATTATACCCATCCTCGCCCCAGTTAAGAGACGTATTACACCTTCTCTTTCCACTCCTGCATTGGTGAGAGGGGTCAATCCGAGGATTGAGAAACTGTTCTCTCCCTCTCAATCAGACCCATTATATATTAAGGGTCACTCAATCCCGGACTCCCTGGTTGTGACCAACACCAGGAAAAGGGCAGGAGTCCCACTATCTACTAGCGGGGCACCCCCAGATAAAGAGGGGAAGAAGCTTTATGCCCTAGCCAAGAGAATCGCCACCTCTGCAGCATTCTCTACCAGAATCGCCAATAATACCCTATTGGCAAGCTACGCTGATGCTCAATGGGCTAAGCTCAAACAGGACATCGAAGAAGTTCCCGAACCCCTAAGGACTCGTTTACTGGCTACAGTTAACGAGGGCTCTCTGGTCAATCAAAGCATCGTCAAGAATACCCTCGATGCAGCAGAGACGGCTGGCCGCACTTTGGTACAAGGAATTTTACTGAAGCGTCACGTCTGGCTTCGCAATTCTGGATTTAAGGCGGAAACACAAGTGTCCCTTATTAATGAACCCATAGGAGTCTAACCTCTTTGGGAGAGCAGTGGATGACGCGCTGGAGAACGCGAAGAAAGAATTTGATACAATAAAGACCGTAGACCAAATTTCAAAACCCCCTAACAGGCGGGGATTTGGTAATAAGCGCTTTTTTCGTGGACAACGCCAGCAACAAAACCAACAACAGTATTCTGCCAGCAACTACCAGGGTAATAGCGGCCAGTACAATCAGAGGGGTCAACGCCGGGGCAAGGGAAGAGGCCGGGGTTCCACCCCCAGAGGTTCCCAAGCCAACAACACCACCAAGTGACGCAAAGATTTGCGTCCCCTCCCATGCAACGCCGGTCGGGGGCCGGTTAACATCCTTTCTTCCAGCATGGGAGGGAATAACATCAGACCGCTGGGTACTTTCCACCGTAGCCCGCGGCTACTGTATAGAGTTCAACAGTTCCCCAACATACAGACCCCCCAGGGGACGCCGCATGACACCAGAACACCTCGCCATCCTTCTCCAAGAAGTGGACCAACTGCTGGAAAAAGGAGCCATAGAGGTCGTGCCTCTATCTCAGGTAATGGAAGGTATTTATTCAGTGTACTTCCTTGTACCCAAAAAGGATCTAACCATGCGCCCTGTATTAGATCTGTGCCCAGCGAACAAGTTTGTCAAACCCCAAAAGTTTTGTATGGTGACCTTACAGGAAGTGATCCCACTGCTATCACAGGGAGATTACATGGCAACACTGGACATGAAAGATGCATACTTTCATATTTTAATGTTGCCAGCGCACAGAAAATACCTCAGGTTCATGATAGAGGGCAAACACTACCAGTTCAGAGTGCTACCCTTCGGCATAGCATCTGCACCAAGGGTATTCACGAAAGTACTGGCAGTGGCAGCGGCCCACCTGCGCAGGTTATCCATCCCAGTATACCCTTACCTCGACGACTGGCTCATAACAGGGGATTCTTACGAGACATGCTTCTCAAACACCCAAAAGACTGTAGACCTTTTGTTCCAACTGGGCTTCTCCATCAACGAGAAGAAGTCCAACTTAGACCCCAGCCAAGTCAAACAATTCCTAGGGGCTCTAATTCGAACAAAGGACGGCCTCGTCTTCCCCTCCAACGAGAGGGTCCAAAACATGCTGTTTCAGATCCCCCAATATGTGGCAGGTCGAGAGGTGACGGTGCGCAAAGCGATGCGATTGCTAGGAATGATGGCGTTGTGTATTTATTTGGTACCTCACGCGCGCCTGCGCATGCGCCCAATGCAAGAGTGGCTCAACAGCCAGTGGTGTCAGGTCAGCGGACAATGGGACGATCTAGTGGTGGTCTCGCAAGCCTTGGTTCTCTCGCTACGGTGGTGGACAAAGGAAAACCTGATAATAGGGAAGCCCTTTGCCACACCCGCAGTGGAGGCCACTCTAACCACGGACGCATCCCTCACAGGATGGGGGGGCTCACCTATCCCATCAGTCTGCTCACGGAGTGTGGACTCCGAACGTAGCATCCAAGCACATAAACCTACTGGAGCTACTGGCGGTGTTCAAAGCACTAAAAGCCTTCCAGGAACTCCTACAAGGGAAGACAGTGATGGTCCTTACAGACAGCACCACAGCCATGTACTACATCAACAAGCGGGGGGGGCACCCACTCTCCAGGACTGTCCAAGCTGTCCCAGAATATATGGAGGTGAGCTCTCAAACACAACATGTTCCTACTGTCACAACACGTACCAGGGGAACTCAATCTGCTAGCAGACGAACTCAGCAGAGACTTCCCCCTGCCCGAAGAGTACGCATCGCGATTGCACGAAGACATCGTCTTAGACGTCTTCACGCAATGGGGATTCCCGGAAATAGACCTGTTCGCAACTCTGGAGAACTCACAATGCCAAAGTTCCGCCTCCAGGTACCCCCAGAACCAGTCCAAGGGGAACGGTCTGTCGATTCAATGGTCAGGGAAATTTGTTTACGCCTTTCCCCCGACTCCCCTTCTCAACAAAGTGGTGCACAAGATGCACCAGGAGCAAGTTACCATGATACTAGTGGCCCCAATGTGGGCCCGGCAGCCATGGTTCGCTCACTTGATGGAGATGTCCCTATCTCCCCCAGTGAAACTTCCCTGCCCGTACAACATGCTGTCACAGGACAAGGGCAGGACACTGCATCCATGCCCTCAGACCATGAACTTAGCAGCCTGGCTCCTGAGATCATAGAATTTGGACATCTACAACTCCCGCAGAGATGTATGGACATCCTCAGGGAAGCCAGAAAACCTAATACTCGCCACTGCTATTCTAGCAAGTGGAAAAGATTTGTCATCTGGTGTAGAGGTAAGAGCATAAACCCGGTTGCCTGCTCTCCCACACACATTGTTCTGTACTTGACCCATTTACTGGATTCAGGTCTAGTGTTCAATTCCATTAAAGTCCACCTGGCGGCACTTTCTGCATACACCACTTCCCAACTTAGTGTTGTGGTGGAAGATACCAGTTATCAAGGCCCTCATGGAGGGGGTAAAGAGAATACACCCTCCGATAGCTAACCCAGCTCCCAGATGGGGACTTAAATGTGGTACTTTCTCGACTCATGGGCTCGCCTTTTGAACCCATGCACAAGGCAACTCTTAAAGACCTCACTCTTAAGACTGCTTTCCTAATAGCTATCACCTCCATTAGGCGAGTAAGTGAACTACAGGCTCTTTCTATTCTAGACCCCTTCGTAACAGTTCACAAGGATAAGGTGGTTCTACGCACACACCCAAGGTTTGCACCAACATTCATCTCGAAATTCCATGTAAACCAGTCAATAGAACTACCAACGTTCTTTCAAAACCCTTCCAGCTTGGGAGAAAAAAGTCTGCATACACTAGATGTACGCAGAGCTGTCATGTTCTACATGGAAAGAACCAGGCCACTGAGAAAGACTAATCAGTTCTTGTCTCGGTGGCAGCAGGAAGAGAAGGAGATGCAGTCTCAAAGTCCACTATATCTAGATGGATTGTTCAATGCATCACTCTGTTACACTCTTGCTAAGAGAGAACTACCCTTCTAGCCAAGAGCACATTCTACTCGAGGCACTGGGGCTTCCATAGCGTTCATTGCAAATGTTCCCCTTGAGTCCATCTGCAAAGCGGCTACCTGGAGTTCTGTGCACACCTTTACAAAACACTACTGTCTAGATGCACACTCTAGATCTGACTCCCAGGTGGGACAGGCAGTATTAAGACATCTTTTCTCTACTGTTCCTTCTCATAACCCACCGCCAACTCTGGGTACTGCTCGCTAGTCTATGCAGAGCATGTGATTCTAAGCAGATTAACAAACATCAGAAGACAATGCATTACTTACCGTAAAAGCATTTCTGATGGTTGTATCTGCTTAGATTCACATGCGCCCACCCTTCCTCCCCGCTCGGATGGAAGGAACATAGACACCTTTCTACATCTCTCTCTTTTCTGTACTCACTCACGTATAGAAGGCTCCCTCAGGGCAGAAAAAATACAAACAGAGGGACCTCGACGCGTGAGGGATTGTGGGTACAACGCACGTCACTATAGGGATAGTGTTACAGACACGCCATGTCGACGTCCCCTTTTCGACTACGAAAAACAAAATGCAATACTCCGCAGTGACCACTGGATGTCGGACCTATGCACAGGTGATACAACCATCAGTAATGCTTTTACGGTAAGTAATGCATTGTCATATACCAACATTGTGTACGAGCCTTACTTCTGCAACCTTACACCCTATAATTATGTGACCTTTTTTCTAAACCATTTCTTAGATCCATTTTGATTATTCACCCTCTTGGAGCATGGAAGACCAGGACCACCATAATTAAAAAAAAAATATTATTAAAGTATATTCATGGATTAAAAAAAAAAACGTATACACTGCCAAAATAATAAAACATTTATATACGCATTATACAATTCATTGATCATTTCCGAATGAAAAATGTCTTCAATCTGTATAAAACTCATTCTCCTATCTCAGGGTTGCTATCTATTCGCATACTAAAGCTAAACACAATACTAATGGAATAAGAAATTCCAATCCTATGTGCTATGTCCTAATTCATGTAATGGTTTCCTCTGTTTTTGCTGAAGAAACTGGTATGAAAAAGAACTGTACAACCGCAGTCTTTCAGGCTGAATTTCATCCCATTCCTACATCATGGCCAAAAGGTTGCAGTGCCTAAAGAATCATAATTTTAGACACTAATGTTCTCATATAGGATGCAATCGCCCGGCAGTGTAAAAAGTAATGGTCTCCAAGACACTTGGACGTTTGCATTGTCTTCAGGTATGTGCTGCTTTTGAAATCTTCAAACCAGGGCCCACAATCTCTAGAGTTTCAAGTAAGTTAATCCTGAACTTCATATAAATGCACCTCAGCCTGTTCGGAAATTGAGTCCATCTGTACCAAGGAAAATAGCTTGCATATTCCTACAGTCTTTGATTTGCTTCCAGTACCATCCAGTTGTTAATCGAATCCCAAACTTTGACTTTGCCTTTCAGATCAATTAAGTTTGCTTCCAAAGAGGCATTCATGTTCAGCATAAAACCAATTTTGCCCAAAAAGCTTTAGTTCAACTCCTGAAATGTTCTAAGCTCTGATGGCGTACCTTGACGCATAGCTTCTCTTTGTGCAGTCATTGTGGTTAACGAAAGGAGCTGTGTATGCATCTCGTTTTCTTCAATCTTGCCCATGTAACCACAGTAGTATACCTTTTTTGGTCTGTTTCCTATACCCAGCATTGTGATGTAAAATATAACCACAAAATAGCTCCACATGTTTCAGTAAAGTACATCTTGCCCCATAAAATCCCAACAGCAGCACCGGCCTCATGGATTTAAAACCATGATTGTCTGAAAGGTGAGACGCAATGCACACCAGCAGCATGATAGATACTTTAGCAAAGTCCCTTACCAAAGGGACTTTACAGCAACCATCTTCACAGCCACTTTTCCGTCGGAGGCTTATAAGCTCTCTTCCTGTGGGGAAAGGCTAATGTCCGGGCACCACATAGTTTTAGTTCCACAGTGAAAGTGATGTTGTTTATTTAGTTAAAGGTTGAAAACCCAATGAGTTTGCTCCAAAGCAGACTTCCGGATAAGGTTTTAAGGCCATGTTGGTCTTGGTTAGGGTGCAATAAAGTAAATTATTTGTTAGCCACGGAATAAGTCGCAAACATAACAAAATGGTCATACAAAGGAGGCCTTTTCTGACATCATACGTCTTGCAAACATTGCATAAATAGGTCTCAAAATTTGCACTAGCTATTAACGATTGATAATTGACTCTTGGCGAGTAAGATCTGGTCTCCTTTTTACATATGGAGTATTGAGGGGGAGAGTGACTTTTTATGCATGGCTAGCAACTTGCAATTTCAAATGTGTAACCCTGTCCGTTTGAAACACCGCACACCAACATAAAGAGTGTTTGTTTCACTATAGTGAAAGAAAACATTGCATTTGTAATGACGTGGATGGCATTGAAGGTCTATGTGCAGGTGTTATGTCTCGTTCTCTCTCTCCCAATGTATTGTACATGCTGGACAATAAACAATAAGGCACTGTTAGTTGAAGGGCAAAGCGGATGGCTTAGAACACCCCTCAATTTTCAAATTACCTTGCTTTGGACATGCATGTGTAGGTCTTGCATTTGTGTTTCTTTCCTCTTCTGCAATGGGGCTCCAGTTTATGACCATGTATCTTTTTTTAAACCGAAGCAACATATTTAATGACATCTTAACCATCAGGACTGATGAGCAGAATCCCTGTATGAAAAAAGAAATGGTTCAGTTTGAGGAAACTAATGGCAGTAAAAGCTTTAACTGGTATTTTGTTAACTGGAATGCTCCATTACTGCAATGCTCCGATTTTGGATCATGATGGTAGAGGAAACTGGCCGAGATGCTTGGCCATCTTGCCTTTTTGCTTATTCTGGCTCTGAGAACCGAAATTTGGTTTTGTAGGCATTTTTGATTATCTGCGACCATTAATTCCAAATGGTGCCAGATGAAGCTTTTACTGTACTTGTATTTTTAAGAGTGCAGGTACTACACTGGTCTCTTGCAGGAAAGACATTGAATACTCTGCCATTCACGATGATTACACATCTGCGCTAACCATTCAAGTTTATAACCAATTTTATTCACATCTTTTTTCTCTAGGGCAGGCAAGCCACCTCCTGGTTTACATCTTGATGTAGTCAAAGGAGACAAACTTATAGAGGTATGGAAAAGTATGACTCCCCCCCCCCCCCCCCCCCCCCACACCCCATCCTAAAACCTGCACCTTTTTATGTATTTTGTTGTACTGTTTATTGAAATGTAATTGTCAAACTTTTAGGGGAGTGACTACATGAGTTATGGCTGTTCAGGTGTAGTGGATAAGACCGGTCAGCTGGCATGAACCAGAAAGTGTTGCCCATCACATTGCTGTACTTCTCCAAAAGAGAAGTATGCCGTCATTTAAAAAGAGAAATGTTGCTTCTTAAGGGGAGAGTGTAAATGCTGTAAGTGTTATGGAGATGTATCAGCTGTATGCTTAATCCTCTCTCCTTGTGAGACCCACAGCACTTGACTTCTGGACCTTTTCTTTTTGTTCTCCTGAATGAGCATTTTTCCCCCTGTTCATTCTTACTTGCTCTAACCATGCAGACTTTGTTCTTTGTTTTGCCTTACTTTGTGGAGTCTTGCTTTCCTCTGTATCTCTAAAAGGCATCTGTGATTCACCTTTGCAGCACACAGCACCCGATGTGCAGTGTTGCTGGGTACCCTTTGGTTTCTCCTTTT
The DNA here is from genome assembly GCF_040938575.1 of Ambystoma mexicanum. Lineage (NCBI taxonomy): Eukaryota > Metazoa > Chordata > Amphibia > Caudata > Ambystomatidae > Ambystoma > Ambystoma mexicanum. Next base: position 351,019,759 of record NC_090934.1, read on the forward strand.
GTATTCATTAATTTTCCCTAAGAACTACTGTTCTTAAGGAAAGAGGGATACTTTGTAGCCTTCTTAAAACTTTACTGATGAGAGACTAGCACATACCACATTTATGTTGAATGCTAAGGGGATACCTAGTATCCGCCTGCGCCTGTGACTTTCTGGTCTCAGTGACAATCCTAAAGTTATGGCTGGTGGCAGTGGACGTGTTCTACCAACATTTGTGCTATTTTCTGCCGCAGTCTATAGTCCCAATCTTGGTTATGCACAAAAGTGTCACCTATGTCCTAACATGGTGGCTCCTTTCTTTTTTCGCCATTTCTTGTGTGGTTGTCCTTTGTTAGCCCTTCTACCATTCTGGGAGGGGAAGGTCTGTGTGTAAGTTTTGCCTTTGGTGGGAACCCTTTGTGTCCCTGCCTAGGCCCCAGTATGTCTGTGAGAACAGGATGCAGGGGAGGAGTTCGACACTCCCCTGTCCGCTGATGAGCCTGAATGGAACCATTTCTGACTCGGGTGGGAGGTGGCTGTCCTGATTGGACAGCCACCCACCCCTTTCTGTGAACTGCAGGTAGGGTTTGCAGAGGAGTTAATTGGAAATCGGAATAAAAGGTGAGGTGTGCCTGAGACAGAAGGCAAGTCGACCACTGGAGCTGAAGATCCAAATCGACGACCCTTCCAGTAACAGTGAAGCGAGCATTGCTGTTCTGATCCTGTTTTCTCATCGACCGATGAGCTCCGAAGAGGACTGGTTCCCTTTGGCTGGTGGGACTAACCAGCCGTAAGATGAACTGTAGATTGAGCCATCCCTGAGGTGCTGTGACCTTCCAGAGCTGCAAACCACAAATACCAGGAGACCTCCAACTCGTTTGCAGTGCAACATCTTTATTGTGCATTTGGTAGGTGCTTATACAACAAGTAAATTGTGTTTCAAAGTGCCCACAGGGCAATAGGGAGAGAACATGGGATTGAAAACAATGTATACATTGGCTGATGAAGGCTAACCTACTTAGCCTTGTGAGTATTCAGAACGTGCAAGTGCAGAGAGGGAAGAGAGAGTGGGGGTCTGGGGGGGTAAGTGCTGGAGTGTCCATGCTCGTGGGTGAGCAGCAGATATAAGTGCCCAGTATAGTAAGTGCTAGGGAGTGTTGAGCTGCAATAAGTAGGTAAGTGCAGGCCTACAGTGGGTGCCGGGGCAAGTGCTGTGTGTAGGCAGAGGCTGAGAAGATTGGGAGTCGGAGGCCAGGCCCCTAAGGACACATAAGGTCCCTGGTCACCTATCACAGCGACTGTGAGATTAGCAGAGGACTGAAGAAGGGAAGGAGGAGGTGAAGGTCTTGAGGAGCTTCTGGAATTGGAGGAGGTCCGGCTCAAGACTTAACGGAAGGGGGAGCCAACTGAAGAGAGATTGGCCTCTGGCCCTCCACACACAAAGTTGGTACCAGAGGAACATAGAGGTTGAGTATTTAGTTTGAGCAAGTTGCAGATGGCGTGGTCCCGGCCCCAGACAGCCTTGTGAATAATGCAAAGGGATTTGAATTTAATCCGTGCAGCAACTGGGAGCCAGTGTAGAGTTTTTTGGGCAGTAGAGATGCGTTCCCTGGGCTTGAGGCCAAGGATACGTCTTGCTGACCTATTCTGGATTCGCTGGAGGGGTCGCTGAGAGGAAGAGCGTAGATTCAGCAGAAGGCTGTTGAAGTAGTCAAGCCTAGAGCGAACCAGGGCTCTGTTTAACATTAAGCTTCTGGGGGAAAGTGAGAAAAGGGAGAATTCCTTTGAGAAGGAGTTGTTCTTGGCAATGTCCTGAATGTGAGGGAGGAAGACGAGAGAGGAATCGAAGATGACTCCAAGATTTCTTTTTTTGTATTGTTGCATATAGAGTTTACAAGAAACCTTATATGATCTAAATCATTAGAAACAACGTAAAAGAAACAGCACTTTCCATATAAAATGATGGAAGAAAAATAAATTTTGCCATGACATTATAAAACAATACATAGATCACATATTGAATTGTAAATTAACACAATTCATCTGTCTAAAAGAAGAAAGGATAAAGTTAAATATACAAAAAAAAGCCTTCCCTACAGTACAATCTATTCAACAGAATCACATCAGGATGAAGTGCCCAGCTTTAGGTTTTTCCTATCCAGTTCAGAACTAAGAAAAGTAAGGAAAAATAGAGCTAGAACCAAAGAAATACTAGTGCCCCACATGCAGTGACACCAAAATAGGTTCCTGGACACTTCTGAGATGTCAGCGTTCTTATCCCTGAAGGAGTTGACACGTTCTTTATCAAAAAACGAGCATACAACCAAGTGCTTCAGCGCTTCTCGAGAATTGATTACTCCACAGAACCTGCACTTGCTCTGAGGTGCGTGCAAAACAGCTGAAGTATTCTGCTCGCTCCAATGCCTAATCTTCTCATAAACAGGCAGTGGATTTAGTCTAAAACGCATGTAATTCATGCATATTTTGGAACAGGGAAATTGCTGAAGATACAACAGTAAACATTCCCTTGCATTGACAAACTGGGAATATTCCTAAAAGCTTGTATAAGAGTCCACTGTCTCAGCCCAGTCAAACCTAAAGAAGATATGTTTAATCTGCCCCAGTCTTGGAACAAGATCATGTTCTTGGGAAACATTAATGCAAGCCAGTACTGAGCTCATCCTATCTCTAAACTCTCGTATGGACGGAACAGTAACGGCAAGCATAGCCACATTTAAATTATCATAAAGAGAATTCTTGGAGGGTCAATCATTCTTCTGAAAAAGAAAAGCTGTCTCAAGACATACCTGGCCTTTAAGGACTCAAGACACAGCTCGTGTCCAATGATAGCATTAGGCATTGCCATCGAAAGGCCAAGAACGTCCTTCCAGATCCTCCCCTGAAGGATGTTTAAGATATTACCCATATTGTGAGAGCAAAGGTTAAGACCGTACAGAATGATGGCTTCAAATTTGGCTAAATAATAGCGCCTCAGGGGCAGCAAGGAAAATTTACAGACTTTCTGCTTTAGATACTTAATTTGAGCAGTACGTTTTTTAGATTTAGCAGCCAAGATAGTTTTCCAGTATTTGATACTGCCCCGATTTGACATATAATAGCCCAAATAAATGAAGTCTTTACCTGCTCCACAATATCGGGTCTCATAGTCCAGACACAATGCCAGACCTTAGTTCTATGAGCTAGGACCAAGACCTTGGACTTAGAGGCATTTAGCAAAAGGTTATTGTCCTGGGCATATTTGAAAAAAATCTGCATCTTTGCACCACGCAGAGTTCTGTCAAAAAGTATGAAGTCGTCCGCGAAGGCCATCCACTCCAACCTAGAGCTTCCCAACCTAGCCGGGGCGATGGAGGGACCCTGCCACAGTCCCTCAACATCGCACACGTATAGATTGAAGAGCGTAGGTGCCAGGGTGCACCCCTGTTTCAACCCGTACAGGTAAGTATCTCCGGCGACCGTGCACGGTCCACCGACTAACGAACCTGTATGGAGGTATGTGAATGTAATAGGGCAATCAGTTGAACCAGTTTACAAGGGATATTCAGAGAAAGCATTTTATACCAAAGCCCGGACCTTATAACGCCATCGAAGGTGCTAGTCCTATCTAGAGAAGCTGGATAGACTTCCCCCACCTGAGAATGATGAACATAATGTCTCAGATGTGACAAGATGGATGCATTGAGTGAGGTGCCCCGCTCTTCTCGAAAACCCACCTGAAACTGACTCAAAAGATTGAGTTCCCTGATGGCACAGTGGAGATCCCTTAGTAGGAGAATAGAAAAAACCTTGCTAGTGGCTTGAGTAGTGCTATAGAACGACCCGGTATGTTGGTGCTGCACAGGAAAACATCCAGCTGCATTTTATTCAACCACCCTAAGGTACTGTGGGGTTGAAGGTAGAATGCCGAGTTGTTGCTCCAGTGTGACTGGAGTGCATTACTAGATGTTTGGGTATCCACCCATACCTCTGGCCTAGGCTTAACAGCTTGTGCTCCTTTTTGCGGAGTCCTTTTCAGGGTCCTTTATACATTGTGTTATTCTACTAAACTATTTTATTTAAGTAACTATCTTTGTCTTTTCTGCTGCTGCATAGGACACTTGCTTCCATCCTACACCGCATTAGTTAGGGATTGGACTGCTAAAGCATTAGGAGCCTTGAAAAGTTTTGCTTGAAAGTATATCCCAACTATTAATATTGAATAACCCGCCTTTTCCTTCTTACAGGCTTTGTCTGAGTGACTTTGTAAATTAATGAAACTGTCATTTTACTATAACAAATGCAGGTGCGCTTCACTACTAATTAAACAGTGGAACCAGTGCTCCAGATAAGATTTTGAGGTGGGAGTATTTTACGCATGAATTTTTAAATTAGAGAGTAAATGCAATTTCAAGAGAGTAAAAATGAGTTTTCTCCTCTGCAAGAGAGTAAAACGTGTCTAACATATACACCCAGTGCATATGTAAAATCAGACCAGTAGACAAAAAGAGTTGTAGCTCAAAGTTGTCTGGCTTGCCTTTAACCATTTTATTACACTTGCGGAAAATATTCTGCCATGAAATAACTTGTAATCCAGGGGTGCACCTGGGGTACAATTTAGACAGGGCTAACCCTTCAAATGTTGGGAGAAGCACTAACTTCAGAGACGGTGGAGGGGTGGCAAACTTACTTGTGTAAGGGCATTTAACTTCTTACTTGTAATGAGACTATTCTATTGCAGCTTCAATGTTACAATCAGTTAACCCTCTCTTTTAAGTCTGAAACACCCACTTCTTGCAGATCCTGAAGGTCCTAGAAAGTGTCCAAATGGCAGATGGTGTGCAATGAAAGACTCAATATCATAGCATAACGGGGACATTGCAGAGTGGGGGGCAGTACTCTGGACGGCCCAAACCACTTCAGTTGCTGGGAGCAACAGGGGAGAAAATGTAATGTTGGTTCTACCACAGTCTGCTATACTAGAATTTCGGGTGCAGTGACTGGCTGGTGGGACTGTCTGCCTGTCCAATCCAGTGTTACGAGATTGGAGGCGGGCCAGTGCAGCAATAATGCATTTCTTTTTTTTTTTTTATTAGCTTATAAAAACCTTTAAAATAATGCATTTCCATGTGGCAGTATTGGAGCTACTAGCAGAGGAGCACCCGCGTACACCAATGTGGCCCTACACTTATTAAAACTGTCCTATTGTAGTAAGGGTGTACACGTAATCATTCATAAGCACTCCATTTTTTGCAGTTGAAGTTAGGGTGAGATTACAATATTTGCCCAGGATCACAGACTTAACGCTAAACAGCGAAGCAGGGATTTTAACCCACTCTTTCAATTTGGGCATGGCCACTTTCTTCCATTCCATACTTACAAATATTTAAGTTTTGGGTGTCAAGACCTACAAAAATACTGTCCTATAGAGTTTACTTGCAAAATACCCAAATTGCATAGTAAAGCATCATGACAACATGTAAATCCTTATAGCTGCATGTTGGGGCAAAATAATATCACTGTACCTTTTATTTTCCACATCCTGAATGGAAAACGATATGATGCAAAAGAAAAATATCCTGATTTAGCCACTTTATTTTCAGCTCTATAAAAACACACCAAAAAAGTTGTGCGCATGACACATTGTAACGGGGGGCATGGGGACACAGACAGTCAAGGGGGGTAGGGGAGATATGACACGGTAACGGAGGCATGGGGGCAGAGAGTCGTGGGGGAGGGCAGGCATGACACGTAACGGGGGGAGGGCAAGAGGGCACAGACAGTCACGGGGATTGGGGGGTGCATGACACGGTAACGGGGGGCATGGGGGCAGAGACAGTCACGGGGGTGGGGAGGGTAGGCATGACACGTAATGGGGGGCAAGGGGGCACAGACAGTCACGGGGGAGGGAGGGAGGGCAGGCATGACACGGTAACGGGGGGCAAGGGGGCACAGACAGTCGTGGGGGGAGGGAGGGGAGGCATGACACGGTAACGGGGGCAAGGGGGCGCAGACACGGGGTGGGGGGGAGGTAGGGCAGGCATGACACGTAACGGGGGGGGGGGGGCGCGACACGTAACGGGGGGGCGCACGCGCAAGGGGACACAGTCGCGCGGGGAGGTAGGGCAGGCATGACACGTAACGGGGGGCGCGCAAGGGGACACAGACAGTCGCGCGGGGAGGTAGGGCAGGCATGACACGTAACGGGGGGGGCAAGGGGACACAGACAGTCGGAGGGTAGTTAGGGCAGGCATGACACGTAACGGGGGGCAAGGGGGCACAGACAGTCGGAGGGTAGTTAGGGCAGGCATGACACGTAACGGGGGGCAAGGGGGCACAGACAGTCGGAGGGTAGTTAGGGCAGGCATGACACGTAACGGGGGGCAAGGGGGCACAGACAGTCACGGGGGTTGGAGGGAGGGGAGGCATGACACGGTAATGGGGGGCATGGGGCCAACAAAGTCACAGGGTGGGGGGGGGCGGGCTATGCTGCTGATGACAAAGGAAACGTGTTTCCCAGAGTCACAGCCCCCCCCCCCCCCCCCCAGACACACAGGCTGTGTCGACAACACTGTGGTGGAGTTCATCAGGGACACAGCCTGTGTCTCAGGGGGACTGTGACTCTGGGAAACGGGCAGTTGGTTGATCATCCGACCCGAGCAGATGGATTTGCTTTGGAAGAAACAAAATACTTTGAACTGGTTTCAATTGCAATTTTATTTCTCTGACAGCCCGGACCATGCGAGATTCGTTCAGATAGCGGTCCGGGCTGTCAGACATAAAATAAAAATTACATTGAAAAGTGCCTGCAGCAGAAGGGCGGGTTGCTTACCTGGCTGGTATCACCGCGTTTGTGGCCTCCTCTCTCAGCTTACTCTACAAATGAAAAAACGTAGCAGAAGGACACATGCGTTTCTGGAAAGGTCTTCCAGGGCCGAGGGGGTGGGTTGAGCCCTGGATTAGGATACATGTCTCAGAGACTGGCAAGGGAAGGGCCTGCCTGCCTCAAGGCAGGAGCTTGCATGGAAAGTCTGCTCTTTTTTATTAATAAATACAGCGTACATGGTACGCAGTAGAAACAAAAATCATCCGTATTTCCCATAATTAGATGCATAAATAAGCACAATACGCACCTTAGCTAGAGGACTGGGTGGAACTGTAATTTTCTGTAACCATTGTAAGTGCGAGCAACTACTATTGAAGCAATCGCATATGAAAAGAATTATTGATATTTCCTGTGTGTTGGCTAGTGAAGGCAAGCGTCCCCACACAGCACGATCCTCCCCGCAATGAGAGACAATGAAGGACTCTCCCAATATGGGAATAAGGCCAAGACAGAGTGCGGGTGAGCGTAAATGGGAGTTTATCAATCAGAATAGGGCATGCAAAGAACTCTGCAAACTCCGAGAGCGCTCTGCCTGACAATAGCAAAGACAGGCGTATATATTTACAACAAACGTCATAAGAACCTACACACTATAGGGGGCACAAGTTCATGGGGATTGGGTGGCGATGACTAACTATAGGTGCTGCTGTGATGTGGTTGGCTTTGGCTGGAAGACGTCACTGGGCAGCCTCGTGGGTTGGGCTGGGCCTGGCAGGGTGGCAGAGTTCATCCAGGCGGTGTTGTGGGGCCATCGCGGCCAGTGGCAGAGATGAATGTCTTTTCCTGACTTGTTAGCCCTAAGCCGTGCACACCGCAGTCATTCAAACATTCTGGTATTATCTTCTTTAGTAAATCTTTCAATAGGTTATACAACAGGTTAATGCAACACAGGAGGAATGTACCTTGTGAGGGGTCTGGAGGTAATACGTCAGGACATGGTTACCAGTGTCCTGTTGACTTGGGCCATAGGTCGAGGGGCTAAGCTTCGGGGCCTGGGACGGGCGGTACATGTCTTTCTGCCTTGTTAGAAGTTGTTATGGATGTTCCGCTGTGTGTTGTGAAAGTGTTGGGTGTCCTGATTGCACAGGGCCATAAGTCTGAGATGGTCCGGTGGGTTGTGAGGTTTACGAGGGGGCGCGTGTGTTCAGGCAGAGGTTTACTGCTGTGCTGTAAATAATGCAGGTGGCGGGTGGTGGCCTTGGGTGCTACAGAGGGGGTTACAAGTCTTTCAAGTGGCTCCAGCCTAGTTGGGGGAGGTAACGCAGCGCGGCGCGGTCTCTGCTCTCATGCCTTGGCAGCCCTCGCAGGGTGGGAGGGGGAATGGCCTTGCACGTATTTCACAAAGGTATCTCCCTCGTGTGTTGCCGATTTAGGTAAAGACATCACAAACATTTGAACACTCTATAATACTTATTTTAAAACATTACAAAACATGCATTTAAACTTTGCTGGATGTGTCTTGATTATACCCAGTCTGAGTACCTTATTCATACATTTATGTTTTAACACGTGCAGTATTTAGTTATATGCATATATATTTGCAGTAAGTGAGGTAGAGTTAGGGTTGGTGGAGAACATAGAAAGTAACCCGCCACTTGTTCGTGACGGTGGTGGCGCATGTGGGGCCTAGACATGCACCTTCTCATGCATTCTTCACATGGGCCCTTTGTATGGTTTACATTCGTTTTCTTGTGTCCTCTAGCAGCATTAGTTCAGTTATGGCACGAGCCCATGGGGTGTACGTTTTCCAGTCATACACGTAACAAACAGATTCCTGGTGCGTGCCGTTATTATTAGTACCCAACTGCAATGGTATATGCTCACCATCGCTTATATCATGGGGGCATGATCTCTTGTAATTATACATCCTACAGGCTTTTTTGTAATATAAGGGATTTTATGAGAGAAAAGCATCCTTTGCAAGTAGTCTCAGCATTAATATACAAAGATTGTCTGGCATATAACGACCATTTTACTGTTCTTTTCATTTGCCTAGGCCTGCTGGCCGGGTCATGCTGGGAGCGATGATACATTGCGGGAGGTGAACTGTTACAATGTTAATGTATTATACTAGCTCATGTCCGTCTTGTTCGTGGGAACGTGCTCGCAGCGGATCTGCCAGGATGCTGCGGCAACAAGGATGACTGAAACCCTCCAAGGGTGGGGGCCGCGCTACAGTGCGCTGAGCTCACACCATCTTTACCAGACAAAATGGTTTCTAGGCCTAGCTAAATTTTAATACGTGTGGGCAATTGATACGTGCGGGCAATGTCTCCAGTGGGTGAACCCTCCACCACCTGGGCCCGGGTGGCATGAGGGGACGCCCAAAGGAGCCATAGTCCTCACCTGGGGAGAAGGCATAGGCGAGGGGGGGTCTCTTGGACCAGTCCTCCCCTACATTTCCCCCCTTTCGTTACTAAAGTAACGAATTCTTTAAATCTTCTATCCTCCTACATTCTGCCTCGTCTATCACCGCCTCATCCCATGCAGGAGTTCCTTTGATGGGCATCCATGCTCTGCACACCCCCCTTAAACTCTCACCTCTCCGGGCATATTCGTCTGGGGTACACATTAGATATATGCACCCACCATCTCCTTCCAAATCTACCCAAACTTCCTCATACCATTCTAGTATACGGGGCTCTTTGATGGTGGTGTGCCACAACTTATCTACAATATCTTTATCGTGGTATATAGGCACCAGTTGGTACCTGGGCGAGTTATCTATCCCTGTTTGTACTTGTGCTTCTTGCATCGTTTTTATTGTACCGTGTGAGTTGCCCATTGTCACCATCATCATTGCACCATTTGGTACTGCATTAGCACAAACTCGAAGACCCACCTGGCACAGGCAAAAAAGTAGGAGGAACACAGCAGCTGGTATTAAAAATTTCACAGTCGTTCCAAGCCATGAGGGAACCCAGGAGAAGATGTTGTCGAACCATGTACTCGCTTCTGCTCCACCTTCCATTTTCATTTTTTTTCCTAGGTTGTGGACTGCTTCGATCACATGGGATAGGGAGCCATTCTCTGCGTCTTCAGAAGGTACGAAAGTGCAGCAGGCACTTCCTATTTTTCGGCAAACACCACCGTCCATCGCCGTCAACAGGTCCAAGACATACCTGTTTTGCATGGTCATTAGTCGTAAAGCTCTTAGTTCCACTTTAATTATGTTGAATCCTTCTTCAGTGTCGTTTGCCAGCTGAATCAATTCCCAGCGTGTTATCTGGAGCCATTTTGCGTTTGCCCTTGCTTGGACACTTGAGACGAGTGAGGCAAAAAATGTTTCTGCTGAGCTGAATAATCGATACTTGTCTGGGATCTGAGCCAATAGTTCTGATGATGCCTTTGATATGTAATTTGATGCTCGTTTGTTGCGGGTCAGCACTTCTCCCTTGCTTCCAGAAGACAGGACATACATTTGTGTCTCTGCAGTTGGTTGAGCCACACTGTGCATGCGTTCCTGTGTCCCATCAATGTGGCTTTCTGGTATCACCATTAGGGCTGAGTGCAGAGTGGCCATTGAGCAGCTGCCACTCCATGACTGGGGGAGGTGTAGGTATGCCTGGTTGCCGCACACCCAGTACGTGTCCATCAGGGCCGCTGTCCCTTTCCTTAGGTCTGGGATGGTGAGGGTCTTGTTGCAGTTCTTGTTTGTTCCCATGGGGGTTCTCCCTTCTCCTTTAAAGCACAGTTTGTAGTCCATTTCGCTTTGCAGTTTGAACGGTTTTTCAATGGCAGTTACCCAAGTTAGTTTTGAAATGTGTTCTCTCCATACTGGTGTACAGGTTTCCTCTATCCACTGCAATTTATCCGGTGCCACACCTCTTAGTGCTTCTGCTTTGCACAGTACTTCATCCTTCCGCTTGTTGTCGGAAAAAAGTGTCCCTTCTATTACAAAAAATGGTTCTTTCAAACATACCACTCCTGCCGTTTTTGGGTAACACCTTTTCTCGTTCTGCAGCATTTGAAGAGTCACCTCGTGTGCCTGGAAGGTGTTCTTAATCCTGCACAGCGTGAGATGAAGGAGACATTGGGCATCCACAATAGGCAACTCTTTGGGCAACAACACTTTGGGTGTACCTGATGCATGGGGGATGAGGGAACAGACATAACAGCTCTCGTTTGTAGTCTGTTTAGCGGTGGCACTCATGTCTGCATACCACTTATTTGTTTGATGGGGGTGTCGTGGGTCTTCCATCTTATCTAGACCTAGCCCATAGTATTCATCATACTTCCTCCTCCCTGCTTCTCTCTTTCGTCTGTTGTTCTTGTTACTAATGTAGTACTTCCCAACCCCCTGGTCAGTGGACCAACTAGACCCCACCTTTCTCATTCCCGCCCCCCTTGGCCCATTCATCATATAATATTTCGTGCATTGCTAGTAGCTCATCGTCTTCTTTCCTGACGTTATCTGGCAGATTGTTTTGTGGGATGGGGGCAAGCTGGCTGGTGGGGGTGTTATACAACCATGATATGGCAGACGGGTTTCGGTCATTAAGACTGTGGGCATTGTAATTGGATAACCCTGGTGGAGACACTGTGTTGCTCTGCATTCCACCTTGTGGCTTTTCTCTTTGTGAGGTCACAACACTGGATGGTGTGGTATGATACCCCCACACAAGTTTAGTTCCGTCCCATATCAAAAAGTCACCTTCCTTGGTATTGACCCCTGCAGTTGCATTGGGCCCGGTGGTACTGTTAATTGGTCCAGTAGTGTTACTCCCTCCCCCCTCGTACATCTCGATAGAGATGAACGCTATAAACCAATATGTAACCAAGCCAAACATTATCATAAAAAACAATGTAATGCATACTGATAATCCACACTCATACGAATATCTACATCTCTCATATACTAATTCTCTCATTCTACTAATTCTATCCGTTGCAGGCTGCCCGTTAGATGCCATGGACGCTCCTGTTTGAGATATAAAAGTGCATTAAGTGCATGCATGTAAACGTTTTGCTGGCACCATCTGTGACAATACATTTGACGGGGAATGGAAGCGGGTGGGGATGCGGGGGAGGGGTATTCACAGACAAGGGTATATACAAGCTATAATATTATTATTTCATTAATTACATATCACTCAACACCATACAAAAAAAAATATATTTTTTTTTTTCCCCAATATCCTTGTCAGTCATTATTCCATTCAAGTCCAGTGCTGACACACACACACGCGCAAGTCGTTATTTAGCCATCCTACTCATTTGCATCGTTTGCTGTTGTCTGTGCCTCCTCATCTATCTTCGCTTGTACATTGCTGTATGCTTTTCGTACGTCGGTCAAATGCACCCAGTACCTCAATCCTTTCACCTTCACTGCCGTGGGTGTGCAAAATATTACTTCGTAGGGGCCATGGAATCGTGGTGCATTCCACCGACGCACAAAGCTTCTAACATAAATTGAGTCACCTGGCATCAGCTGTAGCTGTTGCTCTGGCTCCGTGACAGATTCTGTTACGTTTCCCTCTTCTCTAGTGAATGGTGGGGACAGTTGTTTTGATATGGCGCGCGCTGCTCTTGTCAATTTTCGTAAATAGTCTGTAAATTCCTCTCCCAATATTGTGGCACTTCTGTGAGCATCTGAGTGTTCGCGCAGTGGAGAGTGTGCTGTGTTCATTCTCCTCCCAGTCACGATTTCGTGCGGGGACAAATGGTGGTCTTTGCTTGGCTGATTTCTTAGTTCAAATAGCGCCAGGGGTAGACAGTAAATCCAATTTTTCTTCAATGAGAAGCATAGTTTTGATAACCTGCCTTTTAACAGGCCGTTCATCTTTTCCACTACGCCATTACTTTGGGGATGATAAATCGAACATAATTTATGTTTTATACCCAGTAATGTGGTCACTTCCTTGAAGAGTTCGTTCACAAAGTGAGAGCCGTTGTCTGAGCGAATCACGTCACAAATTCCCCAGCGCGGGAACACCTCCCTTACTAGGAACTTGGCGGCGCTTTTGGCATCAGGTCGCGCGCAAGGTCCCGCTTCCACCCACCTTGAAAATGGGCACACCACCACGATCATGTACCGCGAGCCATTACACCTTTCCCCCATGTCTGCATAATCTATATGTAGTTCTCTGAAGGGGCCGATGGGTTTTGGAATTGTTCCCCGGAGTGTGCGTAATGTCATTCCTGAGTTGTATATTTGGCATGTTGTACATTCCAGTGCTAATCGAGACACATGCTCCTGGAGACAGGGCACAAACCATTCTTCCTGTATTTCTGCTGCGATGTGTTGTTTGGTATTATGTGCAGAGAAGTGTAGCTGTTGGAACGCTACTTCTAGTAACTGTAGTGGCATTACCACTTTTCCTGAGTTATTTTGCCGCCATAATAGGTCTGTTCCTGATTGGCTGCATCCCCGTTTTGTCCACGTCAATTTTTCTTCTGCACTAGCTCCTTCCTGCAATTCTAGTATTTGTGATAAGGACATCATGTTGTACCCTTCTGACTGTTCTTCGGTTGTTGTGTTCTTGATCATGAACTCACCTGTGTCGTATTTCTGAAAATAGGAAGCCTCCTTGGCGGCAGCGTCCGCTGCCGCGTTCCCTAAAGACACAACGTCTGTGTTGGATGTATGGGCCTGGCACTTCACTATTGCTACAGCAGTAGGGTTTTGTAGGGCCTCAATTAATTCTTTTAACAATTCTGCATGCTGCACTGGTGTTCCATCTGCCCTTCTGAATCCCCTACGGCCCCATCTTGCTAGACCTCCATGTACTGTTGTCGTCATGTAAGCTGAGTCTGTGTATATTGTTACTGCACAGCCTTTTGCTGCATGTAGTGCTTCTATGAGCGCAATTAGTTCTGCTGCCTGTGCAGAGTAATGCGACGGGAGGCGGTACTGTACTAATGTTTCAAACTCACCTTCCTCTAATCTCACTACCGCCATGCCAACGTGTTTTTCTCCCGTGTCCATATCAATTGATGCGGACCCATCCACAAAGTACACTTCCCCCTCGCTGAGAGCGTTTTCACACACCACTGTGTCCTCCCCTCCTTCTCCTGTGTGGGTTGCGCAGTCGTGATTTTGCATATCCTCTAATGTGCACGCTTCTGTAATGAATGTGGCTGGGTTCACTGTTTTACATCTCACTATGTGGATGTTGGCGCTGGACAATATGATCTCGTATGCTGTTGCCCGCTGTGTGGTCAGTGTGCTTTTTGATCTTTCAAGTATTGCAAATAATGAGTGTTCCACAAACAATGTCACAGGGCATCTCATTACTATTGTGGCACTTTTCTCAATCGCGAATGCGGCTGCTGCGAGCGATTGTTCGCACGCGAAATGACCCTGCATCACGGCATCCAAAGTACCACTATAGTACGCCAGGGGCTTGTGTCCTAAGGATGTTTTTTGTGTCAGTACTGCTGTCATAAGTGTTCCTTTGCAGTGGGAAAATAGGTAAAATTCGTGTCCATAATCCGGGTTTGCTAGTACTGGAGCGCTTGAAATTAGCTCTTTCAGTGATTGAAACGATATGCTCATTTCTTCTGACCATTTTATTTTTCCATTCTCCTGTTGTGCTTCTTTCAGTGCTTGTAGGAGGGGCCTGGTGTATGCTGCATAGTCTAGTATCCATGCTCGGCAATAGTTGCACATCCCCAAAAATTTCTGCATGTCTTTCACTGTCGTGGGCTCTCCTACTGACCTTATTGCCTCCACCCTGTCAGGAATTATTCTCTTTCCATCTTTTGATATGAGCTGTCCCAGGTATAGGACCTCAGTCAGGCAATACTGTAGCTTCTCCTTGTCTACCTTGTATCCTTTGTTGGCTAGTAAAGTCAGGAGCGTCGTTGAATCTTTTCTACATGTTGCTTCGTCTTGTGCACACACTAATAAATCATCCACGTACTGAATAATCGTACTCTCTACTGACAGGTTTCCCAAGTCTTCATGCAATATGCGGTTGAATATGCTCGGGCTCTCACAGTATCCCTGTGGCAGTCTGCAGTGTTCATATCTTTTTCCCCCCAGTGTGAACGCTGTTAGATATCTACTCTCTTCAGCCAGGGGTATTGAGAAAAATGCGTTTTTCAAGTCCACTACTGTAAAATGTGATGCTGCTTTTGGGATACTGCATAGTATTGATGCAGGGTTCGGGACTAGAGGGAACTCTTTCTGTATTACATCATTGAGGGGGCGTAAGTCCTGTATCATCCTCCAAGACCCCCCTTTCGCTTTTTTGATTGGATAAATACATGTGTTACATGGTGAATTTGACGGCACAATTATCCCTTGTACGAGTAGTGCATTTATCGTTTCTTTTATCCCTTCTTCAGCCTCACGGGACAATGGATACTGTTTGACTCGGGGTAAGATAGCTCCTTGTTTTAGTTTTATTATCACAGGTTGTACTCCATGCAACAGCCCTACATCATGGGGGCCTGTTGTCCATAATTTGTTTGGTACTAGCCTCATGTCGTCATCAAAAAATGACGGTGGTGTTCCTACCACTGCCATCAATTGGACGGGGATCTCTCTGGCTTGGATCAAAATGTCACAGGGCATCGCTATTTACTATCTCACCATCTGCTTCTGTGTCTGAAAAGAGATCCTCATCTGTTACCTCGCGTAGGACGAGGTTGGCGTTTGTACACAGCACGGTGCGCCACTCACATCCTTCTCTGTCCATTCCAATAACAGCGATCCGTTTCGTTGATACCTGCACAGCGTGCAAATCCAACGATACCACTGATCCTGGTGCTGCATTTGGACACACTATGGGGCGGAAGAGGAATTCTGCTGGAATCCTCCAATCCATGCTTTTTAGCTCTGGAACTATAAGGGCCAAAGTCTTTAGCCCTTCAATAAACATCTCTTCATTTTGTGGCAGCCCTCGTATTTCCTGTGTGGTTGTGTAGGCTTGTACTACCAACATTGCACGCAAGGGGCATATCCCGGGTGTAGAACACACTATTCCTCCTTCGGTAAATGATATGGTCATGTTAAGTTTACTCATAAGGTCCCTCCCCAGCAAATTTATCGGGGATTGTTCATAATAGAGTAAGGGTGCCTTTACAGTCTTGCCCCCTACGGTTACATCCAAAACTTCTGTGTAAGGAACTTCAATTACAGCCCCAGAGAACCCCTGCGTCTCTAACTTCCTGTTAGATAACGGGAACCGGCCCTCCCTGACGCATGATTTCTCCGCTCCCGAATCAACCATGAATACAAATTGCCTGTCTCCTATCTGCGCCCCTACCAATGGTTCCTCTGCTGCACTGTGGGTGGTAGATAGAACTGGACACGCAAGTGTTCTCTGTGGGCTGTCCTATGCGGGGTGTCTCATCGCCCCCCCTTCATTGAATACGCTACCTGAGACCACTGCCATGCCGTTGTAAGGTGCTGGTGCGGGGGCCCCGTTTGCTGCTGTCGCGAAAGGGTTGCCTGGTGTATATTGCATGCTGTCGTTGTTAGGCATGATTTGTGGGTGGTTCTGTGTTCTATACTGGGGTCCCTGTTGCTGGCCGGCATTACCTTGGCTTGGGTTTCTTAATTGTTGTTGCCCCATTGTGAGGCCATATGGGCTTCCCGGGTGGGGATGGCCATATTGTTCTACCTCTTGGAACCCGTTATTGGGTCTGCTTCTGCACTCTCTAGAATAGTGCCCCCACCTCCCACAGTTCCAGCAACTTCCTTGTGCACCTCTAGGGCCCTGCCATCCATTTCCTCCCATTCCCCCATACCCCGTTCCCCCTCCTCTTCGGCCCCTGTACCCACCTCTTCCCCCTCGAGGGGTCCACTCTTGCCACTGCGGACCTCCACCTTGCTCTTGCTCATTCCACTGCCGCTGTCCTGTTCCCGCCAAATGAGTTGCCATCCTTCCTTGTATTGCTATCAGCCCCTCCTCTTCTTCCTCTCCCTCCCTGCTGTGTGGGAGTGCAGCTACTGCTGCTGCGACCTTCACCAATTTTGTCTGTACTAACTTTGCTTCATCTGCCAACCTTTTCTGTGCCACCTCCTTCTCCCTCTCCTTTATTCTTTTACAATGGTGTACTATTATGCTCTGAATTTCTGGCCATCCCTTTGCTTCAATACCTGCTATCTTGTCGAGCGCTTTCTGCACTTCCTTTGGGAGCCCTCTTTTTATAATGAAGTAAAATAAAGAGGTCGATTGATACCAAGGCGTGCCCGTCTCCGCTCTCCACATCTCTTGAACCCGAAAAATGTAATCCATAGCCTCCTCCCCCTCATTCATGGTGCATTGCATCACCGACTGCAAGTCCGGTGTATCTGGGAATGTTTCGCGCAAGGCGTCCCACACCCTAGCCCGCACTGTGTTGAAGGAGGCCCCATCATGGCGGTCACAATCTAACGTAACTCCTGGGAAACCGGCTTTAACCCATACTCTTTCAGCCTGATCGCCCACCGCTGATACAAGCGGACTTTTCACATCTCCTACAGCTAGGGGTACCCCAGCAGTATGTTTTTCAAAGGCGTATATCCACTTACTTGCCCCTCCTGATAACGGGGGCAATAGCTTTAATAAGTTGGCTTTGTCCATTTGTGCCCATGGGATATAGTTAGGTCTCCCTCCTCCTCTGTGTATCAACGGAAGCTGTAGCTTTCCTTTCTGTATAGCACTCGGACCCGATTTGGATGCTGATGTTTCTAGTGATGCCATTTTTCCCACTCTGTTCCTGAGAAAGCATAGGCGAGGGGGGGGTCTCTTGGACCAGTCCTCCCCTACACTAGTCTAAAATAGTATTCACCTACTCTGCCTTGTGTATATAAAATAAATGTATATTATAACTTCCAGTGTGTAAGTTTTTTTTGGGTTTGGGCTAATGTATTGACTGGGTTGATTTTATTTACCTGGGTGGGGAGCTAATACCTTTTTGCAAAAATGGGTTGAATAGATTGTGATCGAGCAAAAGAGTACCTGGCTGTTTGAAGGACCACATTTTGTATGTGTGTTCTAGAATAGGACTTGACTTTAGAGAAAAGGTTTGGAACTTTTCTCAAAAAAATGTATTCTAAACATAATTTTCGATATGTATTCAGTGCTTTACTTTAGTTTGCAGCTCTTGCCAATCACTACTAGGTTTGTTTCCTTTTGAAAATCCTCTTCATTTCTTTTGGTCTTGTACCTGGTCTATGTCCTAATTTGGCCACACCTTCATAAACTGGCCCACCACGTGTTCTCCTTTTTGTGCTATTGTACAGGCATCCTTCCTTAATTGTAAATGTGTTTTATTGTAAGTCGTTTTGGAACAAAATTGACTTCCTCGTTCATCAGATAAAACGACTGACCCCACGTCTCGTAACAATAGTAGAGCACTCATGTATAGCAGTTGAACTCGCAGTGCTTTTGTTCATTTTAATCTCAGAGAAAGGCACACACCTGGAAATCAAGGCTTATTGCTAACCAGGAAAAACACAGACCCATAACTGTGACAATGTTTATATTTATTTATATAGCGCACCAAACCCAGAGGTATCTAGGCGCTTATGCTTAAGAATTTGGTTACAGTGATTATGGTTACAGGTCAGAGCGAGCAGAACCGAACTACATTGTTGAAGTGGTTACAGGAGTTGGGTTACAAGTACAAGCAAACCGAAGGTAATTCCAACACAAAAGTGCAAAAAGAGTTCAAGTGGGCACATTCATGGAGCCTAATCCCATTTTGCAGGGCGGCTGTGACAAAAAGATGCAGTATGGACAAGTGGGCGCAAGAGGACTGCTAGGCACAGGGTTCAGGCACACTGGCACATGCATAGAGCAGGGGGGGCAGCAAGGAATAGGGTTCAGACACACTGGCACATGCATACAACAGGGGGGTAGCAAGGTACTGGCACATGCATACAACGGGGGGGACAGCAAGGTACAGGATTCGGGCATACTAGCACATGCATACAACAGGATGGGACAACAAGGTACAGGGTTCAGGCACACTGGCTCATGCCTTCGAACGGGGGGGCAGCAAAGTACAGGGTTCTGGCACATGCATACAACAGGGGCACAGCGAGGCACAGGATTCAGGCACACTGGCACATGCTTACAACCTGGGGGCAGCAAGGTACAGGGTTCAGGCACACTGCAACATGCATACAACTGAGGGGGCAGCAAGGTACAGGGTTCAGGCACACTGGCACATGCAAACAACTGAGGGGGCAGCAAGGTACAGGGTTCAGGCACACTGGCACATGCATACAACCGGGGGGGACGAGGGAGGGTAGCAAGGTAATAACTTGCGGGTCAGCATTGGAAAACTTTCAGTTTCTTTTAAGATCAAACCTAAATGGTCACAGTGCTCAGAGTCTAGGTTTGGTCCTTAACCTTGAAGGGACTCCCAGGTAAGCCACCTGCTGCATAGAAAGTCTAATTTTACAGAATATTACTTACGCTCTTGCCTAACCTAACTTGTTGCCACCTCACACGTTCGCATATATCTCTGCTGCCCCTGCCTATGAACGTGCCACCTGACTACACCCTAGAACACTTTACACTGTGCCCAGCAAATTGCGTTGCACTGCTGCTGATCGCCCATCTGTGCCTCTTCGCATCTAGATGTCTCTGAACTGTACCTACCCCCTTGTTAACTTAATCTAGGTACCCATGATCCTATGCAGTTGAGCCCTTTGGTCGCTAACGGATTACTTGAACTGTGTTGTGCCTTATGGTCGCTAACGGATTACTTGAACTGTGTTGTGCCTTATGGTCGCTAACGGATTACTTGAACTGTGTTGTGCCTTATGGTCGCTAACGGACCACTTGAACAGTGTTGTGCCTTATGGTCGCTAACGGACCACTTGAACAGTGTTGTGCCTTATGGTCGCTAACGGACCACTTGAACTATGTTGTGCCTTATGGTCGCTAACGGACCACTTGCTTGCGCATGCCATTTTTCAACCTAAATGTGATTACTGTTCTTAGGTGAACCCCTTGCCTACTTGCATCTACTTGCACATGCCATTCTTAGCCTGAGTTGCGAATTCAGGTAAACCCCCTGCCTAACTACACATGCCAAACCATACAATGTACCTCAGCAAGAGCCAAACAACCACCCTACTGTATCTCCTCATACATATATTACACCTTACCACCTTCATTGCCACCATAACTATGTACCCTGCAGAAAATGCACCCTGTCCAACCCTAGAAAGAAACACTAGACTACGAGCCAGACTACCCTGTCTCTACGAGCCCATCTACCACAACAAGAGACCCACCCTGCAACACACCAAAATCCACCCGAGCCACATCACACCCTGCTACAACTCCACCCTACCCAAACTTATCCCTATAACAATCCAGGATACACCCAACACTACCACTATATCCGGAGCATTGATCAACGCCAGATCAATAATGGCCCACGCCACAGAAATAGCAGACACCTTATCCTCAAACAACCTCGACCTCCTAGCTATCACTGAATCATGGCTGCATGAAGCAGCAGGCCCAGCACTCTCAATAGCCATTCCAGAAAATTACCAAATAATCAGAATGGACAGGCCCAACAACAGAGGAGGCGGCCTAGCCATCATAGCTAAAACAAACCTCGAGCTAAGACCACTGCCTCAAGCACCTCTCAAATCCTGCGAACTCCTAGCAGCCAAACTACCCATCTCCAACTGTCGCACCATAACCATCCTTCTAATATATAGGCCACCCGGCCCCATTGGCTCATTCGAAGCAGACCTATCCAGCCTCCTAGCCAACAACATAAAAGACACCACCCAAATATTATTGCTAGGCGACTTGAATCTAGGACTAAACGACCCTGACGACAAATCAGCACAAGCCATAGCCAACATGCTAGATGAACACGGCCTAATCCAAAGAGTGCTCACCCCCACCCATAATAAAGGTAGGACCTTGGACTGGATCGCCACTCTAAACTGCGACACCGTCATTACCAAAACCACTCCCCAGCACTGGACAGACCATTACCTCATTGACTTCACCTTATCTCTCAATAAAGAAGTCATCAAAGGAAAAATCATGGCACCACCACTACTCACTAGAGCAAAAAAAAACATAACCCCCGACAACCTCCTACCACTACTACTGCCAACCCTCAATGCTCTCCCCGATAATCTAAAACCAGAACTCCTAGTAGAAAACTATAACAATACCATAAAAAAAGGACTAGACATCATTGCCCCTCTAAAACTGCAAAAAAGCAAACGGCAAGCCCACCTGAACACCTGGTTCACCCCACATCTGAAAGAACTTAGACTGCACAAAAGGAAACTTGAAAGCCAATGGCGCAACTCCCCCACAGAAGAGAACAAATCACAACTCAAACTTTGTGCAAACAACTACAAAAAAGAAATCCTACTCACCAAAAAGAAACTATTCAATGAAAGAATCGAAAAATCGAGCTCCAACACCAGAGAACTATTTGCTATATTAAGGGAACTAGAATCCCCGATACCCCCACCAGACAATATAATTAAGGATAAAGTATGGTGCACCAGCGTCCAAAACGGACTAACTAATAAAATCAAAAGTCTCCAAACCAAAATCGCTCTGAAAAAAGACTCTCTCACCACCAATGAAACATCTCCCAGCAACCACGATAAAACAGCCAACCGCCCAGGCCATAATCTCTTCAGATTTACCAAAATATCTATCCCAGAAACAGAAAAAATTATAGCCTCACTTAAACCATCTAACTGCAAAGGCGACAACTGCCCTCCCCAGATAATCAAGGATGCTGCTAGGGATCTAGCCCCCTTTATAACCAAGCTGATCAACGCATCTTTCTCCTCCAACACCATACCAAGCAACCTCAAAGAATCTTGGGTCCTGCCTCTCCTCAAGAAGCAAACCCTAGACCCCGCTATCCCCACCAATTACAGGCCCATCACCACGGTGCCATTCCTGTTAAAGATAATAGATAGAGTAGCATACCTGCAGATTCAGCAATATCTTGAAACTCACAAACTACTAGGCACCCACCAATCAGGCTTCAGACCGAAGCACGGCACCGAGACAGCCTTAATCGATCTTAAAACCCAGATCAATGAGATTAACGACAAAGGGAACACTGCTATGTTACTACTCCTCGATCTGTCGGCAGCATTTGACCTGGTGGATCACGCAGTCCTGTGCGAACACCTGGCCTCAGCAGCCCACTTCTCGAAAGAGGCTATAGCCTGGATCCAATCATTCCTGGACAACCGAACTATGAGGGTCTTCTCCACCCTAGCCTCAGCAGACCCCATTAAAATAACCTGTGGGGTGCCCCAAGGCTCCTGCGTCTCTCCCACCCTCTACAACATCTTTACCAAGCCCCTATTTGACAAGCTGGACAGACTGGGTGTCTCATATACCAATTATGCAGATGACACCCAGATCCTCATACCCCTTTCAGGCAACTACGCTTCAGATACGGCCTTGGTAAACAAAATATATCTCATCATTCAGGCATGGATGGCCACACACGGTCTATGTCTAAATGATGAGAAAACCGAAATCCTGCTCCTCGGATCCAATACCAATCTCAAAAAACTCAGTTCTAACTACAAGGCCTTCAACATTGATGGCAATACCATCACAGTGGCCAAAACAGTGAAAACACTAGGCTTTCACCTTGATGCAACCATGTCACTAAAAAAACAAGTCAACTCACTAGCATCCTCCACCGCCTACACATGCAAGCTAATTAGGGCAAGTAGAGCCTTCCTCACCCAAGCTAGCTGCATCATCATAGCCAACGCCCTAATACTATCCAGACTGGACTATTGCAACGCCATGTACCTAGGAGCCAACAAATGCATAACCAACAAACTACAGACACTACAAAACAACGCTCTCAGAACAGCCCTCAACCTACCCTCTAAGGAACACATCTCCAACAAAAGAAGAGAACACAAATGGCTTAAAATCCATGACCGCATCTCCCTCAAAACGGCATCACTCACCCACAAATGCTTAAACAACACAGCCCCCCCCTATCTCGCATCCAGAATAAAGAAAAAAACGTCCTCCCGCCCCACCAGATCGATCAATTCCTACTGCCTGCAAGTACCCAATTTCAGACAAAAGAAAACCGGCGGCAGCAGCTTCCCTGTCCTGGCAGCCCAACACTGGAACGCCCTCCCACTCCACATTAGGACTGACCAATCCTACTTTAGCTTCAGGCGAAACACCCTCACTTGGCTGCGGGCCAATGATCCTCACGACTAACCCTGCCATCTAATCTGATCATGCCAGTGCTATAACCTGACTACCATGTACAGCCTTAATTTGTAAATATGTAAATGCAACCGAACTGCCCCTATGCACAGTATTAATATGTAAACCTGTAAGCTTTCGCTCAATTATATGTATATATGCACATCCCACACAATGTAACTGTAAATGCAATGCTCTTTTTCTCATGCCTATCTTATTCTGTAACCAAGTTTTTATGCAATCCTATCTTCCTGACCTCTGTTGCGCCCTGTTACCCCTGGGTTTTGCGCGCTATACTAAATAAATAAATAAATAAATAAACAAACAAACATCTCACTAACCCAGGTTTCCAACTCTCAAAACCTTTTTGGTAGTATTGGTATGCTATAGACTGGCTTCCTCCACTGTCTGTTATCCTTCTTTGTGCAGGCCTAAAGGCTGAAGCTTTATCTACCTCCCTCTTGCTTTCTCTGTGACATATAAAGGGTAACCTGACCTCCTGGCAATCCTCTTCTACTCGGACGGTTTTACAACTCGTATTCTAACTCTACTGCTCTTCTCTTCCTCTGGGTCTCCTGGTCTTACTCTTCCTCAATCCTCCTATCTCTACTCTCCCCCTTTCTTTTGATCTTACTCTGCCTCTCACTTCTTGTCATACTTCACCCGCCTCCCTTACTATACCTCCTAGGCCTACGTTTCCACTCCCTCCTGATCTTACTCCCTCTCTCACTTCTAACTTTAACTCCCCAGCTCCCTCCAGGTCTTCCTCTTACCTGCCCTCACTCAGACCTACAATGTAATTAGTACCACTTCTCTCATTCCCAGCTCCTTACCCTCACGCTCCTTAAACACTCCATTACTGTCCTCAAACCCCTGCTCCACCTGAGGCATACTCCTCTCTGGTGTCTTCGTCCTTCTCATCTCCTCAGACCTCATATGAACATCTTTCACTGCCACCTGTCCCTCCATGATTTACATAGCCCTCCCTTTATGGTCTAGAAAACCTCCTCTATTGGATACTCGCAGCAACTGTTTCTCTGCATCAAATTCTATATTATCTATGCCAACTACTCCTATTTCCTCCCCTTGTGGGCTGCTATTCCACCTTACAGTTTCATAATGGCCTTTAGCACCACCCCCTTTTCAGCCTCCATTTCCTTCCAGCCTGCTAAGCAGGCTCTGGCTTTGTTTTGTTTGCCCTCTGTTCTTCTCCTGTGCCAGGTAAGTCACTGTCTATATGTATCTTTGGAGTTTTCCTGGGTTTCTCCCATTACTTTGCTGCTCCCTGCTGGCTCCAACTCGGCTGCAGCTGCTCCACTGCTCCTCAAGTGACACTGGGGACACTGTGGCGATGTTTGGTCTCCCATTCGGATAAGGACAGACTTTTGTAACAAGGTAGTCATTTTTCTCCTCCTGATCTGAGTTTTGGCCATTGGAGCCAGGCGCATTATGGTACTTGTCCTTGTTGTTGGACTCTGAAAGGTGCTGCTCCTCTGGTTGTGCATGCTGGTAGCTGTAATCTCTTGGTCTTGCATTTGGATACTAGGCAGTTCTGATCGGTACTATTCTGGGGAATCAACTGAAGGATTAGAGAAAGAGACCTGGCCAGTACAGAGGCTGATGGGCATTGGGACATGGAAATCGCTACCAATGTACATGACTGTGTATCGGGGTGCCAGGGAGGGTAGTCCTTCACAACTCACACCACCTCTGGGGCAGATAGGCTGTCTATCAGGACAATGCCAGAGCCAACCACAGGATAAGATGATGGGTGCTTGGGTCGCCCTAGACATGGCCATGTCCATGGCCCTGTCGCATACGTTTTATCCTTTCCTTCAGACACTTCCCTCCATTGACAACACATGGTCTGACCTTGCTGAACCCTGTAGGACAACGGTTAACTTGCATGAAATCGTCCTTAAGCTCACACCATAATAATTTCCATTGGCTCCTCTCTCTTGGCTTGGCAGAACCTGTCTAAGTGGCCATGCTTAAAAAAATAAAATATCATTAACAATGCACACCTAAGTTCTTATTTTTGAAGCAAAGGTGCCCAATTTATGGACACTACCGTCCCCTGCAAGGCTGAACAATCAGCTCTATAATATAAAAAAGAAATACATTCATGTATATACTTGTATTATTCCTCTGACACAAATGAACTTTCCAGAAGATATATGGTCAAAAAACGTCTTTATTGTTCAGAGGTTAAAGCAGTCGCTCGACGCGTTTCAGGGACCTAATCCCCTTCTTCAGGGGCTTAACTGTGAACATTAACAGGATATCTATCATCCCATATTACACGATTCTTGCAATCATAATACATCTTATGATGATCATAATTTTACCATACTAATCACCCTGTTTATTACAGACTAATTAATCCACGGCATTGTGATCCAAGACCCCAATTCAAAGAACTCGGTGTAAAAAAAATAAAAAACACAACAACCACCACTAGGGGGGGGGGGGGTCACGGTATTAGTTTTATGACGGTACAATAACCTTCTTGCCAAATGACGGTATATCATGGTTATCGTGGTATAGCAGGTGGAGTTAACTAATCTTAACAAATATTTTCTAAAAGGTCATAAATTGTCAGGTTTATCATCACAAACAAAACCAGGCACCCAGGGCCAGAATTGGGCTTTTCAACATACTTTCCACTGAAATGCCATCCCTTGCTTCCACCAAACACAAACACGTGTGGGGCGGGGCGGGGCGGGGCGGGCCTGCTGCAACTGGCAAAGCAAACCGAATAGGTTTTCTTAAATGGTCCTTTAGGCTTTTAGCTCCCCCACTGGCTACTGGTGAAGATGAACATGTTGCCATCTTGATAATCTGCATGCCACAGATCAATGGAGTCTGATGGTAGTATACGCTTGTACACACACACACACACACACACTCACTCACTCACTCACTCTCTTTAGTTTACTTCCGGGCCAAAAGGTGTTCAGTAATCACAGACATGTTACCCTTTGGTATGGCAGCAGGGAATACCCACAGAGATGATTACATTTCACAGTGTGACTTATTATATGTAAATTCAATGAAAGAACCAGGCAAATCCCCCATTGTCATATGTTTAGAAAACATTATCCATTATAAATATATAAACCCCAAAGCCACCAACCCAAAGTCCCGGGAGGATAGCTCAGCGGCAACGTGCGTGCCTTGGAAGCAAGACGACACGAAGCAACACAGGTTCGATCCATGGGTCCGCGCTTAGAAACCTATGGGTGCTTAAGTGCGTTATAAATACGCAACGAAGACAAAAACAATTACGCAACTAAATAAACAAAACCAATTTCTTTAACAGCGCCTCGATGCCCGCAGGCTGTATGAGCACTTTAAAAAAAAAACCCTCTTCCTTCTTGGCACTGTATTTATTCTTCCTATTGCTAACATATTGCTTTTGTGTCAGGCACGTGTGGTTTATGGAATGGCATTAAAAACTGCTAAAGCTGAAACTACTTGGCAGACGGCACATCCAACAGTGCAATACCAAGACTGTGCAGCACTTGCTTACTGCAGCCTTTCCGAATCAGATTGAAAAGCCCACTTAACGGTATGAACGGTATACCGGTATAAACAATGTGACGGTTATTATTGTTCAATTAAGTGGTTCACGGTATCTTTAACGGTATACCGTAATACCGTTACATCCCTAACCACCACCAATATCGGTGATGTGAAGCTCCAAATGCAAACCTACACCAGTGTGCTGACCGCACCAAACTGATCTCTACTTAACCTGAGTTTGTGCGCAAAAAAATGAAAAAACAAAACGCCAAGTCTACTGAACCCATGTTTTCTCAGAGGCGCAAGTACTCATGTTTTATGCTATGTAGTTGTTCTGGAAACGGAAGCATTCTTTGGCATTGTTTTCTAATAACAGGTTTGCAGTAAATCCAAGTTCCTGCACTGAAGGATTTGAATCTCTGGATTCTGTATATTCCATCAGCACTGTACCTGCTTGTAATTGGAAAAACCTTTTCTTTCTTGTGGTCGAAATTCTGATCGCTTTCTGAAGCGATAATGAAATTACCTTCTGCCTCAAGCTTGTTTTTTTTTTTACTAGTGAAGCATCCATTGCTGCCATTAGCTTTTTGTATATTGTTGCACTAAGCTCATTAAGGCTTTCTCACAGTGCTTTGTCCAGCATGCTCATTCCTTGCCTTTTCATCAATGTCCTTAAATTGTTGCTCATTGAGGTTTATACAACTTGACTCTTTTTTTTTTTGTTTTGTTATTTGTTGCCATACGACTTGTCTGACTTGGTCCGCTTTGCACTTGATACTAACCTAGTTATCTGCTGTGGTAACTAGTTCTCAAAAGTGCAAGATTAAAACATGCCCTAAGAATTTAAGCCCAGAGTATTGAGCAAAACCCTGGGTTATCACTTGGTGCACATTAGTTGAAACCATGTTTGTATGCTGCTATAACAGGCCATCCTTTTCTCCCTTCATCCTCTTCACTAGGTGAAGCCCCAGATCTGTAAGGATACTTAATTACATTTTTTCATAGAGGACATCTCATCTGCAGCCCGAGTTCAGAGCCTATCAACAATGATATTTTGAACTCTGGTTATTTTTCTGTTTTACCAAGTTGTAAGTAAAATATTTTTTAGGGAGTAAAAGGTAAGGACCATTCCCAGTGGGATTTTTCTTTTTTTTTAGGCAAGTAAAAGTCGTTTTTATCTCTAACATAGATGTATTTTTGTATCCTTTACCTTTGCAAGTGGTAATATATGCAGATTACCGTCATACTTAGATCAGGAAGTAATAACAGTACAGATAATTCTTTGGCACTGATGTACTGGTATCACTGAATTGCAAATAAAAAGTGGACCTATGTGGATGAAATCTGGGTGACTGGCTCATGTTTGTCTGTTTCTATTTTGTTAGTATTTTTACTCCTTGTTTTGTTTTCCTTGGGGTTATTTTCTTGTGATGTGCACCTTGCTGAACAACGTTTTACATCAAGAGTGACACGCGAAGGAATTATAAATTCCTCATGCGAAAAGAAATGCATGAGAAAACATTTACACATTGTTAATAACACATTGGTTCACACAAATGAATGACGTATTTTGAAAATGACTATTAAGTAGGCAGCACTGGCTACAACCTTTTTAGATTTCTGGCTTCTAAGTGTTAATGAATACACTCCTACGTCCCGTCCCCTTTCCTCCATCCTGTATGGGGCGTCCCTCGCTAGGGACTGGAACGGAACAACACTTTCCCATTCCATGTATACGCGTGCGGCCCTGGGAGCATGCACTCTCCTAACCAAGGCGCCACACCCCAGTCATTTTCCGCGTCGACTGCTTTCACCAGCGCACCTGTGTGAGGCTCAAGCCTCATAATTCCATGCGCTTTCCCTAATATTTTGCTTTTTTGCGAATCCTCAGGTTTTGGGAACACCGTCCACCGGTGTCCTAGTCTGTCCCTGGTGCATGTCTGCTGCGGCTGGCTTCAGCAAGTGCCCGTAGTGCGACTGTTCCTTTCCCACGTCGGATCCGCACAAGCTCTGCCTCCGGTGCCAGGGGGAAGACCACGGATGGGACGGCTGCTCACCGTGCAACACTTTCATGCCCCAGTCCCTCAGAAACCGGCTTGCGCTGTGGTGAGAGTTGTTCTCCAGGACTCCGCCGTAGAGCGTTAAGGAATATGTACGCAGGAAGACCAAGAAGGGTAAGCGTACTCTTCTCAAAAGCACCCCACAGGGGGCGAATCCTTCCGGGGGAAGCCTGCTGACCGGAGGGGTCAACCGGACACTTGCTAAGGTAGAAAGGATACCAAGACTCTTGTAGCTACCGGCTTAATGGTCGAGGGGGTCAAAGGGCCCTACCGGTACCACCGCTGAGGAGCCTAATGACTCTGGTACCGGGACACATCCCAAGGGGCTCAGCTCTGTCAACACACTCACGCCTGAGGGGGTGTCTACACGCAGCGCAGACAGCACTACCAGTCCCATGACGAGGGCCAACTGCCTACCAGGCCTACACCTCAGGTGCAGGATGGGGCAGAGCCGAAGCGTTCAGGCATGCAGGTCAAGCTCAGGCCCACATCATCCACGGTCACACGTGCGGAAGGCGCTGACAAGACGGTGCCCAGGACAGAAGTCTGCCAACAGGGTGGACTGCAAAGGCGCGAGCCAATGGCCAGAGCAGATTGGGGTCCTATGACCCCGATCACGTGGACCACTTCATACCTGACCTTTCCGGGTCAAGCACAGTACCATGAGGGCATGTACTCACAAGGTGGGAGCAGACAACAGGCCTTTACTCCGCTGCTGCCGGCCCTGGTGCAGGATCACACTCGGGCGGCTTGCGAGGATTGTTTTTGTTGACATGTTTTTGACCCTCATGCAGTCTTGGCAGATGAGGAACATCCTTAAAGGCATAATTTAGGAGATGCTGCCTCGACCACCACCGTTGCCCATGCCTATGGTAGTTCCGTTTGCAGCTTCTACACCGCCAGTTCCTGGGCCAACTCCGGTGGCAGACCAAACACCTTCTAACTCAGGTGACCAACAACACACAGATGAGGAGGAGCAGGACACGCCTTGTTCGGCGAGGGCATTCCATAATAGGATCGCTGGACTAGCTGAATACCTGGGCATCCCTCAGCCCCAGAAGGAGCTGCCGGAGTCAGGGGTACTTGCGGAAGTACTCACCAAGGCGAAATCCAGATCTGGTATCCTGTTGCAAAAGGACGTGTAGTCTCTGGTGAAGAAGGGTTAGCTCAAGCCCCACTCTACTCGGCCAACAAATAAAAGGCTGGATGCAAAATTCAGGCAGGTTTGGGGGGGGCGGGCGACACTCTGCTCTTGTCAGTTCACCCCCAACCACATTCCTCAGTTATTGCGGGCAGCGTCTATGAACGCCAAGCCTCAGACCTCTACCACAGGCACCTCAACTTGAGCACTACTGGGCAAGGAAGAAAAAATGCTAGAGGCCTATGGGAAGAAGGTGTACTCGAATGCAGGGCTCCACCCCGGGCAGGCCAAAGCTGGTGCCATCCTGGCAGCTGCTAATCAACGTCTGTGGAGGGAATTTTCAGACTTTTTCCCGGATAACGAGGCTCACCGAGACATGGTTTATGGCCAGTTCTGGCAAGAGTATTGACACTCTTCTCCTTGTGGGCTACAAGATCCCTGATCCAACCGTCCTGAACGTGGAGTAGCCCTGATCTTTCCACAGTGGCTCCCGGCCTGTCGCCCCTATGCAGGCCTACTCCTCCTTTGAATGCCTGGTCTGCAGGCTCTCGAGGTCTGCAGGCTCTCAAGCTCTCCTGTCCTCTAACTGTGGCCCCATCTGCAGGCCACCTGGCCAGGTCACCCTCTTCCTCTCTGAATGCACTGGCCTCTTCTCTCCTTGCCTCAACATCTCCTCCTCACAGATTTTAACATCCACTTGGATGCTTTGAATCCCTCTTCTGGGCTTTTCCGCAACCTCTGCAACACTCTTTCCAGTCTGCCCTCTGTCCCGACACACTCTGCCAGACATACTTTGGATGGTCTCATCAGTTCAGACATCCCTCTCTCTGACCCTCTCACCACTCCTCATCTGAAACTCTCTATCCCTCAGGTAAAGCCCCCTCCCGCCACCCCCAGCACTGCCACCAACCTTCTCGGTCATTCGACCATGAAGCATGTGTCAGTGGATGCCTTTGCCTCTACTTTCTCTGCTACTCCTGCGTCTGACTCAAACCCTGACACAGCCCTTGCTAATCTGTATCTTTCCATTTCGAACACCTTGGACAGCCTTGCCCCTGTCATGTGAATCCAGCTGAAGCCTAAATCCAAGTGCAAGTCTTGGTATGATTTCTCCCTCGCCGTCCTGAAACGCAAGTGCAAGATGGCTGAGAGGAAGTGGAGGGTTTCAGGCGCATCCTCTGACAAACTGGACTGCCGCTTACTCCAAAGGCAATGCAGACTTCCTGTACTGTCCAAGAAGAGAGCACACATTCAAGCCTACGTCTCTGTGGCATCTAACAACACGGCCAAACTCTTTAAAATCTACAAGGAACTGGCCAATCCTGTTGGAGTCTCTACCTCTCCTGTTCCTTCCCAAGCCCTCTGTACGGCTCTGGCCCCTGACTTCTCTGCTAAAACTTAGGACACCCTGTTGTCTATCTCCTCTTCCTCTCTCAGCCCCCCTTTGGCCATCTCTCCCTCTCCTCCTTTCTCCTTTCTCTCCAACAACACCTGAGGAGGTTTCTAGACAAATCCAATCTATGAAAGTGTCGCCCAACAGGTGCTCACCTGTTCCTCTAGAATCATCAAAGACCATATTGACACCCTAACGCCAGCCTTGGTTGATTTCTGTAACCACTCTTTTGCCCTGGAACTTTCCCCTCTCCCTTTTAGCACTCCTTCCTCAAACTGTCTGCAAAACCTACCTGCCCGGCAAACTATCGCCCGATCTCCATCACCCCTTTCCTGGGCAAACTCTTGGAAAAGCTGGCCATCTTCTAGCTTACTCTCCACATTGAATCTGTGGGTTGTCTCCATGACCATCAGTCTGGCTTCAGAGCTGTCGGAGGCACGGAAACTGCTGTCCTGAACACCTGTGAAGATCTGCTCTCTAACCTTGATTCCAGCATTCCTTCTGTCATCATCCTCAATCTTTCCTCTGCTTTCGACACTGTCAACCAGGCCATCCTGATCAATTGACTCTGTGAGAACCTGAGCATCACGGATTCGGCCCTGGAGTGTCTGACCACCTTTCTCTTTACCGCCGCCCCTTCCAGGTCCAACTTGGTCCCCTTCTCTCCGCCCTTCTCTCTCTACCTGTAGCGTTCCCCGGGGCTCTCTCCTTTCACCCTGGTTTTTCAACTTCTACTTTTCTCCCTTGGTACAGTTGATCTCTACCTTCTCTAACTTTCAGTGTTATGCAGATGGCTCTCCTCAGCCTTCTCTCCTCTCTCGCTCATTAATAACTGTCGATCTGCGATTCAGAATTGGTGTGCCTCCAGTGATCTCTGCCTTAATGCCAGTAAGACTGAGCTGGGACCCCTGCCCCCCACCCTCCTTCTCGCTCTGGCCGCCCGCTTTGGGCCGGTATTGGCATACTCGATCGTGGCCCAAATTGACCTTTTCAGAATTGACCTAATTTCTTTGTTCGAATTCTTTACGAATTTTGATCAATTTAAATTAAATATAGATGTGGGGTGGGGTAAGGAAATAGGGTCAAGTGGAGGGTAGTAGGGGGGTGGGTAGAAACAAATAAATGTGGTCAATTATTCATTTCCGATCAAATAGTCCTAAACCTTGGGCCCTCTTCTTTCTCCTTCCTGCAAGGCAAAAAACCTTGGTGTCATCTTTGACTCCACTCTCTTTCTCTCCTCACATCTCGGACGTCGCCAAGAATTCCCACTACCAGCTGCACCTCCTCAAAGGGACTCTTCCCTTTCTCACTTTCCCCCAGAAGCTCACTGTCACCAGAGCCCTGGTTCTCTATAGACTGGACTACTGCAACGGCCTCTTACTCATTCTGCCTTCCTCTACTCTCCGTCACCTCTGCAACTAATCCAGAACCAGGACTGCAAGACTTATCCTTGGCCTCAAGCCCAGGGACCGTATAGCTCCAGCCCTGAAATCTCTCCACTGGCTGCAAGGATCAAGTTCAAGACCCTTTGCGTTGCCCACAAGGCTTTCTGGGGCCTGGGCCCACACTACTTCCACCATTCTCGTCCAAGTACCTTCCTTCTTGAGCCCTTTGCTCAGTTACCTCAAAGTCTTCAAGGGTTAGACGCTTTTCCAGGCAGAGAGTGGGAGGGTGGGGGCGGTAGATCTCTTTCCTCTGCTTGTGCCTCCCTCCGGAATGGCGTCCCTGCCCGTCTCAAACTTGAGCCGGACCACCTGAAGTAATGGAAGCATCTCAAAACTCTCCTCTTCTGCTTTCTCTCTATCCCTCCTCTGCTGACCTACACTGTTTGCTGTACCGACTGGTTGCTTGGCTATCCTCAGTCTCACTGGGTTCCAGGCTCTTTCTTAATCAGTCACCCTTGCACTGCCTCCGGGCCTACCACACACTTAGGGCTGTAACTGTAACCCTACAGTCCCTTGTTCTACTTGCACTGCCCAGAGCCGTACTGCCCTGTTTTGCCTTCCCCTTTCCCTTGCACTCCCCCCACCCTTTCCCATTGCACTTCTCGTTCTCGCACTTGCACGATCTGTATGACACAAGGCCTACTAAGATCAGATTTATACAATCTGCCCGCAAACGTATTTTGACCATTCATTGAAAACGGGGGCCCAAGCAATTTCTGTCCCCCGCCTCCATTATTAAGGATGCAGGGACACCCCTGCAACACTCTTTTGACTGACTTACCTGAACATGAGGAGCAGGGGCTCCTCCCAGGCCCTATGCACGGCTCTGGCTTCTCATTTCATCTCTAAAACTCAGGACATCCTCTCCTCTCTCTCTCTTCCTCTCCCCCTCCTCCCTCTACTCCCTGCTCTTCCTCTGGCCCCTCTTTGGCCACCTCTCCTTCCTCCTTCTCTGCCTTTCCTCTGTTCTCCCCAGACAAGGTTTCTAGACAAGTCTGATCTATGAAAGTCTCGTCAAAACAGGTTCATCCCTGTTGCTCCAAAACCATCAAGGACCACATTGACTCCCTGGCTCCTGCTTTGGCTGACTTCTGCAACCACTCCCACCCCCCCCCTGAAGCACTCACTTGAGCACCGTCTTCCGAACCCATCCTGCCCGGCTATCGCCCAATCTCCATCACTCCTTTCCTGGGCAAACAAGGGGAGCTACAGCTGGTGGCCGGAGTTCGGGCGCAATAAAGGGGAGCACTTTCCGCAAGATTTTCAAGGGGAAATGCCCCTCCTTACAAACGGCTGAGACCTGACAGTCCATCGAGAGGTTGGAAGAAAGCATAACCCCAAGATTCTTGAAAGGTGGTGACTGGAAGAGGGAGTGACCCAAGAGCTGATGGCCAGAAAGGGGACACGCAGAGTGCAGGATCAGTGCGGGGGGGGTTGATGACACCCACCACTACTAGTAACTCCCTCTTGTCTCCTGCGAGTTTCAGCCAGTTGTGGTTCATCCAATCTCCCATGGCATAAAGACACTGAAAAAGGCATGACGACATTTCAGCCGGATCCATATGTAACCGGATCAGGATTTGCGTGTCGTCAGCATAGGAGTAGCCTTTAATGCCGAAGGCATGGAAAGACGCACAAGTGGCTGAATGTAAATGTTGAAAAGTATCGGGGACATGGCAGAGCCCTGAGGGACCCCACAAGAAAGGGAACAAGGACGTGAAGAGAAGGTTGGAAGGCATAGTACATGGCCTCTCTCGACCAGGAATGAGGTGAACCAGGCCAGCACTTGGCCTGCAATGCAAGTGTGGGCAAGCTGAGCCAGCAGGGTGGAGTGGTCGACTGTGTCAAATGCTGCAGATAGATCGAGTAGAATCAGGGCACCCAATCCACCCTCATCGACCAGCTTAGCCATATCGTCCTAAACCGACACCAGGACACACTCTGTGCCCTGGTCCGGTCGAAATCCTGACTAGAATGAATCGAAGAAGGCTTTTTGAGAACAGGAATAACAGTGACTTGCTTCAGTTCCTTAGGGATGTATCAATGGTATCAAGGGCCATTGATAGCTTGGGTGATCTCACCCAAGAGGTCAATGGTTATATCTTTCAGCACCGATAATGGCACCGGATCAGAAGGGGCAGCGGATTTAAGTTTATTAATTGCTGCGTTGATCAGTGTCTCTGAAAACAAAGGGAATGATGACCATTTGGGGAGGTGTGCGGCTGCAGGAACCGGCTGGAGCAGTACTAACTTGGGTGGTAGCCTGTTTGGCCAGCGGATGTTAGCCTGAATGGAATCTATCTTGGAGATAAAGAACTGGGACCGAGAGTCACAGAGCTCCTGTGACGGAGTAACAGACATGGTGAGGTTAGCCATGGAGGATAGTGATCTGACCACTGAGAATGGTTCCCTGGGCTTACTAAGGGCTTTGTAGATTTTCTGTTTCAAAAAGGCCTTCTTAGCTGCCAAAAGAGCAGCATAGCAGCTCACTGCGCATTGCCTGTAATATGCTGTATCAGTAGAATGGTAAGTACAGCGCCATTGATGCTCAACTGTAGGCCGTGGGAGGTCTAAGTGCAAACCTCCAGGGCGGAGTGTGTGCAGATGCAAGTGCTGTGGATGGATGGATGGGAGTTGGGCAGGATTGGTGTGAGAGGTCAGGGCCCGAGGATCTACAAGATCGCAGCAACTTTGGGATTAGCAGATGAGAGAAGAAGGGAAGGAGGACGGAAAGAGGAAAGTCTTAAGGAGCTTCTGGAATTTGAGAAGATCCTACTCAAGCGCAGAGGCTATTCCATAGGAGGTTGCCCACTGAGGAAAGTGAACAACCACCTACTCTCCGTTTAGCAAAATGCTTTACACAGAGAGAGTTGGTGCCAGACGAATGTAGTGGTCTAGAGGGAGTGTATTTAGTGAGATAAAGTTGAAGATAAGTTGAAGATAGTGTGGTGCCCAGACAGCCTTGTGGATGATGCAAAGGGATTTGAATGTAATCCGTACAGCAAACGGCAGCCAGTGAAGATTTTTTAATGCAGGAGAGATGTGGTCCCTGGGCTGAAGGCCAAGGATGAGTCTCGCTGCCCTCTTCTGGGTTAGCTGGAGGGGTCGCCAAGTGTAAGATGGTACATTCAGGGGGGAGACTATTTCAGTAGTCAAACCTAAAGAGATCTAGGGCTTGGGTCACATTGAGCCTCTGAGGGAAAGTGAGAAAAGGTAAAATTACTTTGAGAAGGAATATCTGAAAGTGGCGCTTCTTGGCAATGTTCCGAGTGTCGGGGAGGAAGGAGAGAGAGCAGTCGAAGATGACTCCAATGTTTCTGGCTCCAGTTGAAGGCTCGGGGTAGAACCCAAGGAGGAAGGGCCAGAGTGAGGGGATGGAGGGGGCAGGGGTCCCGATAGGATGGATCTCAGTTTTACAGGTGTTGAGGCAGAGATCATTGGAAGTGCACCAGGACTGGATGGCAGATAGGCAGTCAGCTATGATGGCGGGTGCAAGAGGTTCAGCAGGGAGCTTGAAGAGCTGTCTGTTGTCTGTGTAACACTGGAAGTTGGAGGAGGAGGCAATGAGGCATGGAAAGAGAGCAAGGTAGATGTTAAAGAGCTAGGGGGAGAGTATAGAGCCCTGGGGGACACCACAGGTGGAGAGGATAAGGTACCCAGGATGACTTGCGAAGAGCCGTTAGTGGGGAAAGAGGTCACCCAGTCCAGTGCCCGTTCCAAGATACCAAGGGTGTTGTGGAGCCTTTGTTATGAGGATGGAATTGTTGACTGTGTCAAAGGCAATTTTAAGATGTTAAAGAGGAACTGCCATTGGACCCTATCGAACGCTTTCTCTGTGTGTAGGGCCAGGATAAGTGCTGGGATCGCTGACTTATTAACCTTTTCAATGAGGTGACTGATCCTTCTAGTGTTGTCGCACTTCTGTCTACCTCTTATAAACCTGTATTGGTCCAGATCGACAAGACCCGGGAGGAGCCGGTCGAGTTGGTTCGCCAGTATCTTAGTGTGCATTTTTGTGTCAATATAAATGAGCACAATCAGCCTGTAGGATCCACTTTGGGTGTTATCCATCCCCGGCTTCGGCAACAACACCACCACCACCACCTTCTCTTCTCTCATGGATGGTGTAAATTCCCCCGTTTGCCCAAAAGAGTTGAAGAGCGGGACCAGATACGGAATTAGTTTCCCTGTAGGTTTTATATCTGCCGAGTACCCGTTCTTGACGGTTCTTTCTTCCTCAGCGCCCTTGCCAAAAGGTGGTCCGCCTTATTTGCTTTGATATAGTACCTCTGTTTGAGGTAGATCAGCGACTGTTCAAGCTCTTTTGTTTGTTAGACCTCAAGTTGGCCCCTTATCAGCCGATACTCCCTTTAATGTCCTGTGCGACTCCCTCTGCCTTACGGGCCATTATTCATTTCAATTTGCCCTCTAGTTCTTTTTCCAGTGGTCTCATTTGTCTGTTTCTCTGAAATGTCAAGGCTATAAGCATCCCCCTCTAGGAAGCTTTAAAGGTGTCCCAAACTTTCTTTTGGCTTGTCCCTCCTGAGCTGTTATTGTGCAAGTATTATCCTATTCTATCCTTTACTGCCGCCCTTCGGACCTCATCTTTAAGAATGTGACGGATATCGCCATCTCCACAACCCAGGTGAGCCGTCCCTCATGTTTATAGATAATGTAACGGGAGCATGGTCTGCCAGAGCGATTGCCCCAACCTCTATTTCTGTAACCTCTCCCAATAAAGCCCTCGACACCCAGGCGTAGTGTCAGTCTGTGAGAATGTCTGTGTATGTGAGAGTAGAAGGTGTACCCTTTCGCATTCCCCCTGTTTTCCCTCACCCGTCTACCAGCGACATTAGTCATTTTATCTATTAGCTCTTTTGAGGGTTTGCCCTGACTATGGAAGACCCTTTCACCAGGATCCCAGGCAGTGTTAAAATCCTCCACCAGGATTATATGACCCTTCGCAAAGACCTCCAGCTTTCCTAGTGTTTACCTTTGGAACTTGTCCTGTCCCACATTGGGTGCATATATAGATGCATGTGTGTATTTCTCCCCCCACCCCCCTTGAAAGGTTACTGCTAGATAACGACCCTCTGAGTCTCTTTCTGTTGTGGTGGTGTGAAAGCCCATATACTTCCTCTGCGCCCCCAGGTGAGAGAACGTGGTCTGTACAAGGAGGAACACCTTTCTCGGTTCAAGCATCCGCTATTTGGAACTGCCTCCTTCTCGACCTCCGCCTCCAAGAGGACCACCTCGCCTTAAAGAAGGCCCTCAAGATTTGGCTCTTCCTCCTGCAACCTGATTTCCCTAATTTCTTTGCCAGAATCAAGTACTGTGATCAGAGAACACCCAGTCAATGGCTTATACAGGACGCTTCTGCCAGGGCGACCTGCAGAGGATGGGGGAAGCTATTTGGGATTCCCCCCATCGACAGCCTGCCCCTCTTGCTTGGGAGGCCCGATCCAGACCTCGAAACCACACCACAACGGCCAGGTAACACACAGTGCCCTAACTCTCACTATCAAAAAGTTAATTGCGGCAAGGCGACCAATAGAGTACATACACTGCATCCTTTAAAGCTGATTGTCATAGTTCAACCAATGTAACATCATTATATGATTAGAGAATACTGCCAGATGAGAAACTATTCCATTTCCACTTCCACTTAGCCCTCTCCAATCTGCGTAGATTCCTATTGTTAATGTTAAAGGACATTTGTACCGCGCACTATCACCACCGAAGTGGTCCCCTGGCGGCTCTGAAAAAGGGGACGGGAGGGAGTGGGTTAGTGGGAATAAGCTGGAAAAGTGCAAGAGAGCAGTGATGTGCTGTTGGCAGCCTCAGCCCGGTGGATCCGTTGGCTGGGCTTGGGGATGTGTTATGGTCCGTAGTCGTTGTGTGCTGTTGTGCAAGTCTGTGTGGTTTGTTTTGTTGCATTGTTGTGAAGTTTGTGCATATTGCTGCGTTTAAGGCTTGTGCTTGTGTTTGGTTATAGTTTGAGAGGTGTCTGCAGAGGGATGGAATTGTTGGTTGGTTAGTTGGCATTGCTGTCTGTAAGGAATCACTTCGTTCCTCGCAGCGGTCACGCGCGCTCTGTCCATGGTTTGGAGCGAGAGCCGCGTGACCACTGCGACGGTTGCTGATTTTGAAAAAGTAAGAGTCAGTGCTGTTTAATGGCTCTGGGGAGCTCCCCTTAAATAAAAGACTTGAACCACTTATCGCTTGGTTGCCAACATCTTTCAATTGGCGACGAGGATCAGGCGAAGGGGGAGCTCGTTGCGGAGCCTCAGCGGGACGTCCCGGCCTGCCCGCGATTAAAGGGGCGGATACATACGGATGACGAGGCGAGTCGCGTAGTGGTGAGCGGCCGCAGGGGGACTGTCTCCGCAGCGTTGCGCTGCATAAGGACGGTGTTGGGGATCCACGCAGCGACGTAAGGAGAGGTGTGGGGCCGCAGAGGGACTGTCTCTGCGGCGGCCTGGAGGCGTGGCGCTGCAGGGAGACGGTCTCGGCGGCTCTGCAGAGGGACGTTCCCTCCGCCTCTGAACGGAGCTGTGAGCCTGCACAGCTGATCCTGGTTGGTGCCGCCCACCCTGACTCCTATTCGGCAGAAAGAGGTGAGGAGCAGGGGGTGGGAGGGACTAAGGACAACCACGGAGGGAAGCTTTCAGAGGAGATTGGAGAATAGAAATATTGGGACAGTGAGCTGGACTGCATGAAGTAGTCATCATTAACACCAGCTGGATGTTGATGAGGTACAATTAGAAGATTTAAGTAAAGGACTTGCTAAGACTAAAGGAAGTTTTGATAAGAGGAACATTGGGAGGAACATTGACAGTGCATAGGTGCAATTGGAGCAGTTTGGTGTGACCATAACACCAGCATAACAATTAAAGATGGCTGCTGCGAGCATGTCACCACCGCCACCGTTTCTGGCAGAACCTGGTGCTCCACCAATAAGGTGGGACAGGTGGAAGAAGTTATTTGATACTTACCTTATTGCCATAGGAGGGGATAAATTCGCATCAGCAAGAAAAGCGATTTTACTACACAACTTGGGAACTGAAGGCAGGAGTGTGTATGATGGCTTGCCTGATCCTCCCCAGCAGGGTCAAGGGGAGGTGGATCAATATTCCATGGCTTCAAGTTGGAAGTTCACTTTGAAGCCAAGAAAAATATAACCTTTGAGAGACACAAGTTATTCCAAAGGATACAAGATCCACAGGAACCAGTGGAAAACTTTATTGCAGCTTTGAGGTCCCTTAGCCATACGTGCGAGTTTGGACTACTCACAGATTCTCTAATAAGGGACCAATTGGTACGTTGCACAAATAATGTAAAGATACAAGAGAGGCTATTGTCCAAGGATGCATCACTAGAGGCAGCCATAGACATGGCAAGAAGCATGGAACAGACCCATTAGTATATGACTACTATGAATGGAGAACAATCGGAAGGAGAAGTAGCCGCGGTAAGAGGATTCCGCAAGGGGGTCCCGAACAAGGAAATAAGGTGCTACAAATGTGGGAGTAACCGCCACATCTCAATAAGCATGTTCTGTCCAGCCAGGAACATCTCCTGCTTAAAATGCAAGAAAAATGCGAGAGTTTGCCGTGAATCCGGAGTGGTGCAAAACATTGAGGCAGGAGGAAGAATGCCGGAACAAGAAGAGGATCATGCAATGGGCATGAGCAGCCAGGCGAAGCATGTACTGGAAGTATCGGAAGTATCAAACAAAGGTGGAGCACCAACAGATGTGTTCATGATCAATGGGAGAGTAGTAACAATGAAGGTGGACAGTTTTTCACCGTGGACTTTGATGTCGAAGGCAACATTTTTGGGTTGCAGGCAGGGAGACGTAAGGCAGTTGAAGGAACACAATATTGAACCCTATGCATATGGGAATGTGAGAATTGAAGTTGTAGGGATGTTCCAGGCTTCCATAAAGTACAAAGGGAGAAGCTGTGAATCTGAGATTTACGGCTCGTCGCTCCTGGGATGGGGTGAACAATGGAAGTTGGGAATCAGAATCCAAGCAAATGCGGAAAGGCCTATTGACGTGGCTGAGTTGAAAGATAAGTGGGAGAAAGAATATCCCAAAGTGTTTCAAGATGAATTGGGAGTGTTAAAGGGATTTGAGCACCAAATTCGTCTAAAGGCAGGAGCCATCCCAAAAGTGCACAAGGTGAGGCCCGTACCTCATGAATTAAATGAAAAGCTAAAAGTGGAAGTGGAGTCGCTACTTCAAAGAGGAATAATTGAAAGGAGTGAGAGCTCTGGTAGTGGCAGCGAAGGCAAATGGAGACATCAGACTGGCTGTAGACCTGCGAGACCTGAACAGGAATATTTTAATAGACATCCCCTGCCGATAATTGGTGACAAGTTATCTGTGTTGAACAATGCCAAGGTATTTTCAGTCATCGATCTTTCTCAGGCATACCATCAAGTTCCACTGAAGGAGGATTGCCAACATTTAACGGCATTCATCACTGTGTTTGGAACTTTTAAGTACTGCAGGATGCCGTTTGGACTCGCGGCAGCCATATTTCAAAGGGTGATGGAGACTGTGTTGAGCGGAGTAAAGAACATTATTGTGTTCCAAGATGATGTGCTGATATATGCAAGTTCCCCGGAAGAACATGATGAAGTGTTGAGACAGGTGTTAAAGAGATTGGGGGCGGCAGGGTTAACAGTAAAAAGGAGCAAGGTTAAGATTGCAGTGCACAAGGTAGAATATCTGGGACACGAGATAGATGAAAATGGGGTGAGGCCCAAGAGGAATTTGGTGGAGGCAGTGAAAGTTGCGCCTGTGCCAGAGAATAAAGAACAAGTTAAGTCATTTTTAGGATTGGCTGAATATTATCATAAGTTCGTGAAGGATTTTGCCAAAGTGTCCATTCCCATTAGAATGTTGCTCAAGAAGGGTGCGAAATTTGAATGGACAGCAGAATGTGATGTGGCTTTTGAGTGTATCAAACAAGCAGTGTGTGAAGCACCATCCATAGGTAGATTCGATCCCAGAGATAAGATTGTGTTGGTAGTAGATGCGAGCATGCTTGGGCTGGGAGCAACATTAGTGCAGTATGACAGAGATAACACAGAGAGAGTTATTGCGTTTGCGTCTAGGACGCTGAGAGGTGCAGAGTGCAAATATTCCGTTATAGAGAGAGAAACCTTGGCCATGTTTTGGGCAGTAAACCATTTCAAGTACTTTTTTTATGGGGAAGAAGATTTGTAGTCCGGTCCGACCACAAGCCCATGGTTCAACTTTTTGAAAGTGGAAGATGGGCGTTGGGTTCCCCAAGAATTAGTAGGTGGGGTTTGGGACTCCAAAACTATAACTTTGATGTAAGTTATCTGCCAGGAAAGAAAAATGTGGTAGCAGACTGCCTGTCAAGACTGCCGGTGAATGCTAATATTGTAGAGGGTGGGGAGATAGAGGAAGAATCTGTAGTGGCAGAAATACAGGGTGCCATTAGTAAAGAAGAGTGGACACAAGAAGAAAGTACAGATGAGGATCTAAAGCTAGTAAAGGTGTGGACAGTGAGAGGGTGGCCAGCCAAAAGAGAATTGGACAGTAAGTTCAATACATGGTGGGAGGTAAGATATGAAATAAATTTGTGTGAAGACAGGTTAAGAAGAGGAAAGTGCATTATTCCTCCACAATCTCTCAGGTAGGTTTTGGTTATGCTGGGCCATCAGGGACATCCTGGAGAAGCTGCCATGAAAAGGAAGTTGAGGCAAAATTATTGGTGGCCGGGAATTGATAGGAGTGCCGAAAGGTGTGTCAAGGAATGCATGACTTGCCAAACTAGTGATAAGTGCAGAGTGGTAAGAGGTGCCCCACTAATACCTAATGTAATACCAGACCAACATTGGAGTAAGTTGGCGGTGGACATTATGGGTCCAGTAGCAGGTCTGGGAGAAGGTTTGAAGTTTTTATTTGTTCTGGTAGACTTTCATTCCAAATGGTTTGAATGGGAAGCGGTGAAAGAGGTCACGGCTAACGAGTTGATTCATTTCTTGGAGAGAGTTTTCCTTAAAGAAGTGGTACCGGTTGAAATAGTGTCTGACAATGGGGTACAATTTGTATCTGTGGCCATGAAAAAATTTCTTGCAGGCCATAGCATAAAACACACGAGGACTGCATTGTATAATCCCAAGGCGAATGGTCTTGTTGAAAGAGTCAACAGGTACATAAAAGGGGGTCTGCAGATGGCCATGAAATTGGGACAACCATGGAGGGAGGTGTTAAAGATGTTAACGTGGAATTATGTCACTACGCCACACTCTGTAACTGGTATATCTCCATTCGTATCTATGAAAGGTAGGGAACCTGGAACAAGACAAGTCCAGGATGGCTTGGAATGGCCAAAGTGGGAAATGTTGATCGGGATCGCATTATGAAACTTATCACGTTGAGTCAAGAAAGGAATAAGAAACTGTTTGATCACAGGATGAGGGTGAAGGAACAGGAATGGAAGATTGGAGAGATGGTGTATGTTAAAAATCCCAGACTGGTAAACAAATGTGTGGAAAGTAAGTTCCTGGGACCAAAGAAGATATGTGCTGTAAAGAGTAATGTTGTCATTCTGGAAGGAGGAGAAGTTTGGTCAAAAGGTAGATTGGCAAAAGTAGGTGATGCGAATGTGAGCAAGGTGGGTGAGCAAGTGAAAGAAAGAACTGTCAGTGTGGATAATAATAAGACAGAAAAGGAAGGGAAAGGAGGAGTGGTAGATGGAGGAAAAATAGACGGAGGAGAAATGGATACAGGTACAAGACCAAATGCAAGACCAAATGAAGAATGTTCACAGAGGTCTAGATCAAAGCCTGTGTGGATGAGAGATTATGACACTTGAAGTATTCGTAAACTTAAGACAATTAGCCATGTCGTGTCAAATTTTTAATATAAGAATATTGTAACTTTTAATTCTTTTGATGTGATCAATTTCTCCTATATTACGATGTTATTTACATTTGTTAGAGTATCTTTTAATGTTCTCTATAAATTTTGTTAATTACTTGTTCTGTTATAGGGGGGAAGATGTGTAAGGAATCACTTGGTTCCTCGCGGCGGTCACGCGCGCTCTCTGTCCATGGTTTGGAGCGAGAGCCGTGTGACCACTGCGACGGTTGCTGATTTTGAAAAAGTAAGAGTCAGTGCTGTTTAATGGCTCCGGGGAGCTCCCCTTAAATAAAAGACTTGAACCACTTATCGCTTGGTTGCCAACATCTTTCACTGTCCTTGCAATTGTG
Source organism: Ambystoma mexicanum (assembly GCF_040938575.1). NCBI lineage: Eukaryota > Metazoa > Chordata > Amphibia > Caudata > Ambystomatidae > Ambystoma > Ambystoma mexicanum. Next base: position 351,063,583 of record NC_090934.1, read on the forward strand.
GGATTCCATCTAGGTGTGGCACAAGCCAACAGTAACATTTCTATCTAGATGCCCCACAGGCTAGGTTCAGAATTCTAAGTGTGGTGCATGCTAAGAATCACATATGCTAACAATCACATTTCTGAAATTCCATGTAAGTGTGGTATATGCTAACAATCACATTTCTGTCTAGATTTGGCACAGACCAAACTTGAGGATTCATCTAGGTGTGGCACATGCTAACAATCACACTCATGTCTAGATTTGGCGCAGCCTATTGCACGCAACATTGAATGCAGCTCGCCTGGCCTCTATTTTGCAGCGTACTGTTAACAATTCCGATCCAGTCCACTCAAAATATTGTGCTTTCAGCCCACTGTATGCAATTTGAACACAGTTTTCCGTGTTTATATCTCTCAGCCCACTGCTTGCAATTCCTATTTTAGTCCATTTAAACTATTGTGCACTCAACCATTGTAAGTAACTTTGAATTTAGCTTGCCTGGTTACATTTTAGTCCATTGTATGCAATTCCAAGTCCAGCCTACGCAAATTATTGCCGATTTAGCCTATTGTATGCAACCTCGAACTTAGCTTACTGGCTCACATCTAATTCAGCTTACTGTATGCCATTTCGAATCTAGTCCATCCTACACATATGACTACCTATTCTATGTAATCTAGAATTTAGCCTATTCTACACACATTAGACTTGGCCTATTCTGCGTAGTTTGAAATAGCCTTGCTATTTGCTCTCCTATGTAATACTTGCTATGCAACGGGACCCAACCCACCCTACATATACCTGACTCAGCCTACTATATGTTGATTTGAGGCAGCCTACCCGGCGCCAATTTGATCTAGTCCTCCCGGTCAACTAGTCTTGTAACTTAGACCTGACCATCCCTTCCAAGTGTTCGACTAATACTCATAATGCTTACATTAAGGAAACTTCTGCCCCCCTTCTTAATATATTAATGGACATATCCTCTATATATACTATTCTCCCAGTACATCACGACCACACCAGCCCCAACTGCAGCATAACCCAATCCACTACATATACAAATAGCCTAAATCCCATTGAACATCTAGCTGAACCTAGCATGGATCCTCCACTACTACCTACGCTAAATTCCCATCCTTGCAACACGATTGCTAGAAATAATAGACTCTGTTCAAGACTTGCCAAAATATATGAACCCCTAACTAGAACTCTTACCTGCCCTAACAAAAGAACTAACCTACACTCTGAAACGTCAAATATTATTAAAAAAAGTCACGCCAGGCCGTGCCCAGCTTATACTTCATTCAACCGTACCACACCTAAGACCCAAAACTCTAAAACCTTGCCAGTACCAGTATTAGCTAACCCTAGCCTTAAAGGCGCATTGATAAATGCTAGATCTTTGGTCGCACATGCAACTGAGCTATCTGACATCATCCATTCAGAAAACCTTGATTTCCTAGCAATTACCGAATCCTGGTTACATGCTGTGGCAGGCCCAGCCCTCTCACTGGCCATACCTAATGGATACACCATCTTAAGATCTGACAGAAATGATTCACGAGGAGGAGGCATTACCAAAGCTAACTTACCAATCAGATTAGTAACACCCCATGATATTAAATCTTGTACTATTAATAACAGCTAGACTCTCACGATCATCTGATATACAGACCTACAGTCCACATCAGCACCTTCGAGGAAGATATCTCTAACATTGTGTCCAATAACCTAAAAAACACCTCAAGTCCTAGTACTAGTGGATATGAACCTAGGATTCAACGACCCCAAAGATCCACATGCAGCTAATGTGAATAATACCCTAACTGAACTAGGCTTTACCCAGAGAGTGCTTCACCCCACTCGCAATAAAGGCTGAACACTAGACCGGTGGCATACCATGACTGCAACACCATAATATCCTCCATATCCCCCCAGATCTGGACTGACCACCACCTGGTCTCCTTCTCCCTAGCCACCGAAAGACCTACTCCCATGCCTACATCACCTGCCCCTTCCATCCCTACTAGGAGTAAAAAGAACATTACCCATGACGATCTACTCCCTCTCATTCTCCCCACACTTAATGCGCTCCCAGCCGATCTGGCACCTGATGCATTAGTTAAAGAATATAATCAAATTATGTCTGCTTCTCTAGATCTAATAGCACCACTTAAAAAAAGACAAAGTAAACCTAAAACCCACCTTAACTCTTGGTACACACCACATCTGAAAACTTTGCAAGCAAAAAAGAGACAATGTGAGGTATCCTGGAGTTCACTTCCATCCGAGGAAAACAAAACCAACCTCAGTACTATAACTGCTCAAGTACCAAGGAACGTTTTGTTATATTGAAAGAGCTAGAAGCCTCTATACCAATACCGGATGATTGTACAAAAGATCAACTCTGATGCTCAAATATTCAGCAAGCACTAGACAACAAAGCTACGACCCTACAAACACAAATTGCCATTAAAACAGCCTCTCTAACTAGCACCCCTCCTCTCTCAACCATCAACACAATGCCTAACAACCTTGATGACCTCCCCCGCTTTAAGTTTACTAAAGTCACTATAACTGAAACTGAAAAAATCTCATCGCTCAAACCTTCCAACTGTAAGGGAGATCAATGCCCTGCACAACTTATAAAGGATGCTGCTACGACCCAACTATATCTACCAACTACCGACCAATCACTACAGTGCCATTTCTGCTGAAAAGCATAGAGAAAATGGCCTACTCACACATCCAAAAACACCTGGAATCCAATTCCCTATTGGGATCACGTCAATCTGGTTTTCGGCCTCAGCTTGGGACTGAAACGGCCCTGTTAGACCTGAAGGCTCAGATTGATGAACCTAGAGATAAAGGGAATTCAGCCCTTCTTCTCCTGGATTTATTTGCTGCATTCGACCTAGTCGACCATGGGGTCCTATGCAGCCATCTGGACTCTGCTGCCCACCTTTGAGTGGAAGCTATAGCTTGGATACAGTCCTTTGTTAGTAACCGAATTATGAAAGTCTTCTCTCCTACCGCAGCTGCAGACCCCATCCCTATCACCTGCAGAGTGCCTCAGGGATCCTTCGTCTCACCTACCCTATACAATATCTTCACTAAGCCTCTTTTCGATGATCTGGATCATCTTGGTGTCACCTACAGTAACTATGCAGATGACACCCAGATCCCCCTACCTCTTTCTGGGGATTATGACCAGGATTTGGCCTTGGTGAATAGGATATATCATCATCCTGGCATGGATGGCTACCCATGGACTGTGCCTGAATGATGAGACTGAGATCATCATCCTACGCACTACCGCAACCCTCAATAAATTGAGTTCCAATTACTCTGCCGTCAATATTGACAATAACATCATCACTGTTGCCAAAGAGGTGAAGACTTTAGGTTTTTACATGGACGCAAGCCTATCTTTAAACAAGCAGGTCAATGCTGTGGCCTCATCCACAGCATACACGTGCAAACTGATCAGAGCAGGCAAACCCTTTCTTTTTTTTTTTTTAAACATTTTATTAGTTTATTAAAAAAAACAATACAAACCAAACTTGCAGTGCATACAATAACATTTCAATTATACCTCTCTTAATTATGTTCACTGCTTCCCTTATCCCACCCCCATTTCTAGCCTATTACTTCTCACTTTCTATTCCTGCATCTTGTGGTAGGGTATCTCCTTCCGTTGGTTCCGTTGGGTCTCGCATTGACCCAAACAACTCTGCCACTAATAATTTCCAGGCCATCAGGGTCTCTGTCTCCTCCTCCTCCTCCCTCCCAGCGCTACTCGCTTCTTGCCACACCAGGGTTTCTGCCTTCGCCCATTTCTGCAATCCTTCCACCATACCTCTAGTCGTGGTTTGTGACATGTCTTCCACCCCATAGCAATTCTTCTCTTTGTCAGCGCATATGCTAGGTCCTTTAGTTTGCTCACATGCTTAAGTTTCCGTGGTCTAGGGAACCCCTCCACCCCCAACAAGCAAGCCCACACTGTATCAACCACAATCTTAACCCCTCTTTCTGCTAGTTTGTGTGCCACTTCGCTCCAGAAACACTCGATAACCGGGCATGACCAAAACAGGTGCACCATACCCGCATTCTCCATCACATTTAGGACATGCTTGACGTCCTGCATTTTTAAACCTAGATAGCCTCTGAGGTGTCATATACGCCCTGTGCGTAATATACAGTTGCATCTGCTGTAGTCGTGCATTCCTCGACACCTTCTTATGATATCCTTGGGCTCGTTCCCACATCCCATCATCCATCGGGGCTCCCACTTCTGCCTCCCAGTCTTGTCTCAATTGTATTACCTCCTTTCCTACTTTAGACATCTCGTATATTCTATATATCTCATGTCCCCTCTCTGCTATGTCATATATTATATCTATGGCAGCATCTGGTTCTTCCTCCAGTACCACTTCTGGCCATGTTCTCTTAATTTACCGCACCAATCTGTGGTACCAAATACACTGGCCTGCATTCAACCCGGTTTCCTCCCCCAACACCTCGAAATCCATTATAGTCCCCTCTTGCCAAATATCTCCCATTGTTGCTATCCTTAATTGCTTTTCTTCGCCCGTCGGTGCAACTAGCGGTATTTGCGGGGAACACGGGAATGGGTTCTCCATCATCTTCTATCCAAGTACCATCATCTTTGGATGCCCCACCATTACTGCCTTGGGCAGCCACATCATTTCTCTTAAATAAAATGGGGCACAATCTTGTCCGAACAACCTGGATTCAGAGGTCACCTCCTCTGAGAGCCATTTAGCAACATATTGCAGTTGGCTTGCTATATAATAGACGTCATAATTAGCCAGTTTTATATCCTCTTTCTCATAGAAATTCTGTAGCTTATAGAGGGCCACTCTGTTCCGCGTGCCATGCCACAGGAAATCCCTGCACATACTGTCCAATCTAGTGAAGAACTTCTTTGGAATCAAGTGCGGTATAGTCCCAAAATAGTGCAGGAGCCTAGGTAGGACCACCATCTTCAACATTGCCCTACGTCCCATCATTGCTAAGGGTAGCTTCACCCAGAATCTCATGCAATTTTCGATTTTCTTAACGGCTACCTCTGCGTTGCACTTATGCTCCTCTTCCACCGTGTGGTATATATCTATCCCCAAATAGTGAAACGTGCTAACCTCACAAGGTATCTGTAACGCCGGTAGCTGGTTCAATGGGATCCCTTTATATCCACCCAAGACAGCCCCGCATATCTTTCCATAACTTCCAATATGTATTGGAGGTTCTCCTCCGGGTGTCGCAAGTACAACATGTCATCCGCATATAGGGAGACCAGATGTCGTTCCCCCTCCCACGGCAATGCCTATCGTATCGTATTTTTGCCTGAAGTATATCGCTAGGGGTTCCAGGGCCAATAAATAGAGCATAGGAGACCAAGGACATCCTTGTCTGGTACCCCCACGGAGTTGCCATCTTTTGGATATCACTGCTCCGGTCTTAAAGGATAGTTCCGGGACTTTTTTTTTATTGTCCCTACGGTTCGGCCATGTGTTTTTAAGCATAAATCGGTAGATCGTAGAAAACTTTCCTATGGACCTTACCCGACTTTTCGTCCATTAACGCACTCGAAATCAGCCGCCATTTTCTGATAATCCTATCATTTCCCCCCATCGACCTGGCTCACCTGCTTTTGCGGCACTAAATCAAATCCCCCGCCCCTGAGCCTGACATCAGCAGACGCGTACCGCCCATTTCCCAACGCCAAAGCATGTTTCGTGTCAACAATCGCTGCGCCTCAGCTAATGAAGTGTCGCCATGGAAATGGCAGGACGCCTCTTTCCTCAACAAGTATAAACACACCGTTTCACAACACACAGCAGCAGATTTTCGATTCCATTACTCTCTCTGTGTTACTTTGAGTATTCTGTGACTCGTTTCTGTGCTCTGGTCAGCTACCTTCGCCGCTTCTAGGCCTTGTGAACACCTGTACCATCTCTGTAAATTATTTTACTTTCTTTACCACACAATGGCTACAATAATGCCGTGTATGTACGAGCCCGAGTACACTGAGGAAGAACTACTGGAAAGGCAAGCACGCGAAAACGATGGGGATTCGGACGGCAGTTGGGAGGACCAGTCAACGGATGAAGAGCCTGGACCATGTCGCATGGACGGCGTCTCCACCTGGTGCACGTGCAATCGGTGCGAGCTAATGCCAACTGAGGAGAACTGCTGCTGCCGTGAAAATTCCGGGTGCTTGGCCTACATTTCGGAAGGCGAGCCAAGTCCCTAATGCATCACCGAACTGCCAGAGTTCAGGGAAGCCTGCCTCTCACGGACCGTGTTGAGGATGATGATGGTGCTTATGCACGAACTTCGCGGCACTGTTCGTCCGCATAATCCGAGTAACGAGTAAGTATGCTCTGGTTGTGATGTCAGTGATGCCACTACTATTTCATGGTCGTCTCCCACATATAAAATTACATCTACATATCATTCGAATGCATGTAAATTGGTTCCATATTGTCGCTTTTCTAGATAGAATTTTTTTCAAAGCAGAATGACATTTTTTACCTGAATCGACAGTGATAAGAAATGTTGTCATTTTAATACAGTTTGCATCTTTCATTTTCACAGGTGGTACAGGCTGGTGGCCGATCGTTGCTTCACTTGGTGGCTTCACGGGAGGCTCGGACACCGCGTTCGGAGAGTAATACCTGCCTGTGCGGTACTTGCCATTAGACAACATTTCCCCAGCGACAGTGGACAAAACCGCGGATTTTCCCTGGATGTGCTGCAACCGGAACTTTACAATGTGTAATGTTTATTATTTATGTTCAATTGAAATTAAGATCTAAAATAAAACCCAACATATATTTTAACAATGGTCGTTTTGATTTTTTAAATGAATCTAGTGTGTCTCGATTGAATAGTCTTCCTGTGCCTTGTCTTGTCACACCACATGTCTCCGGCCAGCATCCTCCCTCACGCTGGCCGCCCACCTTCAATCCACATAACCGTTGAACCCATATGCAGCAGACATACATATGTTATTTTGCGGGTTGGCATCAAGCCTCCCGGCCTTGCCTCCTCCCCCAAAAATACTTACCACACCACTTTGTTCAAGCGTTGGCAATAAAAGGCCGTTGGATTTTATTGATACAAAACATGGTTATAGGTAAATAATCAATATGGTTGATCATAATAAATCATCCTTTTGGGCACCGGGTACAGAGATGACCCCCTCTGGCCCGTGCCGCCTTGCCACCACAGGCCAGCCTGCTGCTGACTAACTGCCTAGGCATCCAGGGTCTCCAGGGTGAACTGCACCCATATATTCTCCTGGGAGGGTGAGGTATTTATAAACTCACCCCCCTGCCTTCCATGTACTAGATCCTGCAGCCTGCCTCTTACATGCAGTTAGATGGCCTCTCCTTGGTGAGGCCCTGCGGCAAACGAGTCTTGTCTGCACGACCACCGCCCCAATCCACCCCCCCCCCCGCCCTATCAAAGGCAGTTCGCACCGGGGTACTTGCGCTGGCAAGTGGAGCTGTCAGGGAGCGATAAAGGCCAAGGAGGTGCCAAAGACCATGTACACTTCAAAGTGGTCTATAGAGCATGGGTTGTTGTTCCCATGTCTACCTCCAGACCCCGTGTCTCCTGCCAAGCATCCCCCCTCACGCTGGACGGCCCCCTGCAAACCGCATAATGCCACGACATATACACGTCATTCATTCACAAACACACCCCTGTTTCGAATTCTTTATAACCCACTTCATATTTCTAATGAGAACTTCTTTGCGCTTTGCTAGTCAACCCGTGAAGGTGCTGGTTATCTGCTCTTCGTCTCTGTGAACTTCCGTGACCACTTCGAGGAAACTCGTCAGTTTGCAACCTGTGAACTGCTCCCTGTTCTACGACAAGAAACTACTCTGATCCCTGCATCTAACTGTTTGTTCGTCAAGGTAAGGCCATGTACCATAATCATTTTGCGTCCAATTTCTTTTCGTTCAAGACAGTACATGCAAGGAACTAGTCACATGTTCTGAGTTTAGTCAAATTATTTTTCTATTTTTTTAAAGTTATTCAAATACTTATCCGCATGTGAATAACGTGTATAGTTCCAAGAACCAAAACGAACCTTGCATTGAACCTTTTATGTGTCATTTAATTTTTTAACACATTGGTATTCATAGAGAATTGTTGATCTTTACTTTTCAGAACTTTCCACAATGCCTGCCTGTTCCATTGGCGGTTGCCCTTCGAAGACCCATAATAAATCTGAAGGTACTATAATGCATGTTTTCCCTAAGACAATAGATCAGATAAGAGAATGGGTCCGATATTGCGGATATCCACCGTCTGAGCTTGAAAGTAGAGTCCTAGAAGTCTTTGCGGACAAGAGGGGTGATCGATACCGCATCTGCAGCAGGCACTTTAGCTCAGACATGTACTCCACATCATTGCTAACAAAGAAGAACACACCGCGAGCGAGGCGAAAATTGCTCTCAACCGCTATTCCCACTCTATTCGTCCACATCCCTCCACTGGTGAGTCAAGTTTACGTATTTATCTCTCGGCCTTGCGGTAGTGTGTAGCATTAGCTAACAATAATTTCCCCATTTATGTATCCACTCAATATGAAGGCGGAAGATTCTCCATCCGTGTCGTTATTGCAGTCATCAGCCACTTCAAGCGCCTATCGGGTAATCTTACTTGGCTATTCTGCCACTGACTTGTTTTAGGCATGTAAATCAACAGTTTTAATTTATCGTGTAATTATTTTACCTAATGGTACACCCTTGTACTCGTCTTCTAGTCTTTGTTTTCAGTCATAATTATTGTTATCCAAAATAATGCAAGTACTGTCTTTCAGGGAGATGCTGAGGAGTCCAACGTATTGACGACAACCATTGATGTCACTCAGATGCTCGAGGTAGGTTTCCAGACAGTTCCATCGATGGAGATCATCAGATCTTGCATTCTTGTAGCGTGATTGTTACACACAATGTTTCTTTCGTTTTTAGCCATTGATATGTCCTTCTGTCGTCGCCATCCTATGTGTCTTCTTTTTTCAATATTGTGTTCATTACTAATGAAAGTCCTATGTTTCAGGGAGTCGATCGAGCATTAGTCCAAGAAGGGGGAGCATGCAGTTACGGGTCGGCGCAACAGCTTGCAGAAGTGTGCACCGCAGTTACATCGTCCCTTGATGTTCTTATGCATTTCGAGGTATGGATACTGACAGTTCGATCAAGCGAAATCATATGACGTGATTACATCCGCTATACTTCCTTCTTTATTAACGCAAGTACTATGTTTCAGGGAGATGACGGAGCTTCTTCTACAAGAACATCACCCCTAGTAGTTGATGCAGATCTCTGGGTGGTGACACTTCCAACGATCGAGCAAATCGAATCATATTTAGATATCCATTATTTATTTTAGACAACTGATCATTTGTGCAGGTCTATTTAGATGAGCCGTTGACGCCTGCACAAAGTTTATGTTCTTTTTAACAAAATAGAAAACCATACTAATGCAATTACTGTGTTTCAGGGAGTTACTGAAGCATCATCTTCAATAATATCATCAATGGAAGTCTATGAGGAGCCCGAGGTATGGATCTTGACAGTTCCATCTAACTAGATCAACAATGCGTGAATAATTGTCGTTTGAATGTTCTACACAAAGCGTTCATTCGTGTTTTGCTATTGAGATGTACGTGGGTATTGGTCCCCAAGTACATTTTGTGTTTTCAATATTATTATACATACTAATGAAAGTTCTATGTTTCAGGGAGTCGATGGAGCGTCAGTGCGTGATGGATGTGCTTATCATGGAAATATAGTCGTTGCAGCGCAAGAGGAAGTGGAGACATGCACACACGAGTCGGAGCAACAGCGTCCTGATGTTGAAGTTCGAGGCAAGAAAGTTTCAAAGAAAAGAAAGCAAAAGAAGGTTAGTGTCCTGGTCACTATATTATGTTGTTTTTCACTGTTAATAGTTCAATACTGTAAGTTGTGTTTAAACTGAACATCCCTTTTCCAATCTGTCCTCTAGTTGCGAGTGGGTGTACGAACTAGATCTACACAGACAGTGAAGCGAACGAGAGATGTTGCTTGTCAAACCTTTTGGCAGGGACTTGAGACTGGAGATGCATCGTGCCAATGGGAAGAATATGAAGTGATTGACAACGGAGCTATACCACCACCAGCCATTGATAGTGAATGTCCTCCTGGTAGTTCGGATGCAGTCGGAGATCAATTCACAGAATCCACACCCGCAAAAACTAAGACCGCGAGAAAGTTGAAGAAATTGCTTTATTCACCCATCGCCGGAGAAGGAACAGATGTTGCAATGGAAGAGAATGAAGTGGACGACAATGAAACACCATCAATATCACTGAACATAGCGGAAGACGATATCAGAGATTCTACCTTTCATGTGAGTGACATGTCCTCAACGTTACAGGCCGAACCAGCTGGGATGCCGAGTGACAGTATAAGGAAAGAGGCCAAATTCATTGTATTCGATAGTTGTTTGATTGATATTATTATTCGGATGAAATGTGGGCATTCGGTTGGTGGGGAAGTATGTGGGGAGCCATTGATTAATGTGACTCGTGCAATTCGAGGCACTAACCTTAAAATACATGCCACCTGTACAAAATATCATCCTTTCTCATGGTCTGCACAACCCATGCTGGGGCAACTGCCAGCAGGCAATCTACTTTGTGCAGCGGCTGCACTTTTTTAGTGGTTCAAGTTTTAAAAAGTTAGTCTTTCTTTCAGTTTGTGGGAATCCATTTCATTGCGAAAACTCAGTTCTACAAATACCAAACCGATTATCTATTTCCAGCCATTAGCGAAGCTTGGAGAATGGAAAAAATGTCTATTGATAGTACATTCGCGGGCAAACGATTCAGGCTAGCCGGTGATGGACAGTGCGACAGCCCAGGATTTTCAGCCAAGTACTGCACCTTCCACTTTCAGGACATGGAAAGTAAGAAAATTGTGAGTTCGGTGGTCGTGCAGGTGTCACAAAGTACATCCTCAGTGGCCATGGAGAAAGTTTGCTTTGTAGCATCATTGCAAGAACTACAATCGCGGGGAATGGTGATCGACCTGATAGCCACGGACAGACACGTTTCAATTGCCAAGACAATGAGAGAAGAGTACAAAAATATAAATCACCAATTTGACGTTTGGCATCTTGCAAAAACAATCAATAAAAAAATGTCGGCGCAGGTAAAAAAAAAGATATGCAAGGTATTTCACAGTGGTCCAAGTCAATCAGCAACCATCTTTGGTGGAGCTCAAAAACATGTGGAGGGTCGTTGGAAATTCTACTGGAAAAATGGCGGTCAGTAATGCTACACTGTAGCAACGTTCACCGCTGGACCACAAACCAACATTTCCACAATTGTGAACATGGCCATTTGTCCACAGAGGAGGCACGGAAGAAGAAGTGGTTGATTCCTTCATCACCCACTCACAAAGCCATTGAAAAGATTGTATTTGATAAAACTATAACAAGAGATTTGAGGGGACTCACGGAATTCTGCCACACAGGAGATTTGGAGGTGTTCCACAATATGTGCCTAAAGTACAGGCCAAAACGATTGCATTTTGGCATGGAGGGCATGATAAATCGGACTCTTCTAGCGGTCTTGGCACATAACCATAATGTTGGCCGTCAACAAAGTAGGACGACCGGAACTTTAGGGACGCTTTGCTACAATAAGGCCTTCACTAAAAGAAGTAAACAATGGGTGATCAAACCAGTGTTTGAGGATATGCAATATGAGTTTATTGAGAGACTTATTGTTGATGTCCTAGATAGGCACATACATGGAGTTGTGAACGAACCTGTGCAGGGGACAACTGCATTGCCACCCAACATTGCCTCTGTTCCATGTCCACCTAAAGCAGAGCTCATTGAGAAATACACATCACGGTTTAAATGATTGTAATTTGATTGTCTGTTCTCTCGAGTCTCCTCATGTCGCAGGCCCATTGAATATGTGTAGCTATGTATTGTGTAAATAAGTGATTGCTCAGTGTACATGCAATGTGTCTCTCCACCCTTGTTCATTTGCGCATTAAATTAAACCAAACAGTAATATAAATCATTTTTCAAAAAATATAGAATGTCTCCGTATTTATGGTTCGCTGGGGCTGCAAATGCACGCAGACAAAATGCAAAGATGGAGTGTAAATTTCAAGTCCTGTGAGATGGCCTTACACTGAATGTAGCTAACTAGGAATGTGTGCTCGTTCAAAGTGAAGGTCAGCTGCTTTGATTTTTTGCTCGGGTGCCGGAATGGCCCACGACTCAGTATAAGGTTCTATTGTTATTTGACCTTGACAGGCCGGGACCATCCCGAAAGACTGGGGTGTGGGGCAATAACGTAAGAAACGATAATGAATATAATTTCAGAAACGAAAGCCATTTAATGTTCGTTCATTAGAAGAAATAACGTCGGCATAGGAGTGGTATTTCGGGGCTGCCCTACGCACAGACACAATGGAAAATGCAAATATAATGTAAGTAACTCTTTAGATGAGTTTATACCGCAATTTAATTACTATACAGTAGCTTTAAAGATGGGTTCAGTTGTACTTGTTCGTTCTATGTGGCATATTGTTTTGTACCGCGCACTATCTTGAGGAGAACCATCTCCTTTTACGGAAGCACCTCAAAACCTTCCTCTTTGCTTCTGCTTTCTCTCTCCCTCTCCCCTGCTACAACTGGTCCACTGTCTGCGACCTCGGTCCTGGGCCCTTCCACTCTCCACCTGCACTGCCTCCCTGTCAACCCCTGCACTGGGGGACTGTCTCAGTATCCTACAGCCCCCCCTTGACGTATAATACCCAGTTGCACTGTCCTAGCTATGAAATAATTTCCCGACCTAATATATAAAATGAATAATTTTTATAAATATCTGATGGTGAGACTAATTTCATTTTTTATGTTTTTAAAATAGATACATCCTTCATTATTGTCTGTGTCACAAGTACCAGACACCGGCGGATGGCTTTTTCAACCGCCAGTTGATTCTCCGCGTGAACAACGTTACCACCCTGACCATTTTATGGGACGATCGCCAAGTACAAGTATGCCCTTACGCGGTACTAACGGCTAGATGCAACATACAGACCGTTGTGGTGGCCTAGTGCCTCGTTGTTGGAACAGCCATGCGATTATCAGTGCGACCGAAGAGCTTATTTTATCGTAAACCAACACCCTGTGTACTGCACACGAACAGCGCTTGCCTCAAGACGAACTATTTTGGATCGAGAGCAAAGAAAAATGCAAATCGCTGAATATTCTCTAAACATTTGATGTCAAATAAATGTACTTTACCAAATTTACAATCTTGCGGTTTGATTTAAAAGTACAGTTTCATATTCCGAATTGTGGCGCGCTGTGTTGTGAGCTGATCTGTGTTGGTTTCCAGGTTCTGTGTGGAGTCGCGTAGAAGACGCCTGGGTGCGTTTGCCTACGCAGCACAGTCACGTCACGGATAGAGGCGGGGAATATGAATGTTTTGATAAAGTCTGTTTCAGGGGCGGGGGATTTGATTTAGTGCCGCAAAAGCAGGTGAGCCAGGTCGATGGGGGGGAAATGATAGGATTATCAGAAAATGGCGGCTGATTTCGAGTGCGTTAATGGACGAAAAGTCGGGTAAGGTCCATAGGAAGGTTTTCTACGATCTACCGATTTATGCTTAAAAACACATGGCCGAACCGTAGGGACAATAAAAAAAAAAAAGTCCCGGAACTATCCTTTAACTCTGGCCAGCAGTTCACTATATAAAATTTTCGCCCACTGCAAATATCCAGGTCCCATCCCATAGCCAGCCAAGGCCGCCAACAGCCATGGCCATTTGACCGAGTCGAAGGCCTTTATTGCGTCCAGTGACACAATTGCCAATTCGCCTTCATTCTTGTTTCCATACTCAATCACTCAATGGAGTTGTCTGTGATCATTGGATATGTTCCTATTCGGGACATAGCCCGTCCGGTCAGGATGTATTAATTTGCCAATAACCCTCCTCGGTCTGTTTGCCAAAATGGCCGTTAGTATTTTACTGTTTTGATTTAACATTGACTGGGGTCTATATGAACCACAGCTATGCCCCGGCTTGTTAGGTTTGGGAAGCGGTATTATAATTGCTTCTCTAAGTGACTCTGGCAGTTTGCCCAGCTCGTATGCCTCATTCAACATTTCTAACCATGGGGGGGAGCACCTCTCCTATAAATACTTTATAGAATTCACTTGGGGAGTCCATCAGCCCCCGGAGTCTTACTGGTGGACAACTGTCTCACCACCTCTTCTAAAGTAAATGGGGCATCCAGCTCCTCTCTTTCTTCAGCACTGATCCGGGGCAATCCTATATCCTCCAGTGTTTCTAATATTGTCGTACTATTACTCTCCCCATCATCTCCATATAATAGCCGGTAATAGTCTGCAAATTCCTGGTTAACTTCCTCTTGGGTATCAACTGTACTACCATCTTCCCTTGTTATTGTTCTAATCGTGGGTCTGGGGGTTTCACTTTTATATAGCCATGCCAAGATCCTTCCTGGTTTATCCCCTCCCGCATGTTCTCTCTATGTACTTTTTGTAATTAAGGTTACACAGTCTTTCCCAGTGCCCAGCACATTTCTGTTGCAATCTAAGTATCAGTTCAGTGTTTTCCTTGGTGGTGTTTTCTCCCCTCAATACCCTTTCCAATTTTCCCTCTGTTTCCCATAGGTCATCCAGGATCCCTCCTTGCAATCCTTTAGATTTTGCTATAGCTACCCCTCATCACAACTTTAAAAGCTTCCCACAATGTGCCCGCCGAGTCCACACTGCCAGTATTCGTCTCAAAGTAGCTAACAATCTCCTCCCTCGTATCCTCCCTAAAAAAGGGGTCTCTCAGCGCCTCAGCTCTGAGGCGCCATGTCGGGATCCTCGCTCTTGGGGGTCGATTTTGCCATCCAAGGATCAAGGGCGAATAGTTGGAGAGGACCCTTGCTTTATATTCTGCTTGTGTGATCTCCGCCAGCACGTCTGGTGTGACAAAGGCATAGTCCAGCCTTGTATGTAACTGCTGCGGGCCAGAATAATACGAATATTGCCTCTCATGGGGGTGTCGTGTCCTCCACACATCTTCGAACCCAAGCTCATTCAGCAGTGTCTGCAACGCTTTAGCAGCTGGGGCAGGTCTATTCATTTTCCCATCCGATCTATCAACCTTAGTGTTTAGTATGCAATTAAAGTCTCCTCCCCAAATCACTGCCCTCCCCACACACATGCTGATGTTGTTGCACAGTGTTCTAAAATATGCCGCTGTATTTTGATTCGGGGCATACGTATTTACAGTACTTTTCTCCTCATTTTCCACCAATCCCCTCATTATGAAAATCCTCCCGTCCGTCTCAGCTATTGACTGTACCAGCTGAAACAGGACATGTGGCGCTACCCAGATAAGCACTCCCCTAGCATAGGCCGAATATGATGCACCCACCACAGTTCCCTTCCATTTCTTCCCAATCATTTCCATCTTAATCCAACGTTGGATGAGTCTCCTGCAACAGGGCTATGTCTATCTTTTGTCTGCGCAGGTATAACATGACCTTGTTCCTTTTTAAATAGCTATTGAGCCCCCTAACATTCCAAGTAATTATTTTAAGGTCCCCCATGGCCTATTAGTACCCCCCCTCCCATCAGTGCAGTCCATATCCAAGTTTATTCCTTTTCTGTATAGGCTTGTTTCCCAACTTAACGTCCCCTTAACTAAAAACACATCAAACACCTCAACCCCCCTCCCTCCCACCTCCCTCCTTTCCCTGCCCCAACAATGCCTTCCCCAACTGTTGCCCAGCTCCATCCCTGGATCTCAGGCACCCCCGCATCTAGCCCTTTCTGGCAATTGCCTGTACTCGCGGCTCATTAAGGTAAAGTCACCCTAGTGGCTACCTTTCTAAATGGGGGTATGAGGACTAGCTCTGCAAGGCTCCTTTACTATGTTAGAAGTCTCGGTGCTCATGGATCATGTCTTTTTATGGCTTAATCATATCTGCCGATGAGCTACATCTTTTACAATAATCAAGTCTCATATTCTTAGGCTGTAACACCCTTTGGTGCCGCCTACACAGGTTACTTATCTCTTCCCTCTCCTCCTTCCGTCTGGATGCTCGATTCCTGGGGGCAGCTCTGCGTGTTGAGCCACCCCATGAATTTTTCCGGGGTTTCGAAAAACAAGGTTCTGTTTTTGTGGAACACCTTCAGCTTCTCCAGGTAAAGCAGCACATACTTGTGGCCTGCTTCACGCAGTCTTCTCTTCACAGTCCTAAAGTTCATGCGGCTGCGCTGCACCAGCAGGGTATAATCTGGGTATGTGGTTATGTTTGCCGTTTCCCCTTTGTATTGTTACACCCTTCCGGAAGTGTTCAAGGATTCTTTGCCGATCTTGATAGTTCAGGATCTTGGCAATCACCGGCCTAGGGGGGGTTCCCGGCGGCGGCCTCCTCATTAGGGCCCTGTGTGCTCTTTCCACCGCGAACCCCGGGGACAACACTCCTCCAGTTATCTCCTGCAGTAACATGGATTCAATGAACTCTGTAGGGTTGGGTCCCTCAGCCCCTTCCGGCAAACCAACAATGCAGATGTTGTTCCTTCGGGCGCGCCCCTTCGCTTCCTCCGCCCTGCTTTCTAGGTTGCCCACGCATTGCACTAAGGCATGAAGGTCCGCTTTATGTGTTGTACAGTCCGCTGTGTTCGGGCCCACCTCTTTCTCCAGATTCTCTGTGCGTTCCGCCAGCGACCTGACATCTTACCGGAGAAGGTTCACTTCCTCCTGCACTGCACCGACTTTAAGCTCCAGTGCCGCTTTCAATTCCGTCATACCCAGTCCCAATTTGGTCTCCCAGGCCACTTTCAGGTCCGCAATCACGGCAAGGATCTCTTGGTTGGTGCCCATGGTGGCTGCGCTCCCAGCGGGGGTTTTGTCTTTGTTCTTGGCTCCCTCCGGGCCCGGTGGTGTTCTTGCGTATTCGTCCAGCGTGGTTTGCTTGCTTTTCGTTTTCAGAGGTTTACTGGACATGGCGTTGAGCCAAAGGCTTATGGGCAAGCCTCTCCACCAGTCCGCCCCAGCAGGGTTAGACCACCACTAGCACCCAGGCACGGACAGGCTACACAAGAGGTGTCTTGGAACCACTTATTAGCTACAGGAGTGGGTTGTGCCCTTCCACGTGCACATGTAAGTCTTCACTCCGATCCAGCACCCACCCGTGCTGTGGGCCAGCTGGACTAGGCACTGCGTGTCCAGGCTGGCTGCGGGCCCAAACAGGTCTTCCGGCTCTCCATGTGTGGCCCTTGTGTGTCCCACTCATTAAGCCCGCACTCTCGCTTCGTGCCCGCTGGGTGTTTGTGGTGGTTTGAGGTACTTGTATCCAAAAAGCAGTATGTGCTTATAATCCCCACAGCACCCTCCTTCGTTCAGGGCCTGCCACCATTTAGGCCCATCAGCTGGCCGTTATACTATCACTTCCACCGATGGGTGGGGGACTGTTCAGTGCCCTCTGCTATAGGTCCAACAGGCTAGCTCAGGGGAGGGGGGCACCAGCGGCTCACAGTTTTGTGTGGAACATGTGTGCGTGTAGTCAGTTGTTCATTTTTCAGGCTTTGGGCTTGTGCCATCTATCTCTCTTTGTTTGTGTTTCCCCAGCAATCTGCAGTGCCATCCGCTTATGCTCCCGTTATACAAGCCAAAACGGATCTGCAGGAGCCCACGGGAATCGCAGCCTACTCAGTGGCCATGTAGCCACGCCCCTCAGGATATTGCAGTGTTGCGTCTATTTAATCGCTGAGATGAGACCGTCCCCCAAAGTGC
The DNA here is from genome assembly GCF_040938575.1 of Ambystoma mexicanum. Classification (NCBI taxonomy): domain Eukaryota; kingdom Metazoa; phylum Chordata; class Amphibia; order Caudata; family Ambystomatidae; genus Ambystoma; species Ambystoma mexicanum. The sequence goes on from NC_090934.1 coordinate 351,081,440, forward strand.
CGTGAAGTATGCGCTCCTGTTCCAGCACCTGGATAAATGGTTAAATGACCCACATGTTGTTTGTCACACTCCAGTGGGCACTTGTTGTTCATCCTTTTCCACCATTAAACAGTGTCCGTGTACCTTAGGGCTCAATAGTATCAGGCTATGGATTATTTGTATTCCTCAATCAGCCCGCCAGTATGTAGCTTCAGCTCCAGGGTTTGCCTCTTCTCACAGCAGGGATGTTTGCCACGGATGAGGGCTTGCCTGCCTCATTGTACCATGTATTATGGTAGGCAGTCCTTTTATTCTCTTTTCCTGCACCCAGCCCGCAACAATCTGCGCTGGTTCTTCACGCCGCCTGTTCCCTCTGCGCACCCGGTGTTCAGGGTACGCGTTGGTGAGGGCAGGCGCTGATGTTATTGTTTCTTCACAGGATTCTATTCCTTATCTGGTTGTCCCATCGTCAGTCTTCCGCAGTGTTCACCAGCATCTCACATCGCCTGCTGATACTGTGCTCCTGATGTTCGGGGTCGGCATGTGCTGGCGCAATTATAACCACTGCCACTTCTCCCCACACATATGTAGCTTCATACAGCGTATTGCCCGTGCTGGCTGTGCTGCCTCTTCCACATGAGACGAGCACTGAGGAACGTCCCTCCTTGTTACATGCACCGCAGTTCTCCCTCCAGCGCTTCTCTCCCGTGTGGGGTTCCTGCCTCATCACACTGCGTTCTACGGCAGTGTCACAGCAGTCTCGTCCGAAGTGGCCCTTATACGGTTTCCTTATAACGTTGCAATCTTTGGCCAGACTAGGTCTGATCAGCTGTCCCTCCGTGCTGCACTGCGCTGTTACTGCTCAGCCCTTTGTCCAGCTGCGTCCGCCATCTTGCTTCGTTCGACTCACGCCAGACCCCAAATTTCCATCGGCTTGCTTTCTTTCATTTCTCCATCTCCGGATCTCAGCTTGCTCGCAGATCTTCACTGCCACTTTATGTATCTGGCATCCAATTTATGTGCACAAACGCACACTGCCATATCTATTTCTGCACATGAGAATTTCGGATTAGTAGGAGCTCCAGGAAAACACGTCCTACTGCATGGCAACTTAGCCACGCCCCCCCGGCAAACCCTTTCTATCAAATAGTTGCATTACCTTGGCCCGAGCGCATATTTTGTCAAAGCTGGATTACTGTAATGCGCTGTACATAGGTGCGAATAAACAAATCATTAAGAAAATCAAAATTTTGCAAAACAATGCCCTTAGAGCAGCATTAGGAATTGCCAGGAGAGAACACATCTCCGATACCAATAGAGCTAATAATTGGCTCTCAACACATGACAAAATCAATCTGAAGGTTGCGACACTTACCTATAAATGTTTGAATAACGCTGCACCTCGTTACCTGTCAGAAAGATTCACCAAGAAATCCTCGACTAGGGCCACTAGACTATCCAATACTAACTACCTTGCCGTCCCCAGATTCAAGCTATCTAGAATTGGGGGATGTAGTTACCCAGTTAAGACAGCCCAACTGTGGAAATCACTAACTTCCACGCTAAGAGCAGATCAATCCCTCAAACAGCCGCCAGAGCATCATTAAATGGCTTAAAGACTCGGACAACTAGACATGTACTTGCTACCTTCATTGTATTGACTCTGCGCTTGTAAATATTTTAGTTATCAGACTTAACTAACTGAGCTCTTCATCCTGGGCATGTCGCAACGCCTTAGCAAACTTGAGCCTGCCTACAAGTCCTTTGCCATTGATGGCAACACCATCCAAGTCTCGAAGGACACCAAAACTTTAGGTTTCTACCTTGACGCCACCCTATCCTTAGCTCGACAAATAAATGCAGTCAGATCAGCCTCCGCATACACATGCAAACTCATCGCAGCCTGCAGACCGTTTCTTACCACTCCCAACTCTGTCACACTTGCTAGAACCCTCATCATGGCCAAAATTGACTATGCAGCACCCTCTACTTGGGTACCAGCCAAGAGAACCTGAATAAACTTCAAACAAACCAAAACAACGCTATTAGAGCCGCCCTAAACATCCCTCGCAACCATCACATCTCTGAATCCAGAACCAATCTAACGTGGTTACTTGTGAAACTGAGAATCTCACTGAACGCACTTGCCCTCACACACACATGTCTGGCTAATAAGGCCCTCCCCCCCCTACCTCTGCAGTCGGCTGTCCCGCCACTCAACATCCCGACCTCTAAGAACCGCCCAGACCCACTGCCTTTCGATCCCGAGGTTCAAACTCCAAAGAGCGGGGGCACAAGCTTCCCTGTCTTAGCTTCCAAGCTTTGGAACGCCCTCCCCGTGACAATCGGATCCGAAGACTCCTTCAACACATTCAAGGCCAAAACCAAATCTTGGCTCTTCAACGTGCACTAAGACACGTCGTGCACACTTGCCTACATTCTCCACTTTTATTCATAGATTCTTGTTATGTCTTCTGCCTCTATCCACATTGTAACTCATGTACATTGAATTGCTTGTTTATTATCTTATGTACCATTATTTCATATGTATATTTGCTCTGTATGCAACCTTGCTTAAATTGCGCCCTGATGCCTCCGGGCCTGATGGTCTGCGGTTTATAAATATACAAATACCTTTCACTGTGTTTGTTTATGCCTCATGCTACCTACCTTTATGCCTACACGACTTTTCCTGTATTGTATTGCCTTCATGCTTACCTACCTTTGTGCCAACATGACAATTTCTTTGTATTGTATTCCATAGATGTAATGACTAATTTTGTTGTGTAACCAAGCTGTGAATTATCTTATGCTATGCTCCCTGATGCCTATGGTGCACAATACAAATAATAAAACAAACTAACTTCCGCTGCCCTTAGGTATCTTAGAAATGTACCCCCTCTTACTCCAAGATCTTGCCGAATGGCAGCCAGACTCAATTCTAGACAAATGAAGATCAGCAGCCTATGTATATCGCTTCTAGATACCCATGGAAAGCAGGCATCTCTTCACTGATGAACCTGTAGAATCCAGTCACTATATTAAGTCCATTTGAACTCACAATGTTGTTACTGCATTAAATTAGGTGTACGCTGAATAACTCCCTTCTGGAACATTTTCATTCCCCAGAGGTCATGTGCCTCACACATGTAGTGATGTTAGGGGATTTTAACATTGGGTATAATGTCCCACAAGCTCCTACGTTGGCTAACTTCTTTGTAGCTTTGAATGACCTTGGTCTTCATCAGTTTTTGCATAACGCTACCCACCTGCTGGGTGGCATTTTATCCACAGTCGACTATTCTGGTTGCCCCAGCTCAGCCGGTATTGTGGTCAGACCACTGTTTAATATCATTTGAGGTGGACTGTGTGGCCTCCCACGATTCCTACCCCCGCTGCCATACCTAAACGCAATTGGCGTTCAGCAGACCTTGCCCATATGGGATCTTTTGTGGATGATAAAAGTAAAACCACCACTCTAGTGGATCTCTTTTCTATCTTAGACGCTTCAGGAAGCAGCTGATTTGGTAGCCCCACTTAAGGCAACACGTTCTAGGAAATCTTTCTGCATCTTGGTTCTCGGATCTTAGAGCAGCACATTTGGAAGTAAGGCAGGCAGAATGAAAGTGGAGCCTGTCTTGCTGTCCTGAGACGAAACTAGCTTTTTAGCAGCTCACTCGCGAATAAAATGTGGCTATTCGGACTGCTAAACAAACATTCTTTACGATCAAAGTAGAATTCGCTCTTATTCAGTCAAAGGAACTCTTCTCTGTAGTTAAGGCCTTTTTCCTAGACTGCTCGTTTTATTCGGAGGGTACCTGCCACTCAATCTTGCTGTGATCTGTTGTGCGAGTTTTTCATTACAAAGATAACCGATATCCGGAGAGTCATAGAAACTAATGTGGCTAGCTTTGTTTATCCAAAGTTCAATGATCCAGAGATTGTTGATGCCCAGGCGTGGTCCCTCTTTCCTGAGTTTTCAACTGAAGCTGTCTTTATAGCAGCCAGTCAACTCAAATCAGCATCCCATTCAGACTCTGTCCCTCTTAAGGTTCTTAAAGATATTCTGCCCACTGTTACTCCCTGGCTTACGCTGGCAGTCAATTGATCCTACCAGCTAGGCTCTATTCCTAAAGAGCTCAAACAAGCTACTGTTATCCCTCTTCTCAAAAAGCCTTTGTTGGATGTCTGTTCTCCAGCATGGGGTCCGGCATGGATTCACATGCTCATGAATATTCCCCGTCGTCAGGCTGGGAATCCTCGATAAAGAAAAATCGGTATCGGTATCAGTTTCGTTTCTGATCTGTCTTTCTTAGTAGTAACCAATCACTGATCTCTGCGTCATACTGACCACAGCCAATGACTGCCCTCTACCTAAGCCCCGCCTCTGGCAGCCATCTTCAGATTTTTACTGCACGTTCAAGTGTTGGGAATCCTCGTGCTTAGCTCTCGAGCTTTTACTGCGTGTTTCGTGCTTTTCAGGTGAATTTTCACATTTTTTCGGTTAATCGAGCCTCAAGCTCCACCGTTTCTACTCCCGTTAACGGCTACCCGTTACGGGATTTTCCTACGCCCCTCAAGGGTGAAGATTTCGTCGAATCAACTTCTTGGAGGATTCCAGAAGATTCGCGGCCTACTTCGAGATGGCCCAGGACGCGAGTTCGTCACCCGGACCCAAGCTGTTTCGCAGCTGCCCTGGATGCGGGCTGCAGAATGTGTTTAAGGAAGACGAACATTCGCAATGCCTCTACTGTCTTCATGGGGACAAGACTCATGTAGAGAAGGACTGCCAGTTCTACAAGAACTTGTCGGAGCGGACCATGAGGGACTGTCGATCCTGTCTCGCCAGCTGGTTGGAGAAGGGCTCAACGGGTGAGAAGAAGAAAGGGTCCGAGCGGGCTTCGAAGTCCTGTGCGGGCGCCCCGGAGACGGGGGCCCAACACCAGGCCAAGCGCTGCGAGTCCGCTGGCTCCGGGAGCGCCGAAAGGTCGGGCTCTTCGGTCGCCAGGCAGGGCGTGCCTTCCCCGGCACCCTCAACCACGAGCCAGCGCTCCGGTTCAGGGAAGAGGAAGTCCGAGACCCCGGGTAAGCTTGGGGAGAAGCCCCGTCCGATCTCGGAAGAGGGGGAGCGAGGCTTCGCCCCTCCCCCTAAGGATAAGGTCCGGGAAGCACCTAAGGTGGTGAAGGCCCCTACCCAGCAGGCAAAGGCCTCTATCGAGCCGATCGCGGCGACTCTGGCCAAGCCGGCAGAGACCCCGCCAGCGGAGACTGCCTCCGGGACTAGATTTTCCCTGCCGCCAAGGAGGGAATCCTCTTTTCAGCCCATCGTCATGGCCACCATGATGGAAGAAGCAAGGGGGGGCACGGTAGCCTCCTCGAGCTCGGAGTCAGCCTCGGAGGAGGAACTGACCGAGGCCGTGAGGAATCTCGAAGTCCAATTCGAGAAGGTTCGATCCCGTAAGGAAGATCCTCTGGAGATAACCGAGGAAGACGACGATGGCGAGGAAGAGCAGCCTTCCCTTCAGGCGCAGCCGGAACCTAGGCCTCAGGATAGCTCGGTGGCCATTTTGTCTGTGATCCAGTCCTTATGCTCTGAGGTAAGGGCGAGATTACCACGGGCCAGGCCGGAGGACCCGCAACCTGGCCCGTCGGGAAGTCCTCAGAACAAACGACGGAGGACCCAACCCTCTCCTCCACTCGCCCCCATAAGGCCTACGGTTCCCTCCTCATCCTCCCACGAGTCGGGAGATGACGGTGCGATGGGCTCGACGACGGGTTCTGAGGGCGACGACGACGGAACGGGTCTCCCGTCGCACGGGCCTCGCCGCCCGACGAGATTGGCTCATTCCATGCCATGATCGCCAGGGCGTCCGAATTGTTCCAGCTCTGCCCGGAGGAGCAGAAAAAGGAAGGTTTCCTCTATCAGTGCCGGGAGGCCAAGAGGAAGACTGTCATCGCGGTGCCTCTGATCGATGACATCTGGGAGGAGGTCCTGTTGGTTCTCAAGAACCCCTCCACGGCACCAGCCAAACGGGACCAGTACGAGAAGAAGTACCGGGTCCCTGAAACCGCTCCCTTGTGCCTCAGGGCCCAGCCAACGCCAGACTCGGTCGTCTCGGCGGCGGCGAAGAAGAAAGCGGTGGGGTCGGGAGCCTCGACGTCGAATTCCCTGCCGGACGGCGAGGGAAAGAAGTTGGACGCCATGGGGCGGTGGGTCATTTCGTCGGCGGCGACGACGATCAAAGCAGCCAACGCCCTGGCGATCGTGGCCCGTTAAGACAGGGAGCTCTGGTTTAAGCTGGCCCCCATATTGGACTTCCTACCGGACGACAAGAGGTCCGAGGCCCTGGAAATACTTCAGGAAGGCGAGGTGGCGTCGGACCACGCCTTAACGGTGGCAACCGATATTGCCGATACCGGGTTCCGCCAGCTGGGCAACGGTGTTTGCCTACGACAACGGGGTTGGCTCCGGGCGACCGACTTCCGTCAGGACGTCCAGACCAGGGTGTTGGACATGCCGTTCGACGGCAGCAACTTGTTCGGGAAGGCGGTGGACGAATCCCTCCAAGCCATAAAGACTGACACGGAGACGGCCCGCGCCCTAGGAGCCCTTCAGCAACGACGGCCCTTTCGAAGCTCCGGAGGCAGACAGGGTGCCTCCAAGGGATCCAGCGGTGGCTTGTCGTCCTACCGCCAGGAGGCCTACAGGGGTCGCGGCAAGCAGGGAGCGCCTCGCCGCCGTTGGCAAGGTGGCCAGGGCGGCAAGGCCACCACCTCCAAGCAGGACTGAACCGGCTGTCGTCTCGGGCCCCCACCGAAGCACCCCGGTGGGAGGCCGGCTGACGAAGTTCGTCGGTGTGTGGAAGTCCATCTCCACCGACCGTTGGGTGCTGGATACCCTGGCAAGAGGACACTCTATCGAATTCCTGAAGTGCCCTCACGTTCCACCTGTGGCCAGGAAGGAAAGTCACGTCCCGCAACTGCTATTGGAAGTACGGGCGATGCTCAGGAAAGGCTCCATCGAGCTTGTCCCGAAGAGACTCCGGGGCTCCGACGTGTACTCAAGGTACTTCCTCGTCAGGAAGAAGACGGGCGGCTGGCGCCCCATCCTGGACCTTCGTCGTTTGAACAAATACATCAGGTCACAAAAGTTCAGGATGGTCACCCTCCAGCACGTACTGGGACAGCTGGAGGAAGGCGACTTTCTATCGTCGTTGGACCTGGAGGATGCATACTTCCACGTTCCCATCCTCAAAAGTCACCTCAGGTTCGTCGTCCAGGGACGCCACTACCAATTCAGAGCACTGCCGTTCGGATTGAAGTCGGCCCCCAGGGTCTTTACCAAGTGCCTACCACCTGTGGCGGCGCGGCTGCGCCTGCAGGGGATCCACGTCTACCCCTACTGGACGACTGGCTCATCCGCTCAAGGACGAGGGAACTCGCCGTCGAACACACTGCGAGGACCGTCCAGCTACTCACAGACCTGGGATTCGCCATAAATTACGCAAAGTCCCACCTGGTGGCGTCGCAGGTGGCCCTGTTTCTGGGAGCGAAGCTCGATACAGTGAGGCGCCTGGCGGCACCGTCGGAAGAACGGACGAAGACCATTCTAGGCAAAGTGCAGCGCCTGCTAGCCACGGACGTGGCCAGGGTGAGGTCCATCAAGTCCCTCCTGGGGATGATGTCCTCTTGAATTTACCTGGTGCGCCTCTGCAAACTACGGATGCGCCCTCTTCAAGAATTTCTCGACGCCCGTTGGATGCAGGCGACGGGCACCTTCGAAGACGGGGTCCCCCTCAACAAGGTGTTCCGCCGGGCGATTCAGTGGTGGGGCGTTCGAGCGCACCTCACGGAGGGCAAGGACTTTCAGACGCAGGCGTTACCAGGAGACGATGACGACGGACGCCTCCCTGGAAGGTTGGGGCGCCCACACCGGAGATCTCCACGCAAGAGGCTTCTGGCTCCCGGAGGAGAGGCTCCTGCACATCAACGTCCTGGAACTCCGAGCCGTGTTCTGGGCTCTCAAATTGTTCCTCCCGTCGCTCAAAGGCAAGGTGGTGCGGATCTTCACGGACAACACCACGACAATGTTTTACATACGGAAGCAGGGAGGCACCAGATCCCCAGCCCTATCCAAGGAGGCACAGGATCTGTGGCGCTGGGCGAACGCCCAGGGGATGTTCCTGGTTCCCTTCCACCTGGCAGGAGAAAGAAACACCATCGCCGACTCGCTCAGCAGGGAGCTGCGCGCGTGTCACGAGTGGGAACTGCGCCAGGATCAGGTGGATCAACTCTTCCGACGATGGGGCAAACCCCAAATCGACCTATTCGCAACAGCGACAAACTCTAAGTGCAAGAGGTTCGCCAGCAGGTTTCCCCAGCCGAGAAGCATGGGCGATGCGTTCTCGTTCCCCTGGGACGGCCTATACCTGTATGCGTTCCCGCCGTTGCTGCTTCAACTCATCAACCAGCTCAAGAGGTCCCGGTGCAGGATGATCCTCGTCGAACCGGCGTGGCCGAGGCAGGTCTGGTTCCCGGACCTTCTGGACTTGTCAACGTCCCCATCCATCAAGCTGTCGGCGGACGCGGATCTTCTCTCCAGAGAAGGAGGTGCCATCTTCCACCACGACCCGGCGTCGCTGAACCTGCAGGCTTGGCTCCTGCAGCGCTAGAGTTTGGAGGGTACGATATACCGGCCTACTGCAGAGGTTCTTGCAAAGGCCAGGGCGTCCTCGACTCTCAAATGCTACGGTCACAAGTGGAAGAGGTTCTCTATCTGGTGCCGAGCACAGAAGATCAACCCCCTACGGATTACGGCCCCTCAGGTGCTGCTGTACCTGCCATCGCTGGCAAAGGCTGGGCTAGCCCATGCCTCCATTAAGATTCATCTGGCGGCGATCTCCAGATATACCAGAACCACAGGACGGACGTCCCTGTGGTCCCATTGACTGGTGAAAGAGTTTATGAAAGGACTGTTCTGGTCGTTCCCGCCGGTGAAGGCCCCGGCCCCGGCGTGGGAACTTAACGTGGTGCTGACTAGGCTCATGGGGCCCCCATTCGAGCCGATGCACTCCGCACCGATTAAGTTTGTGTCGTGGAAGACTGCATTCCTGGTGGCCATTACCTCCGCACGACAAGTGGGAGAGATCCAGGCCCTATCCTGCAAAGCACCGTACTTGACTTTCCATGCCTCGAGGGTGGTGCTTAGGACGCACCCCTCCTTTATGCCCAAGGTGCCGTTGGACTTCCATCTTAACGAGCCCTTGGTGTTACCTGTCTACTTCCCGTCTCCTTCGTCGCCGCCCGAGAGGACTTTGCACTCGCTGGATGTGGCTAGAGCGCTCAAGTTCTACGTGGACCGCACGAAGAGTTTTCGGAGGACATCACAGCTATTCGTGAACTTTGGACCTGTGAATCAAGGGAAGGCTATCTTGAAGTCTTCTATTTCCAGATGGCTCTCCGGCTGCATCATGCACTGCCACCGGTTGGCTAACCGACCGCTGCCAGGCCGTCCGAGAGCCCATTCGACCAGAGCGATCGCTGCTACTACGGCGTTCTTATCTGGTGTGCCCCTGCTGGACATCTGCAGGGCTGCTACGTGGAGGTCGACGCACACCTTCACGAAATTCTACTGCGTCGATCGGGATTCCAGGGAGGAGTCCAGGGTCGCCCAAGCAGTGCTGCGCAACCTGTTCGCTTAAGGTGAGCCTGGTGAGGAGGTAAGAGATGCTTAATGTTGAGTTTTTTGTATTGCTTAATGTTGAGCCTTTTGCCACCCCCCGTGGTTGTGCATGTGTACTGCTATTTATTCTGATATTCATGAGCATGTGAATCCATGCCAGACCCCGTGCTGGAGAAGGAACAAGTTACTTACCTGTAACTGTTGTTCTCCAGCATGGGTCTGGCATGGATTCACATGCGAACCCTCCCGCCTACCCCTCTGCGGCTCTTCACTTGGTCATACTGCCACTTCACGTGCTACCAAATCTGAAGATGGCTGCCAGAGGCGGGGGCTTAGGTAGAGGGCAGTCATTGGCTGTGGTCAGTATGACGCAGAGATCAGTGATTTGTTACTACTGCGAAAGACAGATCAGAAACGAAACTAATACTGATTTTTCTTTACCGAGGATTCCCAGCCTGACGACGGGGAATATTCATGAGCATGTGAATCCATGCCATACCCATGCTGGAGAACAACAGTTACAGGTAAGTAACTTGTTCCTTCTGCCAAATTATCACCCTATTTTTCTCCTCCCATTTCTTAAGAAGCTTCTCGATTCCTTGGTTTCCCCCTTCTTTCTTCATTTCTTGAATCCTCGTTTTCTGACTCCTTTCAGTCAGGGTTCCGGCCCGGACGAGGTACAGTGTGTCCTGGTCTCGGTAGTTGACAAGCCTACAATGCTGGTTGAGTGTGTGATCTGATATTATTAGATCTTTCTCAGCATTCAACACTGTCAACTACTCCATCCTATTGTCCTGCATGGCTTTGGCAGGCCTCTCTTAGTCGGTCCTAGTTTGGTTTTCATCATTTCTGACTGAATGGGTCTCTCTCTTTCTCTCTCTTTCTCTCTCTTTCTCTCTCTTTCTCTCTCTTTCTCTCTTTCTTTCTCTTTTTTCTCTTTCTCTTTCTCTCTTTCTCTTTCTCTTTCTCTTTCTCTCTCTCTCTCTCTCTTTCTCTCTCTCTTTCTCTCTCTCTTTCTCTCTCTTTCTCTCTCTCTCTTTCTCTCTTTCTCTCTCTCTTTCTCTCTCTCTTTCTCTCTCTCTTTCTCTCTCTCTTTCTCTCTCTCTTTCTCCATGTGGTGTTCCTCAGGGCTCAGCTTTGTCCCCAATGTTCTTTAATATGTATATCCGACCACTGATTGGGCTCATCCGCTCCCATGGCTTTCGTTGCTACTTCTACGCTCAAGATCTAGACCGGATTGAAGTGTCTTTGCGGTTGTGTGAGGGCCTTGGGAGAATGGATGGGCCGTAATTGGCTGAAGCTCAACGGGGACAATACGGAGATTCTGGTGGGTGGACTCTCCTCTGGATCCCTCTCTGTGGTCCCCATCTTTCTGGCCTACTACTTTGGGTGATCTGCCTTTCTCTGCCACTGTGGTCAAGAACTTGGGAGTCTATCTTTCTGCCTCACTTTCTGTGGCCACTCAGGTGAGTGCAATATGCGAAGCGGGCCACTTTTCGCTGCGGGTGCTGCGCAAGGTGTTTGTCTAAATTTGGCCTCGCTAGGGTAGGTGGCCGAGCCTTTTTCAGTCTCTGCTGCCAAACTTTGGAACAAGTAATCTGTATCTCTGAGACATAATGAGAACCATCTCCTTTTTCGTTGACTTCTTAAAACCCTTCTGTTCTAGGCCATCTCCTTTCCCTGTACAGTAGCTTGTCTACTGTGTTCTGTCTTTGTGCCAAGAATCCTTTGGGTGGATGTGTGCGCTATACATTTTGTTAACATAACATGACCCTCATGCATCCTCTTCCCACTCCCCAGGGACCTCCTACTCAGGTGATCCTCCCTCGCTTGTTTGTCCCCACGGTCAGGATCCACAAGTGATGGCCCTTCTCTGGTCACCTGAGTAAGGGATCCAGAAGGAGGAAATGTGAGACGCCTTCAGGTTTCTCACACCAGGAACTGTGAACTTTATCCATTTGGAATTTGTGTGGAGTTACACCTTTCTTTTACACTTGAACATTTGTGCACTTTTTCAAAGGAGATACAATGCTCTAGTTTTAGAATGCGAGGGCTAGGATAGGATTTTGGACACAGGACATTTTTGCTTTAGAGATCTTGACATAGGTCAGACCCTTAGTTTTGGTTGAGGTAGGAAAATACCTCCTAGATTAGGGACAGTGACACATTTTCCAACCCTTTTATTGTTGAAATAAGTCTTTAGCAAATACCATGAGTTCTGTGTCCGTGTCTCATGCCCGGTTCCTCACAAGACACTGTGTGTGTCTGAATGTCCTTGAACATTTGTCAAGTTCACAAACATCACAAAAGAAACACCCTTTTTTCTCACTTTTCTAGACCTATTTCAACCCATCCTCACGACCCATTAGCTCCGTAGATGTGGTTTCATATGTAAGACAGTTATACATTTGTGTTTGTAAACATTTTCTCCCTACGCTGTTTGCAAATTCAGCATGGTGTTCGTTTCAAATATTTTGACGCACCTCATGTTTCTTAATTGACCAATCTGTGCCTTTACAGATGTGAGCGAACATTATGCACATTACTGATTGGTACAGAGGCATCCGCGGACACGGAATTAGGAAGTGAGCCGTGAGCCAGTGGACCAAACCATGATATCACACATTTTTTCCCCCCCTAATGTTTGGCCAATTTGAAAATAATCTGCTGGAGAAATTAACACCAAATATATAAAAGCACACTTTCAGGACCAGGCTACTGCTCCCCCTGCAAGTTTAGTGAGAATAAATCCAGTTCTGAGGAGCAAAATGTTGTTCCCGTTTAAGCCAATACAGATTTAAAACATTTTAGGAACCCTTATAACTTGGGCCACCCATTGACAAAACCGTGCCAAATGTTCAAAAATAATTCAGTTGTGTATAGTTTAGATGAATGGCTGCAGAGCTATGGGCTGCTCAATAAGTGCTCTTCCTATTGGAAAGCCAACTTAACCGGGACTACATACATGGTCGCTATCGCTGACCTTGTAATATATATATCGCTCAGAAGTATCTGATCCAAGACCCTCAAAGGTTTGCAGGTCTTACCACAAAAATCACCTTCAATTTGACAACTATATAATCAAGGCTTTTATTCCCAAATTGGCCAATTATTTTACAAATCTGTTGCAAGGGTTGCCTCCCAAGTAGTTTATCCCTACTGTGGTCCAAGGGTAGAAAAAAAAGTATCCTGCTCCTTCGTGTTAAATAATCTTAGATCCTGTGGGCTGCTTAGGTGTCACTCCGGCATTATTCACCATACATTCCACATTCACCTGCGCAATAGTTGTTGCTGCACACTGTTGAACATTATTGGAAAATACCACTTGGGATTCACTCACATATAATACTGAGGCTTCAAGAACATTGATCTTTGCTCCCGTTTCTGTTTTTCATATGTTCGATAGTCTAGTCTCTATATTGGATTGCCTTTCTTTATGGTAGACCATGATGGTCTTCTGCCTTTGTTAGAAATTGCTTGTTTTTGATGTTAGGAATTGGGTCCTACCTTGACCAATCATGCCAGTGCCAGTGCAGCACAGATACATAGGAAAAGTAAGTCATGAGACTTGTTCATAAGTAACAAATGACAAACTGTAACTCTTTAAATTTGCCTAGAAGTCATAGCACCATAGATGTGCGATCTGATACTCGGCTGCTGTGATCAGCTAGCATAATGCCAGCTGCAAAACATTGTTTTACATTTCAGATTGTGATGTTCAGAATATTTCTGTAAGCTTTAAGGACAAATTTGTTCTGCAAAAAGATGTGATCAAAACTGTGAGTTTTTGGAACTTGGAAATGTTTACTTGAGATGCCTATCAAGATACATGATTTATACCAGCTTAGTCCATTTGTGACCAGTCCTGTGAAACATTTTAATTAGCCATGTGCAGGGCAACAATGGATTATATATATATATATATATATATATATATATATATATATATATATATATATATATATATATATATATATATATATATATATATATTGTTACAATGCTTCACGTTTTGGATAGGTTTGTAAGAGGACAGTATGCACTTTTTCTAACCTGTGGACGAAAAGTTAGGTAAAACTGCAATCCTTCATTAAAACACATGCAGATAATCTTTTTATTCACTTATAAGATTGGACCGCAGCCAGTAAATTAGCTACACCATAGAATGCCAAACTATAAATGCCAGACATACACACAATTAAAAGGTGCAATTTAAACCTTTTGTAAAAAAATAAAAGCCTTGCTTGAGTCCAAGGTTTAAACATGCTGCTCACAGGTTGTTTGAGTAAGAGGTGGTAATCAGAACTATGAAAATGGCTGGAACACCCTTTTTCACTTAACGAAGCAGTAAATGTCCTGACATATCTATATGGAAGCGGTCTGCAACCTTCGGCTTCCCAGATGGTTTGGACTACAAATCCCATGATTTCTTCCCATTTAACATAGTCTGGTCTGATGGGAGTTGTAGTTAAAGGCATCTGGAGAGCCCAAGGTTGCAGGCCTCTGCTATATGGGAAGATTGGGCATGGTAGGCGACTTAAGTGTAAAATAATGATCTTTAAATGGGAGGAGGTACAACAGAAGATGGAAGCAGTACACGGACACTGGTTGAGGCTTAGTCTATGGTCTCAAGGGAAAGGCGAAATAACACTTGAAATGTTTTTTAAATATTGCTAAACAGACAATTGCACGTTTTTTAATGAATTAATGCACCAAGTGACCTTTTTATGTCTTGGAGAACTGGTTTGATCTAATGACTATTTGATATGAATACAAAGCCATGCATTTGACTAAAAAGGTTTGTATAGCTCAAATCAATGTATAAATGTTTTAGTAATGAACTATTAACGCATAACCAGAGCAAAACCATTCAAAGCTTCACAAACCGCATACAAAAACTTGACTGCGAAACATTTTGTACAAAAAAGGTGATGCTTGTTAGCCTAAATGGAATTAAAGTAAGGTACATTGAATATATCACCCTTAACAGATTGAAAGTGTCATATTTTGTACTATGCTATACTACTGATTCTCTGTTAGGTTAGTTCTGGTTGAAGGAGTCTGTTACCCCTCCCCCACAATAAATGAATACATATACCTCTTTAGTTGGTTCCATGAGTCGAATAAACAAATAACCCCTGTGCTTTGTAAGCAGATTATCATTTGAAGCTTTTTTAAAGCAAGTATGAGATTTAGTTCATGGACACGGTATTGTAAAATAACTCCTGTTATATTCATTTGCTGTCACCCCTTCAGAAGCTGATCATTGATGAGAAGAAATACTATCTGTTTGGGAGGAATCCTGATATGTGTGATTTTACAACTGATCACCAGTCTTGCTCAAGAGTTCATTCTGCTTTAGTCTACCATAAACATCTTAAGCGAGTTTTCCTCATAGATCTCAACAGCAGTAAGTTTTTCATCTTATTTTTGTCATGGATGCCTATATTTCCCCAAAGAGATGAGAAACCGCTAAATCCTGTCATGTTTGAATAGCTTGGTTTTTACCACCCTTGTTCTTTAATCTGTTGGTTACTTAAAGGAAGGAGGAGATTTGACTTTTATTGTTGCTGCATATTTGCGATTTAAGGTAGATGTATTTTGAAAGTGTAATTTATTTTGTTAAACTTTATTTCGATACTGCAATAAAAGCAGTGAAAATATCTAAACACTTTGTAGGAGAGATTGAATTCAATGGTCAATCAAATAGCGAGTCCAGAATATATGTCTTAGTATTTTTTAGTTGTCAGCAAAGTGAATGGCCTATATTGTGGCTGCCCGATATTCTTCTAATTGCGTTGCTTATATGGGTCATTCAGTATGCGCCAGATTATTCTGTAAAAAAGAAAACCCGTACAATCTTCATGGTGGTTCCAAATTTGTTTAATTCAGATAATATTCCGTTTGGTTTGTTCTCTATTAATTGCTTTTAGTCACTTTTGAATGATGATTTCCTCAAACCTCACTTTATTTCAGTGAAGTATATTCAAGTGTTTGTGAGACCTCCTAAATAATTCTCAAACCTCTACATGTGTGTTCCCACTGTGGCTTCGTTTGTCTCAGGAGGATATCTCCGGGGCAACGTGCTCGCCTTGGAAGCAAGACGTCACGGTGCACCACAGGTTCGATCCCCGGGTCCACGCTTAGAAACCTCTGGGTATTAAGCGCATTACCTATCATATCATTTCATAATGAACAATCCTTGAGGGAATGCATCACCCAACACACAGAATGTAGCATGCTCCCACAAGCCATGAAGTGCCTGTCCTGTGTGGGGTAAGTATCTGAACGGTTCTATAATTGTATATATCTGTTAAATTGATCGTAACGATTAATTCTGACAATCTACTTCCAGGCAGCAAGTGTTATTCTAACATGGTTTTACAGTCAAGAAACTTCAATTGTTAAAGAAGTATTGTTGCTCGTACAGCTAAACCTCCGTCTGCAAGTTTATCAATTTTCAGATTGGTTTATATGCAGTTTTTGTTCTGGCTAAGTTTGAAATGAGAGTTGTGCATACCATTTTTAGTGCTGTGCAGCTTGGTGGAGCACCAATTTTCCATTGGCATTGGTTCAAAAGGCTGTGGGCCTGCACAGTAGGTTTCTAGAAAAGACTTAAAACCTGACAAGTCAGTGCAATAATGCATTACAAATAGTTGATCGATATAGTTTTGGGTACCATCCATCAAGTGGAGACAAGCCAAGACAGTGTCAACATAGTGTTCGGTATACATTTTGATGTTGCGTGCTAGGATAAAATTCCCATTGGCATAGCATTGCAGCCTGTAGTTTTATGTTTTTGCATCAGTAAAACCAAGTCCCTTATCCTTACCTGCCCGCATAATCTTTTTCTGTTGCTCAAAGGTGCAATGTGTTGGGCTATATAATTTGATTTTGCGTGATGTGTGACTGGGCTCATTGTTTCTCTTCCAGATATTTCAGTATGGTGCTGGAAAGCACAGGGTGTGTGGCTTCTGTGAAAAGATTGGTATTGGTGAGGTCGCCATCCAGAATGCTCCTTGCCTGTCCTGAATGCAGCAGGAGCTGTTGTGCCCCACCTGGTTCAGCTTCGAGCTACCATGGTGGATACGCTGTATTTGAGCAACTGGGGTAATTGAGTTAAGTGCACCATGTAGCGTGCCACTGTTTAAGCGTGTGTATTTCAGGCTTGGATAGTGTTTGTTCCTGGTCCTTGTCTGTGTATACCCTCTTTGGCTCACAATGCTTAGATCTAGGCTGCACACTATTAAGGAGTCCAGTTTCCAATTGAAGATTAGTTATCCAAAATCAGCTAAATAGCCTCTTCAGTCGATTGCTAGATTGGGGTCTGGGCAGCTGGCCTTATTGGAACCTCACACCATGACAGGATGCTTGACCCTGACTAATAGTCGGTTGTCGATGGTACTTGCAATGTCTTCCAGGAGAAGACGGCATCTTCAGGAAGAAAAAGAACAATGGGATGAAGACAAGGGAGAGTCAATGTTTAGCTCTAGAGCTGATGGGGAAATGCATAAAACTGAACCTATCTGACAGAAGAATGACGTGTATTAGCAGAAAGTTACCTGGAAAACTGCACCCCATT
This sequence comes from Ambystoma mexicanum, assembly GCF_040938575.1. Taxonomy (NCBI): domain Eukaryota; kingdom Metazoa; phylum Chordata; class Amphibia; order Caudata; family Ambystomatidae; genus Ambystoma; species Ambystoma mexicanum. The sequence continues at coordinate 351,098,683 of NC_090934.1, forward strand.
AGGGGCAGCAGTGGATAATTACTTACAATCACCTACCAAGAGTATGGATAATGTTTTTGCGGCAGTCCTTGCACATGCACCTCAGTTGAATTTTAAGTTTGCCAATGGTGAAAACCACAGGGGGAGTTGGCAACATGTTAAGGAAATGTTATTGCTGACCTTAACCAATGTCAAAATAGCTTCAACTTCACGGGTAGAATCTTTTGATAACATTGTGGTACGAGACCCCCCTATTAAGATAGACGATCAGTGTCAAACGGATGAGAATATTGCCCAGAGCTCCTCATGGTGAGCATAACTTGCCAAACCAATGAAGTAGACTTTGAAGACCCTAGTAGGGAGGGTGGGCAAGGCAATGCCCAGCTGACCCCTCTGATGGATGATATCCCTAGGTCAGGGTTCGAAATTGAGGGGATCTGGGAGCTATTTAGCTCTTGCTTCTAGCCTAGGAGAGCCTGGTTAGCTTGAAACCAACAGCTATGAGGAACTACTTTTGGCTCCCCATGCAATTGTTGCCTTTCAAACATGCATATGTTACATCAAGTATTTGAAAATGCCAATAAAGAAGAATTGGGACACCTCTAGCACACATTTAAACTTAATAAATCATACATAACGGACAAAAAGGTACAGTGTGCATTTTATGTGGAAGTTAGATTTGCTGTGCACTGGGTACTCACTCCAGGGTCCCCAGTAGTATCTCCTACCTACTGGGTGATGCCTGACACCCAGGAGCTGGCTTTAGCTCATGCTCATCAAATCTTAATTTCGAACTCTGTAGGTTGTTGGTAAATTTGGTCCAATTTGGTGCTATATAAATAAAATAAAATGGAATCCCTGCACCTGTTGGCTGCATTTTCTGGCTCTGCATTTGCGTGCACTAGTACATGGGCATTTATGGATGGAAGACAGGTCATCGTAGCATAACATGGTGTGACATGACCTATTTAAAAGCAGTGAAGGTGTTAGAAGTTAAGACTGAGCAGTTTCAAGGCATCTTGTGATGAGGAAACCAGACAGCCTGTCAACTTTAACAATGCATCAAGACATTGCACGTAGTTGAGTCCACTTTGCCAACACCTGATATTATAGTATTCTGAGGGTGGAAGACCTTTCGAGAGATGCCGGCTTGTCTGGGAGTGAGTGTGTGAGTTAGTATGAACCCCCGCCACCCCACCCCCCAAACAACCTGTTTAGCTTGCAAATAATTTTGGTGGATGGAGTCCAATGGACTGGCATTCCCTATGGAGCAGGCTGTCCATGGATAGGGTCTCGCCAACGAGCCACGTGGGTTTTTACTGTATGTGATGTCACTGATGATGCTTTGTACCTTCATAATAATTCAGATTTTGTCGAACGTTCCACGGCAGCAGAGTTCTTTGTTGGCGCTTCCCATTTTTTGGGAAATAAACCTTGTTATCCTTGCAAAAGGTGTATTGGGCCTTTTTCCCTAGGGGTTGTATTCTTTTTCTGGTGTGAGCATCTATGGGCTTTCCTACATCCCTCAGGGCTGCTCTGCCGACTGGGAACGCGCAGTCCCTCTTCATCCATCCGGTAAATATGATGCTTTCCAGTAGGGAGAATTTTCTTACTGCTTTCCGCCTCGCTTCTCTCCACCGCCTTGCTTGCAGCTCCTCTATGTAGGGCTGAACTTCCACTCCTGTTTTCTCTCTTCTGTTTTGAATGTGACTTGGCCAGTAGGAATTTGGGAACCACTATAGCGTTCACTAGTGGTTCCAGGAGTGCTCTCCATGCTTCCGCATTGCCTCATCTCAGTACCTGCCTGTAGTTTTCCGTTTCATTTTTATTTAGAGTATTTAAAAGGCTCACTGTGCAGCAAAAAGTGTTTCTAGGTGCCACTAGGCAACCAGGGCGTTGAGAGAGGCAAGGGAATTAAACAATAATACCGGTCCTACTAGGCATTATGACATTCGGATTGTGCAAGTGCAGAAACAAGAAGTGCAGGGGGAGGGTTGCCCTCCGTCATCCTTGTGGGGTGTGTTTCCACTCGGTCTGTCAGGGCGTGGGGTAGGGAGGACCTGTGTTTCCAACCACTCCCAGAGCTCACAGGGGTTATAAAACACGTGAACCTTGCCGTTGTGGTGCACTTTGAAGGTTGCCGGGAAGAAGAGTGCGTATTTGATGCCCCGGGGCGTCAGTTTCTTTTTGATAGTCATAGGATTGCTGTGACTTCTGGACCTTCCACGTGTAGTCTGGAAAGATCCCAGTCCGGTTGCAGTTATAAGTGATCGGGCCGGTCGCCCTTGCCATATGTAGTAGTGTGTCCCGATCCCTATAGTTGATAAGTTTTGCGATCACTGTTCGTGGGTGGGGGGGGCCCCCTGGGACTGGTCTGCCCGCCGGAACCCTGTGTGCTCTTTCTATTGAGAAATGTGGAGAGTTTCTTGGGAGCCATCATCAAGTCTGTTAGCCAGTCTTCCAGGAAGAGTTCTATAAAGGGCCCCTCTTTTTCGGGGAGGCCGAGTATGCGAAGATTGTTTCGGCGGGACCTTCCCTCGCTGTCTTCGGCTGTACACCCCAGCGTAGTGATTTTTCCGCTCCGCTTTTTCCAGGCGGTCACCAGGTTTTTAACCGTGTCCTCGGTGTCGGATATTCGTTGTTCTGTTTCCCCTACCCTGGAAGTTAAGTTCCTTAAATCATGTCTCAAAAAGGACACCTCAGAGGCCAGGCCATCTATTTTTGTTTCAACCGAGGTCCTAGAGTCGCTGATTTCCGCCATGATGTCTGTGAGTGACAATGTTTGGCCCGCGCCCCCACTCATTGCCTCCTCTTCCACCTCGTTTGTTGGTCCTGGGAGTTTTGCTGGGGTGCTCATTGTGTACTTGTCGGTTTTGTTCTGTGTTGTTCCCCTGCGGGGCAGATCTTTCCCCATTCTGGCCCTGTGGGGTGGCTCTAGGTGCAGGTGTCATGATGCCTACCCCCGGGCATCCGGATCGAGTCCATCAGCCCCGGGAGCAGGCATCCAGATACTCATTAAAACCCCTGTTTGGATTCAGGCCTGGCGCCTTAGGCGCCAGACTCATCATAGAAATCGGTCCTGGTGCCATAGGCGCCAGGCTCATAGACTTTACTTACCTTATGCAGACCTTGCTGCAAATGAGTCCAAGCCAACGTGAGGCCTGGATGGGACTATTGTTTTTACTCGGGTGTGGTTCTGGGGATCTTCTTACCTGGGACTACTTTGCAGGCTATTTAAACCACGCCCGAAAGCAGCTCATGCTTTGTGTTCTGCATCCAGCAGCGTAACGCTCACCATGTCTGCAAGTCAGCATCTAGTCTTCTGCCACGCCCGCCTCGAATCCGGAGCTCCTAGACAAAAGGAAAGGAAAAGAGGTTAGATCACGGACATTATTTGATTCTTTACTTGATTCCGGACCCAGCACATCTCCGAGCCTGGAAAGGACATTATTTCAGCACGCATCGCTTCGCCAGCAGCAGCGCCGCGTTATACTCACCAGTCCACCGCATCTTTCAACTCGGCGCAGCCTCCATCATTTTCTTCGTCGAAACCCAGCACCTGGGGGGGGAAAACAAAAGGAATAACAAGGTGAGCCGAGAAAACTGACAGACAATCTCTTTGCCACCATAGGCTTACGTGCTTTACCACCGGAGGTATTATCCTTTAATTCGCTGCATCTTTCTATGCCGCACCTATAAAGTGAGAGAAAACAGCAAGTTAAACTCATGCAACTTTTACTGGACAGTGTTTGGTAATACATACTCTTACCTGAACGCCATCAGCTGCCTCCAGGCAATATTCTTTTGGACCCAGCTGCAACCTAACGAAGGAATGGAACAAGAGTGAACATCGGACATATTGAACTCTTTGAACTTTATAGACACTGGAGTCAATATTCCTCGAACTCCTCCTGTACCTTCAAACCAGTGAAGTAACTGGTATCTACGTGCCCCTGCATGCCATGCAGGATGGAGAGCTCACCATTTAAAAACATAAGGTGAGGTTACCAAGAGGGGATATCGGAGGTGATTAGTGTGGAGAACGCAACAGTTGGGGAGGGGGGGCATCACTAAAGTCCACGGGTGGCTAAATCCCTTTCTCCTCTTGCAGGAGAATACTTCTACGAGTCCAGCAGACAAGATTAGGCGGGCCAGTCCAGACTGTCATCTCTTCACTACGCATCACGTTGGTGGAGACCGCAGCTGTCCGGGTCCGATCGATGCCCCTGTGGGAACCAGATGAGCATAACAGCAGGTGTGTCCCGTTGGACCAGAGCTTATCCCGCAGGGTGGTCCCCCGCACTTCGTTTCTTGGTGGCTGGCTGCCTCGTGTGGGCCTCTCCCTTTCTCTGCCCGTGCAGCCGCCTGATCACTCTCGCCCCATCAATACCCCTTCTTTTAGAGCCCATTTGCGGGGTCGCAGACCTCTTTGAGCGCTGTCTGTAATTAGCCTCATATGGGGTGTGGTTCTTACCAGGGCCCAGTATTACAAGGGTTCCTTGCTCCGAATCTCGTTGGTATGGTGTGGGTCCGCTCCCCTTGTTTGTTCGCTTCTTTCGGGCCTCGGCTTGTCCTGTCTGTCATCTGAGCGCCAGAGTGGTAGTCGGCGCCTTCCCTTTGAGCCCACGCTCTATGGATCTGGTAGATGTTTTTGCCCCTAGTCGAATCAGGGCAGGTTAGCGTGTAGGGGTGCCTTTTTTAAATAATTTTTTTACCTATGCCAGAGTACTGTCTGTCACTCCTCGTTTCACCAGTACCCTCAGGAGGCAGTTCCTGCTTAACGGAGCGCCCCAAAGTGGAGTAGCTTGCCCCTCGAGGTGACTGCAGCTGGTGCGCGGGGCCAGTTGTAAAGGCTTTTATCCAGGGCCCCTCCAGGTCTGTGTCTCTACGTGTTTGTGTGGCAGGTGCCCTTGTGGTCCGGCGTTGTCCTGCCCTTGGGTTTGTTCGGGGTGACCCACGCCTTGGCTGAGGATCTGTCGCGGAGTGCGGTCTGCTGTAGCTGCGTTCAGCAATTACTGTGGTTAAATTCAGGTACCCACTGGTGCGGCTGGTCAGTTTTTCCCTTCTCCCGGCCGTCTGGTGCGTGTGCCTCCCCCCTGGATGTTCCTACCCACAATGGTTGTTGTCCCCCGCGGGCACCCCTCGACCCGGGCCGCCCAGCCACTCGCACGCAGCGCACACGGCTGGCGCCGGGGAGGGGGTCCCTTGTGAGGGTGACGTGTGGGGGATACGATCAGATGGGACTGTACCCGCACCACCGCCCGAAATCCCGACGGAAATCGGAGCTGTTTATGGTCTCCGACCGTCTAGAAGATCCGCCGAAACTGGAGGAGAAGACCGCGTGGCAACGCCGGCGTGAGGGAAGTGCCAGATGCCGTCAACAAGCGAAGCCACAGGAGACACAATCCCCCGCAACGAACCCCGCGGAGTGGGGCTTGCCATCCGAAGCCCCGAGACTGCTGCACTGGGAGCTGAGACACCGACCCCCTTTTAGGTCTCAGAATGCTTTTGCAGCCTCGGTCTCCCTCTGGATTTCGGGGGTTTCTTGATCGAAAGACAGTCCATCCTCCAGCGGGAAACTCCCGTCGGCATCCGCAGCGAGGCCGGTTTTCCTCTCGGTCCTCTGCCTCCTCCTCAGGATCTGGGGGTCTTGCCTCTGAGAAGCCCGATAAATGAGGGTTTTCGCCGCTCGCACGAGACCACGTGGGAGGGTGCATTGCGTCTCACTGGGAGGCGTGGCAGACCATCACCGAGGACCGGTGGGTCTTGTCCGTCGCTCGTGCGGGCTTACGCTTGCCCCTTCCCCCTACCCCACCCATCAATCCTCCCTTCCAGCAGTCGGGGACGCCCTCCCTCAGAGCCGAAGTCCAGAAGCTTCTGCATCTGAAGGCAGTGGAACCCGTTCCCCTAGGGGAGCGAGGGGAGGGCTTCTACTCCCGTCTGTTCACGGTGGTGCTCAAACAGGCTGGCCTGCGCGCCTTCTAAATTCAAGATGATCACCCCCGGTCAGATACAGTCCTCTCTACAGAAGGGCGACTGGCTCATCATGGTGGACCTTCAGGATGCTTATATGTATATCCTCATTTGGAGCCCGAATCGGAAATTCCTACGGTTTTCATGGGGGAAGAGCATTTCCAGTTTCGTGTGCTCCCGTTTGGTCTCAGCTCGGCACCGCGTGTCTTTACGAAGATGTCGGTCATCACAGCTTATCTTCGGCTGCAGGGTTTCCATGTGTATCCGTATTTGGACGATTGGCTGCTGCGCAGTCCTTGTCCACTGAAAGCCTCGAGCAACCTTCAATCTCTCCTCCAGTTCCTGTTCCACCTTGGCCTGTCGGTGAATTGGCGGAAATCCTCCATGACGGTCTCTCAGGACTTGATTTTCCTTGGTTTACTTTAGAACACGATCGATTGCAGAGTGTACCTTACTGGGGACAGAATGGCGGATCTGTTCTCCACGTGTCCGGTGTTTATGCAGTTGGAGAGCATTTCGGCCTGGTGGTTCCAGAGGCTTCTGGGCCTCATGGCTTCGTGCGTGCTGGCTCTTCATCTTGCTCGTCTGAAGATGAAGCGGACGCAGATGGCTCTTCGGAGCTCATGGCTTCAAGCAGTGGATCCAGATTCCAAAATGATACTGGTTCCACCTTTCACGAGGGCGGACCTCTTGTGGTCGTCTCTCAGCAATTTGTCGGTGGCCGCTCCCTTCCAGGACCCTTGCCCACTTTTGACTGTCACGATGAGGTTGGGGTGCGACGCTGGATCATCTTCAGGTTTCAGATCTTTTGTCGCCACAGGACAGACAGCTTCATATAAATTATCTGGAGCTCCTGCCGATATTCCTGGCGCTGAAAGCGTTCAAACCAGGCATTGTCAACAAGGTGATCCGTGTCCGCACGGACAATGCGGTGTCCATGTTCTATATCAACAAGCAGGGTGGTACCAGGTCTCCTCCTCTTGTGGATCTTGCCATTCAGATCTGGGAATGGGCCATTCGGCATGGTATTTGGCTGGTTGCAGTACACATCCCGGACCACCTGAATGTCATTGCAGATGCCCTCAGCCGACGAGCAATTGTCTGCTACGAGTGGGAACTAAATACGTGATCCTCTCGGATATTTTTCGCTGTTGGGGCACTCCAGAAGTGGACCTCTTTGCAACATCTACAAACAGAAAGCTTCCCCTGTATGCCAACAGGAACGGGCTCGTAGCCTCCTCACTGGGGGATGCTCTCAAAATTCCATGGCACAACATGAAGGCCTACACTTTTCCGCCTCTTTCTCTGATCCATCAGGCACTTTGCAAGCTAAGGAACACAGTGAATTGCTCCCTACTGTTCATAGCCCCTTGGTGGCTGGCCAGGTTATATTTTTCAGAGCTTCAGCATCTATCGGTGTGCCCGCCGCTCAAGTTTCCGCTGGTCACCGACCTGCTTCACCAGAGCGATCAACAGCTGTGGCACCCCTCCCCACAATCGTTCAGCTTGGTGCCGGAGTTCAGATCTTTAGAGCGCTTCAATTCGTCAGCGTGCACATTATTCAAGCGGCTAGGAAGCCCTCAACAAGATCTCAGTATAGAAGTAAATGGCTATGGTTCTGTCACTGGTGTTTGGCTAGGCAGCTGGACCCTAGGGAGGCTACTATCGACACGGTCCTGTCTTTTGTTTCACGTCTGGCATCCATGTCTTGTCCTACAGGACATATTTATCGGCTGTTGCTGCTTATTTGTCCACTGACCAGTGCTCTTTTTCACCATCTAATCCAGTCAATAAAAGACACTTTGTGGGCCTGATGCATCTTTATCCCCCTGTTCGCAACCTGCATCCAAGGTAGGATTTGAATGGGGTCCTTACGGCCTTGTGTCATAAGCCTTTGGAGCCCATGGCTCCTGTTGATTTTAAGTACCTTTCGTGGAAAGTGTCCTTTTTGATTGCTGTGACTTCGGCAAGGCGTTTAAGTGAGCTTCAGGCCTTCTCCGTGGAGCATCCATTCCTTACTTTTCATAAGGATAAGGTTGTCCTGCGAACAAACCCCGCCTTTCTTCCGAAGGTGGTCTCTGATTTTCATTTGAATCGGTCAATTTCATTGCCTGTATTCTTCCCAGACCCGGCCTCGGAGGCCGAAAGGGTTCTGCACTGTCTGGATGTTAGAACAACCCTGAAGTTCTATCTGGACAGAGCATCTGAGTTTAGGAACTCTTTGCAGCTTTTTGTGACCTTTGGCAATCCACAAGGAAAGCCGTCCTCGAAAACGACCATCTCCCTGTGGATCGCATCCTGTATTTCTGAGGCGTATACCATTCAGGGTCTTCAGGCCCCAAAAGGAATTCATTCTCATCTTGTGCGGAGCAAGGCGGTTGCCGTTGACTTCCAAAAATAAGTGCCATGGGAGACCATCGCGGAAGTGGCTACGTGGGCCTCCTCCATCAGCTTTTTGTAAGCATTACTGTCTGCACCTGAGCTCCAGGGCTGATGCTCAGTTTGGTCAAGCTGTGCTTAGGAACCTGTTTCAGTAAGGAGTTTCCATCCACCCGTAATTCCTGTGAGGAGTGCTTGGGAATCTCCCATAAGTATGGAGGAAAGGGAACGGGACGTAGAAGTATATTAAAGTTACTCACCATAGTGACTACCTTACTCCTAGTCCACAGTCCCCTTTCCTCCATACGCCCACCGTCCCCTCTAAAACGTTTCCTCTGTTATTGCTTAAAGGTCATAGACCTGCTGATAGAGAAGGACTGATGGGCGATGTGCTGGGCAGAGCTAAGGAGGGTGGGGTTACGGCCGTGTGCGGTACCCCACGTAAAAAGAGGAAGGACACATTTTTCAAAAAATGTGATGCTTTTTACGAAGTGCTCCGGTCCTGTCCCACAGGACGGAGGAATGTCCCATAAGTATGAAGGAAAAGGGACTATGGACTAGGAGTAAGGTAGTCACTACAGTGAGTAACTTTTATTACATTTGCAGGTGACCTTTTGCTAACGCTGACCAAGCCACTTTTTTCAATCCCCCATCTAGTGACATTTCTCTGACACTTTGTGTTTCTGGTTTCAAAATACATTCTCCAAAATCAGAACTCCTTTCACTGGGTTCATCCGATCTGTAAGGGGATGTATGAAGAATATTCCCATTCAAAATAGTGACCAATACCTAATGGTTCATTTGACAAAAAAAGTCCTTGGAGCTTTATGCAGCCAACTAGCTGCCCCTTTTTGCAGATATTCAGGACAATCTACACGCCTGGAGATTTATAGCTGTCTCCTTGTTCAGAAGAATAACCTCTATAAAGATGACATCTTAGCAAGCACCTATACATCTTTCAAACCCTGCCGGTATCCTAGCGGAAAAAGCACACTTGGTGCTACAAAGAGAGATTTATATGGATAAATACTAGGCAGGGAGTAGCTAAACAGATTCTCTACCTTCCAACTAGATGAGTATTGCCAGGCCCCAATCTAATGAAACCTGACCACAGTGTTAAGATTTTTTAATACCTTCTACATCCTAAAACCTCCATTCTGTGGAAACGTTTGGAGGACTAGGTGGTTGGAAAAGATAGGCTTCTGGTGTTCTATGAAAGGCCTGCCATTAGAACAACTATGCAAATATGATATAGACTAGGTTAAAGAGGTCTGTCACTACATTCACAGGCCCATTTTAAACCAATGCATGTCAATCTGCATTTCACTCCAACGTATACATCTGGGACATTTATTGCAAGGGAAGAATGGGGTATGAGTATGCCTTTCACATATTTGACAGGGGCGTGATTCACTCCTTCCCTCAATATAAAGGTCAATTTGTACTAGAGAAGGGAGAGAGTTTTCATTACTTTCAGATCTGCCACTGGTTTCTTCATAGGGACATGAATTCAGTAACGGATAAGCCCTTAGCACAGTTTAAATAATTTGTTTTTCTGATCAAAATAATAGGCTTATTTGAAAACTTCATATTGAGAACACTTTAAAGGGAAATGAGATAAAAGTACGCTGATAAGAGAAGTGAGGAACTAGGTGAAGGTAAGGATATAGAGAAATGGAGGCAGATTTGGCTTAGGGCTCGCATATCTTCCATCTGCATGCCTCACGAAGAACAGTTTTAAGATGATATATAGGTGGTACTCTATGCCGGTGGTGCAGAAGCTTTTTCGACGAGATGGAACCGGACAATGTTATGTTATTTGTATAGCGCCTACTGCCATTGGTATGGTTTCAAAGCACTCTGAGGATGCACGCCCTTTGGAAGACCGTAGACTGAGGATTGAGAAGTAATGAAATGAGTGGTAAAATATGTGCATTTATAGCCATAATGAAGGTAGGTAGGGAGTGGCTAGGCCCCCAAGAGCAGCTTGTAATTATCAGGTGGGGGGACGGGTGCTTTGTCAAATTCTCAGAGCACAGGGGTCATAAGTCAGGCTATGTGGACGGCTTGCCCGAACTTTGTGTGGGACTCTGCTGTATTCCATGGGAGGTGCCATTCGTGCTGAGGGTGATGTGTGTTTAGGGTGGGTGTAGTCAAACAGTGTCTATTGCAGATGTTTGTGGCTGTGTGGAGCGAACCCCTGGTGGTGCACAACTGTATTACCTGGGATGTAGTGCATGATGAGGGTCCTGCTGAAGAAAGACTGAAGCAAGTTTGGCAAAACACAATAGTGGTGAGATTCAAAACTGTAAACCCACCCCTGGAAACACTGGGGGAGGAGATGAGGCGAGTCTGGCAAAAAACACAACTGCGTCGAGATCACAGTTACAGATCTACACTTGAAACACTCTGAGAAGCACAAAACCAGCGTGGTAACTATGGCAGTGGCTAGAAACATTGGCACAGTTTCTTAACTGCAAGTATAACTACAGGGGGTGAGCGTGGCATCTGCTGGCGTGACAGGGCAAACAGGCAAACACGGATGGTAGGCGCCCAAAGGGAGGCACCCTTTGCCTGGGCCCTGTGGGTTTCTCTTAAGTAGCTGTGAGGAAGGCATGGTATCCAGCAACAGACACAATGGATACAAGTTTGAAAACCTTTATTTCTCCAGCATGGGGTCTGGCATGGATTCACATGCTCATGAATATTCCCCATCGTCGGGCCGGGAATCCTCGGTATAGAAAAAAATCAGTATCAGTTTCGTTTCTGATCTGTCTTTCTTAGTAGTAACCAATCACTGGTCTCTGGGGTCATACTGCCCCCAGCCAATGACTGCCCTCTCCCTAAGCCCCGCCTCTGGCAGCCATCCTCAGATTTTTACTGCACGTTCAAGTGTTGGGAAGCGCACTCCGGAGATCTTCACGCGAGAGGCCTTTGGCTCCCGGAGGAGAAGTCACTCCACATCAACATCTTGGAGCTCCGTGCAGTGTTCTGGGCCCTCAGGTCTTTTCTTCCTTCCCTCAAGGGCAAGGTGGTGAGGATCTTCACCGACAACACCACCACGATGTTCTACATCTGGAAGCAGGGCGGAACCAGATCCCCCGCCCTATCCAAGGAAGCCCAGGATCTGTGGCATTGGGCCGTCGCCCAAGATATGTTTCTGGTGCCTCTTCATCTGGCAAGAATAAAAAACATGATCGCCGACTCACTCAGCAGAGAGCTGCGCTCGTGCCACGAGTGGGAACTATGCCAGGATCAAGTGGATCGACTCTTCCGACGATGGGGCAAACCCCAAATCGATCTCTTTGCGACGGCGACGAATTCCAAGTGCCGGAGGTTCGCCAGCAGGTTCCCCCAGCCGAGGAGCATGGGCGATGCTTTCTCGTTCCCCTGGGACGGCCTATTTCTTTATGCGTTCCCTCCGCTGCCGTTGCTGCTCCAGCTCATCAACCAGCTCAAGAGGTCCCGGTGCAGGAGGATCCTCGTCGCACCGGCGTGGCCGAGACAGATCTGGTTCCCGGACCTTCTGGACTTGTCAACGTCCACACCAGTCAAGCTGCCGACGGACGCAGAGCTCCTCTCCAGAGAAGGAGGCGCCATTCTTCACCACAACCCGGAGTCGCTGAACTTGCAGGCCTGGCTCCTGCAGCACTAGAGTTTGGAGGGTATGACATCCCGGCCGACTGCGGAGAGGTTCTTGCAAAGGCCAGCGCGTCCTCCACTCAAGTCCTACGGACATAAATGGAAGAGGTTCTCTGTCTGGTGCCGTGCACAGAAGATTAACCCTCTGCAGATTACGGCCCCTCAAGTATTGCCGTACCCACTGTCATTGGCCAAGGCTGGACTAGCTCACGCTTCCATCAAGATACATCTGGCCGCCATCTCACGATGCACCAGAACTACGGGACGGGCGTCCTTGTGGTCTCATCGACTGATGAAGGGATTGTTCCGGTCATTCCCGCCGGTGAAGGCCCCTGCCCCGGCGTGGGAGCTCAACGTGGTGCTGACCAGGCTCATGGGGGGCCCCATTTGAGCCTATGCATTCGGCACTGTTGAAGTTTCTGTCGTGGAAGACAGCGTTTCTCGTGGCCATCACCTCCGCACGACGAGTGGGAGAGATCCAGGCCCTGTCTTGCAAGCCACCATACTTGACTTTTCATGACACGAGGGTGGTGCTGAGGACGCACCCCTCCTTCATGCCCAAGGTGCCGTCGGACTTCCACCTCAACGAACCCTTGGTGTTGCCAGTTTTCTTCCCGTCTCCTTCGTCGCCGGCTGAAAGTACTCTGCACTCGCTGGACGTAGCTAGAGCGGTGAAGTTCTACGTGGACCGCACGAAGTGTTTTCGGAAGACATCACAGCTGTTTGTGAACTTTGGGACTGTGAATCAAGGGAAGTCTCTCTTGAAGACTTCCATTTCCAGATGGCTCTCCGGCTGCATCATGCACTGTCACCGGTTGGCAAACCGACCGCTGCCCGGCCGTCCGAGAGCCCATTCAACCAGAGCGATCGCTGCTACCACGGCGTTCCTGTCTGGTGTACCCCTGCTGGACATCTGGAGGGCTGCGACGTGGAGGTCGACGCACACCTTCACAAGATTCTACTGCGTCGATCGGGACTCCAGGGAGGAGTCCAGGGTCGGCCAAGCAGTGCTGCGCAACCTGTTCGTCTAAGGTGAGCCTGGTGAGGAGGTAAGAGTTGCTTAATGTTGAGTTGTTGTATTGCTTAATGTTGAGCCTGTTGCCACCTCACGTGGTTGTGCATGTGTACACTGCTATGTATTCTCTTATTCATGAGCATGTGAATCCATGCCAGACCCCATGCTGGAGAAGGAACAAGTTACTTACCTGTAACTGTTGTTCTCCAGCATGGGGTCTGGCATGGATTCACATGCAAACCCTCCCGCCTACCCCTCTGCGGCTCTTCAATTGGTCATACTGCCCCTTTACGTGCTACCAAATCTGAGGATGGCTGCCAGAGGCAGGGCTTAGGGAGAGGGCAGTCATTGGCTGGGGGCAGTATGACCCAGAGACCAGTGATTGGTTACTACTAATAAAGACAGATCAGAAACGAAACTGATACTGAGTTTTTTCTATACCGAGGATTCCCAGCCTGACGACGGGGAATATTCATGAGCATGTGAATCCATGCCAGACCCATTCTGGAGAACAACAGTTACAGGTAAGTAACTTGTTCCTTATGAATTTGGTTCGGATAACTCCTAACTTGCCCTAACTCTACAATGGGAGTAATCTCGACCATTAAACAATAATGAATACATCCAAGTCAGTCTGGTCAAAATAAAAAGGCCTACTCTAAGAAAACTTAACCTTGCCCTCCTCCTCAAGATAACAAATGTGTTAAGGGAATACAAAAAGGAAAAATAGTGCGTCAAAAATAAATGTCATAATGGCTTTAGCACCAACTCCCTTCCCCAGATTTAATCCTGCCGGGGCTGGAGAATCTCTCAATAAACCCAGGATAGGTTGATGGCACAGTTCTATCAGTCTAGCACACTTTGGCTTACTGGTACAGTTCAACAGTTCAATTTCAGGCTTTTAACTCTTGGTTGTTCAATCACTTCCTTAGGCTTCAGCTACCTTGTCATTAATACTTAGTTCATATGCTTTCAGTTTCTCCGTTCTGCACAGGCTTCCTTCTGCCAGGCTCGGGCCTTTCTTTTCATGGGGGTTCCCTTCCCCATGTTTTAGCCAAGGTATCTTTCACTGTAGAAGACTTTCGAAACTGCAAGCGATTTACGTAGAGCTCTGCATGACCACTTCCACCTCTTTCCACAGTCCTTCAATTCATAATATTTTGTTGCAGCACCAATGCCTTTTGGTACTTGTAGTTCTTCTTCTTTCACTTGCCTTCTTGACCTTTTCCAAAGTTCTTAAATTCGACTTTTGCCCTCTTTGCTTCTTTCCCAATTTAGAGCTTTGATTTTCCTCTTATTCAACTTTCTTTCATTTGCTCTCCACTTGTAATATGTTTCAAAACAAAGTTCATAACATTTCACAGAGACTTTTGAATATGCGCCTTCCTTGCAGAGGACCCCTCTGCTACTTTCCCTTTAACAATTATCCTCTTCACGTTGTATGGCACATGCACAACTTTCACCTTTCAAATAAGTCACTTTCTCTTTAACATCAACTGGACTTTTTGTTGCTCTCGATTACTCTCCAGTTGTGCAAAATGACTTGCTTTAATCTTTTCCTCGCACTTCAAGCCTGTTACCAACACCTCCGCTGCTCCTCCCCAACTTTGCTGTTCACCCAGAAGGCTCGCGGGCAGTTTCCTGGCACCTGGAAGGTTTTTTGCTTCCGTTCGCTCGGCTCTGCTTTACGAACACTCACGGCTTCTTGAAAGCTTGGAGATCTCGCTTGGCTTATTTTCAATCTTCTCAATTGTTGGCCTTCCAACTCCCACAGCCTCGTCCACATCCGCCTCGGAAGAGCTGTTCATTCATGTGCCCAGCCTCTGTGTGCTTGTGCACACCACCTTTTTAATTTCACAGGAAGTCTTAATAAGTGGCAGGTGTACATTAGAGCTACGTGCCTGACTCTGCCTGGCCTCATTACAGGGACAAGGCCAATGCAAGTCAGGGTGTGTAATTCTAATGACCTCATTTCTCTTCTTGGTGCAGTACCTTTGTCAAAACCAAGTGGGGAGGAATTATGGGAGTTGTAATTTCCCACAAAATAAACAGGGATAGGGGTTAGATGGGTTGTGGAAAAAGGGATACCATGTCTCGCTATTGGGTGTTTCACCCCCAACCCCTGAGACCTCCTACCTGGGTGATACTGCCTCGTTTGTCCACCCCCAGGGTCAGGAACCAAAAGTCATGGGCTTTGTCCTGGCCACCTGAGTAAGGGATCCCCAGGGACTAGGTTGTGAAACACCCTCTGGTTTTTCACATAGCTGTGTTCGTCAGTCACCTAACACAGAGGACCACCAATCCGGTTGCAGGGGAAGGGCGGCAGAGCTGCGAAGGGAAACACGGAAGCGATGGGGCTATGGGTGGGGCTTTGGGCTGGGGAAACAAGTGGAAAGCGCAAGAGAGCGCTGAGGGCCCAAGAAAAAGAACACACTTACCATGTTGCTTGCACTGCGAGGAGGTTCGCCTGTGTTGGTGGTGATGCAGTAAAACAGGAATCTTTGCTCATGTGGTGGCACTGCCCTAACTAGATAATGTTTTGGTTGCAGCATTGAGTGTTCTAGGGGGCTAAACACTTCCAAAAGTCACTTAGATTATCTTTCTATCACTCCAGGTGCCGCTCTCCGGGAGACCTTGTTCTAAATCCCTGCTAGTGGCATGACTACTCAGAACAGGATATTGAACGACTGATAGGATCACGGAGATGAATAGTTGGCTCTTAAAGATGTGGACCATCGTCCTAAATGAAAAGCATACTTATTTCCTAGCAGAATAAAGGTATCTGTGTTCTTAGTATTTGGGGTCCTTTTTGTTATGTTAAAGATAAAAATAATGATTGAACGTGGCTTTAGGCTGGATTTCTGAGAACTGTCTTAATGGAGCGCATGGTTTCCTATTAAAGATCAGGATTGCTTAGAGGAGCCCCCTTAGCGGTCAATGTGATAGTTCTGTGAAGAATAAGAATTGTTTTCCTTTACTTGATAATTTGAGACTGAAGGGTTAAGCCATAGCTATCATAAATTCTTTAATTCAGGTGGGGTTGACTGTTTCATTTTTGTTCTGTTTCCTCCTTTTGTTTTAATGTTGATGGTTTCATTTCTGTACTGTTTCCTTCTCCTTTAATATACTAGCATTGATCTGATTGCAATTGAGTGAAGATATACAACTATGTTTGCATTTAAAAACGCTATGAACGGTTTGTGTTGCCTTTACAATAAAAAGATGATGTTGGAAAAATAAAGACCTTGCAACATAACCTCATTAAGCGAGAGGAAAGCCATTGAGACTGAACGTTTCAAAAGGATCAATGTCTTGGGACGAGACCTTGCTGAATGTCTACATTGAGTGAAAGAGCCCTCACAGGTTGATCCAGAGCATTTTCAAAGAAACTGAGGATCATTGGATGAGAAATGACTCTTGTTATGAGTGGAGTGGCAGGGATTTCTAGTTGAAGTCCCACGTGGTTGGATGCTGGTAAGGGGAGGGGGTTGGAATGGGTTGATGAATGAGAGAGAGGAGGAGAAAGTAGGAAAGTTATCTGGAAAGGAGTGGGTTGGATGATGGGTGGGAAGAGTTATTGTGTGTCACATTTGCTTTAAGAATCACTCAGTCTCAGAGGCGATTCAAGTTCTTTTCTCAACATTTTGTAGGGCCTATGGCTGGCGTATCTCTCATCTAGTGTGGAACCTACAACCTTACTCGGGTGTATCTGATCCAAGGTTAGTAGATACCTAAGATTGACCCCTACTGTCTATTCCCATCTTCCACTGGCAATAAGGACCTTAAGCCTGAACACATCTCATATCTCACTAAATTTCCTCAGGAACTTTTTAACTCTCTAAACTATCCTGTGGTATGTGGTCTAATGGGATTCAGGATGGTGCCTTGCAAATTACTTGTTGTATTGAGGCCCTGTCGAACATGCTCACCCGCCATCTTCTTTCCTATTCTCTCTTCCTCTCTGCCTAATTCCTCCCACCAATGTTTCGTCCCTTCAGCCCTCCTTGGTCTTCCCTCCACACCAATACTTCTATTCCCTCCTCCACACTACTCCTCCTGTCACTCAATACCATTCGTTTCACAACCACTCCTTACACACTGACCTGTCTACACACTCGCCACGCACACAAACAATCCTGAAGATGACATGGGTGAGTTGCAGGATATGGCTGACCATGCCTGTTTTGTTAATTTGATATATTTTTGTTTTACAAACCATTCCCAATACAGTGGATTACCAAAGCCCACTAGGAGCATTGTGCAGTTCCGTTTTCAGGTACACCACCTGAATTTGAAGCACAGTTTACATATGTCCCACTGGGACACCATCAAAAGGGTGTATACAAATATAGAATGTATGCACACATAATGTATAATGCTAAGATAACAGAAGATGCTTGGTGAGAATCAGTCCCTTTGAACACAACATGGGGGTCAGACGGAGAGATTCTTGCCAAGTTCATGGAGAGGCCACCTTGGACCTAGCCATATAGGTTTCCTCATCTCATG
This sequence comes from Ambystoma mexicanum, assembly GCF_040938575.1. Classification (NCBI taxonomy): domain Eukaryota; kingdom Metazoa; phylum Chordata; class Amphibia; order Caudata; family Ambystomatidae; genus Ambystoma; species Ambystoma mexicanum. Next base: position 351,116,180 of record NC_090934.1, read on the forward strand.
TATTTTTTAAATGATGCCAATGTTCAAACGACCTGTAGCAAAAACATATCCTTTTACCCAAATTGGGAAGCCAAAGAAGGCAAGTTCTGGGATGAAAACAAAATAAAGGAAGCCCTGCTTAGTGGTAAAAGTCACATCAAATATTCACCAGCTATGTTAGCATCCTGGGGTATACAAACCGAATTGTGCAATAAAAGGGGCTTTGAGTCCAGTGTATGTCCTTACAGCCTGGGTTTCACACAACACTTCAGAAAACTTTGCAAATTAAATTGGGAAGTTTTATTCGCGTATGTTAGGTTGTTGGAACCTGACCCCTGTAGAGGCGATTCTTGATGCTGGTGCTCCCCGCAGGCAATGCTCTGACATTTGGCGGGCTATTAAAACCTTTTTAGCCCTATAAGTATTGTTGGTGTGGAAAGATGCTTTCGAATGGATTGTGTCCTCCAACGTATTCCACATCTTTGACATGTAATGTCCACAGCTGTGCACTTCGGAAACTTTTTCGGCAGAGGGTGTCCTGCGTTGATGACGTCGGGTCGATGTCCTTCGAAGGCCACGTCACCGGATGTTATCATTAGAACACACGGCGCCCGTAGCCTCCGTTTCATTTTTTCTGCAAACGTGTTTGCTTCGAGAACTTGCGCGCCTCGTGTGTTTCATCGTAGTGATGTCTTCGTCTTCGACCCCTCCGACTCTGTGGTCTGGCTTCAAGACTTGCCGGGACTGCAAGTCTAAAATGTCGATCACCGACCCGCATCACATTTATTTTTTGTGCTTGGGCGAGAGTCACGACACCGACTGTTCTAAAATCCAGTCGCTGACTGCCAAGGCCTTGCAGGAGCATAAGGGGAAGCTTCAAGTTGTTAGGGGTTCTAAGCCCAGTAAGTCCCCGAAATCGAAATCCAAAGGGGTGTCCACTGGCGAGACTCCACGTTGCGAGGAGGCCCGGGGTTCTCGGTCCCTGAGTGGTTCCTGCCATTCTTCTTCCTCGTTGCAGCATTCTCCGAAGCGCCGTCCCCGGTCGCGTTCCCAGTCATCCTCAGAGGATGGAGCCGGAAGGAAAGTGGCATGCCCGACGAAGTCCTCGACTCCGGAGGAATGGGCTGTCTGTAAGGAGTAGATGTTGGTGATTTTTCAATCGCAGGGCACGATTCCGGTCGCGACTTCTGATGAAGCCGGCAGGGAACGGTCCCATACCGCGGCTCGCACACCTTCGGGCTCGGGTCTGCAACGCGACTCACATAGGGAACCTTTGAGGTCCCGTTCGGACAAGGCTTCGGATAGTCGCAATAGACATGCATCCAGGTCTCGGTCCTCGTCCCCAGCGAGACCGCTGCAACCTGCTAAGTGCTCGAAGCCTGCTTCAAATTGGTCGACGCCGTGTCCGTCCGACTCAGACGTCGAGGATTTGCCTTCTTATCAGCAGTCGGCACCGTTGTCGACACCGAAGCCTTTGGCACGCTCGATGCCTAAGCTGTCGACGCTCTTGGCGTCGAAGCCTTCGGGGCCCTTGACACCTTCGGGGATTTTTGCCTGAAATTTACCATTGGAGTACCCTGATCTGGTGGATCCTCCAAGGAAGGCTACTGCTAAGTCTGTGAGGCCAGTGGTGGACTCCAGGCCTCCTGTCCCCAGACCAGGTTGTCGCCTCCCTCTGGATGACCTAAGGTCTGATTTTGAGGTCCCTGTTGAGCGAATTTGGCAGGCCTGAGCCTGGTGCTCAAGCAGAGTCGTCATACAGGCGGCTCATGGTTAGGGTCACAGAGTATCTGGGCTGGTCCAGTTCTCCTGAAGATTTTGTACAAGATGATCTTATGGACATCTTAGACCAAGGTCTGTCCTCTGTACTTTAAAGTACACAGATCAAAGCATAGACCCTGTTCAGAAAAGTAACAGTATTTCCAGGGAAGTCAAACCTTATCAAACACATTTAGTATAGGAAACACTGATTCATGGGGAGTAAAACCATCAGTTACTTTTAGTTTACTTTACAGTAAGTCAAGGGTAGTAGACCCTGTCATTCATGCAGTGACACCCTGTTACCAGGATACTTTTCTGAATAGTGGAACACAAATTCATGGAACAGTATAAACCTATAACTACATTCAGTATAACACACCGTTATAGCATGTGAGTAAGCCCTTTGGGTGTATGTAATATACTATTACAGTTGCTTTTTAGATCAGTGGAACACAGACTAAGGTAAGCAATTACTAACTTAATGTAGGATGGCACAAGGCAGACCAAGATAAGGCAAATCTACAATACACGTATTAATAATGGCACACGGCTATTCAAGTTAAGTAAAACCCCAGAGAGACTTATTTTAGACAGGCTGTACATCTGGTCAGGGAAAGCAAGACCCAGCTGGTATACAATAATATTCTGAAAGAAATAGTTCAGTGACGCTAATAGCATTACTTTTGGGAAAGAGTCATAACCAATTCACACGTGAGTAAAATAACCTTACATATACTTTTCAGAATGGCAGAACACATTGAAGGTAAGTAAGTACTTTTGTAAATGCTCACTCTGAGTGACAGTTACCAACCAACTCCTAAATGAGAAAGTACTCTTTTAAAAACTTGGTCTCTTTTGTAGGCAAAAGGCCCAATCCTTAGAAGTAGTTCCCTATTCTTGGAGCAGGAGCCAAAAGCTTTACAGAAATCACACAGGGTTAAAGTAAATACCCCAGCTAACATAGTACCTCAGCACAGAAGAAACGTTTGCAGCAGGGGAGACTTCAGGATTTGCAGCCAAAAACCTGGTCAATGAATTCCTTGTCATGAAGACAGGACACTGGAAAGGATTTTGCAGCGATCAACTCGGAAGGCTCCAGGCAAGAGTTTCTTTGTGGCTGCGTGTATGTGATTTTGGTGCCCTTTTCAGGAGCCGAGAGAAGACGGAGTATCGCTGACTGGATTCTCAGCTCTAATCTGTCCAGCACTCTAGTGAGGGGACTTCAAGGACTCAAATCGTGTCCCTGGAGATCCAGCAGGATGCCACCAAAGTTTCAGGTCAATTTGGTAGACTTAAACCACCCGATGGCTCGAGGTCCCAGGGTATTGGAGTACTGAAGCCCTGCAAGGTCACAGCACGCCATGGGATGGCTCCAAATGCAGTTCGTGGGATGGCTCAAAATGCAAGTCGTCTTGATTCTAGTGGATCTCGCCAGGCTCTGGGTCGGGTTCGTTTTCGGAGTCCACAGGTAACTTGGAAGCGCTACAGCAGGCCTGGGTTACAAAGCAGGCTCTCTGGTCGCTAGAAATCGTCTTAGCCGCGCTTTCTTCATCTTTTTCAGATTCAAGTCCAGTGGTCGACTTGTCAGCAGCTTCCGGGTTCAGAGTATTTAACAGGAACTACAGTACAACCTCTGCAATCTCGATCTCTGCATTTTACAGAAAGGGGCGTTTTGGCTGTCCAATAAGGACAGCCAGTCCTCCATTAAGACTGGGCTCCTTTCAGGCAAGGTGAAAGAAAGGGGTGGAGAGTTTTGGGCTTCTCCCTCGCTTTCTGCCTTCTCTGACACTCTGAAGCCTTGGCAATGAATACAAAGAATTCACGCCGAAGACAAAATTCCCACTGAGGTCCCCACTTAGAATGGCAGGGGAAGAAATCAAACTACAAACAAACCAGCAAGAAATTGCTAAAAAAACAAAACACTTCTGTGCATTATAGAGGCTGAATTAATACCCTCTGAGTGAAAATGACTAAGACATAAAGGTAAAACCACTGCCACCAGCCATTCATGCAAACTTGCAATTGTAATACAAATGTTAAAGGGATGCATTGTATCCCTCCAGCACTCTACATAAGGTGGGGTCTGCTGGCTCACTATATAAAATGTAAAGGGGTATGAAAATCCCGCTTTACTACTTGGGAACTGTAGTTCTCACAAGTGTAGCCAGAGAAAATGTAAAGGGGGAGCCCAAAAGGGTAACCCAGCAACAATAGACTAGATTTGCAAAAAAGTTGGCAGAGGATAAAATCAAAGACACTATGGAGTCTCAAAAATGACACCCATAAAAAGAGTAAAAGGGTAACCGAGTGTGGAAAAAGGTTCCCACTCATTGAGGTATAAGGAAAAATAATCCAAAAGTCAATCAAAAAAAGTTCTGGGGGTCACAAGTGAGGGAGATTTAGCACGAACCTTAAAATCATACCTAGCAAGTACACTCGCACCAGATTGCACATCGCACCCAACAATAGACAGTGCCACACTTTTAGCTGATTCTGTCCCTGACCACGCTTCAATTCACCTAAGGGAATGCATACATTTAATGTGTTCCCAGCTAAGGCTCTTGACAATGCGTTACCTCCAAGTATGAGTGCTTCCGCCAAATTGGCTTCTTGATGTAGGAAGATTACTGACTTTAATTCCAAAAACATGAGCACTATCGAGCAACGGGCACTCCTTGATTCAAGTACCTCTGAGTGCCTGAAAGTGGCATCTGATGACTGACAAGAAATTGATTGTGTGCCTATTAGCAAGATCAGTTCTGTGCAGGAGACTTTGGACTCTGGGTCGATTGGCAATCGATGCAGAGGTCCTCAAGTTTGCACTCTCACTGGGATCTTTATCCAATACTCTTATTTTTACAGAACACTCAACCGGGTCGACGCTGAACTAGTCTTATCCTTCCGTAAACAAAACTATCTACTATATGACCACAGGACCTCGAGGAAATTACTAACCTCAAACCGCCTACTATATCTGCCCTTCACATGTGCTTACATCCATGATGGATCTGTATGATATTTGCATTGAGATGAAACGCACTGCCCTCCTCAATACCATTAACCAGCACCTGGATACCTGGAATTTGCACCAGGGCCACCATCCCTGGCACAAGATACCTTATGGGCCCATGAATATTATGTGCGTGCTCTTCCCCCCCCCCCCCCCCCCCCCTTCCCGCTTTCCCCCAGCCGGGGTTCCTCCATGCTTTCTGAACCATGTCATTTCTAATTCATAATCACCCGTCATTGGGGCCAAGCTCAAAAAAGAGAGGAACCAGAAAAAGGTAAATCTAAATAGATCATCCAGGAAATGTTTACGGCGCTTAAACCTAAAAAGTGGGGAGGGAAGCTATCGCCACCAAACAAATGGTCCAGACAAAAATCACGGATTGCAAAATCGCTAAACCGATGAAGGGAAAACCATTATAACCTGAATGTGAGGCTGAGATTCCTGTGGAATCGATTCCAGAGACGCTTGCGGAGTTGCCCTGTCTCTGCCACTGGGCTTCTTGCCTATTCTATTAAGGAGGTGGGCCCCAAATGGCCGATTTGGAAAAGTTACCAGTACAACTCTGCAATTGAGTCTCATCCTATGTAAAATCTAATAATTTGAGATTCTCTGAACCAATTATAGAAGGTACACAAGATGGAAAGCAGCACATAAAAGATCCTCATTTTACACAGAGAGTGACCCTCAAATGTATATTGTTGGATGGACCTAAGCCTCTGCTTAACGGAACCATTGTGTGCTTGTTTTATGACCTTCACAAGTTGATGCTCATAACATCTAGAGACTTCGACCTGGTGGAATTCATGGATGACAGTCGACTAGATGTAGTCTCCCTGGACATTTTGTCTAGAGTAATCCGCAATATCTTGCTATCCGAAACACATAACTTCAGATAGATGGGCTACAACATTTCTTTCTTCTTTCATGTTCACCAGTACAACTTGAGGTCCCCCCTTTTGACGACCTAACAATTACGTGCAGGAAGGGCACTGGGGAGGGTGCAGCCACAGGTTTGTGAATTAAAACAACCTTGCACTGGAGAGAATTTCGGACTGGACTTGGTTATTAGTGACGTTAGTAAGATCCCTAAAGCAAATGTGGCAGTGCCCACATAGATTTTGGTAATGTACAGTCCTTAAACATCATGAAACACCAGAGGACATCGACACCTTTTATGTATTTCAAAGTCATGCACAATACTGAGAACATATTCAAGTGATACTGCTGGGAACGCACACTCACACATTTGTTGTCCTTGAGCAAAGGGTTTGTATTTGGACTGATTTGCATACCCACAATGCTTTGCTGATGTGGATAGGAACTGGAGGTGAGCTTCCAGCGATTGCTCCCATGTGGCGTTATGGAATGTATATTTGCAAAAGAAACTACTGCTTAGCGATGCATGGATCATACCATCTCATTTATGTGTCGGGTGAATACATTTAAATCTAAACATGGGTCCTGTATGAGCCTGAGCATATACATATATATTTCTGAGGCTTGTGGAATCTGCTTAGATCACATGCTGTGCATAGGCCGACATCTAGTGGAAGCTGCAGAGTATTAGTTTGTTTTTCGAAACTCGAAAATGGGCATTGACACAGGGCGTGCCAGTAATACTATCCCTAGTGTGACGTCCACTGTACCCAGGATCCCTCACACGTCTAGGATCCTCACATTGTTTTTTTCTGCCATACTGGTCGGAAGCATTTTGCGGAGTCCCCTGGCCTTAGCCATACTTTTGCTAAAATATTAGTTTATTTACATCCTTCCCCACCCCAACGGCGAACTTCGACACTCGACGCCGGCTGGAGAAGAAATCGACCGTCGGCTGCTGCACGACGGATTTAGGCCTCGGAAGGCTTCTGGCCTCGGCCCGGGCCTTGGAAGGCCTCTGGCCTCGGCCCTGCAAGTAGGGAGAGTGGGGGGTTGTACATACTCTACACTCTTGGTATATAGGTACAACTTATACATTTCCTACACTTAACAGCCCGCTGCTTCAAGTTGCGTATGGAGGGTACCCCTTTTCAATTCTGCCCCAAGTGCAATCGCAAATACCCTTGGGTCGACAGGCACGCCACGTGCAATCTCTGCTTGCCGAGGGACCACCCCGAAGCGAACTGCAGAGCGTGTAGTAGGTTTAAACCTAAGACAATTAAGGACCGTTCGACGAAGCGTTGGGCCCACCACGCCAGGCAGGCGGCCATGGCAGCGGAGGGCGCCTTCAGCGACGGCAGCGACGCCGTACTTTCGGACAGCGAGGGCATTACGGCGTCGAAAGACAGCCGAGCGCAAGTCCCCGACCTCGGAAGGTCGTCCGGCAGGGCGGCTATGGGGAAGACCCCCGGCGACACAAGCGCTTCACACACCACACACACTAAACACATGAAGTCCAACCGAGACTCGACGACGTCGAGTTCTCGGAAAGAGGCACAAACAGAACGGTCCGATTCGGTGTCCTCTGGGCGTTCTCGATCGAGATCGCCGCATGACTCCAGGCAATCATCCACTCTTGCCAAGAGTGCCTCGCTCCCTAGGCTAACAGAAGTTCGATCGTCGGACGAAGACGACTTCCACCCCCAGGCCGCGCTCCAGGAGTCGGAGCCTGCAGACGAAATAAGCGAGGCCCCACGCTCGAAGGACAGGGACCCTACCCCCGATCCTCGACGGCAGGCGTCGAAAACCTCCGGAGCCACTAAAGGACAGGGAACACATTTTTCCACTCACGGGGAGGGGGGAAAACAGCAGAAGAAGCAGCCTTTGCACTCTTCCACACCTGTGAAACACACCACTCCCCCTAAACAGACAGACAAGACCAGGTCTGCTGATATGTCTAAAAGCAGCAAATCTACTCAAGATAAATCCCAGAGACTTGCTGAGAGAGTCCTTCCCAGTTCCAAAAAATGGTCCAGTGAAGACATAGATAGGGTCATGTCAAGGATGCCTTCTTTGGCTGATTTTTACGATAAAAATCCAGACCATTTCCTTTCGTATGATCCACAAGGGGCGACACCCTCAGGCTCTAATGATCCTATCCCCTCGAATAAGGAGCCCCGGTTTGAAACACTGATGAGGTCTACAGACCCCTTCGAGGTACAACAATACTCAAGACCATACTCGCTGTATCAAGGAGAGACTTCCTTTGGTGAGGACCAAGAATTTGGCATGGTAGAAGAACAAACCGGGACTGGCTACTATGGGGATGATGAGGACCAAGAAGACCCTGAAACCTACACAGTATATTCCCCGGTAGAAAACGAAGCCCCGGTTACCGACTCCCCTGTCGATAACCAACCCCTCCTAAACGAGGTTCTCGCACGTGCAGCAGAACATTTCCATATTGACACCCACGGTGTCCAAGAGGAGAGGGACTTCGCAGAGGAGTTAGTGGGAGAAAGGAGGCCTGTTGCTCAGACCATCCCTATCCTTAAGTCCATTCAGCGAAGAATAGACCCGTCCCTGGTGAATCCGAACCTCAGCAGAGCAGTCAATCCCAGGGTTGAAAAACTTTTCAGGGCAGCCCAGTCTGACCCTCTCTATATAAGAGGACATCTGAAGCCAGACTCCCTAGTTGTCACTAACACTCGTAAGAGGGCTGGGACACCCTTGTCATCGTCCGAAGCTCCTCCCGACAAGGAGAGCAAAAAACTATATGGTTTCGGCAGGAAAGTAGCCTCAACGTCCGCCTATCAAGCAAGGATTGCAAACTCCACCACCATGTTGGCCAGCTACAACTGCCATCAGTGGGAAGAAGTCGCGGCACTCATAGCCTCTGCTCCTGAACCTTTAAAGGGCCAGTTAGCTCGAATTTCCGCAGAGGGTAGAGCCGTGTCTGGTTGCATTTTGAAAGCAACCTTTGACGCCGCGAGAACGCAGGCAGATTGATAGCAGAAGCCACTGTTATCAAGAGACATGCATGGTTACGGCAGTCTGGTTTTAAGGCAGAAACCCAGGCATCATTGTTGGACAAACTGGTGGAAGCCGGTCTGTTTGGGAAGGCGGTCGAAGACGCACTGAAGAATGCCAAGGACGAATACGAGACACTCGTCCCTTGGCCAGTTAACCAATAAACCCCCTAACCAGAGAGGGAATAGTAATTTTCGTCGCCCACGCGGCCAAAATTCCCAGAGGGGATCTAACTATTCCCAGGGGCACGGTACACAGTGGAACAACAGCCAACAGTCTACCCAGGGTTACGGCATGGGTAATAGGAGAGGTCGTGGTAAAGGCAGAGGCAGCCGCAGCAAGGGAGGCAGCACGCCTCCACCAAAGCAGTGACGCTCAGTTCAGGGTCCGTTCTCACGCAACCCCAGTAGGGGGACGCATTTCCAACTTCACCCAGGCTTGGGAAGGGATCACATCAGACAGATGGGTGCTGTCAACAGTATCCACAGGGTACTGTATAGAAGTACTGCAGCGTCCCCGGAACCATCCTCCACGACAAAGAGTACACTCCTTAGAACATCAGAAGATTATCCTCGAGGAGATCGCCATTCTGCTAGAAAAGGACGCGATAGAACTCGTCCCGGGACACCAGGTAAACAAGGGTATTTATTTAACTTACTTCCTTGTGCCAAATAAAGATTTGACAATGCGCCCAGTATTGGACTTACGGCTTGCCAACAAGTATGTCAAGCCCCAAAAGTTTCGTATGACTACGCTACAAGAGGTAATCCCCCTCCTAAAAAAGGGATTACATGGCAACCTTGGATATGAAAGATGCTTATTTTCATATTTCCATGTTCCCAGCGCACAGAAGGTACTTGCGCTTTAAGGTGGACAGTCGACACTACCAATTCAAGGTACTGCCCTTCGGGATAGCTTCAGCACCAAGGGTATTCACCAAGGTACTGGCGGTGGCGGATGCACACCTACGCAGGGAGGCAATCCCGGTGTACCCTTATCTGGACGACTGGCTCATAACGTGGGGGAAACCCCAGTAATTTGCAGGACAAACATTCAAAGGACTATCGACCTCCTCCACGAGTTAGGCTTCTCAATCAACGAGAAAAAGTCAAGCCTGGTGCCAAGCACCTCCAAACAGTTCCTAGGAGCAATCCTAGATACTCAAGAGGGGTTGACCTTTCCTTCAGAGGAAAGAATTCTGAATATACTACTGCAAATTCCGCATTATCAGTCCGGTCGCCAAATAACGGTACGCAAAGCAATGCGTTTACTGGGCATGATGGCGTCATGTATTTACCTGGTCCCCCGCGCGCGCCTGCGCATGCGCCCCATGCAGGAATGGTTGGCGAAACAGTGGTCTCCGGCAAGTGGTCAGTGGGACGATCTAGTGGTCGTTTCGCCAACACTAGTACAAAGCCTTCACTGGTGGACAAGAGAGAATCTCGCACAGGGGAAACCCTTTTACTATCCTGAAGTACAGGCAGTAGTCACTACCGATGCATGTCTGACGGGGTGGGGAGCTCACCATCTCCACCACACAGCTCAGGGTCTCTGGTCTCCCTCAGTGGCCAAGAACCACATCAACCTGCTAGACCTTCTGGCAGTATTCAGAGCGCTTCAAGCGTTCGAGCCCCACCTACTAAACCTGTCAGTGCAAATCCGGACGGACAGCACAACAGCCATGTTCTACCTGAACAAGCAAGGAGGGACTCGTTCGCCAAATCTGTCCAAGCTTGCCCAGAAAATCTGGATATGGGCACTCAGACGGAACATCTTCCTGTCATCACATCATGTTCCAGGGGAGCTCAATTCCCTAGGGGATGCTCTGAGCAGAGACTACCTCCCAGAGGAATACGAATGGGTTCTACACAGAGAGGTCGTAGAAGATCTCTCGGTGGGGTTTCCCCATTATAGACTTATTCGCCACAAGCGAAAACAGACAATGGCCAGGATTTGCATCCAGTTTCCCCCAACCAGACTCCCAGGGGAACGCCCTGTGGATGAACTGGTCAGGGATGTTTGCGTACGCTTTTCCACCAACTCCTCATCAGGAAAGTGGTGAACAAGATGAACAGAGTCGATGATGCTCGTCCTAGTTGCTCCCATGTGGGCAAGACAACCGTGGTTCCCACACCTACGCAAGATGGCGGTGTGCGAGCCCATAAAACTTCCAGCCTGGTACAACCTACTGTCCCAGCACCAAGGTCAAACAGTGCACCAGCAACCCAACTCAATGAACCTGGCAGCATGGCTCCTGAGGTCATAGAGTTTGGACATCTCAATTTACCACAAAGGTGTATGGACATCCTAAAGGAATCTAGGAAACCAAACACAAGGCACTTTTACTTTGACAAGTGGAAGATGTTTGTTATCTGGTGCCAGAGTAGACAAATCAACCCTGTTGATTGCACTCCTTCCACTATTGTTACATACATGCTCCACCTGCTAGATGCAGGATTGGTTTTTAACTCACTGAAAGTACACCTGGCAGCCCTGTCGTCATACACCACTTCCCATAGCAAGGTCTTGTGGTGGAAAGTACCAGTAGTTAAAGCCTTCATGGAAGGAGTAAAGAGACTTCACCCTCCTATTTCAAACCCACCACCAGGGTGGGACCTTAATGTGGTGCTAGCCAAGCTCATGGGTCCTCCTTTCGAGCCCACGCATCAAAGCAGTCTCAAACACCTGACTTATAAAACGGCCTTCTTAGTAGCTATTACTTCTAGAAGAAGGGTCAGTGAAATTCAGGCTCTGTCAGTGCAGGATCCCTTCTTTACTGTCCATAAAGACAAACTGGTTTTACGCACACACCCTAGGTTCTCCCCTAAATTTATATCAAAATTCCATGTAAACCAGTCCATCGAGCTTCCGGCTTTCTTCCAGGACCCTCAAAGCTCGGCTGAGGTGAAACTACACACCCTAGATGTGCGTAGGGCGGTCCTCTACTATGTAAATAAAACCAGACCGCTAAGAAAAACAGATCAACTGTTTGTCTCCGTAGCTACAGGCAGCGAGGGGGATCGAGTCTCTAAAGGTGCCATCTCGATGTGGATTATTAACTGTATCCAGCTGTGTTACTCACTCTCTGAAAGAACTCTGCCATTCACGCCAAGAGCCCACTCTACTAGAGGCATTGGGGCCACTCTGGCTTTCATTGCAAATGTACCCCTTGACACCATTTGCAAAGCAGCTACTTGGAGCTCTATTCACACTTTTACTCAGCATTACTGCATTGACACCCATTCCAAGGCAGATACACAAGTGGGACAAGCGGTTTTAAGACACTTATTTGCTCATGACACTTCTCACATCCCACCTCCTTCTTCAGGTACTTCTCGCTAATCTATGCACAGCATGTGATCTAAGCAGATTCCACCAGCCTCAGAAGGGATACATTACTCACCGTAATCGTATTTCTGATGCTTGTATCTGCTTAGATTCACATGCGACCCACCCTTCCTCCCCTCTGAGAGAAGGCGCATGGTTGCTTGTAGTCTTACCTTTCTATCTATCTGCTTGGATTATATGTACTCGCGCTACTCCTCATGCTACCTCATGTCAGAAAAAATACAATCTGAGGATCCTAGACGCGTGAGGGATCTTGGGTACAGTGGACGTCACACTAGGGATAGTATTACTGGCACGCCCTGTGTCGACGCCCATTTTCGAGTTTCGAAAAACAAACTGTAATACTCTGCAGCTTCCACTAGATGTCGGCCTATGCACAGCATGTGAATCTAAGCAGATACAAGCATCAGAAATACGATTACAGTGAGTAATGTATCCCATATATTCACTAACAAAAAGTTAAGTTTGTTAAAGGGACGTTATGGTTAAGTTGCACTCGAAAAAACCTATGAAATTCAATGGAAAAAAGTTGCTACAGGGATGTTATGGTTACAGGTAAACCCTAAAACCCCCAGAAATGTGCAAGTTATGGTAAGCTAAGCAACCATAACTCGCGCCACCAGTGTCCACTGCAAGGACTAACACCTAACCTCAACTGCAGTGGCGCTTAGTTGGATGTGAAAAAATATATTTACAATATTCCATTTATTACATGAGTGGCAAATAGTTATTAAAATCTTTGCAGATCTGTACTTCATTTTTGAATATCTTTTATCCTTGAATTTACACTTATTTTTATTACGTATTATGTGCAATTGCGTGTGTTTTATCATGGTAATATGTGATTAATAAAATATGTATGTTTTAAACTGTCCTTGACCTAGTCTATCCCCTCCTTGGTTTGCACCATTGAAGTCGAAACATTCATTGGCTAATGTTATAATGGTTATTTTCCGTGTGATTGCTTTTCTGCTTTTCTCGACTAACACCCATGACATCAAAGATGCCATCACAAATCTCATTCATGACATCACTGACGACATCATATGTGTGGCTCCCTCTTTTTTGTTGACTGACAACAACCCTGCAGTTATTGCGATTTGCGCGGACCTTTCCAGGTGTCTGCACGTGGGAATAGGGGAATGAATTTCAACCAGGGTAGGAGATGTCCTTTGTAGTGGTGGCTCTTAGAAAAGCTGGGTTTTTTCTATTTTTTAAAACGTCCACCGTAATAACTCTTTTTTTTAAAAAAAAAAAAAAAATTTTTTGCGCTTTTATCATAGTTTTTATTTGTTGGTCTGCGCCTCACATTCTTACAGTACCATCTTCAGTGCAGCCTGTAGATTGGAAAACCAAATGTCATTGCCACTGGATGACTATTAAATGCCATGTCCATTGATAAGGTGAACGTATCGATTACCAATGTTGCCAATGTCACAGGAGTACATCCCAGCAGCACGCAAAAAGTTATACATGCTTCTGTAAGACGCCTTCCCACCTCTGGCTGCTGACAGCATTCATTTGGATAGTTATATAGTGGACTTGCTGGTATACTTGAGAAAAGCACCTTCACAGTGGTAAAAATGCACTGCACTTTTTTCATCATCTTTTTGAGTTGACGGTAGTGTTAGGGAGAATTCTCAGAAATGTGCCAATTCCCTCTACCTTGGAGACCCCCAGCAACTTTGCTGGAGTTTGAGGACTTTGATTTTTTTTACCTGGAAAGAGTGAGACCCTTTTTCCCACTCTCTCATGTATTTTAATGTGATTTTTTAACTCTTGTGTTTCTTTTGGTTGTGGAGTCTCCATAGGCGGCACTGTTTACATTGTGGCACACAGCACCTTTAGTGCAGTGACACAGGGAATTCTTAGATTTCCCCAAGGTTTAAATACCTTCTCTGGGATAAACTGTTTCCCAGAGCAGTAAAGTGAAATTGACTTTACTTACATTTGTAACGTTACCTACTAATTACAGGCCTATAACGACAGTGCCATTTCTACTAAAATCTTAAATAGGGTGGTTTATCCCCAAATACAGGATTACCTAGAGCATAACCAGTTACTAGGAGTCCGTCAATCGGGATTCAGGCAGCAACATGGTACTGACATGGCGCTGATTGACCTCAAGGCCCAAATTGATGAGCTTAGGGACAAAGGGAAATCGGCCTTATTACTACTACTGAATCTATCGGCTGCGTTTGACTTGGTGGACCACAAGGTCCTATGTAACCATTTTGACTCAGCAGCTCGCTTCTCTGCAGAGGCTATAGTCTGGATTGAATCCATTCTAAGCAATAGGACTATGAGAGTCTGCTTGCCATCAGCAGCAGACCCTATTCCCATCACTTGTGGAGTGCCACAGGGTTCCGGTGTCTTCCCCCCAGCCCCCACAATGTACAATATTTTTACCAAGCCCCTTTTTGATGATCTGGATCTTCTTGGTATCACCTACACTAACTATGCAGATGATACCCAGATTCTCATACCACTTTCTGGGGATTATGACAAGGATTTGACCTTGGTTAACAAAATGTACCTCATCATCCAGGCATGGATGGCTGTGACGGTCTTTGCCTGAATGATGACAAAACAGAGTTTATACTGGGAACTACGCTCAACCTTAATAAACTCGGCCACAAATACACCGCCTTTAATATCGATGGTAACACCATTAAGGTTGCCAAAGAGGTTTTTCTAGGTTTTTATCTGGACTCCACCCTCACCTTTGCCAAACAGCTTAACTCCATGGCCTCAGCCACTGCATACACATGCAAGCTGATTAGAGCAGGAAAACCATTCCTTTCTGAAAAACAAGTTGCACCATTCTGGCCAGAGCTCCAATCCTGTCCACACTGGACTATTGTAACTCCCTATACCTTGGCGTCAATAAGCACATCATTAGCAACATTAAATTCTCCAGAATAATGCCCTCAGAGCGGCATTGGGCATAGCTAGCAAAGAGCACAGTTCTGAGGTAAGGAGACAGAATAATTGGCTTTCAAATAGCGACGATATCCGGCTTAAACTGCCTTGCTAATACATAAGTGCCTCAACAACGCCACACCCCGTTATCTCAGAGAGAATTAATAAAGATCATCCAACCGGCCTACCAGGACTGTAAACGTAAACTGTCTGATCGTACCAATATTCAAACGGAACAAAGCTGGGGGGAGCAGCTTCCCAGTCAAAGCTGCACAGCTTTGGAATTCTTTACACCTCCCACCCCACCCTCCTTGGGGCAGACCAAACGTACCCCAACTTCAGACAGAACATCATGAATTGGCTTAAAGAAAACGACCACTAAAGCATTTTAATCACTGCCCTACCATCTCTTCTTGCACTGTAAATGGACACTACTATGCCCATTTGATGTTGATGGTGAACCTCCTTCTGTAATTTATGAAATGCTATCCTGTTTATGTTCACTGTATGTATATATCTTTCAATTGTGCTATTGACTGTATGCTAATTGTGTAACCCTAAGCTGAAAATATTCATGTATCCTCTGCGCACTGATACCCTTAGGTCTGGCACGCATTACAAATAAACTTTCTAGACCCAGCACACACTATCTTACAATAGGGTGCTGGAGCGGTTACCTAGTATCCTCTTTGTCTAGCTTCTTATGTAACAAATGTATGTTAGCCTTTCCTCACTGAATGGCTGGTGGCAGTGGTTTCGTTTTGACTACCATGGTGTGCATTTACCACGGGCTGGGTTTGCAGCTGCAGTAATACACCCAAGGTTGCCATTTTTGTAAAAATGGCCCTGATTGTCTTTTTTTTGCCATTTCTTTGTGGGAAGGTCCTTCTTGAGATTTACTCTGCGCGCCAAACCACGTTTCGTTCCTTTGTTCGTTTTGGCTTTGGCAGGATTCACAAGTGAAGCCCGCCTCTGGCTCCCGGGTGTCTGGGTTAGGCAGGAATTAAGGGTGGTGCCCGAAACTCCGTGCTTTGTCTCCTAGGTGACCAAAAGGTACTCTGTGATTGGCCGGCTGACTGTCCGGCAAGGTCAGCCACCCTGCTGGGTGAATGACAGCTAGGCTGGAATGAAAGGGAGTGAACTGTATAAAAGGTGAGTCTTTTGGCTTGGAAGGCAGAGTCGACCACTGGACGAAGGAAACGAAGGAGAACTTGAAGAGCACGCCTGCTGCAACTCCTGGACCGTTGGATTGCCCGGGGGAAGCCCTGCTGCTGTGCTGAAATGCCAAGTTTGCATCGACAGAGAAGCCCCTGCAAGGATGACTTCTCCCCTTCAGTTGCTGGGACCAATCAAATCCAAAGTAAGCCACCTGGACATCCTTCCCAGAGCTGGTTGAATTTCCACAGAGTTGCTGCTGGAAACTGTAGAGCCAGGGAGAGGATCGCCAGTTTGTGTGCATTGCATTAAGTGGCCAAGAGCTCCAGGAAGATCCTCCGGACTCCCAGGAAGCAAGACTGACTGAGCCTGAGCCCCCTCAACCGAGTGCGGGACCCCAGGAGCAAGGAAAGTCAACACCGACAGCCAGGAAACCGTGGTGTTGCTATTTGCGGTAGACGTGAGGAGCTGAAACACCGAACAGCCACTGAAAGTGAAGTTTGCTTGTTGCAAGTTTTGACCGTCCCAGTGCAGTGCAGGAGTCCCCTGACGTCCTCCCTCTTGTTCCCATGACTGAGGCCCAGGAACAGTGAGATCTGCAGAGCTGCACAGGAATCATCTGCTGCATCTTTTTCTTCATTTTAAAGGCACTGTACAAAGTTTAAGAGAACTTCATCTTTTTCTTCAAAGACTACTGAAACATTGTGCAAAGACTTTTCTACTCACCTTCAAAGAAGTGCTTCAGCCCATATAGACTCTTGCCTATTGGCTTCGCCTATTCTAACTGAATGACTCTTATTGGGGGATCTGAAAGTATTTGCCTGCTTAAGAAATATTTGAACAGCAACCTAGCAATTAAAGTGACCTGTGGGTGTAGGTCTCTGTTGTATGCCATCCCAAATGGGTTTTTACTGATTCTGAACTTAAGAGTGTATAATTTTGAAGTATATTTGTGTGGCTGACTGGTAAATTAATAATTGTTTTATTAAGAAACCCTATGTGTAAGTGTTTGCTTGAGTACTTGTCACTGTGAACATCTGTGTAACTCCCCTACAGCTCACATTGACCCCTCTTGAAATAAGCCTGGCTACTCGTCCACACTACCAACTTGTGTAGTACAGAACTATACCAAAGGTTGGGTTGCTATTGCTAGGAGGTCAGGGTTGTTGTAGTGCACCCTAAGGGTACTGCACACAATCGTGCCTAACAGGTACACACTTGCACAAGCTATGGAACCTAATAGCAAAAACCTAAAAGCAATGCTCAAGTGCACAGTACAGTACCTAAACTAGCCACTCGTCGACATTCTGCAAGCAAATGGTGTAGGGACAGCGACATCACACCACAAAGTCTCCACTTCGCCCAAATTGAAATTGCCATTAAGTCCGCTTTCCATTGCATACTGGAGCAGATCTAGCACAAAGCGATCGCCCACTATGAAAAGTGTACGTCTGGCCATCTTACCAGCCTCACTACACACATAGCAATGAAAAAAAATATGGCCGCCCTTTTCTGTGACGCACACTCTAACCACCTGATTGGACATTTGCAACAATCGCATTTCCATTGGCCAGCACGGTCAAAATCGCAGAATGTAGCATGTGCGCCGCGCAAAGTATCGTAATGACAGCGCCCCAGTAAATCATGACTAGTCCTTCTTCCCTTTCTGCTATCCTCTTCCCACCTTATTAGGTTTTGCTACGTACACACGCATCCACCAATGCCCTCCAAGACTTCAGCATCTTACAATGTCAGTTCTCCACAAGACTCATATGTACCGTTACAAAATCAGCCTGCACGTGTGATGTTATCGGAAAGCATGTACAGTGGAAAGTTGAATAAAAAAATTGAATGATTTATGCATGCACATTCATCCACATAAGCACCCATCACCACAAAAGTAAGGTATCAACAGTTGTTTTGCACTATGGTGACAACTGCCTTATAAGTGCCTCTGCGCACGATATCTGCCACTACATGTTTAAAAAGCATACTGATGTTCCTCCCATCTCCTTCCATAAAGTGCCAATTTGTTAGTATGTGCTTGCAACGTTTTCATTTACGCATACCATACACTATTAGCGAAACAGGACCTCTATTCTTTCCTTCCACCAATGCTACAAAAATTGTTCCCCACTACCCCACCTACTGCATAACTGTTTAAAAATAAAAAGGCAGTAAAGCCACCACTAAATGTATTGTAGCAACCTACAGTCACTTTCCAAAAAGTCAGTGTCTGCACGGCTGTGGTCGTTTGTACGCTGCACTGTTGCCACAGGCTCTTTTTAAATCTCCCAGCTTCCACTCTGCGCCCTCAGCAACTCATCCGTAATAGGAGTGCACAACTTGTCCTTGGCCATGAATGACAGGGATCGTATCTCTGCTGGACTACAATGTCTGCAATACCTCACAGTGGCTGTGAACAATAAACAAACTAAAAGCCCTGTGCATTATGCACAAGACCTTCTGGTCCCTGAAACCTCAATACCTTGCACTGTCACTTCCTAAATATCTGCTTGCTCCAGCTCTTGTCCCATCCCCCTCGTACTCCCTCAGGGTCAGTTGCTTCAACATGCAACCACATCTTGGTAGATGTGGTTCTTCTGCTGCATCCTCCCTGTGGAACACGCTCTGTCTCCCTGGACCTTGAGGAGAAGCATGGTAGGATCTAAAAGCATTTGAAAACCTTTCCATGTGCTTCTTCTTTTTCCGCTCCCCTCCCCTACTCACTTCCTAGCTAAAAAGCATTGTGCACTGCTTTCCTACCCACCCTATAATCTGTGCCCCAGGCCACCTCCCTCCCTACAGTTCCACCCCTGCACTGGCCTTCTACCAATCCCTGCACTTGGGGACGGTTTTCTATACCCTAACATTGCAGCCACCACTTCATGTGTACACTTATCCTTGCAATTGCCAGCACCGGCCGCAGTCGCAAACATTTATATTTTGTATAGCTCCCATGTACTGCACCTTGCCCTCCCCCTTCCCATTCACTTGCGCACTCTGTCAGCGGGCCTAGAGGAATCCATGTCTGTGTGGCCTCCGTTCCGCCTCGCTTTCCTCGGCACGCCTTTACACTCTTGTATGTAGGCACGATACAAATGGCACAAAATACTATATGCACACGCTTAATTGTTGTGTTCAACAAAATGGCAATAAAATGTAAAAAAAAAAAATCATATAATGCACACACTGCATTCATAACATGCCTGCCACGTACCTTGTAAACTTCATAATATGGTCTTCCCACTGTTTTGATTGTTTATTTATATAGCGCCTATACACAGTGTGTATCAAAGCGCTTCAAGGTGGGAGGGACCATAGGAAAATACAGTTATTCGATTAAAGTCCTTGAAACAATACAGAATGTGAAAAATAACTATCATAATAGGCCTGGCGACATTTCGGATAGTGCAAGTGCATAGAACAAATAAGGCGAAGAGGGAAGGGAAAAGAAGGAGAACAAAACAAGCAGTAACATTACTATGCCAGACGACAATTGATGTAGTGCAAGAGGTAAACAGGAGGAGGGGTGGGAGGAGAGCACGGGGGGGGGAATCGGAGTGGGGGGGAAGGAGATGAACAAGACATGCTACAGTGCAAATTTGTCAGCGACAAATTAGTAGAGCAGGGGTGGGGGAGGAAGGAGAAGACGAGGAGGGGAGGAGGAGAGACAGACAGCTGCTATCAAAAGTCATGGGAACAAATAAGAGTAAGTGCTAATTGGGGGAAAGAATGAGAGGAGGGAGAAAGATAGTGGGGTGAGGAGTAGGGAGGTGGCAAAAGAGGAGGGGTAAGTGGAGGGGGCAGAGGCAGTTTAGGGGCCAGGAGGGGCACAACACACTCACAGGGACATGGGAAAGCACAGTCACTCAGGTGGGGCATGGGGGAGCACAGACACTCTGGGGCTGTGGGGGGGGAAGCACAGACACTCACGGGGGGCGGCGAGTCGGCGTACCGTGGTAGACAGGGCCTTTGAAGTGGGCCTTTGATGGTGCAGCTGGTACCATAAAATGCAAACAGCAGAATTCAGAAACTTAGCCCAGCACACGGCCATCTTAGAAGGGCAAAAGCATCAGGCCTCAATATGGCCAACATCAAAACAAATACACCAGTGGAAATGCGCGGAGCGCAGCATGGCGATTCAATTGAGATAAAGTGTGCACGCACGGTGAAATGTGCAAGTAAGTCAATTTTTTTAAAGCTGCTCGCCGCAACTTGCCGAAATATCCAACCTTGTCTGCTCCTTACCCCACTATAATGCATGTACTACAAATGTCGGAAAAGTTAACACACAAAAACAGCAGGGAATCTATATTAGCAACGTTAAGCAAGTGCGTACAGTGCATGCATACAAACAGGATGCATGCCCCTTACCTTTCACACTTTCACCATAGCCTCTTACATTTATCGGTACAAACCAACCTTCTATCAGTGTATATGTACACACCACAACCAGCCAACACATTGCGCAATGGCTTAGCCGCCACATGGCCAATGTCATAGGTGCCATTCTAAAAACAGCCGGATGTGCCATGTCTAATCCTCAAGTGCCATTGAATCTGCAGCATTAATGCGCTAGAAACTGGACGGGAAGGAGCTTCAGGGGGGTGTTTGGGTAGTTTGGGCGGTGAGGAGACTTGAGGGAGGAATGTGAATCGGGGGTGGTGATTGTGTCTTTAGGAGTGTCTCTAAAAATGTATATATTTTTTGTTGTTGAATTTTTCTTATGTATGTGCATTCATACAGTTTTCTTTCCTTTTTTTCTCTTTTGCTCACGGTCTGTTTGCTTCTGCTCCTTACATTTTTATCGATTTTAGATGAACGCTTCTGTTACATTTCTACAGAATTTTCTGCAATGCTTCCGTCTCAGCTAGCTGGAATGTCGTTTTGCAGCGTTCGAAAGTGAGGGGGCTATCCCCTTCAAAGTGTTACCCCAGAGTTTCAAGGCCTCCTGCGACCCAGTTCCTGAAGTTCGTTGGGTGGGCTCCCGGGGAGAAAGCTTTGTTAAGGAAGATTGGCGAGAAAGCACCCGCGTCTCCCGGGATACCTCCACGTCTGCGGGCCCAGTCCCAAGCCTTTATTGATTGTTTTGTGGTCGTCAACACTCCTGGCCAACTCTGGCGTAGGGCGGTGGGAATGAATGGGAGGAAGCGAAGGGGGAGAGAGAGGCGGGACTGTTCGATCTCTACCCACTTTGGGCGCCCTGTGGCGAGTCCCCATTCTTGAAGATGGGCCAGCTGTGCTGCTATTTGATATTTGCAAAGGTCTGGCACCCCCAGTCCACCTAGTCTTGTGCTGGTCACCATCGTTCTTCGGGGGATCCGTGCTTTCTTGCCCTTCCAGATAGTCGACCATTTTCCTTTAGAGCCATTGCAGGAGGGGGAAGAGGGATTATGGTTGGGAGGGAGGCGAAGGCATAAAGAAAGTGAGGGAGGAGGTTCATTTTGCATGTCGTGATGCGGCCCAACAAAGATCTCCTGCTTCCGCCACCGGGTAAGGTCCTTTTCCAATTCCTCGAAGAGCGGGGGCAAGTTAGCCTCGTACACATTCGTTGGGTGAGCGGGGAACTGCACCCCCAAGTATTGGATCGATTGAGTGCGCCATTGGAATGGGCTTTGCTTCTCCAGGGTCCCCCTCTCGGCTGGGCTCAGGCCCACTCCAGGAGCTGTAGACTTTTGGAAGTTAATGGCGAAACCCTCTACCCTCCCGAAGCTGTGGATTTCGCTCAGGGCCGTCCTCATGGAAGCTTTAATGTTTATGATGGTTAGTAACACATCCGCGTAGAGAGCAATTTTGTGTTGCGCAGAGCCGATCTTCGGGCCGCTGATCTGAGGGTTTTTGCAAACTCGCTGGGCCAACGGTTCCATGGCCAAAGCGAAGAGCAAGGGGGGATAGTGGGCATCCCTGTCTCGTCCCGCATGTGAGAGGGATTGGATCCGATAGGCGGCCGTTAACTCTCAGCCTGGTCTTAGGGGCCTGATGGTTTGCTGGAATCATCTTCCTGAAGGTCGGGCCGAAGCTGAATGCCTCAAGAGTGAGGCGCAGATAGGACCAGTCCACCTTATCGAAAGCTTTGGTTGCATCCAGCGCCAGCAGGGCCAGTTGCTGAGAGTCCTGACTGGCGATCTCTATTAGGTCCAGTGCCCTGCGAATGTTGTCTTTTGTCGACCTGTGGTTTATAAACCCTGTTTGGTCTGGGTCTATAATGCTCGGAAGGATAGGTGCGAGGCGGTTGGCCAGGATCTTGGAGTATATATTGGCATCCAAGTTGAACAGAGAGATGGGTCTATACGAACTATTTTCTTGGGGGGGGGGGGTCTTTCCCGGCTTCAGGATGAGGACTGTGGTGGATTCCTGCATTGTTGGGGTAACAGTTCCAGTGGTCGCAAATGAGTTGAAGAGTGACGGGTCAGGGGGGGCCACTAATTGGGGGCGGAAGAGTTTATAGAAGTGGGTGGAAAACCCATCTGGACCTGGGGCTCTAGGCATCAAGCTTCTAATGGTTACCTCCACTTCCTCGTTTGGAATGGGCGCTTCAAGTTATTCTCTCGCCATTGGAGTTAGGAGTGGGAGAGCCGCCTCTTGAATGTATGAGCGCTGCTCGTCCAAGTCCCTCGGGACTGCCGTCATTATTTGACTGGTGGGCGACCACCAGATGTAGTTTCTCGTGATCCGCATATTGGACCACCCCCTGTGAGTCATGGAGGCCCAGGATGGAATTTCTGCTCTTCTCCTTAGCCAGCTTATTAACCAGCAGCTTGTTAGCCTTGTTATGGACTTAGTACCATTGCTTGGTTCTGGCTAGTAGGTTTGCTGTGGCATCGGCGTAGTGCGCCTCGAGCCTCTTCCTTGCCATCTGTAACACCCTGTAAGATCTGGGGGACCAGCCCTATTGTTTGAGTTGCTTCGGCTTCACGAACTTCGGCTTTCAGAATAGCACTGGTCGCCTGCTTCTTTTTGTGGAATGCGGCGCCTTGGGCGATCAATTGCCCTCTAAGCACTGCTTTCATGGCGTCCCAGGTATTGGCCGGGGAGGTGTCCTTGTCGCGGTTTTCAGCAAAGAAGTTTTGTATTCTAGAGTTCGAGTCTCTCACTGCCATGTCCCCCTAAATAGGGTCATATAGGCTCCACCTGAATGGAAGGAGGGAGTCTTCTAGGTCTTGATAGAACCCTTCCTGGTGCTCGTTCGGGGCGTAGGCTGAGATGAGGGTATAGAGTTGGCCAAAGATGATGCATTTGACTGCCATAAAGCGACCCTCCTGGCATCGTAGCAAGTCTAGGATCTGGGGCTTCAGGTCTTTTGCGAAGAGAATGTCGGTACCTCCCTTCTTGGTTCTGTTGGATGCCAGAAATTGTAGGGGAAAGAGTCTGCTTCACAGGCGAGAGAAGTCTGCTGGGATTAAATGCATTTCTTTCAGAAAAGCAATTGAGGTCCCATCATTTTGTAGCCTTTGCAGAATGGATTTTCTCTTCGGGGGGAGTTCAAGCCCCAGGCATTCAGAGTGGTGAACTTTAGTTTTAGGTGCGGAGGCTACCTCGCCGAGCTAGTTTGCTGTGGGGGAAGGGGAGGGGGGGAATTAATTCAGCCATAGCCGTGAGGGATTGGCTGTTTGGGCTCTCCTGTGGCTGAGGGTTTTAGAAATAGTCTCCAACGGGAGGTATGAACTTCCAACATCGGCCTCCAACGGGAGGTCCAAACTGTGACCAGGGGGACCGATTTTGAACTATCGGTGCCTCCCCTAGCCACCCAGGCTGTCATCTGACAGCATAACCAACATGGTTGGAATTCTCTCCAAGGGTAATATGGTGACATCCACCCCAGAGGAGGGTGTGGACTGCATGGGGTCTGCGGCGAGCTTAAGGGGGTCTAGGTGGTTCCAATGCTATGCATTCTTCAAGAGTCCTTACTCGTCATTTCGGTTTGCGGCTTTTATGCACCCTTGACCAGGATTGATGCTGCGTCGTCAAGATGGCTAATGGTGTGGGGGGGTGCCCTTGTACGAAAATTGTAGTGCCGTAGGGAACAGCCACCGGTAGCGGATCTGCTGGTCCCGAAGGAAGAACGAGAGTGGACGGAGCATTTTGCGCTTCTGGAGAGTTAGAGGGGAGAGGTCCTGGAAGATCTGGAGTGGGGAGCCCTGGAAAGAGAGTTCATCACATGAGCGGCCTATCGCTGAAATGGCCTCCTTGGTGGTATAAAAGTTAACTCTTGTAATTACATCCGGAAGGGGGGTCACAGTCAGTTCCGCGGCGGGGGCGTAGTCTGTGGGTACGATCAAGCAGGAGCTGACCCTCATCGGCAGCAGAGACTGGCAGAAATTGCTTACGTATTCGGGGAGCTTCTTGTCCGAGATTGATGAGGGCACCCCTCGGATGCGCAGGTTATTGCGTCGGGAGCGATTTTCCATGTCTTCCTGTTTGAATTCAAGGATTTTGGTTCTGTCCATTAGTGTCTGGACAGTGCGTTGCATCTCCGTTAGTGAGTTGGAATGATCCATGGCTAAGTCCTCGGCCTCCCCCATCCTTTGCTCGATACTGCTGACCTGTTGCTCTGTTTGCTCTAGTTTAGCGGTGAGTTCTGTCATACAGGATCTAAATTCCGATTTGATATCGGACATAAAGGCGTGGAGGTCCTCTTTGGTTGCGAGCGTCCCTCTGTCTTCGGTGGTTTTCTGAAGTGTGAGTTTAGGGGGATCAGTTTTCTTCCCCTTCTCCTGGGGCCTTCAGATTTAGGGGGTTTCAATGCTTTGGCCATGGCTCCAAGATGAGGGGGCTACTCCTGGGGAATTAATCCAGTGTCAGCATATGGCGATTTTGCCCAATAACTGCGGGATATGGAGAGGGGGATGCTGGCAAGGGCCGGGGCGCCCCAGGAGGTTGTGCAGGCGGGAAGTGCTTCTACTCCTTCAAGGGGTGATGAAATTACCTTAGTGGAGAAGACACGCAGGGTAAGATGGCTGCGGGCATATGACTCGCCCTCTGCTGTGGACTCCAGGTTGCAGGTGCTACAGGCAGGCTTTCTCCGGCTGGTGAAGATAGGAGGCGGGAGGGGCGCCCCAGGAAGTCGATGGCGTGGCTTATTCAGCAGGGTGGGGCAGCCCCAGCGGGCCTCGGGAAGACCAGTTCACTCCCAGCAGCAGGGGCCCCCGGGTGGAGGCTGGTGGCGGATTGGGCTGCAGCAGAGAGCAGGGGGAACCCTGTGCCAGAGTGAGAAAAGAAGGCAGAACCCCGAAGCGCTCCGGGCCGAAATAGAAAGGGCCTGCCACATATAATGGGGCGACCGGGGCCCACCTGAGTGGAGCGTGTCCCCCCTCCTAGGTGCCAGGGCCACGTTGCAGGTAATGGCCAGGAGCCCCCCTCCAGGAGGACGCCCAGTGGTCGCAGGATCGCCTCCTCCAGTGGGGAAGGTGCGGTGGTCCTGCTGGCGGGGCCTGACGGAGCTCAGGCTTCAGTAAGGAGACTGACTTCAGAAAAGGCAGAGGGGTGGGAGCAGCCACAGTGGGATCCCTCTGGCTGGGAGGCCCCAACGAGAAGAGCCAGAGCGTCCCGGGCCATGCAGGCGGGTGAGTTCGGGTGGGGAGCGCTGATGATATGGGGCCCGTCTAGCAGCTCCCGTGGGATCAGGGCCAGCTGGGAGTGCGGGCGGCCCCCACACAGGTGCTGGGTGAAGCTGGCGAGCGGGAGGGAGCAGGCGATGTCAGAGCGCCATTTCGAGTATTCTGGCGGCATGTTTTGAAAATACCGAACTACATTTCCATGATTATTATACGGCACAAGTTAGCTCTGGAGGGAATACAGGGAGTGGTAATATGGAAGTCGATGGCACTGTTGAGAAAGATGCCGATTCCCAATCCTGAACTAGCGTTTAAAATACTCCTCCCGATAATCTCCAGTATGAAGGTCTACTTCGGCTTTGGGCCGATCAAGTGAAAGGCTACATGCAAACAGCCAAAATCTCAATGGAAATGCTGTTGGAACGGCCCCAAACAGCGAGAAAAAAACTGAAAGAATGGTCATGGATCGAAAACCTGGACAAGTATGAAAAGCTACCAACAGCGCTAGAGCTAGGCACTACATTGAACAAAGTAGATAGAATGACTAATTATCTAGAACAATTTCCTTCCAGATACCATTGAGGCAGTTTTTTTCATATAAGAATAAACACAATCAAATCGAAACAAATGATGGTAATGAGACATATTGATAATGTAAAGGACGATGCCTGTAGACACTGCTTACTACAATTGGAAACGGTAAAGCATCTAATAACCGAATGCCCAGTGCTCAGAGACTTAAGATCCTTACATCTGAGCAAATTCGCACCCAAGATGATAACACAGACGAGTTTTGGGTTCGAATTATGAGTGGAAGCTCGAAGCACATCTGACTTGTGCAGTTATAAACTTTCTGGACAAAATTATAAACATTAACCAGAACTAGTAGTAAAGAAGAAGAATGATGAAATTAATGGAAATGTTGTAATAAAAGTTTGTAATGAACTAGATGTTACAAATAAATAAAAACTAAAAAAAAAGATAGGATTGTAAGTATACGACTATAAGTGATTGCACAGCTAGAATAAGACAAACGAAGGATGAGCGTTGTGCATTGGCCAAGGACAGGACATGAACAGATGACAGTAAGAAAAAAACCTATCATAGATTGCTCTGCAGCCGGGAAACTCACTGTAGCTATCGATTCAACACCATCTAATAAGTGTACAGTTTACATTGTTACTGCTGATGTTGAATAGTAGATCTTTATCCTAGCCATGTCTCTATATTGCCATTCGGATCATGGAATAGTCTTGGTTTAGATAATTTTGGAGATGGGGGTGGGGAGGGCGCTTCCCCTGATTTCCTAAATTCATTGGACATATTTGCATTGCAGGAAACCTGCCCTGTCTGCTGTATTGTTCGATGGCAGACATACTATTGAAGATAATGCACATAAAGGACCAGAGGATAGACCAGTTTATTGATTAGTGTAAAACATCTTTCCATAGCAAAAATGGATTTAGAGGCACTTTTTCTTTAAATATTGGTTGGTCCGGTAGGTGGTGGCAAGTTTATGGATGGTTGCATCCAACCATTAGTCAATGTACATGATACATTCCTTGTGTGAGTACATGACAAACGGGGACATTATTAATCAGACATCTAGATTTTAGACATTTGATTTACATAATTCCAAAATATGACTTGGTGATGTACATGCAAAATATTCCGTTTATTTTGGGGTCTGTGGTACAATTTAACCAGTGTATGGGATGTACCCATTGCAGTTGTGTATGTTAAAAGGATGTTGCATTGGTGACACTCTCAAGTCACTCAAATATCGGCTACTACCATGGATTGTTTTAATTGCTTTAAATGATTTCCATCTCATTGACGAGATAAGGATTATCATATGTTTGTAAAGTGATCATATCCCTCTCCTAAAATAGAGGATTCTACCTACGAGTTCTGCTGTACATGATCACATAGGTATTCTAAATGCTAGTACCTAACTAAATTGTATCAAGTGCAATCCGGCAAATGTAAGTCTCATTAATTATCATGTGCTAAACTTGGACCTTGAGGATTTGGGTATATCTCACTTTGGCATTACCCAGGATTATCTTGGCTGGATTTAGAATTGAGCTGGCTTTAGAGACTTAATTTTAAGGCACCAAATCGCAACAGATACTCCACTGTGTTTAAAGTCTCAGGTCTGTCTGTTTTACACAAACAAGATTTGGCAATTAAGAATGCAAAATGATTCTCAGTGGATCTTGGGTTGATACTCCAGTAAGGGAGAGGGAAATATAACAATAGCATATCAAACTGGGAAAAATGACTGCAAAGATTGGTTAAGGGTCCATAAAAAATACTAAATTTAATGCAAAATGAGTCAAAATGCACAACATACATGCACCGTTTTTGGAAGATCTGTAGAGCTGATCTTTCGATATCATGAATGTGCCTGGGCACATCATATTCTGAGCGTATATATTTTGGTGTCTGAGAAACCTGAGGGTGTTCTCACTTGTAGACCCAGGGGATCCTCTGTTCAGGTGACCAGAGGAGGGCCATCGCTCTTAGATCCTGACCCTGGGGGCGGACAAGCAGGGATCGATCACCTGGACAAGGGGCCATTGGGGCCGCGGAAGGAACACCCACTGGCGAGACGCAGTATCCCCTTTTCGAGGGGATTGGGTCCTCCGACGTATTCCATATCTATGACATGTAATCACCACAGCTGTGCTGCTTCGAAAACTTTTTCGGCGTCTGCGTCCTGCGTCAATGACGTCGATACGCCGTCGTCGAGGACCTCCTCCGACGTCCGACGTCATCCGATGTGATGAGTAGGACGCACGACGCCCATAGCCTCAGTTCCGTTTTTTCCGCGAACGTGTTGCTTCGTGTTTCTCGGTTCTAAGCCTCGACTCTTTGGAGTTCTGTTCTTTCTGGTTCTTCGAACCTGTTCGTTTGTGAATTTCCTTCGGACGATGTCTTCCACTTCGTCTTCAACCCCGCGTCCGGGCTTTAAGAAGTGCGGGGAGTGTGGGTCCAAGATGTCGGTGACTGACTCGCACGACGCCTGCCTCTGGTGCCTCGGGGAGGCCCACGACACGGATGTCTGTATCGACTGCCAGTCGCTCACGTCCAAGGCCTTACGCGAACGTAAGAAGAAGTTGTCGGTAGGTCGGGTGTCCAAGCCCCGGAAGTCGAAGTCGGCGGGGCTTTCGACGGATGATTCGAGGGGTGACTCTCCGCGTCATCGTCGGAAGTCTCGTCGGTCTTCTTCTAGGAGTGGGTCTCGCCACTCCTCAGCCTCTTCGAGGCATTCTCGGAAGCGCCGTCACCGGTCGCCTTCCAGGTCCTCTTCCGAGGATTCTGCACGGCACGTCGGTTACCCCACCAGCCGTGCGACGCCGGAGGAATGGGCTTCCTTCGGGATGAAAATGTTGGCGATTCTTGAGTCGCAGGGTACTCAGCCGTCCGCGCCCCCGAGTGGGGTCGGCAGTGTGAGGTCGAGAGACACCGCTCGCAAGAGTGGTCGGCACGAGTCACGGGAGCGGTCCCGTTCGGACAAGGAGGCTCGTTCTCGCCGTACCCGTTCCAGGTCCCGGTCCTCGACGCGTTCGAGACCGTGTGCTCCTGTGAAGTCTTCGAGGAAGACATCGACGTCTGAGGCGTCGAGAGGCTTTCTCGAGGCTCCGGCTTCGAGGACGTTGTCGAGGCCGTCGACGATCAGGTCGTCGAGGGACACGCTCGGGGCTCCGGCCTCGAGGGCTGTGTCGACGCCGCCGATACTGGAGGCGCTGCATCTGACGTCGACGCCGATCCTCTCGGCGCCGTTGCCGGTTTTCTCGGCGTCGGCGCCGATTCGCTCGACGCCATCAACGCCTTTCGTGTCGGAGGTGCCCCGTGTCACGGGTGTGCCCCCTAGGAAGGCTCTGGTTAAGAGCAAGCACTCTCGGGTGCCTTTTCGCCACCTGGAATATATTTCGGAGGCGGATGAGGATTCTGATGGCCTGGTTCCTAGTCTGGTGCCAGATGAAATTGTCTCGGGCCTTAGTCAGTTTGACGATTTGAGGCAGTCACTGCATGATGCCAGTGGACTGGACACCTCTCCGGAGGTGGAATTTTGTAGGCCTGAGCCTGGCTTCCATGCCGATTCCTCGTACCGGCGCCTTATGGCTAGGGTGTCTGAGTATCTGGGATGGTCTGCTCCCCCAGGGGAGTTTGTGCAGGATGATCTGACGGACATCCTTGATGTTGGTCCCCCAACTGACCCGGTACTGCCGTTCCATATGGCTTTACAGAGAAGGGTGGCGGCGGCTTGGACTGCTCCGGAGAGTCTCCCGGCGGTGGGCAGATCCTTGTCGCGTAAATACCGTCCAGCCAGTAGCGACCCCTGCTACTTGACCAGGCACCCCACTCCGGAAAGTTTGGTGGTGCAGGCGGCCACGGCCCCGGCAAAGCATGCGTCGTACCCTGCCATCCCTCCTGATAGGGACGACAAACGTTTTGATGGCTGGGCGAAGAAAGTGTTTTCTTCTGGTGGTATGGCGCTTCAGGCGGCCAACTCCATTTGTGCCTTGTCTCGTTTCACGCACACTCTGTGGAACTGTGTTGCGTTAGCGGCTGAACGTATTCCCGAAGGGGATGAACGGGATGGTTTCCTTTCTATGGTCCAGGATGGTAAGGATGCCATGTGTGAGTCCGTTCAGTCGGGTCTGGACTTGGCTGAATGCGTCAGTAGGTCCATGGCGGCCAGCACCGTGATACGCAGGTTTGCGTGGTTGCGGAAGTCGGGGTTTGCTCCTGATGTGCAGTCCCGGCTCCTCAACATGCCCTTTGATGGTGAACACCTTTTTGGCAGCAAGGCTGACGAGAGCCTTGAGAGGTTGCAGACCTCAAAAGCTGCAGCGAAGTCGTTGGGCGCTGCAGTTCGCCAACCTCCGCCTTTTCGTCCTAGGGGACGGCAGTGG
Organism: Ambystoma mexicanum; assembly: GCF_040938575.1. Classification (NCBI taxonomy): domain Eukaryota; kingdom Metazoa; phylum Chordata; class Amphibia; order Caudata; family Ambystomatidae; genus Ambystoma; species Ambystoma mexicanum. Next base: position 351,146,743 of record NC_090934.1, read on the forward strand.
AGGGGTGGTTCCTTTCGCTATTACTCATCCTTCAGTAGAGCGAGAGGAGCTGGCAGTCAAAGAGGCCAACGCAGGGGTACCAGAGGTGGACGACAGGGTGCCCGTGGTGCCAAGGCCGCTCGGGCAGTTGCCTCTTTGCCCTCAGGTAACGCCGCAGCCGCTCCCACTCAGTCGTGAGGCCATGTCCCATGGTTCGCCGGTTGGGGGAAGGCTGGCGCAGCATCTTGTAGAGTGGCAAGCCATTACTTCAGATGTGTGGGTTCTGGAGATCATTACCCACGGCTACTGTCTTCCTTTTCGGCACAGGCCTCGCGACAATCCACCGGGGAACCTCTCTTTGCAGAGTCCGGATCCGCTCCTTGCGCAGGAAATTCAAGCCCTGCTGGAGAAAGGCGCCATAGAACTGGTGCCTGTGGCGGAGAGGAACAAGGGATGGTATTCCCCTTATTTTTTGGTTTCGAAGAAAGACGGGGGATTGAGACCCATCATGGACTTGCGCGGTTTGAACAAACTCCTCAGGAAGGACATGTTCAAGATGGTTACTCTCTCTCAAGTCCTCCAGGCCCTTCAGCTTCAGGACTGGTTGGTGTCACTCGACCTCAAGGATGCTTACTTCCATGTGCCGATCCATCCCAAGCACAAGAAGTACCTGAGGTTCGCGGTTGGCGACTCGCACTTTCAGTTTCGGGTCCTGCCGTTCGGATTGGCCTCCGCCCCGAGGGTTTTCACCAAGCTCATGGTGGTGGTGGCAGCGCATCTCAGGCAAGGGGGGATCCACGTCTACCCCTGCCTGGACGATTGGTTGATCAGGGGGTGCTCTCCCGAGCAAGTCCTGGATCATCTATCGATCGCCTGTCGCTCCCTTCACAGGCTGGGCTTCTCCCTCGATTTAAAGAAGTCCCATTTGACACCAACACAGCGGCTCCAGTACATCGGAGCGGTGCTCGACACTTCCCTGGGGCAGTGTTTTCCTCCCCAGGTGAGGGCTCTTCACATTCAGCAGATGGTGCACAAGTTTCAGCATTCCCAGACGCTCCCAGCGTTCGAGTTCTTGAGGTTGCTCGGCCTCATGGCATCCTGCATTCTTCTGGTGCCAGAGGCTCGCCTGCGGATGAGATCTTTGCAGTGGGCACTCAAGACGCAATGGTCGCAGTCCTCCGGCAGGATGTCGGACTCGGTTCAGGTGCCGTCCTCGGTCGCCCGGGACCTTCTGTGGTGGGCCGTCGAAGGCAACTTGATGACGGGGGCTCCATTTTGGCTTCCCTGGCCGGAGGTGACCGTCGTGACGGATGTATCCCTCACGGGATGGGGAGCTCATACCAACGGGCTGACAGTCAGCGGTCGTTGGTCTCCGTCGGAGTCCAGACTCCATATCAATCTGCTGGAGCTGAGGGCCGTCAGGCTAGCCCTGAAGGCTTTTCTGCCGTCTGTGCGAGGGAAGACTGTCCTGATCCTGACGGACAACACAGTGGCCATGCACTACCTCAACAAAAAGGGGGGGCAGGGTCACTTCCTCTGTGCAGAGAGGCGATGCAGCTCGAGTTCTGGGCCATCCAGCAGGAAGTTTCGATCTCGGCAGTTCATCTGGCCGGAGCCGAAAACGTGACGGCGGACGCTCTGAGCAGGCAGAGCGCAATCTTCACGAGTGGGAGTTGGCTCAGGAGATTCTCCTGGAGATCTTCGCCCTTTGGGGGACCCCTCAAGTGGACCTCTTCGCCTCCAGTGTCAACTGGAAGTGCGAAAGGTTTTGCTCGCGGGAATCTCCTCCAGAAGGAGCCTTAGGAGACGCGTTCGTGGTGGAGTGGTCATTCCCGCTGCTGTACGCGTTTCCTCCAGTCCCCGTCATCCCGCAAGTGCTGCGGAGGTTGCGGAAGTTCGGTTCCCGGATGATCCTCATTGCCCCGGCGTGGGCTCGGAGGACGTGGTACCCGGACCTTCTCGACTTATCCATCTGCCCTCCACGTCGTCTTCCCTACCGAGACGATCTGCTCTCACGGGAGGGGGGTCTGGTTCTCCATCCAGAGGTCAGATCCCTCAACCTTCACGCTTGGCTTCTGAACGGTTGAGGTATATGGATTGGGACCTCCCTGAGGACGTGATGGAGGTGTTGCTTTCGGCCCGCAGGCCGGCAACAAAGTCTCTGTACCGTTGCCGTAAGTTCTGCGACTGGTGCAGAGTTCAGAATGTGGATCCTTTTGCATGTGACATCCCCATGGTTCTTTCCTTTTTGCTTTCTTTGGCCCACAGGGGCTTGCAAGTGGGTACCGTTAAGGGTTACCTGGCGGCGCTGTCCATCTTTAAGCTCTCGTCTGAGGAGTGTTCTTACTTTAAAATCCCTTTGATTTCACAGTTCCTGAAAGGGCTCGCTAATGTGTTCCCTCCATCACCTTTCCTGGTGCCCGGTTGGGATTTAAACTTGGTTCTTAGGGTTCTTATGGGTGCTCCGTTTGAGCCTTTGCATTCTTGCCCTTTGAGGCTGTTAACTCTGAAAACTGTGTTTTTAGTTGCGGTTACTTCCGCTCGCAGAGTGAGTGAGTTACAGGCACTTTCAGTCAAGCCTCCCTTCACTGTATTTCACAAGGACAGGGTTGTCCTTAGAGTTCGTCCTTCTTTTCTTCCGAAGGTAGTGACGGAATTTCATTTGGCCCAGAAGGTTGTTCTTCCGGCATTCTATCCTCCTCCGCATCCTGGTAAGGAAGAGGAGAGGCTCCATAGGCTTGATCCTAGGTGAGCTTTGAGCTTTTATGTTTCACGCATGTCCCGGGTCAGAGTGGATGATCAACTCTTTATTGGTTACGCTGGAAAGCGTTTGGGGCAAGCTGTGACGAAACAGACTTTGTCTCGCTGGATTGTTTTGGCCATCTCGGAGTGCTACCGTTTGGCGGGTAAGGACCCACCGGCTGGCTTGCGGGCCCATTCTACCAGGGGTATGGCTGCATCTACTGCCCTGCAGAGGGGTGTTCCTATTCGCAACATCTGTGATGCAGCCACCTGGGCTTCAGTACATACATTTGTACGTCACTATTCCCTTGATTCCATCCGGGCACAGGATCTGGCCTTTGGCAAGGCGGTCCTTTGCTCTGCTATTTGATTGGCTATTCTAAATTCTTTCCCTCCTCCTTGCTTTGGTACTGCTTTGGGAGTCTGTCATAGATATGGAATACGTCGGAGGACCCAATCCCCTCGAAGAACGAGTTACTTTCTTACCTGGTAACGTTCTTTCGATGGGATGGTCCGACGACGTATTCCATATCGCTCCCGCCCGGCCTTCCCCGCTGCAGAATTTCTTTTGCAATTGCAGCTTACGTTCCGCAAGGCTTTGTGTCTGACTGGCAGTTGACTTATGTCACACGTTCTGGGGGAAAAAACTATATGGGCGTCGTGCGTCCTACTTATCACATAGGATGACGTCGGACGTCGGAGGAGGTCCTCGACGACGGCGTATCGACGCAGGACGCAGACGCCGAAAAAGTTTCCGAAGCAGCACAGCTGTGGTGATTACATGTCATAGATATGGAATACGTCGTCGGACCATCCCATCGAAAGAACGTTACCAGGTAAGAAAGTAACTTGTTCTTCTATGATGGACCCCTACCCGACTACCCGTCAATCTTTATGGGATATTGCCACCACAGTCCCATCCTACCCCAGTACTCCCCCTTTAAGAAAAGGCAGGAGAAAATGTATTTATCCACAACGACACATCTGTTCCCCACTTTCGGACGATAATCTTCCCTCCCCTTCAGTCAAACACTACAAACCTTTTTTAAAATATTCAGCCGATTTTCTCCCAAAATCTACAACTAACTACATTTCCCAGAATCCCATTCATTCACTCTGTCCCTCAAATACTGCGAAGAAGAGGAAACAACCAGGAGGAATAAGGATTACCCATAGGAATCCCCGGGCCATTAACTCCTACGGACGACTGCCATGTTGCCCCGTTAATGATAGGCAGGGTCCGGCATTACCTGCCAACCACTCACACCTGGATCCAATCACTACTCCCAGGAAGTATAAAAGGCGGAGCAGGAGAGCACACTTTGAGCGAGTTGGGGATACTGAAAGGTGCACAAAGCCAGAGGAAGACCAGAAGAGCTGCACAGACCCTGGGAGACGTGGAGGAGGAGAAAACCGCCCTGACACTTGCCCTGTGAGTCCAGAGGAGACTACACTGTGGCGGGAGAGCTGTACCTCCAGAAGGCTAGATCAGAGGCAGATGGGGTTGTCTGGCAGTACCCACAGTAAGATTCCTACCCTGGGCCAGTCAGGTGAACCCGGGTCTCTGAGGGTCAGCGAAAGAGACCCTGACCCCAGCACAATATCCCCTTTTAGCTCAAGCCGCTCCCAATGCCAAAAGTGGAAAGTGTGAATCCGACTGAGGGAATTGTGAAACAGGTGTTTGCGCCCAGCTGAGGGGAACGCTGTGCGAACTGTGATTTTATGAAACACGCAATTGCCATAGAATAACAGTGACCCAGTGATCGCCCTTCCGAAGCCTCTGTTTAAGTTGGCAAGTGCTTTGAGAGGCTAACGCTGAAAGGAGGAGCGGAGCCCGGCTGAGAGGGATCCTAGGGTGAAGAGTAATCACCCTACGTGAAGGTTACCAGAAGGAACCATTTGTTTTGTTGTTTTTGGCATATCAGGACCTCTGAAGCAAGAGTCTTTGCAGGAGAAGAGACTGGACACAAAAGGCCCTTATATAGAGAAGAACTGTAAGCTTGTGCCACAGAAGCCCCCAGGAGTGTGCTGTGCTCCAGAGTCCCGCCTTGTCCCGTGTTTAAAAACGTGGGGAAGGGAGACCCGTCATAGCATCTTATAATTTTGTGAACACTTCTTTCTTTTCTTGGGAACATTATCCCTCACTAATTTGTAGCATGGCAGTAAGGATTGGCAATGTTTTTTAGTATAAGCCCTTTTTATTTTTTTTTTAAAACTTTTATTTTTGGCGGCAGAGGTAGCATGGTACACACATCAAGGCAACCATCACAATTTAGACAGTATAAGGTGAAGCAATACATGAAGCATAGTACATTGGTGGTAATAGCGTCAGGCAACAGACATAAGGGAATCATGTAGGTATGGGTTCATGTAGTAAGGATGGTCACTGAAGGAGTGGGGGACGAAACAGAGCTGGAGGTGCCCTCCCCCTGAAAGTTCAGGTATGAGTTGAACTCCGTCCAGATGTTTCTGGGGCGAGAGGTGGCAGGGAGCATAGATATAAATTCCTCCTCACAGTTGCGCGACCAAGTTAGCATGTGAAGCCATTTCTGGTGGGTCGAGGGGAAGGGACTTTTCCAGCTCTGAAGAATGCATTTCTTGGCTATCATACAACCAATATTAAGGAATCTAGCCGAGCCCCTGGTGTCATCTGTTTTCCAGGCACCAAATAGGACAGCCAGCGGGTCGGGGTCAATTACAGTGTCAGTGATGGCCGTGAGTGTTTCTAGAATACTTTCCCAAAATCTAAGCAATTTGTCACAGGACCAGAACATGTGTAAGTGATCAGCCTCTATGGCCCCGCAGCGGGGGCAGGGGTGCACCGCAGCCCGGGCGAATCTCGAGGTCCTGTGCGGAGTGTAGTATAGTCTATTTAGGAGTTTGTACTGCATGGCGCGGAAACGGAAATTGAGGGAGACTTTTTGGGTGTGTAGGCACATAGCCCACCAGGTCCCGTCTGATATCTCCAGGCCTAGTTCGCCGGCCCATTCAACTCGTGCCTTGAGGGTGGGTGTAGGGGTAGTGGGCTGAAGAATCTTGTACAGTGCTGAGACTATTCCACGGGCACCACCAGAGTTAGCGATGTATGCAATGGCCGAGTTGTCAGGGGGCTCTTCAGGAAATGAGGGCCATTTGGTACGGAACGCAGCCCTTAATCTAAAGTATTGAAGGGTCTCCAAGGCGGACCCTGTGTGGCCCGATTTCCAAGTTTGGGGGTCAATAAACCTGCCATTGGGGTAGAAGTCCGTCAGTGCCCGGTATCCCAGCTCCCCCCAGTGTCGAGCCAATGACGCATCATGAGTGGGTTCTAGGCCGGGAAAGTCCCAAACAGGAAGCCATTTGTAGTACAGGGAGGCCTCCGGTGTCTGAAACAGAAGGCGAGCCCAGGCTAATAGGGTCGTGTTGAGTGGGTCAATGGGAGAGTCGGGTGTGTATTGCCGATTTAGTATGATGGACATTAGGTCAGTGCCAGTCGCCGCCAGCCGTTCCAGTTTGACATGGGGACGCACTGGGGTACCGGGGTACCAGTGAGTGGCAAACTGTGCCTGGGCCGCGTACCAGTAGAGTGATAGCTCCGGAGCCGTGAGTCCCCCTAGTCTATATGGGAGTGTCATGTCCGTCCACTTTTTGCGCACTGCGCCAGAGTGCCAGAGGAACTGTGCACAAATTGTGTGTAGTCTAGCAAAGTAGCCCTTCCCGGGCCACACAGGTATATTGCCAAAAGTGTAAAGAAGTTTGGGGAGAAGGATCATTTTAATAAGGGAAAGCCGACCCGCGATGGATAACGGAAGGGCGCGCCACCGTTGGACTTTAGTCTCGACTATCTGTGCTACCGCAGAGTAATTATCAGCAAGGAGGGTGGATTTAGTTAAGGATATTTGCACACCCAGATATCTAACGCCCTTCGGTGACCAACGGAGGGGGTATTCAGTGGTGGGTTGTTGGGTGGATTGAGTGAGCGGAAAGATCTCAGATTTTGAGTAGTTGATGGTGAAGCCGGAGTGGGTGCCAATACGGGTGATATCTCTCAATATTGGGTCGAGATGTAACGTGGGGTCTCGGATGTATAGCAAAACATCATCCGCATATAGAGATATAATCTCGGGGCTGTCTTTCAGTCTTATCCCCTTGCGGGCATGATGAGCACGGACATAGTCCGCCATCGGTTCAATTGCTAGAGCGAACAGTATTGGGGAAAAGGGGCAACCCTGTCGGGTACCCCTAAAGAGTGTGAAAAGGTCGGACGTCAACGCATTGGTCCTCACCCTCGCCACGGGAGAGGTGTATAGTAATTTAAAGAACCTAATCATGTTTGGGCCGATGCCCATAGTCTCCAGAACAAGCCATGTGTATTTCCAGGAGACCATGTCGAAGGCCTTCTGGGCGTCCAGTGTGACCGCCACCGCTTGCGTATTCTGATCGATGCGGGACATCACATTAAAGAGTCTCCTAATATTATGGGAGGTAGACCTACCAGGTACAAAGCCGGCCTGATCTTCATGGACCAAATACGTCATAATGGGCAAAAAACGATTCGCAATGATTTTCGCAAAGATCTTCGTGCCTATATTCATAAGGGAGAGGGGTCGGTAGGACCCACACTCATCCTCCGGTTTACCGGGCTTGAGCAGCACAGTGATAGCTGCCTCGCGCATGGAGGGAGGGAGGATAGATAATCTGAGCGATTCATTCCAGACCTCAAGAAGCCTGGGGGCTACTATGGCGACGTGTTCTTGGTAGAAGGCGGCAGTTAGGCCGTCAGGTCCCGGGGCTTTGCCTTTGGGCAAGTCGGAAATGGCTGTCACTATCTCATCAAGTGTAATAGGGGAGTCTAACCCGTCCCGAGTAGTGGAGGAAATCTCTGTGGTGGGGATCTGGTTGAGAAGTTCTCGCATATATTGTTCAGTGTGTTCAGCGGGTTGGGAGTAGAGGGACCTATAGAAATCAGTGAATGTGTCCAGGATTTGTTGGTCAGCCCATTGAGCATTGCCCAGATTGTCTTTAATGGAGGTGATTTGCTTTCGGCCAGATTCCCATTTAATCAGTGACGCCAACGTTCTCCCGGGCCTGTCCCCCTCCCCATATTTCCTGGCTGCTTGAGGGCGGCCAAGGTATTGTATTTCGCTGACGGCAAGCGTGTTGAACACCCGGAGTTCATCGGAGACTTGGGTAAGCGTGACAGGGTCAGCCCTGGTGGCACACTGCAGTTCCAGCTGTTTCAGTTTGGCTTCAGATCGACCCAGTGCGGTTCTGATCGTTTTCAGCACTCCAGCCTCACGGGAGATGGACATACCCCTAATATACACTTTGAAGGCGTCCCATCTGACTGCAGCCGAGGTATCTCGGAGAGTGTTGTGTTCAAAGAAGGACTGGATATCAGCAAGTATTTCAGCCTTAAACACCACGTCCCTAAGGGCATCCGATTTGAAACGCCAGGTGCTAAATGTCGGGGCAGGCACACCCAGCCTCACCGAGAGTGTAATAGGGGAATGATCAGACAGTGTGCGGGGTAGGATCTGGGAGTCCACCACTCCACCCATGATTCCCCTTGACACAAGAAATAGGTCTATCCTGGAGGAGCGATCATGCACTGATGAGTAGTAAGTGTAGTCCCTAGATTGGGGGTGTAGCGATCTCCAGGCGTCACAGATGTCTAGGTTCTTGGTGTGGGAGTTCAGTCTGCGTGCGGCACTAGACAGGGGACGGGGGGCAGCACCAGTTCTGTCCAGGACCGTATCCAGAATAAGATTCAAATCCCCACCCCAGAGGATCGGTATACCCACATATCCCAACAGGATGGAGGCAATAGTATCGAAAAATCCAGGAGAGTCCACATTGGGGCAATAGGTGTTGACAAGTAAATATTCTCTGTTAACTAGAGTGCAGTGCAGTATAACATAGCGTCCCTCAGGGTCAATGTAACTTTTGTGCAGTGTAAACTTAATGGACTTATGAATCATAGTTAGAGCCCCCCTGGATTGAGTGGAATAGGAGGTGAAGAATCTTGCCGGCCCCCAGGTCGGAGCCATGGATCTAGGGATATGGCCATCGGAGTGGGTCTCCTGTAGGAACACTACTCCACACCCATGCCTGTTGGCATAGGCCATTATTTTACGGGCCTTAGTATGGTTACTTAACCCCCGGACATTCCATGACATTATGACGGTAGACATTGCGGTGACGGATATTCCATTACATGACATATATTCTCAATGGACATCACGGACCCACCAATAGTGCGTTCTCCAAAATTCGGAATCAATCTTGCAGTCGTGGCCTTTTAGTGCGCGCCTCATGCAACCTCGTGTGCCTTTTGTAAATAACACCCCGTTCCCTCCCCCCACCCTCACCACCAACCCAAGTTTAGCAGTGTGAACCCAACCCATCCCAACCAGTGCACAGTCGGGTCGACCCCAACATGATCCAATCTGTGCAAGAGCCCAACAGGGGCTAACCCAAAACAAAATTATGAAGAACAGTGCAATCGCAGTGGGGTACGCCATTGCCGTGTGCCAGCGTGCTTGGAACCAAAGGAATTCGAGAGAAAACAAGCAGTGTGTGCGGTTTGGTAATGTAGGATGCTGCAACTATAGGTGGCCGTGTCGAGCCTGCATGCGAATCCAAGAAGCATGCCACTCAGCAATAATTGGAAGTCAACATGGGCAGAATGAGTAGTTCAGCATATTAACTTACAGGAGCTTATTTGAGAAAGTAGGTGCAGCGAGTGTAGCCCAGAACATGTGAAAAACATAAACGTAACAGCAGAATAGTTGTGAAAAAGGCCAATGTGCAGTGGAACCATCTAAAGCGCCCGACCAGAGGCCGATCAACAAGGGCAGGCCACAAGCAAAATCTAGACATTCCCCATCATGTCAGCGGGCGGAAGAGGGGGAATATGTGCTTCTATGAATTTCACTGCTTCCGAGGGCACGGTGAAGAAGTAAAGTTTATTGTTAAATGTGAACTTTAGACGCGCAGGAAATAGGATGGCATAGGGAACACTTCTTTCCCTGAGCAGCTTTTTAACGCCAATGAATTGGCGACGCTCCTGCTGAACTCCGATCGAGAAATCAGGGAAAATTCGAATCACTTGTGAGTCCAATCTGAGCTCGCCTTTTTCACGTGCAAGGCGGAGGATCTGGTCACGGTCTCTGAAGCTCAGAATTTTCGCAATAATGGGCCTCGGGAAGTCCCCAGGCTTGGGGCGCGGAGCCAGTGCTCTATGAGCCCTTTCAAGAGTGAAGAAGGGGGACAAATCAGGATTGTCTAAAAGTTCCTTCAAGAGGATCTCAACAGCCAGTTCAAGTCGACCCTTCAGTGCATTTTCCGGGACACCAATAATGCGTATATTGTTCCTACGAGATCTGGATTCGAGGTCATCACATTTGGCCTTTATCGACTTCATGTCTGCGACAAGGGTAGATACCGTACTCTGCAGTGTGACTATATTGTCCTCATTAGAGCTGATCCTGTGTTCAGTTTCGGTGATTCGCACCCCCTGTTGATCTAGTTTAGCCTTCAGGGACGCCACATTTGCATTAATGTCGTCCAGTTTTTCATGAAAGGCTGCAAAATTTCTAGCCATTGACTCCATCATGATCGTCAGGTCTGCAGGGGGCCCTTCCGCAGGGGGTGGTGATTCGTCCTGGACGCATGATGCATGGGGCGATTCAGACCTCGGGGTGGCTTTTGCGAATTTGTCCATGGCCCCGGTCTTGCTGGTGTTTCTGGACCTGCTGGACATTGTGTGGCGCGAAGCCTGAGGGCTCAAGTGCCGTGGTAGGACTAGTGTGGGTGCAGTAGCTCCGCGCGGTCACAGGGACGTGGTGGAGGCCGCTATCTTGTCGGCGGGCAGAGCTATCGGGGGAGGGTCACCCCGAGCCGGGATTGACCAGGCAGTTGGCTCCTGTGGGTCTCAGGAGGTGTAGTGGGCATACGCCGGGCCGCGGGGCCCAGTCCTAGCGAGGAAACGGGGGCCAGCAGCCGGGTCGGGCCAGGGAATCGCAACTCCTCACCTCATGAGCGGCCGCCCGGCTGCGCGCAGGAACAGGATGGCGGAGTCCCAGCGAGACCACGCAGGGCCCCCGCGGCCGTCACACGCGGCCAACGACCCAGCTCCAGCGACGTCCAGCGAGGTCTCCGGGCTGCCGGGTGATATCCTCCAGGTGGGCCGCGGCGCCCCAGCGGCCGCGGCGTAGAGCGAGGCGAGGCAGAGGCACTGCAAGAGCGTAAGGCAGCGGGCAGGGAGATCCAGGCAGCAGGCGCCGGTACCCCACGTCGGATCAGCGCGGCCGGCGTGGGTCACACATACAGCCCCCTCGCATCAGCCCAGGACAGCCGGCCGCGGCGGTCCTGATAGAGGGCCAGTCAGGCAAACGAGCCGCGGAGCCGCCAGTAACAGCAGGGGTATCTCGGCGCCGCCACACACCCCGCCCGTCGGAAGTGCGAGGGCCCAGAGCGGCCCAGCGCGGGGGGCAGAGCCCGCGGCTGAATCCAGAGTCAGAAGGTCCGAATCAGGGCCAAATTTCACAGGCAGGTGGCTCAGGGTATCAGCAGGGTGGGAGCCAGGTCTCAGATCGGGGGAGAACAGCAAACCGCAGATGGAGCCAGATTCGTAGCAGCGGCGCACGGAGCTGAAAGGCTAGGCAGCCATTTTGTCGGCTGCTCAACAGCGCCCCATAAGCCCTTTTTATTTGACTAGACACTGCTAGGACTGTAATCTTTTTTTGATGGTTGTAGCTTGCTCCAATCTAAGATTTAGGTTTAGAATAGGAGTTTCGAGGGGATTGGGTCCTCCGATGTATTCCATATCTATGACCGTAATCACCACAGCTGTGCTGCTTCGGAAAATCATTTGGTGTCTGCGTCCTGCGTTGATTACGTCAATACGCTCGCCTCGAGGGCCTCCGTCGAGCCAACGTCACCGGATGTTATAAGTAGGACGCACGACACCTGTAGCCTCAGTTCTGTTTTTTCCGCAAACGTGTTCACTTCGGAGATCTCGGCGCGTCTCAGTTCTTCTGGTTTCTGTTCTTTCGGTTCCTTGAACCTGTTCGTTTGTGAAGATCCATGATGTCTTTGTCTTCTTCTACCCCGCGGCCGGGTTTTAAGAAGTGTCGGGACTGCAGGTCCAAGATGGCGTTGACGGACTCGCACAACGCCTGCCTATGGTGCTTTGGTGAGGACCACAACACAGATGATTGTGTAGACTGACAGTCGCTTACGTCGAAGGCCTTGCATGAGCGTAAGAAGAAGCTTTCTGTTGGTATTGTGGCCAAGCCTCGGAAGTCGAGATCCACTGGGCTTTCGACTGACGATTTGAAGGGCGACTCTCCGCATCGTCGCCGTTGGTCCAGGGGGTCTCGGTCCCTGAGTAGGTCCTGCCATTCCTCTGCCTCTTCGAGGCACTCACGTAAGCGCCGTCACTGGTCGCCTTCCTCGTCTGAGGACTCCGCCCTTTTGTGGGTTGCTTGTCCCAACAAGCATTCCACTCGTGCTGAATGGGATTCATTTCGGCAGGAGATGATGGCGATTTTTCAGTCGCAGGGCTCCTGTCCGTCCGCGCCGGCGAAAGACGCCGGCCGTGACCGTGCTAGAGACACCACTCGCACGCCTTCGGGCTCGAGCGGTCGTCGCGATCACCGGGTGCCTTCGAGGTCCCAGTTGGACAAGGATGGTCGCTCTAGACCTGCCCGTTCCAGGTCCTGCTCCTCGATGCCCTCGAGACCATCAGAGCCTGCGAGGTCTTCGAAGAAGACATCGAAGCCTTCGGCACCGAGGTCGTCCCGGGACACTCTCGAGGCTCCACCTCCGCCCTCGAGGACTGTCGAAGCCGTCGGCACCACGCTAGACAGCGACGCTGATTCCATCGTTGCCCTCGACGCTGTTTTGTCGAAGGTACCCCGTGCCATGGTGGAACCCCCTAGAAAGGCTCTGGCCAAGGCTAAACATGTATTTGTCCCTTTTTCTGTGCCCTCATTCCAACCTCTGGATTATATTTCTGAGGTGGCTGAAGGATCTGAGGAAGGGATGGTTCCTGATGCGGTTCCAGATGAGATTTTGTCTGGTCAGAGCCAGATTGAAGACCTGCGTCAGCCGTTGCACGACGCCAGTGGTCTCCACACCTCTCCGGAGGTGGAGTTCTGTAGGCCTGAGCCTGGCACCCATGCTGAGTCCTCATACCGGCGCCTTATGTCGAGGGTAACGGAATACTTGGGGTGGTCTGCGCCACCAGTGGATTTTCTGCAGGATAAACTAACAGATATCCTTGACTAAGGTCCACCAACTGACCCGGTACTGCCATTCCATATGGCCTTGCAAAGAAGGGTGGCGGCGGTGGCTTGGACTGCTCTGGAGAGTCTCCTGGCAGTGAGCAAGTCTTTGCTGCGAAAATACCGTCCAGCCAGTAGCGACCCCTGCTACTTAACCACGCACCCCACTCCGGAGAGTTTGGTGGTGCAGGCGGCTACGGCCCCAGCAAAGCAGGCGTCGTACCCTACCATCCCTCCTGATAGGGACGACCAGCGTTTTGATGGCTGGGCGAAGAAAGTGTTTTCTTCAGGGGGTATGGCTTTACAGGCAGCCAACTCCGTGTGTGCCTTGTCACGTTTCATGCACACTCTGTGGAACTGTATTTCGTTAGCAGGGTACTGCATAGAACTGTTAGAGCGTCCCCGAAACCATCCTCCACGACAAAAAATACATTCTTTGGACCACCAGAAGATCCTCCTCGAGGAGATCGTCAATCTGCTAGCAAAGGACATGATAGAACTTGTCCCGGGATACCAGGTAAACAAGGGTATTTATTCAACTTACTTCCTTGTGCCAAAAAAAGATTTGACAATGCGCCCAGTATTAGACTTACAGCCTGCAAACAAGTATGTCAAGCCCCAAAAGTTTCGCATGACTACTCTCCAGGAGGTAATCCCCCCTCCTAAAAAAGGGGGATTACATGGCAACATTGGACATGAAAGATGCCTATTTTCATGTTCCCAGCCCACAGAAAGTACTTGCGCTTCAAGGTGGACAGTCGGCTCTACCAGTTCAAGGTACTGAGTGTTAGCATGTCCTCTCTTAGACGGAATTGTGAATGTTAGCATGTTCACTCTTAGATAGAAGCGCCAAATCTAGACAGAAATGTGATTGTTAGCATATACCACACTTAGATGGAATTTCAGAAATGTGATTCTTAGCATATGCCACACTTAGATGGAATTCTCAAGCTTAGCCCGCGTCGCATCTAGATAGAAATATGATTGTTAGCAAATACCACACCTAGATGGAATCTCAGAAATGTGATTGTTAGCATATGTGATTCTTAGCATGCACCACACTTAGAATTATGAACCTAGCTTGCGCGGCATCTAGACAGAAATGTGACTGTTAGCAATTACCGGACCTAGATTGAATCCCACAATTGCAAGGACAGCAATGCCAACTAAGCAACCAACTAACAATTCCATCCCTCTGCATACACCTCTTAAACTATAACCAAACACAACCACAAGCCTTAAACGCAGCAATCCGCACAAACTTCACAACAATGCAACAACAAAACAAACCACACAGACTTGCACAACAGCACACAATGACTACGGACCATAAAACACCCCAAGCCCAGCCGATGGACCCACCGGGCTGAGGCTGCCAACAGCACATCACTGCTCTCTTGCACTTTTCCAGCTTATTCCCACTAACCCAAACCCTCTCCTCCCCTTTTTCAGAGCCGCCAGGGGACCACTTCGGTGGTGATATTGCGCGGTACAAATGTCCTTTAACATTAACATTACCTCCCTTCGGGATAGCTTCGGCTCCAGGGGTATTCACCAAGGTACTGGCGGTGGCGGCAGCACACCTACGCAGGGAGGCAATCCCGGTGTACCCCTTACCTGGACGACTGGCTCATCACAGGGGAGACCCCAGTAATTTGCAGAGCAAACATTCAAAGGACAATCGACCTCCTCTTCGAATTGGGCTTCTCAATAAACGAGAAAAAGTCAAGTCTGGTGCCAAGCACATCCAAACAATTCCTAGGAGCTATCCTAGACACTCAAGAGGGGTTGACCTTTCCTTCCGAGGAAAGAATTCAGAATATAATCCGCAATATCAGTCCGGTCGCCAGATAACGGTACGCAAAGCAATGAGTTTGCTGGGCATGATGGCGTCATGTATTTACCTGGTCCCCCACGCGTGCCTGCGCATGCGTCCCATGCAGGAATGGTTGGCGAAACAGTGGTCTCAGGCAAGTGGTCAGTGGGACAATCTAGTGGTCGTTTCGCCAACACTTGTACAAAGCCTTCACTGGTGGACAAGAGAGAATCTGTCCAAGGGGAAACCCCTTTACGATCCCGAGATACAGGCGGTAGTCACAACTGATGCATGCCTGACGGGGTGGGAAGCTCACAATCTCCACCACACAGCTCAGTGTCTCTGGTCGCACTCAGTGGCCAAGAATCACATCAACCTGTTAGAGCTTCTGGCAGTATTCAGAGCACTTCAAGCGTTCGAGCCCTACCTGTTAAATCTGTCAGTGCAAATCCGGACGGACAGCACTACAGCCATGTTCTACCTGAACAAGCAAGGAGGGACTCGGTCGCCAAATCTGTCCAAGCTTGCCCAGAAAATCTGGATATGGGCACTCAGACGGAACATCTTCCTGTCATCGCAACATGTTCCAGGGGATCTCAATTCCCTAGCGGATGCTCTGAGCAGAGACCCCCTCCAGGAGGAACACGAGTGGTGTCTACACAGAAGTCGTAGAAGATACCTTCTCTCAGTGGGGTTTCCCCAATATAGACCTGTTCGCCACAAGCGAAAACAGACAATGGCCAGGATTTGCATCCAGGTTCCCCCAACCAGACTCCCAGGGGAACGCCCTGTGGATGAACTGGTCAGGGATGTTTGCGTACGCTTTTCCACCAGCTCCTCTAATCAGGAAGTTGGTCAACAAGATGAACAGAGAATCGATGTGCTCGCCCTAGTTGCTCCCATGTGGGCAAGACAACAGTGGTTCCCACACTTACGCAGATTGGCGGTGTGCGAACCCATCAAACTTCCGGGCCGGTACAACCTACTGTCCCAGCATCAAGGTCAAACAGTGCATCCTCAACACAACTCAATGAACCTGGCAGCATGGCTCCTGAAGTCGTAGAGTTCGGACATCTCAAATTACCTCAGAGGTGTATGGACATCCTAAAGGAATCTAGGAAACCTAACACGAGGCACTGCTACTTTGACAAATGGAAGAGATTCGTCATCTGGTGCCAGAATAAACAAATCAACCCAGTTGATTGCACTCCTTCCACTATTGTTACCAGGACTGGTTTTTAACTCACTGATGGTACACCTGGCAGCCCTGTCCGCATACACCACTTCCCATAACAAGGTGTCGTGGTGGAAAGTACCAGTAGTTAAAGCCTTCATGGAAGGAGTAAAGAGATTTCACCCTCCTATTTCAAACCCACCACCAGGATGGGACCTTAACGTGGTGCTATCTAAGTTCATGAGCCCCCCATTCGAGCCTATGCAAAAAAGCAGTCTCAAACACCTGACTTACAAAACGGCCTTCTTAGTAGCAATTACATCTATAAGAAGAGTCAGCGAAATTCAGGCTCTGTCAGTGCAAGATCCCTTCTTTACTGTCCATAAAGATAAACTGGTTTTACGCACACACCCTAGGTTCTCACCTAAGTTTATTTCAAAATTCCACGTGAACCAGTCCATCGAGCTACCGGTTTTCTTCCAAGACCCACAAAGCTCGGCTGAGGTGAAACTACACACACTAGATGTGCGTAGGGCGGTCCTCTACTATGTAAACAAGACCAGACCGCTAAGGAAAACAGATCAGCTGTTTGTCTCCGTAGCTACAGGCAGACAGGGGGATCGCGTCTCTAAAGATTCCATCTCTAAGTGGATTATTAACTGTATCCAGCTGTGTTACTCACTTTCTGAAAAACCTCTGCCTTTCACGCCTAGGGCCCACTCTACAGGAGGCATTGGGGCCACTCTGGGTTTCATTGCAAATTTACCCCTTGACACCATTTGCAAAGCAGCTACCTAGAGCTCTATTCACACTTTTACTCAACACTACTGCAATGACACTCATTCCAAGACAGATACACAAATGGGACAAGCGGTTCTAAGACATTTATTTGCTCATGACCCTTCTCACATCCCACCTCCTTCAGGTACTGCTCGCTAATCTATGCACAGCATGTGATCTAAGCAGATTCCACAAGCCTCAGAAGGGATACATTACTCACCGTAATCGCATTTCTGATGCTTGTATCTGCTTAGATTCACATGCAACCCACCCTTCCTCCCCTCTGAGAGAAGGCGCATGGATGCTTGTAGTCTTACCTTTCCATCTATCTGCTTGGATTATCTGTACTCGCGCTACTCCATATGCTACCTCATGTCACAAAAAATACAATCTGAGAGTCCTAGACGCGTGAGGGATCATGGGTACAGTGGACGTCACACTAGGGATAGTATTACTGGTACGCCCTGTGTCGACGCCCTTTTCGAGTTTTGAAAAACAAACTAATACTCCGCAGCTTCCACTAGATGTCGGCCTATGCACAGCATGTGAATCTAAGCAGATACAAGCATCAGAAATACGATTACGGTGAGTAATGTATCATATATATATATATATATATATATAAATTTCTGATGTTTGTTAATCTGCTCAGAATCACATGCTGTGCATAGGTCCGACATCCAGTGGTCGCTGCGGAGTATTGCATTTTGTTTTTCGTAGTCGAAAAGGGGACGTCGACGAGGCGGGTCTGTAACACTATCCCTATAGTGACGTGCGTTGTACCCACAATCCCTCACGCGTCGAGGTCCCTCAGATTGTTTTTTTCCGCCCAGCTACTGGTCGCCTTTATGCGGAGCTCCTCGAGAGACATTGCCAAATAGTTCTTCGACCTTTGGTCGTTTGTTATTAAGATTTATAACGTAGACCCCTCCCTCGACGCAGAGCTGTTTCTCCGCCGAGCAAGATCTTCAACGGAAGGACGAGCGGAGGGGATCCTTCGGCGCTGCTGAACACGTGGCCTGGCCTCGCCGGCCATACACAGTAGGGAGAGTGGGGTTTTGTGGTCTTTCTTCTCTTTAAGAATGCCTTTCTCTTTCCCCTCCCTCTCTTTCGAGGTCGTAGTCACACTTATTACCCTCAGCTATGGAGAGGACGCCATTTAGGTTTTGCCCGCTTTGCAAGGGTAAATTTACCTGGAAGGATAAGCGCAAACGGTGCAGCCGTTGCTTACCCCTCGATCACCTGGAGGACGGCTGTGCGGCCTGTAAATTACTAAAGCCCAAAACTCTAAAAGACTGCAGGGTCAAAAGGTGGGCGGCCTACGCCATGTCTAGGCCTGACTCCTCGCCCGCTGCCGCCGCCGCGTGTGACGAGGACAGTGACTACACGGCCCCCGTAACGGAGGCTGTAGACCTCTCAAAGGAGCGTTCACGCTCCTCGTCCGTCCCAGGCCCCGACAAGCCCGGCTCACGCCCAGTTTATGGGGATGTACACCCCGGCGACAAGGACGCAAACGGGAAAACACCAAAGCACATACCCCCCGGCACGCATTCGTGGAAGACGAAGGCAGCCATAGCGCCAACGGGAACGCCGGGCCCACCGGCGTCTTCCGCCGACCGTAAGGATCGTCAGCCCTCCCCGCCACCGCTTCCGCGACAGGCGACTGGGCACTCTAAAAATAAGGGCGCTAACACCAAAACCTCCGGCGACGCGCATCGTAAGAGCGCTCACGTTGCCACCAAGGACTCGACGAGCAAGGACTCGACGAGCAAAGGCTCGACGTTACATAGCGCGACGGCGACCGATCCCTCGGAAGAGAGAATGATCGCCGAAAGCCTAGCGGGCATAGCATCTAAGGACGGCCAGAGACGTACGGCGAGTGAAACGCCAAAAACTGCGCACAAGGCCAAAGATACGCTGAAAGCGCCGGAAAACAGATCAGGCCAGTTCCCGACGCCGACAGAAGGCCCTAGCCAGCAAGAAGGCTACTCAGAAGGAGAAGGCTCACTTTCTTCGACGTTATGGGACAGAACCCGACAATTACAGGCGGACGAAACTCCTTTTTCTTTCCCAGACCGTCCTGGCCGACCTCAGTGGACCTTTGAAAGGTTCCAGACCTGTATGGACAAACTAGACAGGTTCATGTCCATCCCAGAAGACGGGGCACCCAAGAGACGAAGGGAGGCACCCCTGGAGAGTCCAAGGGCTAAATACCAGAAGTTTTATAACCCCACACAGGAGGACATATACTCTTATTATCCCACTGAGGAAGACACCTTCTTCCAGGAGGAAGATGAGTTCACCTATGTTGAGGACCAACAAGAAGAGGAAGGTTTTCACGAGGAAACTAACCTAGGTGAGGAGGGATTCCAGGAAGACACAGGCGAGGGCGACCCAAATCCCTGGCAGTCACCGGCTAGGTCGACTGACACAGGCAGTAGCAGTATAGTCATCAGGTCTACTGAAACTACACCAGTCAGGAACCCTTCGCCTGTCGATCAACCCACCTTCAATGCTCTGCTGAAGAAGGCAGCAGCACATTTCGAGATCGAAACTGGGGAGGTCACCCCAGACACCGATTTTGTGGAGAGGATTATCAAAGAAAAACCCCCCACTAGCCAGATTATACCCATCCTCGCCTCAGTTAAGAGACGTATTGCACCTTCTCTTTCCACTCCTGCATTGGTGAGAGGGGTCAATCCGAGGATTGAGAAACTGTTCTCTCCCTCGGTCAGACCCATTATATATTAAGGGTCACTCAATCCCGGACTCCCTGGTCGTGACCAACACCAGGAAAAGGGCCGGAGTCCCACTATCTACCAGCGAGGCACCCCCAGATAAATAGGGGAAGAAGCTTTATGCCCTAGCCAAGAGAATCGCCACCTCTGCAGCATTCTCTACCAGAATCGCCAATAATAACACACTATTGGCAAGCTACGCCGATGCTCAATGGGCTAAGCTCAAACAGGACATCGAAGTTCCCGAACCCCTAAGGACTCGTTTACTGGCTACAGTTAACGAGGGCTCTCTGGTCAATCAAAGCATCGTCAAGAATACCCTCGATGCAGCAGACACGGCTGGCCGCACTTTGGTACAAGGAATTTTACTGAAGCGTCACGTCTGGCTTCGCAATTCCGGTTTTAAGGCGGCAACACAAGCGTCCCTTATTAATAAACCCATAGAGGAGTCCAACCTCTTTGGGAAAGCAGTGGATGACGCGCTGGAGAACGCGAAGAAAGAATTTGATACAATAAAGACCTTAGACCAAATTTCAAAACCCCCTAACAGGCGGGGATTTGGTAATAAGCGCTTTTTTCGTGGACAACGCCAGCAACAAAACCACCACCAACAACAGTATTCTGCCAGTAACTTCCAGGGTAATAGCGGCCAGTACAATCAGAGGGGTCAACGCCGTGGCAAGGGAAGAGGCCGGGGTTCCACCCCCAGAGGCTCCCAAGTGACGCGAAGATTCGCGTCCCCTCCCATGCAACGCCGGTCGGGGGCCGGTTAACATCCTTCCTTCCAGCATGGGAGGGAATAACATCAGACCGCTGGGTACTTTCCACCGTAGCCCGCGGCTACTGTATAGAGTTCAACAGTTCCCCAACATACAGACCCCCGAGGGGACGCTGCATGACACCAGAACACCTTGCCATCCTTCTCCAAGAAGTGGACCAACTGCTGGAAAAAGGAGCCATAGAGGTTGTGCCTCTATCTCAGGTAATGGAAGGTATTTATTCAGTGTACTTCCTTGTACCCAAAAAGGATCTAACCATGCGCCCTGTATTAGATCTGCGCCCAGCGAACAAGTTTGTCAAACCCCAAATGTTTCGTATGGTGACCTTACAGGAAGTGATCCCACTGCTATCACAGGGAGATTACATGGCAACACTGGACATGAAAGATGCATACTTTCATATTTTAATGTTGCCAGCGCACAGAAAATACCTCAGGTTCATGATAGAGGGCAAACACTACCAGTTCAGAGTGCTACCCTTCGGCATAGCATCTGCACCAAGGGTATTCACGAAAGTACTTGCAGTGGCAGCGGCCCACCCGCGCAGGTTATCCATCCCAGTATACCCTTACCTCGACGACTGGCTCATAACAGGGGATTCTTACGAGACATGCTTCTCAAACACCCAAAAGGCTGTAGACCTTTTGTTCCAACTGGGCTTCTCCATCAACGAGAAGAAGTCCAGCTTAGACCCCAGCCAAGTCAAACAATTCCTAGGGGCTCTAACTCGAACAAAGGACGGCCTCGTCTTCCCCTCCAACGAGAGGGTCCAAAACATGCTGTTTCAGATCCCCCAATATGTGGCAGGTCGAGAGGTGACGGTGCGCAAAGCGATGCGATTGCTAGGTATGATGGCGTTGTGTATTTATTTGGTACCTCACGCGCGCCTGCGCCCAATGCAAGAGTGGCTCAACAGCCAGTGGTGTCAGGCCAGCGGACAATGGGACGATATAGTGGTGGTCTCGCAAGCCTTGGTTCTCTCGTGGTGGACAAAGGAAAACCTGATAATAGGGAAACCCTTTGCCACACCCGCGGTAGAGGCCACTCTAACCACGGACGCATCCCTCACAGGATGGGGGGCTCACCTATCCCATCAGACTGCTCACGGAGTGTGGACTCCGAACGTAGCATCCAAGCGCATAAACCTACTGGAGCTACTGGCGGTGTTCAAAGCACTAAAAGCCTTCCAGGAACACCTACAAGGGAAGACCGTGATGGTCCTTACAGACAGCACCACAGCCATGTACTACATCAACAAGCAGGGGGTGCACCCACTCTCCAGGACTGTCCAAGCTGTCCCAGAATATATGGAAGTGGGCTCTCAAACACAACATGTTCCTACTGTCACAACACGTACCAGGGGAACTCAATCTGCTAGCAGACGAACTCAGCAGAGACTTCCCCCTGCCCGAAGAGTACGAATGGCGATTGCACGAAGACATCGTCTTAGACGTCTTCACGCAATGGGGATTCCCGGAAATAGACCTGTTCACAACTCTGGAGAACTCACAATGCCAAAGTTCCGCCTCCAGGTACCCCCAGAACCAGTCCAAGGGGAACGGTCTGTCGATTCAATGGTCAGGGAAATTTGTTTACGCCTTTCCCCCGACTCCCCTTCTCAACAAAGTGGTGCACAAGATGCACCAGGAGCAAGTTACCATGATACTAGTGGCCCCAATGTGGGCCCGGCAGCCACGGTTCGCACACTTGATGGAGATGTCCCTATCTCCCCCAGTGAAACTTCCCTGCCCGTACAACATGCTGTCACAAGACAGGGGCAGGACACTGCATCCATGCCCTCAGACCATGAACTTAGCAGCCTGGCTCCTGAGATCATAGAATTTGGACATCTAAAACTCCCGCAGAGATGTATGGACATCCTCAGGGAAGCCAGAAAACCTAATACTCGCCACTGCTATTCTAGCAAGTGGAGGTGATTTGTCATCTGGTGTAGAGGAAAGAGCATCAACCCGGTTGACTGCTCTCCCACACATATTGTTCTGTACTTGACCCATTTATTGGATTCAGGTCTAGTGTTCAATTCCATTAAAGTCCACCTGGCGGCACTTTCTGCATACACCACTTCCCAACTTAGTGTCGTGGTGGAAGATCCCAGTTATTAAGGCCTTCATGGAGGGGGTAAAGAGAATACACCCTCCGATAGCTAACCCAGCTCCCGGATGGGACTTAAATGTGGTACTTTCTAAACTCGTGGGCTCGCCTTTTGAACCCATGCACAAGGCAACTCTTAAAGACCTCGCTCTTAAGACTGCTTTCCTAATAGCTATCACCTCCATTAGGCGAGTAAGTGAACTACAGGCTCTTTCTGTTCTAGACCCCTTCGTAACAGTTCACAAGGATAAGGTGGTTCTACGCACACACCCAAGGTTTGCACCAAAATTCATCTCGAAATTCCATGTAAACCAGTCAATGGAACTACCAACGTTCTTTCAAAACCCTTCCAACTTGGGAGAAAAAAGTCTGCATACACTAGATGTACGCAGAGCTGTCATGTTCTACATGGAAAGAACCAGGCCACTGAGAAAGACTAATCAGTTCTTTGTCTCGGTGGCAGCAGGAAGAGAAGGAGATGCAGTCTCAAAGTCCACTGTATCTAGATGGATTGTTCAATGCATCACTCTCTGTTACACTCTTGCGAAGAGAGAACTACCCTTCAAGCCAAGAGCACATTCTACTCGAGGCACTAGGGCTTCCATAGCGTTCATTGCAAATGTTCCCCTTGAGTCCATCTGCAAAGTGGCTACCTGGAGTTCTGTGCACACCTTTACAAAACACTACTGTCTAGATGCACACTCTAGATCTGACTCCCAGGTGGGACAGGCAGTATTAAGACATCTTTTCTCTACTGTTCCTTCTCATAACCCACCGCCAACTCCGGGTACTGCTCGCTAGTCTATGCACAGCATGTGATTCTAAGCAGATTAACAAACATCAGAAGACAATGCATTACTTAACGTAAAAGCATTTCTGATGGTTGTATCTGCTTAGATTCACATGCGCCCACCCTTCCTCCCCGCTCGAATGGAAGGAACATAGACACCTTTCTACATCTCTCTCTCTTTTCTGTACTCACTCAGGTATAGAAGGCTCCCTCAGGGCAGAAAAAATACAAACGGAGGGACCTCGACGCGTGAGGGATTGTGGGTACAACGCACGTCACTATAGGGATAGTGTTACAGACACGCCTCTTCGACGTCCCCTTTTCGACTATGAAAAACAAAATGCAATTCTCCGCAGTGACCATACTTTTGCTAATTATTGCAATTTAAAATTATTTATTGACATCCTTCCCCACCCCAACGTCGACCATCGACACTCGACGACGGCTGGAGAAGACATCGACCGTCGGCTGCTGCACGACGGATCTGGGCCTCGGAAGGCCGCTGGCCTCGGCCCGGGCCTAGTAGGCCGCTGGCCTCGGCCGTGCAAGTAGGGAGAGTGGGGGGTGGTACATACTCTTCACTCTTGGTATATAGGTACACCTTATATATTTCCTACACTTACCAGCCCGCTGCCTCAAGGTGCGTATGGAGGGTACCCCTTTCCAATTCTGCCCCAAGTGCAACCGCAAATACCCTTGGGTCGACAGGCACGCCACGTGCAATCTCTGCTTGCCGAGGGACCACCCCGAAGCGAACTGCAGAGCGTGTAGTAGGTTTAAACCTAAAACACTTAAGGACCGTTCGACAAAGCGTTGGGCCCACCACGCCAGCCAGGCAGGCAGCCATGGCAGCGGAGGGCGCCTTCAGCGATGGCAGCGACGCCGTACTTTCGGACGGCGAGGGCATTACGGCGTCGAAAGACTGCCGAGCGCAGGTCCCCGACCTCGGAAGGTTGTCCGGCAGGGCGGCTATGGGGAAGACCCCCGGCGAAGCAAGCGCTACACCTACACACACTAAGCACACTAAGTCCAACCGAACCTCGACGACGTCGACTTTTCGGAAAGAGGCACGGATAGAACGGTCCGACTCGGTGTCCTCTGGGCGCTCTCGATCGAGATCGCCTCATGACGCAAGGCAATCATCCACTCTTGCCAAGAGTGCCTCACTCCCTAGATTAACGGAAGTTCGATCGTCGGAAGACGACGACTTCCACCCCCAGGCCGCGCTCCAAGAGACCGAGAGCGCAGTTAACACCAGCGAGGCCCCACGCTCGAAACAAGATACCTCTCCCGACCCTCGGCGCCAGGCGTCGAAAGTCTCTGGGGCCTCCAAGGGGCAGGGAAAACATTTTTCCACGCACGGGGAGGGAGGGAAACAGCGGAAAGCTCAGCCTTCCACTCCTGTAAGACCATCCTTCCACCCCAAGCAGACAGATAAACATAAATCTACTGGGACATCAACATCCAGCAAGGGTACCCTTGATAAGTCCTCTAAGTTGCCTACTAAAGTCATACCCTGTTCCAAAGAATGGTCCAGTGAGGACATAGACAGGGTCATGTCAAGGATGTCTTCCTTAGCTGATTTTTATGACAAAAACCCAGAACATTTCCTTTCGTATGACCCTCAAGGGGCCACACCCTCAGGCTCCTCTGATCCTACCCCCCTAAGTAAAAAGGCCCGGGTCGAAAGACCTGACCCCTTCGAGGTGCAGCCTTACTCTACTCCATACTCTACTCCACACCCCAGATACCAAGGACAACCTTTCCCTGAAGGGGACCAGGAGTTTTCAATTATGGAGGAATGAACCGGGTCTGAATACTATGCGGAGGATGAGGACCTGGAGGAGGTAGAAGATGAGCAGGAAATTTACAGAGTAGATTCCCCGGTAGAGAGCGAAGCCCCAGTTACCGACTCGCCAGTTGATAACCAACCCCTCCTTAATGAAGTTCTTGCTCGCGCAGCAGAACATTTTCACATCGACACCCACGGTGTACAGGAGGAAAGGGACTTCGCAGAAGAGTTGGTGGGAGAGAGGAGGCCGGTCGCTCAGACCATCCCTATCCTTAAATCCATCCAACGTAGAATAGATCCATCCCTGGTGAATCCTAACCTCACCAGAGCCGTCAACCCCAGAGTCGAAAAACTTTTTCGGGCAGCCCAGTCTGACCCTCTTTATATAAGAGGTCATCTTAAACCAGACTCCCTAGTGGTTTCCAACACTCGGAAGAGGGCTGGGACACCCTTATCGTCGTCAGAAGCTCCTCCCGACAAGGAGAGCAAAAGACTGTACGGGTTTGGCAGGAAGGTAGCCTCAACGTCCGCCTACCAAGCAAGGATTGCAAACTCCACCACCCTGTTGGCAAGTTACAACTGCCATCAATGGGAAGAGGTCGCGGTGCTCATAGCCTCTGCTCCTGAACCGTTAAAGGGCCAGTTGGCTCAGATCTCGGCAGAAGGGAGAGCCGTGTCTGGTTGCATATTAAAAGCAACTTTCGACGCTGCAGACAACGCAGGAAGATTGATAGCAGAAGGTACTGTTATCAAGAGACATGCGTGGTTACGGCAGTCGGGGTTCAAAACAGAAACCCAGGCTTCATTAATAGACAAGCCGGTAGAACCCGATCTATTGTTTGGGAAAGCGGTCGAAGACGCACTTAAGAATGCCAAGGACGAGTACGAGACTCTCAAATCCCTTGGCCAGCTTACCAACAAACCCCCTAACCAGAGGGGGAACAGTAATTTTCGTCGCCCACGCGGCCAAAATTCACAAAGAGGCAACTATGCCCAAGGACAGGGTACACAATGGAACAACAACCAGCAGTCTACCCAAAGTTACGGCAGGGGTAACAAGAGAGGTCGTGGAAGAGGCAGAGGCAGCCCCAACAAGGGAGGTGGCACGCCTCCACCAAAGCAGTGACGCTCAGTTCAGGGTCCCTTCTCACGCAACCCCAGTAGGGGGACGCATTTCCAATTTCACCCAGGCTTGAGAAGGGATCACCTCAGACAGATGGGTGCTGTCAACAGTGTCCACAGGATATTGTATAGAATTACTGCAGCGTCCCCGGAACCACCCTCCACGACAAAGAATACACTCCTTAGAACATCAGAAGATCCTTCTCGAGGAGATCGCCATTCTGCTAGAAAAGGACGCGATAGAACTCGTCCCAGGACACCAGGTAAACAAGGGTATCTATTCAACTTACTTCCTTGTGCCAAAGAAAGATTTCACAATGCAACAAGTATGTCAAGCCCCAAAAATTCCGTATGACCACGCTACAAGAGGTAATCCCCCTCCTAAAAAAGGGGGATTACATGGCAACCTTGGATATGAAAGATGCTTATTTTCATATTTCCATGCTCCCAGCGCACAGAAAATACTTGCGCTTCAAGGTGGACAGTCGCCACTACCAATTCAAGGTACTGCCCTTCGGGATAGCTTCAGCACCAAGGGTATTCACCAAGGTACTGGCGGTGGCAGCTGCACACCTATGCAGGGAGGCAATCCCAGTGTACCCTTATCTGGACGACTGGCTCATAACGGGGGAAACCCCAGGAATTTGCAGGTCAAACATCCAGAGGACTATCGACCTCCTCCACGAATTAGGCTTCTCTTTCAACGAGAAGAAGTCAAGTCTGGTGCCAAGCACCTCAAAACAGTTCCTAGGAGCAATCCTAGATACTCAGAAAGGGTTGACCTTCCCTTCGGAAGAGAGAATTCGGAATATACTACTGCAAATTCCACATTATCAGTCAGGTCAACAAATAACGGTACGCAAAGCAATGCGGTTACTGGGCATGATGGCGTCATGCATTTACCTGGTCCCCCACGCGCGTCTGCGCATGCGTCCTATGCAGGAATGGTTGGCGAAACAGTGGTCTCAGGCAAGTGGTCAGTGGGACGATCTAGTGGTCGTTTCGCCAACACTCGTACAGAGCTTACACTGGTGGACAAGAGAGAATCTCGCAAGGGGAAAACCCTTTTACGATCCCGAAGTACAGGCAATGGTGACTACAGATGCATGCCTGACTGGGTGGGGAGCTCACCATCTCCACCACACAGCTCAGGGTCTCTGGTCTCACTCAGTAGCCAAGAACCACATCAACCTGCTAGAGCTTCTGGCAGTATTCCGAGCGCTTCGGGCGTTCGAGCCCCATCTGCTAAACTTGTCGGTGCAGATCCGGACGGACAGCACGACAGCCATGTTCTATCTGAACAAACAAGGAGGGACTCGTTCGCCAAATCTGTCCAAGCTTGCCCAGAAATTCTGGATATGGGCACTCAGACGGAACATCTTCCTGTCATCACAACATGTTCCAGGGGAGCTCAATTCCCTAGCGGATGCCCTAAGCAGAGACTCCCTCCCAGAAGAACACGAATGGGTCCTTTACAGAGATATCGTAGAAGATCTCTTCTCTCAGTGGGGTTTCCCCACTATAGACCTATTCGCCACAAGCGAAAACAAACAATGCCCAGAATTTGCATCCAGGTTCCCCCAGCCAGACTCCCAAGGGAACGCCCTGTGGATGAACTGGTCAGGGATGTTTGCGTACGCTTTTCCACCAACTCCTCATCAGGAAGGTGGTGTACAAGATGAACAAGGAATCGATGACGCTCATCCTAGTTGCTCCCATGTGGGCGAGACAACCATGGTTTCCACACCTACGCAGGATGGCGGTGTGCGAACCCATCAAACTCCCAGCCTGGTACAACCTACTGTCCCAGCAACAAGGTCAAACAGTGCACCAGGAACCCAACTCAATGAACCTGGCAGCATGGCTCCTGAGGCCATAGAGTTTGGCCATCTCAATTTACCACAGAGGTGTATGGACATCCTAAAAGAATCCAGGAAACCAAACACAAGGCACTGTTACTTTGACAAGTGGAAGAGATTCGTTATTTGGTGCCAGAATAAACAAATCAACCCAGTTGATTGCACTCCTTCCAACGTGGTAACATACATGCACCACCTGCTGGACGCAGGTTTGGTTTTTAACTCTCTGAAAGTACACCTGGCAGCCCTCTCGGCTTACACCACATCCCATAACAAAGTATCGTGGTGGAAAGTACCAGTAGTTAAAGCCTTCATGGAAGGAGTAAAGAGACTTCACCCTTCTATTTCGAACCCACCGCCAGGATGGGACCTCAATGTGGTGCTAGCTAAGCTCATGGGCCCCCCTTTCGAACCCATGCATAAAAGTAGTCTCAAACACCTGACTTATAAAACGGCCTTCTTAGTAGCCATTACCTCTATAAGAAGGGTCAGTGAAATTCAGGCTCTGTCAGTGCAGGATCCTTTCTTTACTATCCACAAAGACAAACTGGTTTTACGCACACACCCTAGGTTCTCACCTAAATTTATATCTAAATTCCATGTAAACCAGTCCATCGAGCTTCCGGCTTTCTTCCAGAACCCGCAAAGCTCAGCTGAGGTGAAACTACACACCCTTGATGTGCGTAGGGCGGTCCTCTACTATGTAAATAAAACC
Source organism: Ambystoma mexicanum (assembly GCF_040938575.1). Classification (NCBI taxonomy): domain Eukaryota; kingdom Metazoa; phylum Chordata; class Amphibia; order Caudata; family Ambystomatidae; genus Ambystoma; species Ambystoma mexicanum. The sequence continues at coordinate 351,175,412 of NC_090934.1, forward strand.
AGACCGCTAAGGAAAACAGATCAACTGTTTGTCTCCGTAGCTACAGGCAGAGAGGGGGATCGCGTCTCTAAAGGCGCGATCTCGAAGTGGATTATCAACTGTATACAGCTGTTACTCTCTTTCTGAAAAAACTCTGCCTTTTACGCCAAGGGCCCATTCTACTAGAGGCATTGGGGCCACTCTGGCTTTCATTGCAAATGTTCCCCTCGACACCATTTGCAAAGCAGCTACTTGGAGCTCTATTCACACTTTTACTCAGCATTACTGCATTGACACTCATTCCAAGACAGATACACAAGTGGGACAAGCGGTTCTAAGACACCTGTTTGCTCATGACCCTTCTCACATCCCACCTCCTTCTTCGGGTACTGCTCGCTAATCTATGCACAGCATGTGATCTAAGCAGATTCCACAAGCCTCAGAAGGGATACATTACTCACCGTAATCGTATTTCTGATGCTTGTATCTGCTTAGATTCACATGCGACCCACCCTTCCTCCCCTCCGAGAGAAGGCGCATGATTGCTTGTAGTCTTAGCTTTCTGTCTGTCTGCTTGGATTATCTGTACTCACGCTACTCCTCATGCTTCCTCATGTCAGAAAAAATACAATCTGAGGATCCTAGACGCGTGAGGGATCTTGGGTACAGTGGACGTCACACTAGGGATAGTATTACTGGCACGCCTGTGTCGACGCCCATTTTCGAGTTTCGAAAAACAAACTGTAATACTCCGCAGCTTCCACTAGATGTCGGCCTATGCACAGCATGTGAATCTAAGCAGATACAAGCATCAGAAATACGATTACGGTGAGTAATGTATCCCATATATTTACTCGAATGTACAAATATAAAAAAATGCAAATTGACATTATGTTCAATGATATTGTTAATGTTCCAACTTGAGCTATGATTCATTCCGTAAGTAACAAATAGTATTTCATGCATTTAATAGTTATGTAACAATGTTTATTTTTGTTTTATTGCCTGATGAAACTCTTCAGTCGAAGAAGCTTGCAATTATTTGGCATTCAAACTGAATATCCTTCATTTTTTTTGTATCAGCACATGGCACGTTTCTGGGTCATATTCGTTTGGAACCTCACAAGCCCCAGCAAGTCCCCATTGATTCAACAGTCTCGTTTGGAGCATCTACGCGGCTATATACACTGCGAGAGAAACCTCAAACCTTACCATCTGCAATGAAGGGAGAAGAGAAAACTGGAGCTGAAGATGAAGAACTAAAGGGTTTACTTGGGCTTCCAGAAGAAGAGACAGAACTTGATGTAAGAAATAGTTTAATGTCTGGGATAGTGACACTGCTGGGGTTACCATTTAATTTCATTATCTGCAGCTTTTTTGAATGGCTCTTCATATATGTTTTAACTGAATGTTTCTGTGCAATCTGGAATGATCCTGGAAACCTGTTAAGGGTGTACATTTAAAGTCTTTATTTAGTAGTCAAACTGTGTTCTGATTTGCAAATTTGAAAAACACACATTCTCTAAAGGGAGGAATTCCTGAATACTCTACCTACTCCTCCAAACTCCCCACCAAATTACTTTTAGTGCAAACATTTTCACCTGATTTGGGGATCTCTACACATTAGCGATTGTTCTGTATTTTGTTCATGGTTCTTTCAACCTACTTCTAATTTGCCTTGGGAAATGGCATCTATGGTGTATCCTCCACACATATGGAAGTTGAGTCTCTTTTAGGTAGAATCTTGAAGATGTTACTTTCACTATGCTATCATAGCTCTTTGGAGCTCTACGACTTGGTTGCAAATAAGCAAAAGAGAACATGCGCCTTTTCAGAGACCCTCAGTCCCGTTGATCTGTTTTTGCTAGTCAAACTTTGGTTTCGGCTGGACAAGGTCTCGCAGACCCGGGGATTTACCTCTCCAGTGCACACTCCACAAGTAGTGGCTCTGCAGTGTCATTTATTTTTAACCTCCTGTAATTATCATTGGTTGCGTCTTTTAGGAAAGATTTATCTTTTTGAAATGGTTCCTCCATAGTTCCTATGGACCCCCAAAGTTTTGGCTCAGGTTTTGAACCTGTAAGCCTTCAGCTTCTATTCCCTTGCCTTTTGCCCATTTGTTATGGGGGAAACTGATCAGTCGGCTTTCACCATCCTGTGAAGTGTCCTGAGGAGTGCTGCATTGACGAATCTTGCCCATCTTCATCACCAGGCGTTGCATCTTGCTACTGTAAGTGACCAGAAGAATCCTTTCACCCGTAGCTCCTGGGCACCTCTCACTGGAACCATTGGTGGGAAATCTGAATACAGTGACTCCTGTAGTGACTGTTTAATATCTTCTTTGAACTATCACCAACACAAGTAAACTCTAATTTACCTACTAACTTATTGTGTGAAGAAGCATTGTGGCTCTTGTGACAGTTTGGGCACAATGCCCCATTCTTCTTAGGGGTTGGACTGATTAAGTTAGTGAAATCCGTTGTAAATTGGTTCCATCTACTGTATTATTTTACTCCCTCCCCCACAACCCCCACCCGTGTTGAATGACATTTCAATGCATTTATGAACATATGGTGAATGCATATATATTTATTATTGAGTATTGTGTGATATCACCTGCTGGTTTAATTATTTAGTGTGTGTAGAAGGCCTAGAATAAATAACTGTATTTGTATCCATACCTGTGTAAATTGAATTAATAGTGTGTTGACTCATTGAGGGCAGCTGATGACCCCACTCTCTCACTACTGAGAATAGTTTTGACTGCTCTCCATTGCTACATTGATTGGGTTTTTAGCTAACCTCAGAGTTCCCGGTTCACTAGTACTAGGATGGTCTCCTCCTAAAATCAGTCCACCAGTGCAGATTCTAGAAATCCATCTTAAGTTTGTGCTCAGCAAGGTCTTGGGTACCCAGTGTTCACTGGTGTAGTGCTGTTTTATCAGAACACTGTGATTAAAAGTTATTAGGTTATAGAACAGTTGCCTACTCAAGATAAATAATGGAAACCTTTACCATGACTACTCTTGCGGCTCTCAAAGTAATTTAACCCCTGCCATGGGTCACCTGTTCTCCCCCCGTGCCAAGGCCTTTTTTGGTGATTTCGGTATGTTGCCATTCAAGCCCTTGTAACCTTTTTTATTACATGAGATATCTCTGCCTGATTTGGCCCCTTTTTTTCCCCCACATGTAGGTGGTCGTAACGCTATCCAGGAATCCTAGTTTGCTGTAGGGGAGGTGAGAGAAAATAACCAAAAAGGGAGAAAATGTTTTTTTTCAGAAAATGCAAAAAGAATTATGTACAAAGAAGCCTGTGTTTTTTTTCTTTTCCTTGCAAGAGCTAGGAACAAATGGATTGCTGTGCTGAATTCGCCATTTTCCAGTCTTTCGAGAACCGGTTGAATGGAAACAAATAACTTGTTTTGATATGGTTATCAACCATTTTGTGAGAGGTAGGCGATTTTGGCCTATTTTTCCAATAGGATATGCGTGGACGGAATGGAATAAAAGGGTAGGAAAGCTGAATGGGAGGACCCGAAAGGCAAACATTTTTGAAAAGTAGACAAAATTCCAAGTGTAGGAGGGGTGATTTGCACAGGTCCGGCAACAACTATGTTGTGAAAAATTCCATAGTTTGGGGAAAAAGTGGGAAAATGACCGAATTCAATGAATTTTGAGAAAAACAATGCTCCGCTACATTACGCCGACTCTTGCAGTTAGGAAATCACACCCTTTTTGTAATGTTTCACAAAGCAATACCACAAGCCAAAAGCAGAGCCATGGTACACGGGAGTATTATGCTTACGGCCTAAACAGACATACTTGGCATGTGTAAATAAGGAAAACAAATGTGGTGAGGAAGGGCAATCATACATTTTTTGAAAGAGCACAGGCAGACCTTTTGATGGGTAGGTGACTTGCACAGGTTACAAAAGTGTAGTGCCTAAAGAAGTGACTAAATGTAGGTCACATTTGGGAAATGAAAGGGTTGTGTGAGAAAGGGCAGCAGCAAATGGGTCGAAACATTATGAAAACCACACAAACACAACAAATGTCATACCTTCCTGCGTTCCCACAGGTCACGACGAAAAGGGTACCTCACGTGTGGGTGCACCTACCTGGCTGCAAAGGGAGAAGCCGAAAACGCGGGTAACCCCAAGCCTTTCGGCACAGCAGATTTTCAGGAATTTTGCTCATGCGGACAACCTACAGATTTGGGCCTAGGGTATCGAAGCCACCAAGGAAAACGGGCAACCTCATGCATTTCCCAAAGGGTGGGGGGCCTCACTACCTTCACCACACAGCTCCGGGTCTGTGGTCTCACACTGCAGCTCAGAACCACATCAATGTGCTGGAGCTTCTGGAAGTACTCAAAGGGCTTCAGGCATTCCGAACCCCATTTAACAAACCTGTCGGTGCAGATCCTAACAGGTAGCACCACAGCAATGTTTTATATCAACAAACAGTTCTCCAAATCTATCCAGACTTTCACAGAAAATCTGGAAATGGGCACTCAAACGAAAGATGTTCCTGTCATCTCAACATGTTCCAGGGGAACTCAAAGCTCTAGCAGACTCATTGCGCAGAGATCCCCTGCCAGAGGAACACGAGTGGCGTCTACACGAAGAAGTCTTAGAACACCTCTTCTCTCAATGGGGTTTCCCAACTATAGACCTATTCGCCCCAAGCGAAAATCAACAATGCCCAGACTTCGCGTCCAGGTTCCCCCAGCCAGGCTCCAAGGGGAACGCCCTATGGATGAACTGGTCAGGGAAATTTGCTTATGCTTTTCCCCCAACTCCTCATGAAGGAGGTGAACAAGTTGCACAAGGAACTGACGACGCTTAACATAGTTGCTCCTATGTGGGCAAGACAACCGTGGTATCCACATTCGCGCAAACTGGTGATGTGCGATCCCATCAAGCTCCTGTGCCTGTACAACCTACTCACCAGCATGAGGGACTAACAGTGCACCCACAACCACACACAATGAACTTGGCAGCATGGCTCCTTAAGTCAGAGTTCGGGCATCTCAATCTACTGCAAAGATGCATGGATATCTTGAAAGAATCAAGAAAACCAAACACTAGGCACTGTTATTATGACAAATGGAGACGATTTGTAATCTGGTGCCAGACTAAACAGAGCAACCCCATAGACTGTTCTCCATCTAACATTCTAACCTTTATGGTCTACTTACTAGATACATGGTTAGTGTTCAACTCCCTAAAAGTCCACCTGTCAGCCTACACCACTTCCCAAAATAAGGTCTCATGGTGGAAGGTACCAGTCATCAAAGCATTCATGGAAGGGGTAAAGAAACTCCACCCTCCAATCTCTAACCCACCGCCAGGTTGGGACCTCAATCTGGTACTTGCTAAGATCATGGGACCCCCATTCAAGCCTATGCACAAGTCTAGTCTCAAACACCTGACTTATAAAACTGCCTTCTTAGTAGCCATCACTTCCATAAGAAGGGTTAGTGAAATCCAAGCATGGTCAGTGCAGGATCCTTTCTTTACTAGTCACAAGGACAAGCTGGTTTTACATACTCGCCCTAGGTTCTCGCCTAAATTCATCTCAAAATGTCATGTAAACCAGTCTATTGAGCTACCGGCTTTCTTCCAGGAACCCATAAGCTCTGCTGAGGTAAAACTCCACACACTAGATGTGAGGAGAGCGGTCCTCTACTACGTAGACAAGACCAGACTGTTAAGAAAGACAGATCAACTGTTTGTCTCCATAGCACCAGGCAGAGAAGGTGACCGCATCTCTAAGAATGCCATAGTCAGATGTATCCAATTGTGAGTGTGTCAGAGTATCCGGTGTGCCGTGAATACTGTGAGGATTTCTTGGGACTGCTGCTAGAAATCAAACAATTTTTTTTTTTTCCGCTGCCTTGGAACTTTACATTGGAGTCTGCTTTCACTTCGCAGACACAGGAGTCTGCTTTCACTTGCTGTTGCCCTGCCTGCACTGACGCTCCACCTCCCTACGCCTGCTTGCTTCATAAACCGGAAGTCAAGCGAAGCGTAGCAGAGTGTGTCAGAGTGTCCGGTGTCAGGTGGTAGGTGGAGTGTGGAGTGCTAGACCCCAGCGCCGTAAAAGATCTTCTAAACTTCAAAACACAAAGGAAGGTAAGCCTTTCTTTTTTTTTTTTCTCTACACGGGTCATCGGGATTAAGTGAAGAAGAGCACGGATATAAAATGCTCTTAAGGAGAGACAATGAACAAACTGGAGGGGCTGAGGCCACAGCTGGGGACACAGATATCACCTGTTCCACCCCCTCCTGGGCTGCGGAGGCAGAACTACAGTTGGAGGTCCCTCATCCCCTATTAAACGAAAACCCTTGCCCCTTTAACATTCAAGTGAAAATTGGAGAAAGCACAGCTCTATACATAGATAACGGGCTGGGGGCACCCAATACTGGGGAAACACCCAAAGTCACGGGAGCCGCCATGGATGACATCGAAATTGTAGCAGGAAGCCTACAGACGGCCGCTGAGTATTCGGCAAATCAGGTCACACAAAAAACCATAGTTAAACCAGTAGAAACCCAAACCCAAAATCTGGTCAGTTTGCCAAATCCAACAACATGGAACGTTTCTACTATTGAGCATTGGGCAAGCCCAAATGAGGCAAGCATAGGTGACAACGCCAGTCTAGGGCCTGCATCCAGTGGGATAGAAAAATCGAACTTACCAACATCGGGGGAGCATCACATACAGAAGATCCTGAAAAGAAAAAGCTCAAACTCCGAGGCAGAAGAGGAAAGGCCGTGGATGGAGTCAGCAAAGTCGGAAGGCTGTGAGGGAGCAGACCCAAGGAACCAGCTTAGCCCCCCAGACAGATATACAGTTAAGAGGACGAAATACCCGACCAACCAAAAGGAAGGTGCCCCCAGAAGCATTATATGGAAACCATTTACTGCAGGACCATTGCCAATAAACCTAACAAAAGGGGGGACCAAAACTCCAACCATCACAAATGGAGGAACCATAGTAACCCCAGTAAACGTAGGACGGACCCTTAGCCTCAGTTTTGGCAGCAGGAGCTCCGCCTGTACGAATCAATTAAAGAAAACGACAGGAGTGGAAATATCAGACGCAGTTTTGTTGGAAACGTCAATGGACATGGAGAACGCATTAAGAGAAATTTACAGGAATCAAAAATGTTGACAAAGCAAAAAGAACGAGTGCCAAAGTAGCTACTGAAGACAAATTGACGCAAACGTTGCCACCAAACCAAGTGGGACGCCTAGACCAGGTCATATCAGGCCGAACAATGGAAGACAATTTCCTAATGGTCGCAACTTTGTCAGGTGTCCTAGCACCCTTCATGAAATTGTACGAGGATATCGCAGACACACTAAGAGATCATTCTACAATACTTGCTATGGTTCACACTAAAACAATATTTGTGGAGGGCTTTATCTCAGCAATCCAAAACAACTTGGACAACAGTACCGCCAGCGTCACCCAACTGCTACATGACCTAATCGAACCTATACTAAAAGAGAGAGAACTAGGGAAGTCAAATCCAAAAAGCAAGGAACCAATAAGGAAAGACTCTGGAATAATGACCACACAAGAGGTCAGCTCAGTCATAGAAAAAGAAAACTAAGCTGGATCCAACGAGCAAGAAAACAAAGGAGAAAGGTCCACGGCAACACCGGTAAACGTAGAAGAGGTCGCTGAAACCCAAAGTGCGTCCGTTACGGGACCGCAAGCAGCCCGAAGAGAAGGGGGAGGCAAAACAAAACGAAGACGGACCCACCCTGGCCGAGGACTGCACCAGCAATAATCTTTTGAGAAAAATCAAAGAGCACATCATCTGATCCAGATATAAGAAACGAGCCAACGAAATCACTAGAGACTGAAGTGGAAAAAAAAACCCTAAACAGAAGTGCTAGGGAAGGGCTAAACAATTCTACAGAAATAGTGGAGGCTATCTCTAGTAAAAAATCGACAAGGCCTGAAGACCCCACCACTACGGATAAGTGTCGGGAGAAAGGAAAGAAAAAGGGGAACGTGTGTGAGATCTTCAAAACAAGAGACACAAACACAGGAGGGAAAAAAATGAGATAACCAAATAAAAACGAAGAACGGGCCCGCAGACAACAAATCAGGGGGTCATCACAAGATCACAGGACCCACTAAAAACAGAAAAATCAACCACCAGTAAAAGTCACAAGCAGTAGCAAAACACGGGCATTTATGAAAAATTTGACAATACCAAAAGAACAACCGAGTATAATTGACCAGCTAAGAAACAACAAGAAAAAGGTCAGAACAGAACAAAAGACTGAAGGACAAAAGATCTTAGAAATCGAAGAAGACGATTGTCCTGAAAATGACCTGCTGGATCTCTCTACATACCCGGTCTCAGATGATGAAGACAAACCGGGAATAAGAGGCTTCGAAGAGGTAAATACAGAGGCAGAAGACTACTTGAGTGAGGAGCATACAGACTATAGTGAGAGTGATACCTCATCTATAATGTCAATACAGACCGAAAACGAGACAGAGAGACAACAAAAAAGTTCCAGATACTCATACAGAAAAGGATGCATTGAGAAAAAACCGGGATCTAAGTGAAAAAACTCAGAAGAGTGAACGTAGAGGTCGAGAAAGGAACGTGGGGCGGTCTGAGACACGGAACCACGGAACCAGTCGGGAAAGTGAAACAAGATACAGCAAAAAACGGACCGAGATGGAGGAAAGAAGAGATCGGCATCAACAAAAAGAGGGGGAAAGAGACCTACAGCATCGACCGCGCAAAACAAGTGCTGGTGACAGTTATAAACAACCGGGGCTTGTCCTAGAACATATCCTTCATTATGAAGACCGACTAATTCTCAACAGAACCAATGTAATAAGATTACTCCACCATATACCGGCATTAAGACTAATTACAACAGACGACCTGGCGATCGTGGAATTCGTCGAGGAAGATCGCACTGATAAAGTAATTCTGCACACAAGATCAAATCTGGTGAGACAACTACTACTGGAAGAAGCCCCGCAATTAAGACCAATGGGTTTTGACTTACAAGAAAGTGACAAAGTCCTAAAAACCCAGGAGAGAGTAAAGAAACACTCGGTGAGACAGATCAACAGAAAAGACAGAGAGACCCGTAGTGTTAAAACAAATAGAACATCAGCAGTGAGAAGGGGCAACCAGAACACACAAAGCTCAAACAATAGAAGTCAACATCAAGGAGAAGAAAACGAAGCGGCAAGGTGGAAATGGTTTAAAAACATGATTGATGACCAAACAAACACCCAATAACATAAAACAGTAAAAAGTGTGGGTTCATGGAGCCTGGGAAGTTGGAACACTAGAGGCTCTACCCACCTTTTTACTAAGGGAGCGCTTCAAAAAGAGAACTTTAGTGTGTTGTGCCTACAAGAAACATGGCTGTTGCAACCACCGACACTGGAAGGTTACGTGGTTCTGCTAAATCCAGCGGTCAAAGGTCAAAAGGGCAGACCCATGTCAGGCCTACTTATAGCCATCAAAAACGATCTGGATTGGCAAGTCCTGGAGGAGTCGAGCCCAAATTTATTCATCCAGATGGTAGTGTTACAGCTGGACAAAAAAGCCAGTAAAATACTAATATTGATCAACATATACTAGAACCCAGCAAATTTATCAAACGAAAACCTACCAGATAAAATAGCAGAACCAATTGATGAACAAAGAGAAAAATGGACTGATCCAATATTCATATTGGCAGGAGATCTAAATTGTTCATGCCTGAACAAGGACAACCAACCCGAATACGATACAACTGCCGCCTCAGCAAAGGAAAAAAGAGGAACAATGTGGAATCGTATGGTACAATCAAGGGACTGTGTCGTTCTGAATGGAAAGGTGAAGGGGGACCAACCAGCAAAACCTACTTGGAAGGGAACACAATCAGAAGAGATCCTGGATTACATTTGCATTTCAAGCAACTTGTCAGATAACATCCAGACCTTGAAAGTAATCCCAACAGTAGAAAGTGACCACAATCTGTTAAAACTGACGTGCAAAAACATAAGCAATAACAAGATTGGAACCTACAACCAGAAGGTGGTCATAGACCAAAGGGGTATTAAATTAAGGATCAGACCAGAGAAAACAAGAGAACTAAACCATAACCTAAAACAAATGATCTTGACGCTTGAAAACAAACAAAGCCAAAAAAGGATTGACTACACCCCGCTTTTCAGAGCATTTGTTACAGAAAGGAAGCTTGGAAGTAACCATCAAACAACGACTCACCAACATCAGTATGACAGTCACATACGAGAAAGGAAAAAGGCATTAAGGAGAGATATTAGACGACTAAAAAAGACCAAACACGACAACTGGAGTAAAGAGATACATAAGTTAAAACAAAAGTACAGAAACTGGTTACACTTACACAAGAAGACATTGCTAATCCAGGACGCAGAAAGAATGTTGGGGAAAATAAGATCTTAAAACACAGCTGATATTTGGGCAATTATCAACGAAGCGGAGAAGCCTCAAGCAATAAGTCAAATGAACCCAATAAGTGCTTCATCATGGGTTAAGTATTATACACAGCTGCAAGGGGAAATTTACATCGACCCAAAGCGGAAATCAATGACAAACAAAAATGAGGCAGTAATAGATATCAGTATTGAGGAAATAGAAAACATCCTGAAAAAATTGAAAGACTCGAGAGCCCCAGGGCCCGACGGGCTCACGAATGTAATACTGAAAAGCAACATAGGTGAATGGGCAAAATTCCTTCAACTTCTATTCCACTACATATTAACAGAAAAAATCCCGGATTCCTGGCGAAAGGCAGTAGTGGTACCCATTTTCAAAAAGGGTCTCAGAACATCAGCAGACAACTACAGACCGATTGCATTACTGGACGTGGTGGGGAAGGTCTTTGCGTCCACACTATTGAAAGCATTAAACCACTGGGTACAGCAAAGTGGACGTCGTGATCCTTGCCAATCAGGTTTTGTGAAGGGGAGAGGCACAGCACTCAACATTTTCCTGATTAACTTATTGAAAGCCAGAACACAAAGGAATAAAAACCAAGGAATCTACATCGCGTTTGTAGACTTGTCGAAAGCTTTCGACACCATAAAAAGAGCCAAACTATGGAAGAAAATGGAAAACTGGGAATGTCCTCAGTCACTGCTGGAGAACATCAAGGACTTCTACACGGACACAAGCATCAGAATCAGACTGGATACAGCGGGTACACTAACAGACGAAATTCAGATCAAAATGGGCTTAAAGCAAGGTTGCCCGCTGGCACCAGAACTGTACAACCTGTTCACGTCAGATCTGTAAGATTCATTTGAGTCCACCCGCTGCTTTCCACCAAAAATAGCAGGAACGCCGATTGGGAGACTGCTTTACGCAGACGATATCGTCCTGATGGACCAAACCCAAATCGGCTTGCAAAGACCGCTTACATCATTACAGTCGTATGTGGACTCAAATGACCTGGTTATAAACCCAGGAAAATCAAGAATTCTGAAGTTAGGCCCAGGAGGTAATAAAGCCAGAGGGAAAAAACTAGGATGGTCTCTGAGAAACAAAAAACAAAAAAATCCTGGAAGTCGAAGCATTCACGTACTTAGGAGTCTGTATAGACAACACGAAGAACAATACGCCAAGAATAGCTGGGCTAAAAAGAAAAGCAACCATTCTAGCTGCCCAAGGGAGAATTCTGCGTAAAAGATACTGCAGATTTACCTTATCACCTCTAATAGCCTTTTATAGGATGAAAGTGGTGCCAATACTAACATATGGGGTAGAATCACCAATCCCCTTACAAGCTCAAACATGGTCAATCCTGGAGGGTCTGTTTTGGAGGAAAGCTTTACAGCTGCCTAAATCAGCCCCAATACAGCAGATAAGAAGAGAGCTGGCTCTGACATCACTCAAAACAATAGTGGTATCGGAAATGTCTTGATGAAAACACTACGGGTGGATTTGGGGTGTTGAAAAAAGCCCTAAAAGATCAATCCGATGTAATCCTAACAGACTGGCAAAAGTCATGTCGAGGGATCCTAGTGAACCTCAGCGAGTCAGAGGATGACTTATGGATTAACCCAGACAAAACTAAAAAGAAACTATACATGGCAGATTGGATCGAAACCCAAGAAGATAACTGTAAATATAAAGGTTACGAAGACTTCTGGGCCCAGCCACGAAAACTGAATCAGATCCCGAGCTATCTGACTTTATTCTCCAATTGGTACTTCCAAGACCTTTTCCTGAGATTCAGATTGAACATTTTACCAACAGGAGAAATATTACAAAGAAGAAAAAGGCTGGACATCAGGGAAAGCTGCAGAATGTGCAAAAAAAGGAGAGAGAGAATCTCTGAAACACCTCATACTACAGTGTACCGGTTTAAGGAAAGAGCGAGAGCAGTGCTTGGGGGACATCCTTAGAAGCTACACGACAAGGAATGTCGATGAGTGGTGGAGGACTCTTGTAGAAGGAGAAAAAATGAAAACGACATTAGCACTCATAAAATTAGTGATTTTAATCCTTAAGAAACCAGAGGAGATCAACAACATAACCCAGGACTAATAAGATGCTACCAAGCACTGCTACTAAGATACTGTATACCAAGCGAAGAATCATGATGAAAGAACGGACATGCTCAGGTTAAAGGTTTCAAATAAGGAAACCGCACAATCTGTTTAAATAAAATAAAAAAATTAAATTGTGATGTTCCCTATCAGATAAAACACTGCCTTTTACGCCGAGGGCCCACTCCACAAGAGGTACTGGAGCCACTCTGGCTTTCATTGCAAATGTCCCCTTAGACAGTATTTGCAAAGCGGCTACATGGAGCTCAATACATACTTTCACTCAGCACTACTGCATTGACCCTCATTCCAAGACAGATACACAAGTGGGGCAAGCAGTTCTAAGATATTTATTCACTCATGAACCTTCTCGCATCCTTCTTCCACTGCTCGCTAATCTATACACAGCATGTGATCTAAGCAGATTCCACAAGCCTCAGAAGGGATACATTATTCACCGTAATCGTATTTCTGATGCTTGTATCTGCTTAGATTCACATGCGACCCCCCCTCCTCCCCTCTGAGAGAAGGCGCATGGATGCTTATGAGCTAGCTAGTCTGGTATGTACCTGCTTGGATACAACTGTACTCTCGCTACACCTCATGCTACCTCATGTCAGAAAATAACAATCTGAGGGACCGCGACGCGTGAGGGATCATGGGTACAGTGAACGTCACACTAGGATAGTATTACTGGCACACCCTGTCGATGCTGTGAGTTTCAAATACAACAACTGTAATACTCTGCAGCTTCCACTAGATGTCGGCCTAAGCATAACATGTGAATCTAAGCAGATACAAGCATCAGAAATACGATTACAGTGAGTAATGTATCCCATATAGATTTAAATGCAAGTGTTTCTTTGGTGTGATTTGCTAATTGGGTTCAGTGTATTTACCTACAGCTCACATCTTCCTCTTAAAATACGCCGGACTGCTCTGCCACTCTACCAATGTCCCGGAGTAGCACAGACTGATACTAAGTTTGCAATCTGCAAACTACTGAGATATCTTACAAAAGTATTACACCCAAGTGGGACTTAAGAAAACTCCCCTAACAAGCTGCTATACATAGGCCATCATACCAGAGGGCCAGGATCCTCCTGTTGGTCTCACACTTGACATGGGTGAGGATGTTGGTTATTCATAGCCCTTAGAAAATGTTCGGGTAATCGGGGGTCTCTCTGGCACAACCCAGGGAGTGATGATCCCCAAGAGTTCCCTCAGCCCTCTGTGTTGATTTCTGGGTTGGAAACATTGTCAACGGGAAAAGGGGCCCCTGCAAGGGGATCTGCTTCATGGAGGAGCAGAGTGGGTGTGGCTGTTATAACCCCAGAAGCACTGACCAGTCTGCCTGAGAGAAAACCTTGTAAAAATAGGCATTAGAACAAGAATTTACCCCTTCACCGATTTGATAGTGGGCACTCTTAGTAAGTGCACCCCAGGTATGCAAGCTCCCGTCTCGGCTCCAGACGAGGGTTGTGTGTGAATCCTTTGACACTTGGGGACACCAAACACACACCTGCTCCAAACAGCAGCCCTAATGAAGAACAGCCACACTTACAGGAAAGCTCTGAGGCTGACTCTGCAGGACGAGAAGCCTCAATTATTAGGATGGTACAGGGGAGTGGTACACCTGGTGGAGGTGGAGGGGGGCAAGGGTTAGAGGGAGGGGGGGGAGTGAGACACTCTGTGAGACACTCTGTGTGTGAGAGAGAGAGAGAGAGACTGAGCGGTGTGTGTAGGTAGGTAGAAGGCATAGGAAGGAAGTTGATGACGGCAGGCGCCAGTCAAAGTGGATAAGGTTGGGTTGAGGACCTTAAGCCATGATAGTGCCATTGCGATAGACATTAATGATACGCCTTGATGATGAGCCCACCAAGAGTACTTCTCATCTAGTGCCGCCATTAATGAGTGAGGGTGAGAGAATAGATAGATGAGGAGTCCAGAGATCTGGAGAGGGCACAGAAAAGGGGATATCTGTGACAATCCGTCTGGAAGTTGCGCTGACTTTAGGTGTTAGTGATGGGCAGCCCAGGGTGTGTGGCCAGGAGGTCTTTTCAAAACTTTTTCCTTCCAGACTTCGTGAGAGAGGGAGGGTAGGTGATAGTATAGCAGTTACAATAGATAGGGGAGAATGAGTCCCATAGGGGTGAAGAACAGGTGAGGGTGGAGGATAAAAGGAGACTGCAGGCACAAGCACAAATTCACCATGCGGCCTAGCAGCTGAACAACGGTGGAAGGTACACAGATGTAAGGCACACCAAGATAGTCGGAAAGCACACAGATGTAGTAGAAACACTTGAGTACAACGAGGAGGGGTGCAGAGATGCAACAAACACACCTAAGTTCGAAATTTACAGAAAGCACACAAATGCAATGCAACATGGGGGTGTGTGTAATAAGGCACAGGAAAGCTGAAATTGTCTTAAGCCACAGCTAGGATCAACATATGGGTTAGTGGAAAGGTATCAAGGTAGTCCAGAATATAACTGATGGGAACTCTTGAAATGGGAGAAAAAGGCTGGTGAGGATTGAGTTTGTGCAGGTAGCTGCCTGTATGCTGGGGAGCTGATCCATGAAGGTGAGAGTTGGTGGTCAGCATGTTAGTGGTGTGGCGGAGGCCCTCCGGGCCCTCCCAAGGCCGGACATGCTCCGACAGGGGTCTTAGTTGTGGGCCTTGGGAAGGGGCTGGCTTCTGCCTGTTGGCTCTACAAATGGCTGAAAAGAATGACACAACAGCCAATCAAGCGGCAGGTCACAGTGCACCAGGAGGTGCTTGCTTGTAGGCAAACCAAGAGGCAGCCATGTTAGAGAGGCCACAAGGAGGCCAAATGAAGCAGGGCCCAGATGGGCAAAACAAGTCAAATTGTACACAGATGCTGCAAGGTTGTCCTTTGTTGCTTCCTAACTAAGTGGCTATGGATTACGAAATAAAGCAGATTTCTTTTTTCTTTTTTCATTGAGTGTGCCTTAACGGCACTACAATGACAAAGGAAATGCTGCGGAAACCTGAGAGATGGAGACCTGCTGTGAACGTCAGGTAGGCGAGCAGGGAAGGAGCCATGCCGTTTCCGAAAGCCTTATTTCAATGGATTGCATTCTCCCACAGATTACTCATCTTCATAGATGGCGTTCCATTACATTTATTTTTGACGGGGGGCGTGGTGCCACTCAATCGCAGACAGCTCGCCTTGTATGTGCTGTGCCATTCCTCAATGGACTTGACCTTGATCGCTGCATAAAAAGAATGCACTATGCCCCCTTACCTAAGTTCCTTTCTTCTACGCGTTCAGCATGCTATTCTGAACACGTTCATTATTCGATTCGAACTGAGCGAGTATGTTGGGACCTAAACCATCCGGGTTTAAACGCTGCAAGGACTGCAATTCTTAAATGGCCCACAGGGACGCACACACTGTGTGTAGTGTCTTGGTGTCGGCCATGATACGGAGCAATGTGATTCTTGTCTGGCAATGAACCCGAAGGTGATGAAGGAACGCTTGGAAAACTGGCACTCGGCCGACTGCCTGCAAAATCCCCAGCGTAGTCGCTTCCATGGTCCCCGAAGCACGATATTGAATTGCCTACTCCCTAGGAGCATAGAGAGGAATGTCATCACAAGAAGTCCAAAAAACCATCTCACTCCTGTAGCAAATCTCACCACTCGTCGCACATAAAGAAACACAGACATGATTCAGATTCGTCGGACAACAGGACTTAGTTGTACCCAGTGAAGGGTGAATCTAAGGAGGAGTGGGAGGACTTCAAAAACCAAATGTTACAAGTTTTTGAAAAGGTCTTGGCTTTTATGGCTTTGGCCTCAACGCTGCAGGTGGATACGGCTCCAACCACGCTCGGGTCCTTCCGGCGTGAAGGGACCCAAGGAAGGTAAAATGAGTGAGACTCCAACGGAGAATCCTCCTCCAGCCCCTATATCGTCAGCAGCACCTCTGGTCAAGAAGCCCCCGGACCAGCGGTACACCCGCAAGATCGAAGCTTTGTGACAAACGTCAGTTTTCTTTGACTCAATGCAGTCTATTTTTGACGAGAACAGCCCGGTACCATTTGGGTTTGAGCTGATGGGGGTGCAGCCTTGGATCCATTTCCAGACTTTATGCCGGTCCAGGCTGTTATTGCAACTGGCGAAGGGCCTCCACAATGCCAGTGGTTTGGACACATCTCCGGATGTCGAATTTCAGCAGTTAACCCCATATGCGCGCCCAATACCGCAAGGTATTTGAGAAGGTCTTCTTGGCGTTCAGGCTCGGCGCACCTTCAAAACCGGTGTTGCAGAACAACCTCACTGAGGTACTTGATAGTGGACCGCACACTGAGAGGGCTTTGCCATTCAATGCTACCATAGCAAATGCGGTCATGGCCTTGTGTTGACGCTAGCAGTCGACACAGAGCTCCCCAAAAAATATAAGCCAGCAAGGGGCGACCTCCCATTTTGGACAACTCGCCCGAATCCCTAAGCGATGGTGGTGCAGGCCGCAACCATTGCATCCAGGCTCTCGACGTCTAACCTTCCCACCGATAGGCAGTCAAAAAAAGTAAATGCATTGGCAAAAAAGGTTTTTGGCCGGGCAGCATGGTTCTTGTACCTTTTCTCAATTCTGCCATATCCTCTTGAGCACCATTTCAGAAGCATCTGATCACCTCCCAGAGGGAGAGGTCAAGAATGGCTTCTTGGAGATAGTGGCCGATGACAAAGAAATGGCCTGTCTCCAAGCAGGTATGGACGCAGTAGACTGTATAGGTTGCACTATGGGCACCTGGACGGTCTTGCCCAAGTTAGCTTATCTGAGGGGCTCTGGCTGCTGGACCTTTCCTTTGACGCTGAACATTTGGCAACAATGCGGATGAGTTCAAGGACTCGAAGCGGACAGCTAAGTCACTAGGATGAGCAGTACAGCAGCAGCCTCCACAGGGTCATTTTGCCTTTTGTCTAGAGGACTGGGTTACAGGAGATACTCCACCTTTCCCAGAAGGGCGCAAGCGCCACAGACCAAAAGGGGGCAACACAGGTTCCCACGTACAGGTGGAGTTGGAGGTGTGTTGACCGTCAACTGCTGCTGTGGCGTCAACGGTGCCTTTGAAACCTCTTTGAGGGCTCCCCCCATATTTTGCCGGTTGGAGGGAGAGCCTCCTGGTACTTGGGCAAATGAGAGGAAATCATTTCTGACTCGTGTGTCCTTCAATTAATCAAGTAAGGTTACTGCCTCACATTTTATGAAGAGACCTCCAGACACACCTCCACCTCCGGTATGGGAGCTAGAGGATGAGCTGCAGGCCCTTCGTTTGAATGGAGCATTAGAGGCAGTCCCCGCAGAGCAAATGGGCTTGGGGTTGTGCTCCCAATACTTCCTGGTTGCCAAGAAAGGGGGAGGACTCTGTCCCATTCTTTACCTCAGGGATACAAACCAATTCATGAGAAAGGACAATTCAGAATGGGGAGGTGAAGGGAAATTCTTCAGGCTCTGCAGTTCCAAGGCTTGCTGGTGCCGTAAGACCTTCAAGGTGCCTTTTTTCAGGTGCCCATCTACAGGAAGCATAGGCGGTTCCTAAGGTTTGTCATCTGGGACACGCATTACCAATTCAAGGTGTTCCTTTTTGGCTTCACCTCTGGAGACTTTACCAAGCTGATGGCAGTAGTAGCAGCACACCTCTAGAGAGAGGGCTTTGTGTTTCCGTACTTCAACGATTGGCTGATCAGTGCTCGGTCCCCGGAACAGGTTTAGAGGCACCTCGAGGACATCTGTTCACTACTGCATGACTTGGATTTCTTCCTAAATTTACAGAAATCAGACCTCACCAGTGCAAAGGCTGCAGCTCATCGGAGCGATCTTGGATAACCCGGTAAGGTAAGGCTTTTTCTCCCGATGAGTCACCAACGTGGTCCACATGGTCAGTCTCATCCAGAACAGCAGTCTCCCGACATCGGCTTTCCTGGGCTTCATGGCATTGTTTTTTCCTGGTGCCGCAGACAAGACTCTGGATAAGATGCATTTAGTGGCTTTTCAGGGGTCAGTGGTTGCAGTATTTTGGCAAAATGTTGGATGTTGTGTCTCTGTGGTAAACAATGTGACCGGGTGGAGTGACAGGACGAACATGTTGGTGGGAGAAACATTTTGGGCACCATGGCACAAGAGCACTTGGTCACAAACACCTCACTGAAGAGCTGGTGATCTCATTGCTGCTCTCTCCAGATCAGCAGTCATTGGTCTCAGAAGGGAAAAGGTTACCACATCAATCTGCTGGAGCTGGGAGCAGTCAGACTAGCGCTGACGTCTTTTGCGCCTTCTCTGCAGGGTAAACGTGTCCTGGTTCTAACGAACAACACAGTGACCATGCACTACCTCAACAAGCAGGGGGGAGTGAGATCACAGCCCCTGTCCAGGGACACCATGCAGCTATGGCTCTTTTACAAGAGAACAACATCTCAGCCTCTGCAGCTCATCTGGCATGGGGTAGAATGGGTTGGTAGAGACTCTGAGCAGGCAGGGCATGGTCTCCCACGAGTGGGAGCTATGCCAAGAGGTCATTACAGAGACTTTCACCCAGTGGGGCACCCCGTCGATGGGCCTGTTTGCGACGAAGGACAACACAAAGTGCAAGCAGTCCTCTTTGAGGGAATTTCTCTCTAGGTAGGTAATGGGGATGCATTTTCTGTGGAGTGGGTCTTTGACCTCCACTATGCGTTCCTTCCACTCCCAGTCATCCCTTGGGCTCTCAGGAGGTTGCAGGGATTCAAAGCCCACCTGATACTGATAGCCCCAGACTGGGCGAGGAGGACGTGGTACCAAGATCTCATGGAGCTGGCAATATGCCCACCCCTCTGGCTTCCTCTGGGCCAGAACTATTGTCGTGGTCTGGAGGCAATGTGCTTCATCTGAAGCTGGGCCTTCTCAACCTGCAAGCTTGGCTCTTGAGGCTGAGTTATGGGGACTGGGACTTTGAGAAGGAGGTGCTAGAGCTGGGCTGCACGTAGACCTCCACCAGGTCTCTCTATGCGTGCAGGTGGAGGAAGTTTGTGACTTGGTGCAAGGCGAAGGAAGTAGATCCCGTGTCATGTCCCACCTTCTCAGTGACAGAGTTTCTGTTGGCCTTCGCCAAATCAGGCCAATAAAAGGGCACAGTAAAAGGGTGTCTGGTGGCTCTTTCCCTCTTTTAAAAGGGTGCCAGAACAAGGTTCCTTCTTTGCCATCCCAGTGGCAGCTCAGCTTTTGAAGGGCCTGTTAACTTATTCCCTCATATGCCTTTTGTGGTCACTGATTGAGATTTCAACTTGGTTCTCACCTTCCCGATGGCAGCTCAGTATGAACCGTTGCATACAGCTTTCAACAGACTTGCCACATTGAAAACTGCTTTTGGTGGCAATGATGTCGGCGAGAAGGGTCAGCGAATTGCAGGCACTCTTGTAAAGCCCCTTTCTTCAAGTTTTTTTTAAAGAGAAAGTATCTCTGAAAGTGCTCCTAGAATTTTTTTTATCAAAAGTGATGCAAGAATTGCATCTGGGCCAGAGCATCGATCTTCTGAAGTTTTACCCTCCAACCCATCCTTCGAAGAACGAGGAGTCACTCCACTGATTGGACCCCCAAGAAGCACTGACTTTTTACCTGGCAAGAATGGGCTCTTTTTGGAAAGGATAACCAGTTATTCATTGTGCTTTTCGAAAATCTAGGAGTGCTGGCTTTAGACATTTGTCGCGTGGAAACGTGTTCCTCGTTTCACACCTTTGCCAAGCATTACAGCTTGGACTTGGCCCAAAGGGCCAACACGTGCTTTGGTAGGGCAGTCCTACAGTTTCTTGATGGGACTTTCATCCCTCCACCAGCATGAATACTGCTTTGGGAGTTTTATCAACCCAAGGAATCGGTGGGAGAATGCAATCCATTGGAGGAGAAATTACTTACCAGTAATGTTCTTTCGAAGGGATTGTGTGCTCCGACGTATTCCTTATCTTTGATGATGTTACCCATCCCAGCTTGCTGGCCTCGGAAACATTTTTTAGTAGAGGGTGCTGCGTGTCGACGTCCCTTGAGTCGGTGTCTCTCGACAGCCTCCGTATCGGTGCCGTCATCATCATGCGTATAAATAGACTTGCGCAGCGTCCGTTGCTCAGTTCCGTTTTTCCGCGCTTCGTGGGCCTCGGAAACGTGACGCTCCGTTCCTTTCTTCAGGAAAAATCTTTTTATTCTTCGAAGATTATCTTAATTCGATGGCTTCTTCATCCGAACCATCAACTCCACGGTCCGTTTACAAAACATTTTGTGACTGTGGGAAGAAAATGTCGTTAACGGATCCTCATAGGGTCTGTTTGTGGTGCCTGGGGTCGGAGCATCACTGTTCGGAATGCGAGGACTGTATGTCCATGACGGCGAAAGCCTTGAAAGAGCTTAAGGGGAAGTTAGAAAGAGGTAAGAGCTTTAAAACTTTTACTCCCTCAAAAGTTTTTTTCGGTTGAGTCGAGACATACGTCTCCTCGTCGACAAAAGAAACATTCCCGGTCAAGATCTCAAAGCGGTTCTCATCAGTCTTCGAGATCAAAACACTCCAAGAAGAGGCGTCGTAGATAATCTTCTTCCTCTACCTCCCTAGAAAGGGTCACCTGCCCCACGAAACACGGCTCTCCAGCTAAGTGGGAGGAATTCTGCAAAAAAATGCTTAGCGTCTTTGAGAAAGCGGCCTCAACCCCCTCAGTCGTCTAAAGATGATACCCTTGGGCGAAAGACCTGAAAGATCAAAACGCTGCCAGTCGTTGAACCCGGCGAAAGAAGCTACTCGAGAGCGTCATGAACCCTTGAGTAAAAAACAGTAAGACCGTGTCATCGACGCCGTCGTCGAAGGGTCCTTCGACGCATAAATCGGTTGCATCGACGCCACTGTAGACGCTGATAAAAGACAAACCTACAACTGTCACTACGACTCAGACAGTGGAGGTGTCGCGAGCTTCGACCTTGACGTCGAGGATGCCATCGACAATCTCGACGACGCCGAGTAGGATTCCGATCCTCTCGAGTGCATCGAGGTCCCTCCAAACTTCGACACCTTTTTTAGGATTGTCGAAGCCAATTACTTCCATGTCGACAACCTCGACGTTTTCTCAACCTGTGACAACCAATTTGGCTCCCTCTACTCTTAAAATGGGTTTTAAACCATATCCTAGATCTGACTACTTTAGAGCCTTGTCCTCTATATATGAGGAATGGGAGGATTCCGACCATGAGAGACCTTTTGGTTTACAAAGGACTACTATACCCATGCCAGAGGAATTAATCTCTGAAGACAAAAAGTTAAAAGACCTTCAGGATTCTCTGCATGAAGCAAGTGGTTTAGATACTTCTCCAGAAGTAGAGTTTGCTAAACCAGACCCTGGAGAGCATGCTGAGACCCCTTATAGGATTCTAATGGCCAGAATAATTGAATTCATGGGGTGGTCTACACCTACACGTTCTTTTCAGCAGGATGACCTTGCTGATATTTTAGATAAAGGTCAACAGGAGGACCCTGTTCCCTTTCATACTGCTCTACAAAGAAAAATGTCTGCAAATTGGGAAACTCCTGAAGTTATCCCTGCAGTAAATAAAAAAACTTTCTGATAAATGCAGGGTATCGGCTTCAAATCCTGAATATCTGAGCAAGCATGCAACTTCATCTAACAGTAGGTCAGCATACCCTACTATTCCACAGAATAGGGATGATAAAAGATTTGATGCCATGTCAAAAAAAGTATTTTCGGCATGTAGCATGGCGCTTAAGTCAGTTAACGCCACTTGCATGCTAGCAAGATTCAGCCACACACTTTGGGAGTGTGCTTCATCTGCGGCTGACTGTCTTCCAGAAGGCGAAGAAAGGGATGCATTCTGAAACATAATCAGGGATGGAAAGGATGCAATGTGCGAGTCCCTCCAAACAGGCATTGATTCTGCTGACAGCATTAGCAGGGCCATGGAGGCAAGTACCACAATCCGCAGATTTGCGTGGTTGCGGAAGTCTGGTTTTGCTTCAGGCGTACAGGCGAGACTTCTGAACATGCCCTTTGACGGCACTTCTTTATTTGGGAAGAAGGCTGATGACAGCCTGGAGAAATTAGACATCCAAGGCAGCAGCGAAATCCCTTCGGGCTGCAATCCGGCAAACTCCAAATCGTCCCTCAGGAGCTTCCTGGAGGGGTAGGTCCTTTCGCTTTTACTCCTCATTTGGAAAAGGAGGACCGCCAGCTCAAAGGGGCCAGAGACGATTTACCCGTGGTGGACAGGGAAAAGGTACAAAAACCACAGCAGGCGCCACTTTACCTTCGGCATCTGCGTCAGCCGCTTCTAAACCCCTCTGAGGTATCTCCTCACAAGACACCAGTAGGGGGCAGGTTAACTCAACATCTGGCAGAATGGCAGGCTATTCCGTCAGATGCTTGGGAATTGGAGACAGTTGTCCAAGGTTACTGCCTGCCTTGCCTACACATTCCTCAGTCATCCACCAGGGAACAACTCTTTTGTTTCCAGACCCGCTCCTTATGCAGGAGATTGTAGACCTGCTAGAGAAGGGTGCCATAGAACCGGTACCCGTAGCGGAGAGGAATAAGGGTTGGTATTCCCCCTACTTCCTAGTACCAAAGAAGGACGGAGGACTGAGACCCATCTTGGACTTGCGAGAATTGAACAGATTCCTCAGCAAAGACAAGTTCAAGATGGTAACTCTTTCTCAGGCCCTCCAGCTTCAGGACTGGTTGGTATCTCTAGACCTTCAGGATGCTTATTTCCATGTGCCAATCCATCTCAAACACAGGAAATACCTGAGGTTCGCAATCGGCAACTCTCACTATCAATTTCGAGTTCTGCCATTTGGGCTGACCTCCGCCCGAGGGTCTTTACCAAGCTAATGGCGGTTGTGGCTGCAAGTCTAAGTAGGGAAGGGATTCACGTCTACCCCTATCTGGACGACTGGTTGATCAGAGCAGTATCTTCGGAAAACAAGCTCAGATCCAGCTAGATTATGTCTTCCACTTCCTTCACAAACTGGGCTTCTCCCTCAATTTAAAGAAGTCCCAGATGATACCATCACAGAGACTCCAGTTCATTGGAGCAGTCCTGGACACTTCCTTGGGAAAAGCCTTGCCACCAGAGGTGAGGGCTCAAGATATTCTACAGATGGTCACCAAGTTTCAAAATGCCCAACGTCTACCAGCCTTCGACTTTTTGAGGTTGCTAGGCCTCATGGCATCCTGCATCTTCCTAGTGCCAGAGGCTCGCCTGAGAATGAGATCCCTCCAGTGGCCACTAAGCACCCAATGGTCGCAATTCTCAGGAAGAATGTCAGATCTCCTTCACGTTCCGGACAGAGTAGCTTGAGACCTTCAATGGTGGGCCTGTCGGGAGAACATCTTGAAAGGAGAACAGTTTTGGCAACCATGGCCGGAGATAACAGTAGTCACGGATGCCTCACTCACGGGGTGGGGAGGGAGCCCATGCCAACGACTTGACCATCAGCGGTCGTTGGTCTCCATCGGAGTCCAGACTACACATCAACCTGTTAGAGCTGAGAGCAATCAGACTAACGCTGAAAGCTTTTCTGCCATCAGTACAGGGAAAGAATGTCCTGATAATGACGGACAACACAGTGGCCATGCACTACCTCAACAAAAGAGGAGGCGTAGGTTCACTGCCACTGTGCAGAGAGGCAATGCAGCTCTGGTTTTGGGCAATTCAAGAGGGAATCTCTCTATCGCTGGTCATCTAGCCGGAGAGAAGAACTTGACGGCGGACGCTCTGAGCAGGCAGAGCAGAGTTTCCCACGAGTGGGAGCTAGCTCAGGAAGTCCTTCAAAATATCTTCGCCCTTTGGGGAACCCCTCAGGTGGATCTGTTCGCCACCAGCATCAACAGGAAGTGCGATCAGTTTTGTTCAAGGGAATTTTCCCCCCCGAGAGGAGTTCTAGGGGACGTGTTCGTAGTGGACTGGGAGTTCCCACTCCTGTACGCGTTTCCTCCAGTCCCTGTCATTCCTCAAATGAGCAGGAGGTTGAGAAGATTCCGGAAAGCCATGATTCTAATTGGGCCAGGAGAACGTGGTACCCGGACCTTCTGGACATGTCCATCTGTCCTCCAATTCGTCTTCCGCAAAGAGAGGACCTTCTCTCGCAGAAGGGAGGTCAGGTTCTCCATCCAGACATCAGAACCCTCAACCTTCACGCTTGGTTTCTGAAAGGTTGAGATACAAAGATTGGGATCTCCTGGATGACGTCATGGAGGTGTTGATTTCGGCCAGTAGGCCAACAACAAAAACATTTTACCGCTGCCGTTGGAACACATTTTGCAGCTGGTGTAGAGAAAAGAATATTGAACCCTTTTCATGCAATACACCAATGGTGCTATCGTTCTTGCTTTACTTGGCAAATTCAGGTCTTCAAATTGGTACAATCATGGGCTATCTCGCAGCGCTGTCAATCTTTAAGCGTACTGCTGAGGAGCCTTCATATTTCAAATTACCCTTGGTAATCCAATTTCTGAAGGGATTAACTAATTTTTATCCCCCAAAACCTTTTCAAGTTCCATTGTGGGACCTAAATCTAGTCTTAAAATGTCTGATGGGTACTCCTTTTGAACCACTTCATTCCTGTTCATTAAGATTTCTCACTCTTAAACAGTCTTTCTTGTGGCTATAACATCTGCCAGAAGAGTGAGCAAATTACAAGCTCTATCTTGCAAACCCCCTCATGCAATCTTTCTTAAAGACAAGGTTGTTTTACAAGTGAAGTCTAATTTTCTCCCAAAGGTGGTCTCTGAATGGCACATTACTCAGAAAATAACCTTACCTTCGTTCTATCCTCCTCCCCACCCAGGGAAAGAGGAAGAGAGGTTACACCGGCTGGATCCAAGGCATGCCTTGAGTTTTTATATTAGCAGACTTGCTAGAATAAGGCAAGCAGACCAATTGTTAGTAGGATACGCGGGGCACAAATTAGGATTGCCAATCATGAAACAGACCATTTCAAGGTGGATCATTTTAACCATTCTAGAATGCTACCAAATTAGCAGACCCCCCCCCCCCCCCCCAACCAACATCTTAGGGTTCATTCAACCAGGGGTATCGCAGCCTCTTCGGCTCTCCAAAGAGGGGCTCCAATTAAAGACATATGTGCGGCTGCCACATGGTCGTCGGCACATACCTTTACAAAATTATACAGCCTGGATTCCTCCTCTAGCCAGGAAACAAGATTTGGGAAAGCTGTGTTGCATTCTGTACATTCTTAAAGGGAAATATTTCATTTTACTCCCGCCTCCTCTACACTACTGCTATGGGAGTCTATCAAAGATAAGGAATACGTCGGTGGACACAATCCCTTCGAAGAACAAGTTACTTTCTTACCTTGTAACGTTCTTTCAATGGGATGTTCCTCCGACGTATTATCGCCTCTCTCATCCATCCCCGCAGTAAAACTTTCCTTGTAGTTGCAGCTTACGCTCCTTCAAGGTTAATAACCATTTCATGCAAAGTAATTTCAAGCTTCAAAACAGAACTGAGAAACGGACACTGCGCAAGTCTATTTATACGCATGACGACGTCGGCGCTGATATAGAGGCTGTCGAGGGACACCAATTCGAGGGACGTCGACGGGCAGCGCCATCTACAAAAGATTTCCGAGGCCAGCAAACTGGGATGGTTAACATCAAAGAAAAGGAATACGTCGGAGGAACATCCCATCGAAAGAATGTTACAAGGTAAGAAAGTAACTTGTTCTTCTATGGATTCTTCACCCACAGATTCCTCATCGCCCTCCCAGCTTAACATGCTTGGAAATCCATGATCTCCATCACATTCTGCTGTCATGTTTCTCTGTGCAATGACATGAGGAGCAAAATGCTATGTTGGGGCAGCAGCAATTGGTTGTTAGGCAGCCTGACTTGTTCTGGCTTTTTGAAGATTGAAATTTGGTAGGAAAAGGTAGGCAAGCATTTGTTGTTTGCTGCTGTTGTTTCTATGCTTATTCCCATTACTGCATGTTTCCTCTCGCAGGCTGACCCTGGGGGCGATGGGGTAAGTGGGGTTCTGATGCTTGTTAATCTGCTTAGAATCACATGCTGTGCATATGGTCCGACATCCAGTGGTAACCGCAGAGTATTGCATATTGTCTTTTGGGGACCGAAAGGGGACTTCGGCATAGGCGTGTCTGTAACAATCACTGTCGTGACGTGTAGTGTACCCAAAATCAATCATGCGCCGAGGTCCCTCAGATTGTTTTTTTCCTCCCAGATAACTGGTCGCCCCCTATAGCGGAGCTCTTACATAACAGACATTGTTTATCTTAAACCGACTTGTCGGTTATTCCCCCGTTAAGTCACTTCGTCGCCAAGAACAACTTCGATGAAGACTGTGGGGGATTTGTCTATGGCAGTGGATTTCCGCACCCAAGATCCGGCGGCCGGAGCTTCCACGTGGTCGGGCCCTCTGACCGACCTTTACAGTAGGGAGAGTGGGGTCGGGGTGGCCATATTTTCGGTATGTCTTTCCTATTTTCCCCCTCTTTACCCTTTAGGTCTGGTCATCTTCCCCTTTTGCTATGGCCGTGCAATGCCTGTCTCCCCTTAGATCACGATGAGAAGCGGTGTGCGGCTTGTAAACTCCTTTGGCCTTAGACCGTTAAGGAGCGCCGTGTAAAGTGGTGGGCCGCGTATGTTATGTCACGCGTGGAGCCCCCTTCCCCCACCGCCACACCCGCCGAAAGTGACGGGGGTACCTCTGATGACCAAACATCCGTTGCGGATGTGAAAGAAATGTCCGCCTCGAGGTCTAGGTCCGCCACGCACGTCCCCGACCCTTTAAGGCCTGACTCTGGTCTTGCTTCAAGGACAACACCTGGCGACAGGGGTGTACAGTCGCATTTCACTAAGCACACAACCCCTACACTTATTTCGACAGGTATGTCGAAAAAGGTGAAGGCGCCAGCAGGGCCTGCGAAAATTTCGGCAGATTCCTCGGATCGTGCAGATCCAAAGCCTTCCCCGCATCGGCAGCAGCGTCTTGTGACTGGGCATTCCAAGACAAACAAGGTGCTACCCCTAAATCAGGTTTACACGTCGAAGACAGGTGAGGGCTTGTGTTGGTTACACAAGGTGAAGTGGCGGCCAGGTTTAGCGGGCCGAGTGAGCGGCAGCCAGTGGCGTGATTAGGCGAACAATTGGTTGGGACACTGGCCGCCACTTCACCTACCTCTGCATTTCCTCAAGAGCTTGTGTAACCAACACAATGTTGGTTAATGTTCTCCAATTGTTCTGGTGTTATGTTGAAAACAATAATAAAGCAACCATTTACAAACACCGACATGACTCTTCTGACCTGATGATGAACTTAAACTATAAGCATATCAGCTAATTCTTGGATTATCGAATCCTGCCAGCGCCCAACATTAGTCACAGGTTTGCCGTCCCACCTACTCTTTCAGCCAATTGTGAACCTCAGAGTTGGTCCCCAGACAAACCAGGAGCCAGGCTGTGGGCTAACACACCATTGTTCATAAACAAGGTGCGCGGTGGACCGGGAGTCCCGACCCAGATAACTCCAACCAACTGTAACCTAGTTCATAAAAAATCCGAAGTTTCGCATGGGAATGCTACAGGAGGTGATCCCACTGTTGAAACAGGGGGACTACATGGCAACATTGGACATGAAAGATGCATACTTTCATATTTCAATGTTGCCAGCGCACAGAAACTAAGGTTCATGATAGAGGACAGGCATTACCAATTCAAGATACTCCCCTTCGGCATCGCCTCAGCGCCAAGGGTGTTTACGAAGTTCCTGGCAATAGCTGCAGCTTTCCTGCGCAGGTTATCCGTCCCAGTTTACCCTTACCTCGTAGACCTTCTCTTCAGTCTGGGGTTCTCTATCAACAAGAAGAAATCCGGTCTAGTCCCAAGTCAAATAAAACAATTTCTGGGAGCTCTAATACAGACGAAAGACGGCCTCGTCTTCCCCTCCAACGAGAGGGTTCAGAACATGCTTTTTCAGATCCCTCGATATATAGCCAGTCGGGAGGTGATTGTGCGCAAAGCCATGCGCTTGCTAGGAATGATGGTGCATGCGTCCCATGCAAGAGTGGCTCAACAGCCAGTGGTGTTAGGCCAGTGGACAATGGGAAGATTTGGTAGTTGTCTCGCCAGCCCTCGTTCTCTCTTCAGTGGTGGTCAAGAGAAAACCTCTTGAAGGGGAAAACCTTCACCACCTTTGCAGTGGAAGCCACTCTCACGACAGACTCCTCCCTCCCAGGGTGGGGGGGGGGGGGGGCCCTCACCTGCTTCAGCAGACAGTGCATGGAGTGTGGTCCCCACAAGTAGCGGCCAATCATATCCTTTCATCTAGGGATTGGATGCCGGCAGGCTTAGCCGGCCCACTCCCAGCAAGGCCCACGAGAACAAGGCCATCGCCTGTTCTGTGCCTCTTGTCTGCCGACTCTGCCGTCTGCCAGAACCCCTGGTCGTCTTACACACAACCGTTAAGGTAACTTTGCACCCGCAACTTACTGTACCATAGTGACCTTATCCGATCTGTCTGTTACAAACTTATCTGAACTCTGCTGCCACTGACTTCTGCCCCAACATATCTTCAAACTGCTCAACCTTGTCTGCCTTGGGCATCTATCTTTTATAAATACAAATGCCAATACCCTGCACTCTGTTGCTTACGCCCATTGCGCACTGATACCACGTCTGCATGCTAGCACTGCTATGCCTTGCACCCCTCCAAGACCTACAGTATCTTGGTGCTGCCTAAGTGTATTTTAAACCTATTTGTGCATTCCTGCTTTTCTGGTGTGACATCTGTATACTTTAGCCTACCTTTGATGCCCAAATCTAGATGCTGTCTTGTGCATCTTATCTTAACTGTGATGCCTTTAATCTAGGTGCCGCCATGTGTATTGTAGCCTACTTTTGATGCCCAAATCTAGATGCTGCCCTGTGCATTTTAGCTTAACTGCGATGCCTGTGATGCCCCATTGAAGTATATAGGCACACTAGCCCTGATTAAGACTGCCAAACTTTGGTGCTAAATTATCAGCATAATTGTATCTTAATCCCAATTGGGTCAGCCTAATATACCTGCCACTGTGCCATTTGTGCCCAACATGCACACTTTCCAGACCTGCCTCCTATATACATCCTGGTCCCTAGCCTGGACCATTCTAACCATCACCACAATAATGGCCCTCACCAACCTTACCCCCTGCATCTGCAAGAGAGAAACTTGCGACTTAGAGCTATGTTGCCGCGACTTTATGACATCAAAAACAAAAGAACCAGTCCACCAGTCCCCACACTCACTTCCACTGCCACTAATCCTAACCTCCTAGCCTCAGCGACGGTAACTCGCCCTGTACCACAAGGTGACCCATATCACAGAGGAGACCCAACCACCCTAGTCCCAGATTTGTCAGATACCACTACAACTCCTACATTATCAGGAGCCCTTATTAATGCTAGGTCCCTTATAGCACACAATGCTGAAATAGCTGATATACTGGCTATGGACAACTTGGATATCCTTGCTGTTTCTGAAACCTGGCTCCATGATGCAGCTGGCCCTGCCCTCATGATTGCCATACCGGACAATTACAATATCCTAAGAGTCGACCGGCCTAACACTAAAGGAGGCGGCCTGGCCATCATAACCAAAACGCAGCTAGCTGCTAGACTTACCCCACACACAGCAATCACATCGTGCGAACTTCTCTCAGCTAAAATACTGATCTCCAACAATAGCACACTAACGATACTTCTAGTGTACAGACCACCAGGCCCACTAGGCAACTTTGAGGAAGACCTATCCAGTCTCCTCACTAATAGAATTAAAGACTCCACCTAGCTCCTTTTTTACTAGGTGACTTTAACCTGGGTTTTAATGACGTTGAGGACAAACAAGCCCAATCTATCCAATCCATTTTAGTCAATCATGACATCACTCAAAAAGTTTTAGCTCCTACACATATAAAAGGACGCACACTAGACTGGATAGCTAACCATAACTGTGACATCACCATCTCTAGTATTCTACCTCAAACATGGACGGACCACTATCTTATATGCTTTACAGCCAGCATAGAGCCCCCCCAAACCTAACCAGAATAAAATAGTACCCCCCCATGCCAACGAGAAGCAAAAAAGAAATCCCGGCTGAAAAACTACTCCCACTACTCCTACCAACTCTCACTGCCGGCTCCAGTGAATCTAACCCTAGCGAGTTAGTCATTTAACAACTCCATGGCCAAAGCTCTGGACTTGATTGCCCCTATCAAATTCCATAAAAGTAAACGTGAAGCTCACCTTAATTCATGGTTCACTCCCCAACTCAAAGAAATGCGCATCCAAAAACGCAAACCCCAAGCTATCTGGAGACACACTCCTTCTGCTGACAATAAAACCACACTTGCCAACTTTGCCAAAAGATACAAGAAGGAAATAATTCAAACTAAAAAAGATACATTCAACGAAAGAATTGGTAAAGCCAACTCTAACTCCAAAGAACTCTTCACTATTCTCCGGGAATTGGAAAACCCAGTTGCCCCTACAGAAAATGTCCCCAAGGACAAATCTTGGTGCACCAGCATCCAAAATGCCCTAGCAAATAAAATCACAACCCTTCAATCTAAAATTGCTAAGAAAAAAGCCTCCTTGAGCCCTAGTGGAACTCATACCACCCCACTGAAAGAGATACCCAGCACATCCACTCAAAGCAACTGTAAACCCTTCAGGTTTACTAACATCTCTATACTGGAAACTGAAAAGGTTATTCTATCCCTTAAACCATCGAACTGCCAAGGCGACAGTTGCCCTGCGCAAATCATCAAGGAAGCAGCCAGAGATTTAGCACCCTTCATCTTGAAACTAATGAACGCCTCTTTCAATAGGAGTACTGTACCTACAAACCTTAAAGAATCTTGGGTACTGCCCCTACTCAAAAAAACAGACACTTGACCCAGCAATCCCCACTAACTACAGGCCCATTACTACGGTCCCATTTAAAATCATTGATAGTTTGGGATCTGGAGGTAGGCTACTCTATCTGGAGTCACACCAACCTGGCTTCTGACCACTTCACGGTACTGAAACAGCCCTAATCGACCTCAAGACACAAATCGACGAGTTGAAGGATAAAGGTAGTGCAGCTATGCTCCTCCTCCTTGACCTATCTGCGGCCTTTGACCTGGTGGATCATGCAGTATTATGCAACCACTTAGCGTCTGCCGCCCATTTCTCAAGTGAAGCTATAGCATGGGTACAATCCTTCCTAGCTAACCGCACGATGAGTGTCCTCCCCTGTAGCTACAGCGGACCCGATCCATATCACTTGTGGTGTCCCACAAGGCTCATGTGTCTCCCCGACAATGTATAATATCTTTACTAAGCCACTCTTCGACAAACTTGACAGATTAGGGGTAACCTATACTAATTATGCGGACGATAGGCAGATTCACATACCACTATCAGGCAACTTTGTCGAAGACACAGCTCTAGTAAACAAAATGTACCTCCTCATTCAGGCATGGAGGGCCTCCCATGGCCTCTGCCTAAATGACGAGAAAACAGAGATGCTGATCTTGGTCTCCGTCTCCAACCTCAAAAAACATAGTCCCAACTATCGCAATTTCAACATAGATGGTAACACAATCAAGGTGGCAACCAAGGTAAAAACACTAGGCTTCACTCTATCTCTCAAAAAACAAGTTAATACCTTGGCATCCTTTACAGCTTACACCTGTAAATTAATCGGGACCTGTAGACCTTACCTCTCCAAAACTAACTTTTTCACGCTAGCTAACACATTAGTAATGTCGAAGCTGGACTATTGTAATGCCCTCTATGCAGGAGCTAATAAAACTATCATAAATAAAATGCAAATCCTTAAAAATAACGCTCTTAGAGCAGCCCTTGACATACCCCGTAGAGCACATATTTCCAACATAAGGAAAGACCACCACTGGTTAAAAATCAGCGACAGTCCTTCTCAAGACACTATCTCTCACCCACAAAGGGCTCAACAACATAGCACCCCCCCTACATCTCGGCCAGACTGACCAGAAAATCATCCAGCCACCACACCAGGGCTACTAACCACTTCCTGCTAGAAACCCCCAGATTTAGACGATCCAAAGGGGGCGGAGTAAGCTTCCCTGTTAGAGCTGCCCAGGCTTGGAATGCATTGCCCACTGCACTGAGAGCTAACATACCCTACTCCAGTTTTAGATGGAAGGTAAAAAACTGGCTCTGGTCCAACGACAACTAATTTCGCTATACCTAACTGCCGTGATACTCCTGAAACCCGGTTCTAAGACTATTTTGCTTTCACTCTTTTACCTCTTTGTATATATGTACTCTCAACACTGTAACATGTTAGCTCTCATCTCAACTGCTTGTATTGACATGTATTGCCCCTGGGTTTTGTGCGCATTATCAAATAATACACATAAACATATAAACTTACTGAAGCTCTTAGCAGTGTTCAAGGCATTTCAGATGCAACTACAAGGGAAGACAGTGCTGATTATAACCAACAACACTACAGCCATGTATTACCTGAACAAACGGGGGGGGGGGGGGGGCACTCACTCTCCAGGGCTATCCAAGCTGTCCCAAAACATTTGGATATGGGCTCTCAGACACAAGAGGTTTCTGTTGTCCCAACATGTTCCAGGGGAACTCAATCTTCAGGCAGACGTGCTCAGCAGAGATTTTCCTCTGCCCGAAGAATATCAATGGCGTTTGCATGAAGACATCGTGTCCTACGTCTTGGCAGAATGGGGCTTCTCAGAGATCGGCCTGTTCGCAACTCAGAACGCCCAATGCCAAGACTACGCCTCCAGGTACCCCCAGAACCGCTCCAAGGGGAACGGTCTCTGGATAACATGCTCAGGAAAATTTACTTTATCATCTCCATCAGCACTGCAGAAACTCTTAAACTTTGGAAAAAGTAGCTTTAAAAAGACACTCAATATTAGTACCAACCAATTAGACATAATTTGTCGAACCCCTATTATACACCTTAACCGTCTCTGCATAATTTTGACTTCTTGTTTCTTATTGGAATATTTTAATTACTGTTTTTATTAGTACAAGCACATGTTTTTTTTGCAATTTATACATTATTGAATTATGTACCAGCTTTGTAGGACGAAATGTCAAAATAAGAGCTTTTATGAATGAATGATTAGGAGACAGTGCAGTTTGAGGGTCAGGGTTCTGTGGTTGAATTTTCAGAGTACTTTGAATCGCGCTGCAGAACGTGAGGGAGCTTTTGATGATTCTCGCTTAAGGGAGGAGTGCTTCAGTAGGAAGTGTCTTAAGTAAAAAGGCAGGGAGGATGTTGTCTGCCCACAGTGTGGGCTTGTGGGATGCTAGGGTGGCAGTAATGTGTTCCATGGGGTGTGTCTTGAAATTTGTCTGGGTTTCTGATGATATTTTCAGAGATGTGGTGTGCTGCCAGCTTGGTGTCTATATGCAGGCCAGTCATTCTGATTTTGTTGATTAAGAGTGAGTAGATGGAAGTGTATTTTTCAATAGTGTTCAATATGGGTGGGTTGGCCAGAGGGTAATGCAATGCAGGATGGCTTTGAAAAGGGATCTCTTGTGATCAGTAGTCTGTGTATAAAACAGATTTCCTGGAGCAGGGCAAGGTTGGATGTGCGGCACGTTTTACGTAAAGTATTTTCTTATGTTTGAGTTCTTGCTTGCGGAAGACACTTTGTTTCCCTGGAGTATGGCAGTTGATTTTGGTTGTGAGGCAGAGTTCAGTTCTTGTAAAATCAAGTCGACATCCTGGTTTGTCTATGTACATCAGCCCTTGTGACGTAGAGGTTGGCGAGATCTTCCATGAGAGTCTCCACTGTAACGGTCTTGAATTAACTGAACGCCTGTTTGCTGGATTTCCGATGGGTCCTCTGGACTGCGGTGGTATGACTAATGTCAAAGGGAATTGTCAGATGGTCCGACCAGTCGAGTGGCATTTGAGGGACGGAGGGTGGGCAGGGCAACGATGCCATAGAGGATAATGCCTTTTCTGTGAGTTGGGTCTCTCGTGTGCTGAGTGAGGTTCAAAGTGTTGAAAAAGTTTCATTAACGTGGTTGCTGGGTTGCCATTGATGTTGAACTCTCTGAGGAAGATGCTGTTGGCATAGACAAATGTGTCCTATTAGTACAAATAAGGCTCACGGTCATCTATCATCCATTTGAAGTAATTTTTGTTTGTGAAACAAGAATATGCTTTTGGTTGTGTAAGCATATTTTTAAATAACTTTGCTAAACCCAGGGCTCCAGTTAGTCGTCGTACCATGCCTTTTTACGTGTTAAATTCTTGTAAACACAAGCTTTTATCTTTACATGCCTATCATTTACGCACCAGTTCAGAGCAGAAGGCAGGTGACTTGACAGAAACCGGAACACTTCTTGAAACTGACGGTCTTGGAAAAACTCAGAAAAATATATTTTTTTTCATTGAGCTGTCCATGCGGCCAAAATAAACAGCACACAGTGAGATAAGGAATAGTTTCTTTCTGTTCACCTATTTTGTGTCTAGATATGTATGGTGTAAACAAGCATTATTCATATTAATTTTCCTAGTTTAGGAACTTATTATTAATAAAATGGAAACACGAGTTACAATTGGGAAGCATCTTTGGATACTAATTATATTTGTTTGCGGAGTTCCCTGGCCTTAGCCATACTTTTGCTGTTATTATAATTTTAATTCTTATTCATTCCCTTCCCCACCCCAACGTCGACCCTCAACCTCGACGACGGCTGGAGAAGTCATCGACCGTCGACTGCTGCACGACGGATCTGGGCCTCGGTAGGCCGCTGGCCTCGGCCCGGGCCTAGTAGGCCGCTGGCCTCGGCCCTTACAAGTAGGGAGAGTGGGGGGTGGTACATACTCTTCACTCTTGATATATAGTTACATTTATATATATTCCTACACTTAGCAGCCCGCTGCCTTAAGGTGCGTATGGAGGGTACCCCTTTTCAATTCTGCCCCAAGTGCAATCGCAAATACCCTTGGGTCGACAGGCACGCCACGTGCAATCTCTGCTTGCCGAGGGATCACCCCGAAGCGAACTGCAGAGCGTGTAGTAGGTTTAAACCTAAGACACTTAAGGACCGTTCGACAAAGCGTTGGGCCCACCACGCCAGGCAGGAGGCCATGGCAGCGGAGGGCGCCTTCAGCGATGGCAGCGACGCCGTACTTTCGGACGGCGAGGGCATTACGGCGTCGAAAGACAGCCGACGAGCGCAGGTCCCCGACCTCGGAAGGTCGTCCGGCAAGGCGGCTATGGGGAAGACCCCCGGCGACGCAAGCGCTACACACCTAACACACACTAAACACACTAAGACCAACCGGACCTCGACGACGTCGACTTCCCGGAAAGAGGCACAAAAAGAACGGTCCGACTCGGTGTCCTCTGGGCGCTCTCGATCGAGATCGCCTCACGACGCAAGGCAATCATCCACTCTTGCCAAGAGTGCCTCGCTACACACACTAACGGAAGTTCGATCGTCGGGAGACGAAGACGACTTCCACCCCCAGGCCGCGCTCCAAGATACCGAGACCGCGGTTAACACCAGTGAGGCCCCACGCCCGAAGCACACAGATACCTTTCCAGACCCTCGACGCCAGGCGTCGAAAGTCTCTGGGGCCCCCAAGGGACAGGGAAAACATTTTTCCACGCACGGAGAAGGGGGGAAACAGCGGAAAGCACAGCCTTACACCCCTGTAAAGCCTAAGCAGACAAGCAAACACAAGTCTACCCTTGAAAATAAATCACCCGCTAAAGTAATACCCTGTTCCAGGGAATGGTCCAGTGAAGACATAGACAGGGTTATGTCTAGGATGTCTTCCTTGGCTGATTTTTATGATAAGAACCCAAAACACTTTCTTTCATATAACCCTCAAGGGGCCACACCCTCAGGCTCCTCCGATCCTATCCCGCTAAGTAAAAAGCCCCGGGTCGAAAGACCTGAACCTTTCGAGGTTCAGCCTTACTCCACTCCATATTCTACTCCACTCCCCAGTTATCAGGGACAAGTTTTCCCTGAAGAGGACCAGGAGTTTGCAATTATGGAAGAACAAACCGGGACAGATTACTATGCAGAGGATGAGGACCTGGAGGAGGGAGAAGATGAGCAGGAAATTTACAGAGTAGATTCCCCAGTACAAAGCGAAGCCCCAGTTACTGACTCTCCAGTTGATAACCAGCCCCTCCTTAACGAGGTTCTCGCTCGAGCAGCGGAACACTTCCACATCGACACCCACGGTGTACAGGAGGAAAGGGACTTCGCGGAGGAGTTTGTAGGAGAGAGAAGACCGGTCGCTCAGACCATCCCTATCCTCAAATCCATCCAACGAAGAATAGATCCTTCCCTGGTGAATCCTAACCTCACCAGAGCTGTCAACCCCAGAATTGAAAAGATTTTCCGGGCAGCCCAGTCTGACCCTCTGTATATAAAGGGACATCTTAAACCAGATTCCCTAGTGGTGACCAACACTAGAAAGAGGGCTGGCACGCCCTTATCTTCATCAGAAGCTCCTCCCGACAAGGAGAGCAAAAAACTTTACGGGTTTGGCAGAAAGGTAGCCTCAACGTCCGCCTACCAAGCAAGGATTGCGAATTCCACCACCCTGTTGGCTAGTTACAATTGCCATCAATGGGAAGAAGTCGCGGCGCTCATTGCCTCTGCTCCAGAACCGTTAAAGGGCCAGCTGGCTCGGATCTCGGCAGAGGGGAGAGCCGTGTCTGGTTGCATTTTAAAAGCAACTTTCGACGCCGCTGACAACGCAGGGAGATTGATAGCAGAAGGTACTGTTATCAAGAGACATGCGTGGTTACGGCAGTCGGGATTCAAGACAGAAACCCAGGCTTCTTTAATAGACAAGCCAGTGGAACCCGACCTATTGTTTGGGAAAGCGGTCGAAGACGCACTTAAAAATGCCAAAGATGAATATGAGACTCTCAAATCCCTTGGCCAGCTTACCAACAAACCCCCTAACCAGAGGGGGAACAATAATTTTCGTCGCCCACGCGGCCAAAATTCACAAAGAGGCAACTATGCCCAGGGACAAGGTACACAATGGAATAACAACCAGCAGTCTACCCAGAGTTACGGCAGGGGTAACAAGAGAGGTCGTGGAAGAGGCAGAGGCAGCCCCAACAAGGGCGGTGGCACGCCTCCACCAAAACAGTGACGCTCAGTTCAGGGTCCCTTGCCACGCAACCCCAGTAGGGGGACGCATTTCCACCTTCACCCAGGCTTGGGAAGGGATCACCTCAGACAGATGGGTGCTGTCAACAGTATCCGAAGGATATTGTATAGAACTACTGCAGCGTCCCCGGAATCATCCTCCACGACAAAGAGTGCACTCCCTAGAGCATCAAAGGATCCTTCTCGAGGAGATCGCCATTCTGCTAGAAAAGGACGCGATAGAACTCGTCCCAGGACACCAGGTAAACAAGGGTATCTATTCAACTTACTTCCTTGTGCCAAAGAAAGATTTGACAATGCGCCCAGTATTGGACTTACGGCCTGCCAACAAATATGTCAAGCCCCAAAAATTCCGTATGACCACGCTACAAGAGGTAATCCCCCTCCTAAAAAAGGGGGATTACATGGCAACCTTGGATATGAAAGATGCTTATTTTCATATTTCCATGCTCCCAGCGCACAAAAAGTACTTGCGCTTCAAGGTGGACAGTCGCCACTACCAATTCAAGGTACTGCCCTTCGGGATAGCTTCAGCACCAAGGGTATTCACCAAGGTACTGGCGGTGGCGGCTGCACACCTACGCAGGGAAGCAATCCCGGTGTACCCTTATCTGGACGACTGGCTCATAACGGGGGAAACCCCAGGAATTTGCAGGTCAAACATTCAGAGGACTATCGACCTCCTCCACGAATTAGGCTTCTCCATCAACGAGAAAAAGTCAAGTCTGGTGCCAAGCACCTCAAAACAGTTTCTAGGAGCTATCCTAGATACTCAGAAAGGATTGACCTTCCCTTCGGAAGAGAGAATTCGGAATATACTTCTGCAAATTCCGCATTATCAGTCAGGTCAACAGATAACAGTACGCAAAGCTATGCGGTTACTGGGCATGATGGCGTCATGCATTTACCTGGTCCCCCACGCGCGTCTGCGCATGCGTCCCATGCAGGAATGGTTGGCGAAACAGTGGTCTCAGGCAAGTGGTCATTGGGACGATCTAGTGGTCGTTTCGCCAACACTCGTACAGAGCCTACACTGGTGGACAAGAGAGAATCTCGCAAAGGGGAAACCCTTTTACGATCCCGAAGTACAAGCCGTGGTGACTACAGATGCATGCCTGACTGGGTGGGGAGCTCACCATCTCCACCACACAGCTCAGGGTCTCTGGTCTCACTCAGTAGCCAAGAACCACATCAATCTGCTAGAGCTTCTGGCAGTATTCCGAGCGCTAAGGGCGTTCGAGCCCCATCTACTGAACTTGTCGGTGCAGATCAGGACGGACAGCACGACAGCCATGTTCTATCTGAACAAGCAAGGGGGGACTCGTTCGCCAAATCTGTCCAAGCTTGCCCAGAAAATATGGATATGGGCACTCAGACGGAACATCTTCCTGTCATCGCAACATGTTCCAGGGGAGCTCAATTCCCTAGCGGATGCTCTAAGCAGAGACTCCCTCCCAGAAGAACACGAATGGGTCCTTCACAGAGACGTAGTAAGAAATCTCTTCTCTCAGTGGGGTTTCCCCACTATAGACCTATTCGCCACAAGCGAAAACAAACAATGCCCAGGATTTGCATCCAGGTTCCCCCAGCCGGACTCCCAAGGGAATGCCCTGTGGATGAACTGGTCAGGGATGTTTGCGTACGCTTTTCCACCAACTCCTCTCATCAGGAAGGTGGTGTACAAGATGAACAAGGAATCTATGACGCTCATCCTAGTTGCTCCCATGTGGGCGAGACAACCATGGTTTCCACACCTACGCAGGATGGCGGTGTGCGAACCCATCAGACTCCCAGCCTGGTACAACCTACTGTCCCAGCAACAGGGTCAAACAGTGCATCAGGAACCCAACTCTATGAACCTAGCAGCATGGCTCCTGAAGTCATAGAGTTTGGACATCTCAAATTACCACAGAGGTGTATGGACATTCTAAAGGAGTCCAGGAAACCAAATACAAGGCACTGTTACTTTGATAAGTGGAAAAGATTCGTTATCTGGTGCCAGAATAAACAAATCAACCCGGTTGATTGCACTCCTTCCAACGTTGTGACATACATGCTCCACCTGCTGGATGCAGGGTTGGTTTTTAACTCGCTGAAAGTACACCTGGCAGCCCTCTCGGCTTACACCACATCCCATAACAAGGTCTCGTGGTGGAAAGTACCAGTGGTTAAAGCCTTCATGGAAGGAGTAAAGAGACTTCACCCTCCTATTTCGAACCCACCGCCAGGATGGGACCTCAACGTGGTGCTAGCTAAGCTCATGGGACCCCCATTCGAACCCATGCATAAAAGTAGTCTCAAACACCTGACTTATAAAACGGCCTTCTTAGTAGCCATTACCTCCATAAGAAGGGTCAGTGAAATTCAGGCTCTGTCAGTGCAGGATCCTTTCTTTACTATCCACAAGGACAAACTGGTTTTACGCACACACCCTAGGTTCTCACCTAAATTCATATCCAAGTTCCATGTAAACCAGTCCATCGAGCTTCCGGCTTTCTTCCAGAACCCGCAAAGCTCGGCTGAGGTGAAACTACACACCCTAGATGTGCGTAGGGCGGTCCTATACTATGTAAATAAGACCAGACCGCTAAGGAAAACAGATCAACTGTTTGTCTCCGTAGCTACAGGCAGAGAGGGGGATCGCGTCTCTAAGGGCGCTATCTCGAAGTGGATTATCAACTGTATACAGCTGTGTTACTCTCTTTCTGACAAGACTCTGCCTTTTACGCCAAGGGCCCACTCTACTAGAGGCATTGGTGCCACTCTGGCTTTCATTGCAAATGTTCCCCTCGACACCATTTGCAAAGCGGCTACTTGGAGCTCTATTCACACCTTTACTCAGCATTACTGCATTGACACTCATTCCAAGACAGATACACAAGTGGGACAAGCGGTTCTAAGACACCTGTTTGCTCATGACCCTTCTCACATCCCACCTCCTTCTTCTGGTACTGCTCGCTAATCTATGCACAGCATGTGATCTAAGCAGATTCCACAAGCCTCAGAAGGGATACATTACTCACCGTAATCGTATTTCTGATGCTTGTATCTGCTTAGATTCACATGCGACCCACCCTTCCTCCCCTCCGAGAGAAGGCGCATGATTGCTTGTAGTCTTACCTTTTCTGTCTATCTGCTTGGATTATCTGTACTCACGCTACTCCTCATGCTTCCTCATGTCAGAAAAAATACAATCTGAGGATCCTACACGCGTGAGGGATCTTGGGTACAGTGGACGTCACACTAGGGATAGTATTACTGGCACGCCTGTGTCGACGCCCATTTTCGACTTTCGAAAAACAAACTGTAATACTCCGCAGCTTCCACTAGATGTCGGCCTATGCACAGCATGTGAATCTAAGCAGATACAAGCATCAGAAATACGATTACGGTGAGTAATGTATCCCATATATATATATATATATATATATATATATATATATATATATATATATATATATATATATATATATATATATATATTTCTGAGGCTTGTGGAATCTGCTTAGATCACATGCTGTGCATAGGCCGACATCTAGTGGAAGCTGCAGAGTATTACCGTTTTCCGAAACTCGAAAAGGGCCGTCGAACTAGGGCGTGCCAGTAATACTATCCTTAGTGTGATGTCCACTGTAGCCATGATCCCTCACGCGTGTAGGACCCTCAGATTGTTTTTTTCCGCCATTCCAGTCGGATGCATATTGCAGAGTTCCATTGGCATTAACCAATTATACATATATTGTTGTTAAAAATTCCCCGTTCTTTCCACCCTCCGCCGAAGATCGAAGCCGGTGAAGATAGAGGACAACAGCCGTCGAAACTCCAACACGGACTCTGGGCCTCGGAAGGCCTCTGGCCTCTGCCCGGGCCTTGGAAGGCCTCTTGCCCTGTACAAGTAGGGAGAGTGGGGGGTGGTCATAAAGGCTCCCCCATTTATTTCCTGCATATACTCGCCCGCTGCCAAATTAATACATATGGAGAGTACTCCTTTCAAATTCTGCCCAAAGTGTAACAGGAAGTTCCCCATGGTAGATGAGCACAATACGTGCAATTTGTGTCTCCCATAAGACCATCATGAGGCTACCTGTCGAGCTTGTAAGCTCTTCAAGCTAAAAACACTTAAAGACTGCTCCATTAAACGCTGGGCCCACTACGCCAGGCAACGAGAGGCCATGGGCGCGGATGGGACCTTTAGCGATGGCAGCAACGCAGACATATCAGACGGCGAGGGCAGAAGGGTGACTTAAGACACCCACGCGCATGCCCCCGACCTCGGAGGACTGGCCAGCGGTCCAGTTATGGGGACAACACCTGGCGGCAAAAGCGCAACCCACACCACTCCCACTAAGCACATCAGCCCCAGCCTTGACTCGACACGCGTGTCGAACGATCGGCAACAGAAGGCACAGAGAGAGCGGTCTAACGATTCTGTGTCCTCTGGGCGTTCCCGTTCACGATAGCCACATGACGAGGACCAACCGTCCACGGTTGGAAAGAGTACCGCACTACCAATAGTTGTAGAGGCTTGGTCATCAGACGATTCCGACCTCTATGCTCCCAAGTCTAAGCGGGTAGCCTCTACTCCTGAGATTAGACACCCTCCTTCTACCACCTCCGAATCTCGCCGCGTAGCGTCGAAACCCTCGGAAACCCCTACAACCTCCGGAAAACATTCCTCTTGCATTGCGGAAAACAACCGCGTTGTTTCTGCCTGAATCTGCTTTCCCATTTGGGGCTCTCTGGCTCCCCGGAGCCCGAGAGCCCCAAATGGGAAAGCAGATTTAGGCAGACAACGCAGCATTTAGCATTTCCCATTTGGGTCTCTCGGGCTCCCCACGGGGAGCCCGAGAGCCCCAAATGGGAAATCGGCTGTAGGTAGAAACACTACACGGCATGTAAACATAACCGCGTTGTGTTTCTGCCTGCTGTGGCTTTCACTTTGGGTCTCCGGTGCTCCCATGGGAGCACCGGAGACCCAAAGTGATAGCCACAGCAGGCAGAAACACACGCGGTTGTGTTGGAAAACGCTGCAGTTTTTCTTTCCAAGTTTCTCAGGCTCCTCCGAGCCGGAGGAGCCTGAGAAACTTGGAAAGAAAAACCGCAGCGTTTTCCAACACAATAACGTTGTATTTATGTTTGCGGTCACTTCAAAAGCGACCGCAAACATAAATACGTTTTTAAAGCTGCGGTTTTATTTCTAAGTTTTCCGGGCTCCTCCAGCCCGGAAAACTTAGAAAAAAACCCACAGCTAGTGCTTAATTAAAAAAAATACCGAGCACTTACCGAGATTCAGCTGCAGCTTTCCTGCTCTGGTCTCCGGTCCCCGTCCTCCGCCTACAGCACTAATGAAGGGAAAGCCACCCAGCGGTAGCCTTTGTTTACTACAGCTGGCTGGCTTTTCCTTCATTAGTGCCGCAAAAGCCAGCACAGGAGGGCCTCCATTTCACAAAATGGATGCGCCCATGTGCTTGCTTTTGTGAATTTTGAGCTTGAATAGCTCAAAATTTTACATAGGAAGTTTTAAAACGGAGAATGCTAGTATTTTTTTTTTTTTGTTGCCCATCTATTTTTTAAATAACATTTTTTACTAGACCATCCCTTTAAAGCAAATTCCGATGCAGCAGATAATGCAGGAAGATTAATAGCAGAAGGCACAGTAATAGAGCACCACGCTTGGCTCAGGCAGTCGGGGTTTAAACCTGAGACCCAAGCCACGCTTTTAGACATGCCGGTAGAGCATAACGTTCTATTCGGCAAGGCAGTAGAAGCGGCACTAAATACAGCTAATGATGAGTGTGAGACCCTAAAATCTCTCGGCCAACTCACAAACCCCCAGGTCAAAGGGGAAATAATATTTTTTGTTGCTTTCGAGGCCAAAGCTCCCAGAGGTTTCAACTACTACCAAAATCGAGGAACTGCGTGGGGCAACAATCATTTCCAAACATAACCGGGATTCACCAGAGGCCAGCGCAGGGGCTTCACTAGGGGTAGAGGCAGCCCCGCCAGGGGTGGCATGCCACCTAGTAAACAGTGATGTTCCGCTTCGGGTCCCCTCCCACGCATCCCCAGTAGGGGGGGCGCATTTCCACCTTCACCCACGCATGGGAGGGGATCACTTTGGACAGATGGGTGCTGTCCACAGTGTCCGCAGGATACTGTATATAACTATTAGCGCGCCCCCATGAGCATCCTCCAAGACAGAAGGTACATTCATTGGAGCGCCAGAAAATCCTTACTTGAGGAAATCGCCACTCTACTTGCAAAGGTCGCCGTAGAACTCGTCCTGGGAAACCAGGTAAACCAGGTTCAACCTACTTCCTTGTGCCAAAGAAAGATCTAACAATGCGCCCAGTATTAGATTTGCGCCCTGCAAACAAGTATGTCAAGCCACAAAAATTCCTCATGACTGCATTCCAAGAGGTAATCCCCCTACTAAAAAAGGGGGATTACATGGCAGCATTGGGTATGAAAGTTGCCTATTTTCATATTTCAATGTTCCAGGCGCACAGAAGATTCTTGCATTTCAAAATAGACAACCACTACCAGTTCAAGGTGCTGCCCTTCGGTATAGCCTCAGCTCCAAGGGTATTCACCAAGGTGCTGGGGGTGGTGGCGGTGCACCTACGCAGGGAGGCAATCCGAGTCTACCCTTACCTGGACGACTGGCTCCTCAGAGGGGAAACCACCTTAATTTGCAGGGTTAACATTCAGAGAACAATCAACCAATTGGGATTCTCAATCAACGAGAAAAAATCAAGCCTGGTGCCAAGCACCTTCAAACAGTTCCTAGGAGCTGTGCTAAACGCCCAGGAGGGCTTGGCCTTTCCATCAGACGAAAGAATTTGAAATCTGTTGCTGCAAATACCTCAAGATCAGGTCGGTCGCCAAATAAGGGTGCTAGGCATGATGGCATCTTGCATTTACCTGGTTCCCCACGCGCGCCTGCGCGACCCATGCAGGAAAGGTTGGCGAAACAGTGGTCTCAGGCAAGTGGTCAGTGGGACGATCTAGTGGTCGTTTCGCCAACACTATTACAAAGTCTTCACTGGTGGACAAGAGAAAATCTTACAAAGGAGAAACCCTTCTACGATCCAGAGATACAGGCCGTCCTCACAACGGACGCCTCTCTAAAAGGGTGGGGGA
This sequence comes from Ambystoma mexicanum, assembly GCF_040938575.1. Lineage (NCBI taxonomy): Eukaryota > Metazoa > Chordata > Amphibia > Caudata > Ambystomatidae > Ambystoma > Ambystoma mexicanum. The sequence continues at coordinate 351,220,356 of NC_090934.1, forward strand.
TCTCACTATCTTCATCACACAGCTCTGGGTCTCTGGTCTCATACAGTGGCTCAGAACCACATCAATCTGCTAGAACTTCTGGCAGTCTTTAGAGCGATCTGGCCATTCGAACCCCTCCTATCCAACCTGTCGGTGCAGATCCTAACAGACTGCACAGCAATGTTTTACTTAAACAAACAAGGGGGCACTCGTTCACCAAATCTGTCCAAGCTTGCCCAGACAATTTGGACATGGGCACTCAAACGGAAGATTTACTTGTCATCCCAACATGTTCCAGGGAATCTCAACTCTCTAGCAGATGCTCTGAGCAGGGATCCCCTTCCAAAAGAACACGAGTGGACACTACACAAAGGTCGTAGGAGACCTCTTCTCTCAGTGGGGTTTCACCACTATAGACCTATTTGCCACAAGCGAAAACAGGGAATGGCCAGACTTTGCATCTAGGTTCCCCCAGCCAGGCTCCAAGGGGGAACGCTCTATGGATGAATTGGCCAGGGATGTTTGCCTACGCTTTTCCACCAACCCCTCTGATGAGGAAGGTGATCAACAAGATCGACAGGGAACCGATGACGCTCATCCTAGTTGCACCTTGTGGGCGAGACAACCGTGGTACCCACACCTACGCAAATTGGTGGTGTGCAACCCCATCAAACTCCTGTGCCGGTACAACCTACTCTCCCAGCACGAGGGGCTAACAGTGCATCCTTAGCCCAACTCAATGAACTTGGCAGCATAGCTCCTGAAGTCAGAGTTCGGACATCTCAATTTACCCCATAGATGTATGGATATCTTGAAAGAGTCAAGAAAACCGAACACAAGGCACTGTTGCTATGACAAATGGAAATGATTTGTTATTTGGTGCCAGAATAAGCAAATCAACCCAGTTGATTGTACTCATTCTAATGTCGTCACCTATATGCTCCACCTATTGGATGCAGGTTTAGTGTTTAACTCACTTAAAGTACACCTGGCAGCTTTATCAGCCTACACCACTTCCTATAACAAGGTGTCATGGTGGAAAGTACCAGTTGTCAAAGCATTTATGTAAGGAGTAAAGAGACTCCACCGTCCAATTTCTAACCCACCACCAGGTTGGGACCTTAATGTGGTACTTGCTAAGCTCATGGGACCCCCTTTTGGGCCCATGCACAAATCTAGTCTCAAGCACTTGCCTTCTTAGTAGCCATCACATCCATAAGAAGGGTCAAGGAAATTCAAGCTTTGTCAGTGCAGGATCCTTTCTTTACGGATAAACTGGTTTTACGCACTCACCCTAGGTTCTCACCTAAGTTCATTTCCAAATTCCATGTTAACCAGCCTATCGAGCTACCAGCCGCATTCCAAGAACCAAAAAGCACGGCTGAGGTGAAACTCCACACACTACATGTGAGGATGGCGGTACTCTACTACGTAGACAAAACCAGACCACTAAGAAAGACGGATCAACTGTTCGTCTCCATAGCTCCAGGCAGAGATGGAGATCACGTCTCTAAGAATGCCATCTCTAGGTGGATAGTATGATGTATCAAACTGTGCTATTCCCTTTCAAATAAGACACTGCCTTTTAAGCCAAGAGCCCACTCTACAAGAGGTACTGGAGCCACTCTGGCTTTCATTGCAAATGTACCCCTTGATACCATTTGCAAAGCAGCTACATGGAGCTCTATTCACACCTTTACTCAGCACTACTGCATTGACACTCATTCCAAGACTCGAGTGGGACAAGCGGTTTTAAGACATTTGTTCGCTCATGGCCCTTCTCACATCCCACCTCCTTCTTCTAACACTGCTCGCTAATCTATGCACAGCATTTGATCTAAGCAGAGTCCACAAGCCTCAGAAGGGGTACATTACTACCCGTAATTTCTGATGCTTGTATCTGCTTAGATTCACATGCGCCCGCCCTTCCTCCCCTCTGACAGAAGGCGCATGGATGCTTGTAGTCTTATCTATCATATCTGCTTGGATACTCTGTACTCGCGCTGCTCCTCATGCTACCTCATGTGAGAAAAATACAATCTGATGGTCCTACACGCGTGAGGGATCATGGGTACAGTGGACGTCACACTAGGGATAGTATTACTGGCATGCCCCAGTTCGCCCCTTTTCGAGTTTCGAAAAACAAACTGTAATACTCTGCAGCTTCCAATAGATGTCGGCCTATGCACAGCATGTGAATCTAAGCAGATAAAAGCATCAGAAATACGATTGCGGTGAGTAATGTATCCCATATAGTGTGTTTTGATTTGCATTGTGTATGAGAAGATGTTCCACATATGTAAACATGGTTTGAAACCAGACATCTTTGCTACACTTTTTTTCCTAATGGGTCCTAAACCTTTTCAAGTATAATCATGTTTTGGTTGCCTGTCGCATACGTTTTACACTCTTGCAGGGCAAATCATTTTTACTCATACAATATAATTCACACTCTAATTATGAAAACATTGTGTAATAAAACTCCCACCATAAACCCCTATTTGGGGAACTGGTGGATATGCAATGTCTACTTTAAACATCAATGCAACCTTAGCTTGCAGTCATTGTGGTAAGTACTATAAATGGCCAGTGGCTGCAAAAATGCAATGGTTACATTTGTAATTGAATTAGAAACTCAACAAACTGTGTCCTCCTAGTGTTAATCCAGATAGGGATTTAACCTTTTTATGAAGAACTTCATGCAGGGTCCTCCAACTTTTAAACACTACGGTTATTAGATTTCCATCCTCCGAATTGCGTAAAGCTAACTCTATCCAACCAATCTTTGATCATGAGATTAGATCTAGAATTTACTATGGCACCCTTACTCCTCTGTGCACTATTGTATCAAACATTGACATACTATTAAGTAGGACTACTTCTAGACTTTGATTAATCATCAATACACAATTCTGCCATCACACCTCAAAATGCAAAATACATTGATTTACCAAGTCATTGGCCAGGTTAGTGTCTTAAAAATTAAAATATATTCAGAATAGATCAAATATCCAGACCTTTGTAGAGGAATGACAGGCGTATTATGAGACTTATCCCGCTGCACATCTCCTTCTGCAACATGCTTTAGTAAATGAACCAACTGTAAAGTTCTAAGAATTGGTAACTTAAAGCATGTGCTTTTCCAAGGTTGAATTTCTTCTATGAAGGATTTCACTGATTCCAGTTAGCCTGTGTAATTGGACTAGTCCCGCTCCATGTTGTATTAGTTCCATCTGTGAGGAGCTTGCACTGCTGAGCATGTTCTATGTGGGTGGTGCGCCCACTGCTGTGTACCCATTCTATGTGAGCGGAGCTTGGATCGCAGAGGCCCCTGCTGGGCATGTTCATTATAACGGGAATTTCAACTGCTGAGGCTTATGTTCCCAGTGCTCAAGTATTTGACTCCCTATATTCAGAATTCGAGAGTTAATGCTATTTCAAGAGTAAAAAATGAGTTTCTCCTTTGCAAAAGAGTAAAGTGTACAACATGAGAGGTATTTATGAAGCGCCTGTACACAAGTGTTTCTAGGCTCTACAAGACAAGGGAGGGAAGACGAAACAAACAATCCTACTAGACCTTGTGACATTCGGACCGTGCAAGTGCGACGACACGAAGTGCAGGTGGGAGGAAGTGCAATGTAGGAAAGGGGTAGTGTGGTCAGGACAGCAAGCTTTGAGTAAGTGCAGCCAGGGCAGTGTGCTTCAGGCTAAGTGCAAGGAGGCAGGGTGCTGTAGGGGTTACAGTTACAGCCTGTGCGCGGTGGACCCGAAGGCAGTGCAAAGAAGACTGTCCATGGAAAAGCCTGGTACCCAGGGAGACTGAGGGTACCAAGCAACCAGTCGACGCAGCAGACCAGTAGGTTAGCAAGGGAGTGAGCAGGCAGAGGAGAGGAGGAAGATCTTGAGCTGCTTCTGGAACTTCAGGAGGTCTGGCAGAAGTCTGAAAGGGCCAGGGAGGCCATTTTAGGGGGAGGCACCTGCAGAGGAGAGTGATCTAACCCCCCCCCCCCCCCCCCCCCCCCCCCCCCCCCCGGGAGCGAGAGTTGGATGTAGTGCAGGCCCCAGAAAGCCTTAAAGACGATGCAGAGGGTCTTGAACGTAATCCTTGCAGCCACTGGGAGCCAGTAGAGCGATTTTATACAGTCCATGGCCTTGAGGGCAAGGATAAATCTTGCAGTCCTGTTCTTGATTAGTTGCAGAGTGTGAAGAGCCGAGGTAGGAAGACTGAGAAAGAGGCTGTTGCAGTAGTCCAACCTGGAGAGAACCAGGGCTCTGGAGACCGTGAGCTTCTGGGGGAAAGTTAGAACAGGTAGAATACCTCTGAGGAGGTGCAGCTGGAAGTGGGCCTTGTTAGGTAAGAATTGATGCAGTCGCACTGTGTGAGACTACACAACACTTATCTGCTTGGTATTAGGTAACCCACCTTTTGGTATAAGTCTGTACTACAAAAAGTTGGTAGTGTGACTGAGCAGCCAGACCTATCTCAAGAGGGGTAAATGTGAGCTGTAGAGCTGTATTTGTAAATCCAAGCAACACTTACACTCAAGGTTTCTGTTATAAATAGTTATTTATATAACATCAATTTTTAAATAAGCTTTCTTTAAAAGGGCAATTCATGTAACAAAGTAAATGTACTACTTTACAGAATCAGCACAAGTTAGTGGATGATCTTTGGATATGCTTCTTACACAATTCCTACACCCTGGGGTGACTTCAATCACAAGGACAGTAATGGCATTTATATATATACTTTGTAGATTTTTCAGGTTGCAGAAAGGAAATGTTCAAGGAAGGAAAACGGTTAAACAGGTTCAGGATATGTGAGGACAACTAAATCTTCCAATGAAGTCTAGATAAGCCTTCCCCAGCAGTAACAGTCTAAACAAGTTAACAACTATGAGGGACAAACAATATCAAAGTCAATGGGCTAGAAGAGTCTGTAGGGAGCCAGGACAGCCAAAGACGATTTGAAACAGTCTATGGAGCTGAGCCACTTCTTTAGATTAAAGTATTGCACAAAGTTAGAGAGTTTGGAGAAAAATCGCTTGCAGAGTCACAAGCTGTTAAGCCCGTGAGAAAGAGAGTTGGAATCAACTCCAAAATTAAGCCATTGCAAATCTGAACTGACAAAAGCAAAGCTAAAAGACAATGAGGCATGTACCCCAAGTCTAAACAGTACCTCTCGTTTGAAGAAGAGTGGTCCAGCTGGGTTATGTCCGGTGGCAGCGATGCAAACCCTGGGTTCCTGAGCTTCGGTCGTGGGGACAAGAGGGAGGACTTCCGGAGGGCTCCTGCAGCAGCACTTTAAAGGTCGTCGGCAGCTATGGGCTCTTTTCGGTTCAGCAGCACTTCGCGGTTTTAGCACTTGGTAAACAGCACTGTGTGGGTCTCGGATACCGGTTGGGCTTCCTTCACTCCTTGGGTCCTGCACTCTGGTGAGGGGACTGAAGCTCTGGTCGTCCTGCTTCTGGTGCGTCATTAGGAGACTCCTGGAGCTTCTAGCCAGATTTCAGACATTGCACTCAACTATGGATTTCTCAACCCCTGGCACTCGGTTCTTGCAGCAGCGAAGAAGTACAGCCAGTCAGGAAAGATGGTCCAATGGAGTTAGTCTCAGGGGTAGCTGGTCCCACTAACCCAAGGGAAGAAGTTGTCTCCAGGAGCTTCTCTGTCGATTTGAAAAAGGAGTTTCAGCACAGCAGCAGGGCTTCACCTGGCAATTCTACGGTCCAGGGGGATGCAGCAAGCTTCATTCACGGTTTCTTCGTTCGGTGTTTCTCCCAGTGGTCGACTCCGCATCTAGTCCCAAAACCTGCGCCTTTTAAGCATGTTTCTCTCATTCATGCACAGGCAGCCTAGGTTGTCAATCACACAGCAGGGTAGCTGTCCTGGAAGGACAGCCAGCCAGCCAATCAGGAATGGTTGCATTCAGTTACTCCTATAGACAAAGGACAGGGGAGTTTCGCCATCCTCCCTCACATCCTGCCTTTTCAGACACACTGGAGCCAGAGGCGGGCTTCAGGGCTGAAGTCCGCCAAAGGCAAAACAACAACAGGGTTCAAATCTGCCCCGACACATAGAGTAAAACCCAAGAAAGACCTCACAAACAGAAAATGGCGAAAAAAGACGACCGTGGCCATTTTGACAAAATGATCTCCCATAGGTGCTGTACTGCAGCTGAGGGTTCAGCCTGTGGTAGAAAAGCTCAATGGTAGGAATATTAAACCTTTGCCACCGGCCACTGAAGGTGCTGTGTGTCACCATACAAAAAGTAGATGCCTATGGAGTTTATCAGACTCCAAAAACAGTAGAAACACATTATCCAAATCATGTCCAAGCATATGAGAGAGTGGGAAAAAGGCCTCACTCATTTCAGGGTTAAAAGTAAAAAAGTCCTAAAGTCCAGAAAAAGAGCTGGGGTCTCTAAGGTTGAAGAGGATTAGCACAGAAATGAGAGTTCTCCCTAACAGGCCTTCTTGGAAAGGTCTGTTATGTGAGGAGAGTGTGGGTTTTTGCCTCACAGGAAGGCGAAGGTAGAGGGCCAAGGGAGGATGGCCACAGTGAGAAAGGGAAAGTGGGAAGCAGGAGTCCCAATGAAAAGAATCTGTCTTACTGGCATTAAGGCAGAGGTCGTTGGAGGCGCACCAGTCCTTAATCGAGGATGTAGGGAATGAGCGAGGGTGGAGAGGAGGCTGGGGACATCCTGAAAGAGAGCGGAGTGTCATCTGCATAACTCAAAGTTAGAAGAGAAGGTGGAGATTAAGTGGGCCAAAGAGTCCAGATAGACTTTGAAGAGCCAGGGTGAGCGAATAGAGCCCTGTGGAACACCACATGTGGAGGAGAGAACCGACCCAAGCTGGACCATGTTCTCACAGTCTTATCGATCAGGGCAGCCTGATTGACCGTCTTGAAAGCAGAAGAAAGCTTAAGAAGGATGAGGACAGAGGGAGAGCTGGAGTCAATATTAGAGAGCCGATCCTCACGGGTGTTCAGGAGAGCAATTTGCGTGCCTCTGGCTACTCTGAAGCTAGACTGATAGTTGGAGGAATGGGGAGGCATAGAGGCAGAGGAGGCCAAAGGGGGCCTGAGAGAGAGGTGGAGGGGGAGGATGAAGAGAACGAGGACAGTATGTCCTGAGTTTTAATGGTGAAGTGGGAAACCAGGCCTGTACAGAGGGCCTAGGAGAGAACAGGAGAGGTGGAGACGGCAGTAGGATTGGCCAGCTCCTTGCAGATTTGAGTTCTGCTGTGGTGTTAGAGGCTGCAGAGATGCAGGCTTGGATATGGAGCCTCTTTTTGGAGAGGACAGTCTGTGTTGGCTTTGGAGCAGGTGGCAGGCTAGTTGGTCAGCGAATGCACCCGAGCCCGCCACTTCCTCTCAGCCACCCTGCACTTGCGTTTTACGGCAGCGAGGTCAGAGTCATACTAAGAGTTGCATTTGGAGGTAGGCTTCAGATGGATTCTCTTGACCAGTGGCAAGGATGTCCAGAGTGTTGGCGATAGAATTATGCAGGTTAGAGAGGGCTGTGTCGAGTGAGTCAGCTGCAGAAGTAGGAGGAGCAGGGAAAGTAGAGGCAAACCTGTCCACTGACAATTGCTTTATGGGCCGAGTGACCGAGAAGGAAGGTGACAGTGCTGGGGTAGGATTTGCCTGAGGGACCAGAGGTTTCAGGTAAGAGGAGAGCAGAGTCGTTAATCCAAGAGAAGAGTGGTCAGAAGGTCAAAGAGGGGGATTTCTGCAGAGATGTGAACATCCAAGGTGTGTCTGGCAGAGTGTGTCGGACCAGAGGGGAGAATGGAAAAAGAGAGTTGCAAAGGTTGCGGAAGAGCAAAGAGGAGGGATTAGAAGCATCTAGGTGGATGTTGAGGTCACAGAGGATGAGTTTAGAGGTAGAGCGAAGGAGAGCAGGAGAGGTCGGCCCACTCTGAGAGGAAGAGGGCGACCTTGCCAGGTGGCCCGTAGATGGTGGCCAGTCAGTGTGGCCAGGAGAGAGAGCGAGCATGCAGATGAGGCATTCAAAGGCAGAGTAGGCCTGTGTAGAAATGACAGAAGCAGGCACCCACTCCGGTAAGATTAGGGCCACTCCACCACTGGGTCGGTTGGTTCTGGTCTTCGAGAGGATCTTGTAGCCCTTGGGGAGGAGAGTGTCACAACTTGTGACAGAGCTGGCTGTGAACCATGTCTCAGTGAGAGCGAGGACATCAAGGTCAAGGCCTTTGAGGAGGTGGCAGATGTCGGAGGAGTATTTGACAGCAGAGCAAAGTTGAGAGTAGCGACGTGGAGCAGGTAGTCACATTCAAAAGACTTAAGGGATGGGGGTACAGGAGTGAGGTACACCTAGCGGCAGCAGTAGAGGGGCTCGAGAGTGGACAGAGGTAGTAGTGGGAGGTGACATAGGGCCAGAGAAGAGGCGGTGGGTACCCGAGAGGCAGCAGAGGAGGAAGGGGGTGGCCAAGGAGCCAGAGGGGGGTTGGAAGGAGTTGCAGGAGATGGGAGGAGGTTGATTAGATGTGGGAGACACCCATCAAGGAGTAGAAGATTGGGCTGAGAGTCCTGGACCATGACAATGCTATTCTGATAGACATTGATGATGGCAGGAGTGTAAGCAGGCCAAGATGACCTCCCACCGGCTGCCACCATTAATGGGAGGGGGGAGAGAGAACAGACCATGTTAGGGGTCCATAGGTCTGTGGAGGGAAAGAAAAAGAGGATGTCTGGAGTCTGCCTCGAGGAAGCACTGGTGTGGGTATCAGTGGTGGGGTGGCTTGGAGACCAGGATATCCCCTTTGAACTGTTTCCTTCCCGACTTAGTGAGAGTGATAGGATGGGAGATAGAGTAGCAGTTTCAGAAGATTGGAGAAATGGAGAGCACCATAGGGGGTGCAAGGAGGAGAGTTTGAGGAAGTGAGAGAGAGGTAGAGAATGAGAGGAGCATAGCACTGACCAGCGCCATGCAGCACAGGATCGAGGGGTGGACATACAAAGTAGGGAATTCCACAGTAACAACAGGCATGTGACAGACAACAGTTCCAACAGCAACCTACAGAGTGGGGGAGAGCCTAGTCGACACAGCAAACGCAATGCCAACAGATACCAACCATGGACTGGACCCAATGGGGGGGGGGAGCAGAACAGGGGAGCGCAACGGTTAACCAACAGTGATCAGCAGAAGGGTGGGGACAACGCAGGGGGAAACAGACCGTGAAAAGACACAACAGAGGAGCTGTGATGGGCACAGCAGCTTTGGGACACAGCAGGGACTGAAATATTCACAAGTATGGCTAACGGCAAGATAGGAAATCCTATAGTTGCCCAGGTATAGAGCACAATATACCATGCGGTTAGGTGGAAGTGTGCTCAAGGCCAGCCAGTGTAATATAGTGCAGTAGTGGCTGCTCCCCCTACCAGCACCTTTCTTAACTTACTGGCGCTGCTGGTCAACGACTGCACAGCATTCCCACACTCTGTGTTGCAACCCCTTCATCGCCAATCAACTGTCGCACAACAACGCGCCCTTGTCCTGCGCAGGCTTTTTTCCGATGGACATCCATCCAACTCGTATATACATTAAAACAAAAACGTATGAAAAATCGAAACAAATGAGTCATTTTAAATTTGTCTGGCTCCACAGACTTCATCACACTTGTGGTAAATTGTCTCCTACACAAGAACTTGTAGGTAAGGCCCGTGTCTACATGTTATTGTGTAGGAGAGCTTTTAACCAAGTCTAATTGTCACATGGCTGCATGTAAATATGACTATTAATATTGGTACACAAGATATCAAACGTAGAACAATTAAAAATCGAGTTGGCCCAGAGACTTGGAAGATGTGACCTGAAGTATGGACACAGACATCCGCAACAAGCACCTACCTTACCGAGCGATCTGACCCATAGCTGAACATGAGCTATGTAAATACAACTAGCTAGATACCAGTCATCTGTTTTCAATGATAACAGTGGGATGAGATGCTGTAAAAATGGAACCTTTGTTATGCCAGTAACACTTGTTCGAATGGATTGTGTCCTCCAACGTATTCCTCATCTTAGATGTATTCCATCCAGCTTTAGCTGCTTCGTAAATTTTTTCTCGGCCGAGTGCGCTGTGCGTCGATGTTGAGTCGAAGTCCCTCGAAGGCCTCCGTTGAGGGTGACTTCATCGGGTATACAAGTAGCACGCGCGGCGCCCGTTGGCCTCAGCTCTGATTTTCCGCAGTATGTGTTGCTTCAGAGACTCCGCGCGCCTCGAGTAGTTCTGTGACGCAGTTATTGTGAAGCGATATTAGATATGTCCTCGTCGTCGACCCCGATTACCCCGCGATCGGGATTCAAAAGTATAAATCCTCTGGTTCCAAAATGTCCATCACGTATCCGCACAGAGAATGTCTGTGGTGCCTCGGTGAAGGCCACGACATGGAGGCCTATATGAAGTGTCGGGCAATAACGGGGAAGGCCTTGCGAGAGAGGAAGGGAAAACTACAGGTAGATCAAAAAATCCTCAAGCGTCGAGTCGAGGTCCCATGAGGAGAAATCTCCTCGACGCGAAAGGCAAAAGCATCGGTCTAGGTTCCGAAGTGGTTCACACCACTCTTTGTCGAGAAATTCCAAAAAAAGACACCACCGGTCCCCTTCCACCTCGTCCTCTGACGAATCTCCCAAGAGAATGAAATGCCCCACGAAACATTCTTCATCTGAAGAATGGTAAGCATTTAGAATTAAAATGGAGGTTTTTGAAAAGGCCGAGTGCAGTGTATCTCCCGCATCGCTTTCCCGGCTCATGTTCTGGCTCTCCTGTAGCCTCAGTCCGCGCCTTCCTCGGAAGCCGGCCGGGAGCGTTACCGTTCTGACACTCGCTCGGCCTTGAGCCCAGGTGATTGAAGGAGAAAAGATCAGGAACCCTCCAGGACTGCGAGTGAAAAAGATCAGTCGAGTCGACCGCTCGAGGTCACCGACGCTGTTCGGAACCCGACACCTCGAAGGGCAAGCCTTCGAAGAGTGCCTCGACGTCCTCAAAGCCAGTTCCGTTGACTATTTCGTCAGCGCCATCGACACCATTGTCGACCCCTGAAGCCCTCGGCGCCAAATGTTTCAAAGGCTCCAATTCAGCCAGAAACTGTCAAAATAGCAGCTAAAGAAAAAGCTACAGAGACTGTAAAGCCTTCAGTCTCTACTAGAAACACCTCCTCCAGAAAAAATGTATAAACCTCTACCAAGGAAAGAATATTTTAAATCCTTAACTTCAATTTTTGAAGAACAAGAGAGGTCTGAGGAGGAGGGGCAGGTTCCTTTTGGACTACAGTATGGCACCCCTAATGTCCCAGAATGTCTGATTTCTGAGGAAAGCAGAATGAGGGATCTGGTGAAAACCTTGCATAATGCAAGTGGAATTGACACTTCACCTGAGACAGATTTTGGCAGGCCAGAACCAGGGGAACATGCCAGTTCCTCATACAGGCAGCTGATGACAAAGGTGGTCGATTATTTAGGATGTGCTAAACCACCAACACAGTTCATTCCTAGATGATCTGACTGATATATTGGATCATGGGCCCACCGAAGATCTGATTTTACCCTTCCATGTAGCCTTACAAAATAGGGTGGCCAAAAATTGGGAGACCCCGGACTCAATTCCGCCTGTGAATAAGTCCCTCACTTCAAAATACTGCCCTTCCAGTCGCGACCCTGGCTATCTGTCCAAACACCCTACTCCTGAGAAGTCTGGTGGTCCAGGCAGCCACAGCTCCAAATAAGGTGGCGTACCCTTCCATCCCTCCGGATAGTGACAAGCGTGTGGATGGTTGGGCACGCAAGGTATTTTCAGCTGGGAGTATGGCGTTAAAATCGGCCAACTCGACATGTGCCTTGGCAACATTTTTGTACACTCTGTGGGAGTGCATTGCAATGGCGGCAGAGCGCGTACCAGAAGGGGAAGAAAGGGAAGGATTCCTAGCATTCGTTCAAGATGGAAAGGAGTTCCTGCAGGAATACTTTAGTCTGGATTGGACACTGCAGATAGTGTGAGCAGGTCCATGGCCACTAGCACGGTGAAGCGCAAATTTGCGTGGGTGTGAAAGTCGGGTTTCGCACCAGACGTGCAAAACAGTCTTTTGAACATGCCCTTTGACGGGTCTTACCTTTTTGACAACAAAACTGACGAGAGCCATGAGAGGTTGCAGACCTCAAAAGCGGCTGCCCAATCTTTAGGAGCTGCTATTAGGCAACCTCTGCCTTTTCGTGCATCAGGACAATCTTGGAGGGGACGATCCTATCGTTACTGCTCCTCATATGGAAAGGCGAGAGGAATGGCCAGTCAAAGAGGCCAGAGAAAAACCACTCGTGGTGGACGAGGAAAACATGCAAAGCCAGCTGCAGCCTCTTTACCATCAGTTGCCGCAGCAACCGCCACAAAACCACTTTGAGGACTTGCATCACAAGACACCTGTGGGAGGCAGGCTGTCCCAGCAGCATCTGCAAGAATGGCGAGCCATTACTTCAGATGTTTGGGCTCTAGAAATAATAGCCCATGGTTACTGCCTCCCTTTTCTAACGCAACCTCAAAGCAATCCCCCAGAGAGAGACTCTTTGAAGTTTCCAGACCCGCTCCTACAGCAGGAAGTCTTAACCCTGCTGGAGAAAGGTGTTATAGAACCAGTACCTGTAGCGGAGAAGAACAAGGGATGGTACTCCCCATATTTTTGGATTCCCAAAAAGGACGGAACTGAGACCCATCTTGGATTTGAGGCTTGAACAAGCTCCTCAGGAAGAATAAATTCAAGATGGTCACTCTTTCTCAGATCCTTCAGGCCCTTCAACTTCAGGATTGGTTGGGGTCATTGGACCTCCAGGATGCTTTTTTCCATGTGCCATTGCATCTCAAGCACAGAAAATACCTGAGGTTCGTAGTTGGCGACTCGCGCTATCAGTTTTGAGTCCTACCATTCGGGTTGACCTCCGCCCCGTGGGTCTTCACCAAGTTGATGGTAGTAGTGACAGCGCACCTCAGGCAAGGGGGGAATTCACATCTACCCCTACCTGGACGATCATCTGAAAGTCACCTGCCACTTCCTCCACAGACTGGGCTTCTCCCTCAATTTCAAGAAGTCACAAATGACACCTTCCCAACAGCTCCAGTACATAGGGGCTGTATTAGACACATCCTTGGGAAACAGCTCGCCTCCCAAGTCGAGGGCTCAAGACATTCTTCAGATGGTTTAAAAATTCCAAAATGCCCAAAATCTCCAGGCCTATGACTTCTTGAGGTTGCTTGGCCTGATGGCATCCTGCATTTTCCTACTGCCAGAAGCATGCCTGAGGATGAGATCCCTTCAATGGGCTCTAAAGACTCAATGGTCCCAGTTTTCAGGACAAATGATGGATCTCCTTCAGATTCCGAACAAGGTTCGGCAGGATCTTCTGTGGTGGACTTGCACAGAGAACATTCTACATTTTTGGCAACCATGGCCGGAGATTACAGTAGTGACGGATGCCTCACTCATGGGGTGGGGAGCTCATGCCAACGATCTGACAATCAGCGGTCGTTGGTCTCCATCGGAGTCCAAACTACACATCAACCTTTTAGAGCTGAGAGCAATCAGATTAGCGCTGAGGGCTTTTCTGCCATCTGTCAAGGGAAAAAAATGTCCTGATGACTGACAACACAGTGGCCATGCATTACCTAAACAAGAGGCGGTGTAGGGTCACTATCTCTGTGCAGAGAGGCAATGCGGCTCTGGTATTGGGCAATTCAAGAAGGAATCTCCTTAGCGGCATTTCATCTAGCCGGGGAGGAGAAATGATGGCAGACGCTCTGAGTAAGCAGAATACGGTGTCCCACGAGTGGAAACTAGCTCAGGAAGTCCATCAGGAGATCTTCACCCTTTGGGGAACCCCTCAAGTAGACTTGTTTGTGACCGGAATCAACCAGAAGTGTGAAAAGTATTGCTCAAGGGAATTTCCCCCGAGAGGAGCCCTAGGGGACGCGTTCGTGGTGAAGTGGAACGTCCCCCTGCTATACGCGTTCCCTCCGATTCCAATCATTTCTCAAGTCATCAGGAGATTGAGACGGTTCGGAAACGGAATGATCCTAATTGCCCCGGATTGGGCCAGAAGAACGTGGTACCCGGACCTTCTAGACATGTCCATCTGTCCTCCATTAAGTCTTCCTCGGAGAGAGGACCTTCTCTCACAAATGGAGGGCCAGGTACTCCATCCAGAGGTCTGGACTCTCAACCTTCATGCTTGGTATTTGAAAGGCTGAGATACAAGGATTGGGACCTTGCATATCACATCATGGAGGTGTTGCTTTCGGCAAGAAGGCCAGCAACAAAATCTGTGTACCGTTGCCGCTGGAAGAAGTTTTGCAACTGGTGCAGGGAAAAGAATGTTTATCCTTTTCTGTGTTCTATCCCAGAAGTGTTGTCTTTCCTCTTGTCCCTGGCACATAGAGGCCTCAATGCTGGGACCATTAAAGGTCATCTTGCAGCGCTTTCCGTTTTCAAGCGCTCTTCGGAAGAATGTTCCTACTTTTAAAATTCCTTTGATAATACAATTCTTAAAGGGACTCACCAATATGTTTCCTCCTTCTTTCCAAGTCCCAGTTTGGGACCTGCATCTGGTTCTAAAGTTTTTAATGTGTGCCCCTTTTGAACCCTTGCACACTTGTCCATTAAGATTACTAACGTTGAAAACAGTTTTCTTGGCTGCTTAACATCTGCACGAAGAGTGAGCGAATTGCAGGCACTATCTTCTGGGCCACCCTATACTGTGTTCCACAGGGACAGAGTTGTATTGAGGGGTAAACCTTCATTCTTACGTAAAGTTGTGTCTGATTTCCATTTAAATCAGAAAATTATTCTGCCCGCGTTCGATCCTCCACCTCATCCCAGTAAGGAGGAGGAAAGATTGCACAGGCTGGACCCGAGAAGAGCTCTTAAATTTTTACATTTCTAGGCTTTCCAAGCTTGGAGTAGATAATCAACTTTTCATTGACCCAATTTCCTTCCGGTATAGCCAATCGGTGTCAAAACAAACCCGATCACGTTGGATTGTGCTTTGCATTTCAGAATGCTACAGATTGGTGGGCAAAGATCCACCAGAAGGCTTGCGGGCCCATTCTACCAGAGGCATTGCCTCTTCGCCAGCCCTTCAGAGGTGTTCCCATAAAATCAATTTGTGAAGCAGCAACTTGGTCATCGCTGAACACTTTCTAAATTCTATAGTCTGGATGCTTCCCACTCTAAAGAGATTGCTTTTGGTAAAGCAGTGTTATATTCAGCTATATAATATTAAAAATCTACTCCCTCCTCCAGAGAGCTTTCTACACTGCTTTGGGAGTCTATCTAAGATGAGGAATACGTTGGAGGACACAATCCATTTGAAGAAGTTACTTACCAACTGGTAACGTTCTTTCGACTGGATGTTCCTCCAACGTATTCCTCATCGCCCTCCCATCCTACCCCTCTGTAGATTTTCCGGTGTTATTACCACTTCAACTCTCACAAGGCTGACACCTGGCTACCTACATTATACAGCAGAGCAAGAGGGGAGAAACAGAACTGAGGCCAACGGGCGCTGCGTGTGCTACTTGTATACCCGAAGACGTCAACCTCGACGGAGGCCTTCGAGGCACTTCGACTCGACGACATTGATGCACGGCACCCTGTGCCGAGAAAAGATTTCCGAAGCAGCTAGAGCTGGATGGAATACTTTTAAGATGAGGGATACGTTGGAGGAACATCCAGTCGAAAGAACGTTACCAGTTGGTAAGTAACTTGTTCATTTTTGTCTTTGCTGAGACAGCCCTTGGATTGGGCAGGGTAGCGATCCTATGCCTAGAGGCCACACTAAACGAGAAGGCTTGCCCTGAATGCTTGAAGCTGTGAGCAAGGCAGGCAAACCCTATTTATGTCCAGTTTGTCCATGTTCGTAACTGAATAATGCATTTTTAAGCGGGTGTGAGTAGCAGGAGTTCCATCTCCTATTTGTTTACCATGAGGCTGTTTTTGGACCATTAAGACTCCAGAAACCAGTGATTAGAATGCTCCCATTCATGAGGAGATTGGTGACTGTAATGCAGTTAGTATGTGAGCTGCGTGCTTAATGAAAAGTGATACTGCATTTTTGAGTTGGACATGCATGGCCACAAACTGAGAATTGTATATCAGCATTCAGGTGAAAATAGGTGCTCATCCCCAAGTGTACTCTAACAGGATTATGTACAGAATGTACATGCTGTATAATCAAGTCTACCTGGACCAATCTGATACTCCACAGCTGCTCTGTGTCTGAGTGTTAAGCTGAGTGACACCAAAGAGACTTTGACAGTGAGACACTCATCTAGATCAAAGTGACTGAACGACTACTGATTCTACTGCCTATGATCGTGAAATTTGTATCCAAGTCTCGGGACTAGTAAGACCCACACTTTGAATATAATCTTTAGAGCTAATATTTTACTTTGGTCAGAACCTATTAGTACACTCAGAAAACGTAAACACGTTGGGGGAGATTAGTATCTGGTGAATTTTGATGCTGGGGAAGTTTTCAGTTACATTTCATGGTTCAGAGTAAAAGGAGTTGGAGCCTTGTCCATGGACCTCATGGTCACATTGGGTTCTGCTGTGGCCCTTGGAGTTCACACACTGACTGCACCACATGCATCTGTGCTGTGAAGGTGTCGGGCAGCAGCGCAGAGTTTCTTGAGGTCTCAGTTGACCCCATGGTCCTTGGGCAGACCAAAGAGTCCTCTTAGTTCTTCTCACATTGTTGTGACCGTCACTGCAGCATAAAAGCACTTCTTCCAGTAAATCTCTGGCAACTAGTACTGCAGCTGAACCAGGAAACACATGTATTCAATACCCGGCCTGGAAACCACTCAAAGCACAGAGGAGCTGTGTGCCTGGCTTTCCCACAACAGCGAAATCAAGATTTGATTTTACTGGATGTTTTGCAGCCCCCTCGATCTTCTTCAATCGGATTGCAATTCCTCCTTGCCCTTGACAACTGTTTTTTTTTCATGTATACCTTTGTTATATTTTTAATTTCATTTTTTTCCCCAGTGCTTCCTAAGGCATAGCCGTGCACAAGCAGATTTTAGTCTAATGGGGAAACTTGTCAGCTGTGGTATGGGTTCAGACCTTGGTTCTAGTTCAGGTCAATTACGTCAACAAATGGTGGTTTACTGAATGTCATTTATAGTTGCCTCAACACCCTTTTACTTGATGTATGTGATAGGTAGTGCTCCTTAAATTTCACCATAATTCTCAATATCACTTTTTCCCCACACTTTGTTTATTTTATTGAACTGTATTTCATCCGTTGTCACACAGCTTGAAAGGGATCCTTGTTTAGGAGGCGGTATGCATTTAATTGTTAGCAGGATAGAGACTCTTGCTTCTTTCTACAACAGCGACCCTCAACAATAGTCATCCACTTCAAAGGTTCAACATTACTTCAAGTGAATTCTATTGTGTAACTTAAATGGTTGAATACAGTGCTCCCAATGTAATCCCAACGTCCAAAAGCACACCTGGAAGGTAACCTCTTTACAATCCAGAATTCGCATAGGGTTGGACGATTTCCTACACATTGAGGGAATATTGTTGTGAGGACTCTGCTTGTGGCAATGATTACAGACTTTCTGCTAGAATATAAACAGTGCATGCTCCTTGTACAGCCACCTGTAGGGCCACATATCTACTACACTTGTCCCTATACTTCCCCTGGCTTTTATAAGCTTCCTTTCTTCTCCCCCGGATTTTTATGATTGTATGTCATTTTTGGCTATTACTAAGGTAAGCAAGCGTTTTCAGGAAAACATTCCTGCAAGGGAAGTGCATGGCAGCCTGTGAGCAAGCAGGCAGACGAGTTTTGTGTGTCACATTTGAACAGCTGCTGTAGATCTTTTCAAATATCCCTCACTTCCTACCAATACTGCTCCATCACTGCCCTCCCTACTTCAATTTGTGTAGGATGTATTGGAACGCTGTATCTTCCTAGGTCACTGGCACTAGGCAACCCATTATGCAGTGTTTCATGAATAGTCATGGTATTGCTGCGGCCCACATGAAAGAATGGCAATGTAGTGTGCACAATAGGAATGTTTGGGCTCTTTTGTGAAGCGGACGCCAACGGGAGACCCTTTTGTTCCTCATGCAGTGCAAGACAACATTGTTGTTTCCCGAGTGTCTGCCTACATCCTCGGAGACCGATCCCAACGTGCACTGCAAGGATGGAAAAAAGTGCCGCCAGTTGCCGCTGGGAAATTGCCCAAACTCTACTTATGTCATTAGGTTTGTGTGAAGGAAGGGGGGGGGGTGGTTGTGATGGAGGGAGGGCTTCAACACTGGTGCAAACCACCTGTAGAGGTGCGGGGTCTGGGGGGGGGTCAGATAATTCTTGGGTAACAGCCAATGAGGGACCAAGCTAGCAAAAGAATGGAGGGCGTTCACATAGGAACGTTTGAAGTGCAGGGCCAGAAGTCTGAGCACCGACAAAGGAAGCGTACACTGGAGGAATGCCCAAGTAGTAGAAAAACACGGTTACAATGGTATGCTACAAACCTTAAAGCAACCTCGCCCATATACGGTAAACTCAACAAATATAAATATTGACAAACAAGACACAATAAGGCTCATGCAAAATTAAATTCTGATGGTTCAGTATCCTTATGTCCGAATTATTAGGTACTCCCTTATTCAATCTGAACGTAGACATTTAACTCACTGAGCTGCCTTACTTTATAATTGAGCAACATGTGTACTCTGTTAGGTAAGATTTGCACAGAACTGGTAAATCTTCCTGACCTGGGTCAACCCCTGAACTTTTTGCTTTACTAGTGGGATATTTTTCCATAATACCTCAGTGAGTGGGAACCCTTTTCCACACTCACATAATCTTTAACTCTTTTTTTGGGTGTCATTTTTAAGACTCTCCATAGGCTCCCCTTTTAACTTTCTTGTGCTAACCTTGAGTGAACTACAGTTCCCAAGGGTAGAAAGGATCTTTGCATCCCTTTTACATTTTGTTAAGTGAAACCAGCACACCCCACCTTATGTGGAATGCTGGGCAGGTACAATGTATCCCCTTTCACACTAAAACGGTAACAATTCTGTTTCAGTGACAAGCTTACCTTCAATGGCTGGTGGCAGTGATACCTTGTATTAATTTGCACCTTTACCGCGGGCTGTGATCACAGTTGCAGCAAAGGCACCGAAGGGTGTCCATTTTTACCAAAATGGCCCCTGTCCTCTTTTTTTTGTTGCTATTTTAGTGTTTCTTGTAGTTTCTTGTTCCTTACCCTGACATCCATGGTGGGAAATTCCTTTGTGTGATTTTTGTCTTCGGCAGGAGTCCCCTGGAATCCCCACCCAGGCTCCAGTCTGTCTGTGAGAGCAGGAAGTGAAGGAGGAGTCCAAAACTCCCCATCCCTTTGTTTTACTCCTTGCTTGAAGGGGGCAAATCCCAGTGAGGAGCTAGCTGTTTGGACAGTCAGACCGCCCCTTCTTGTAAAATGCGGGAGAGAGAATGCAGAGGTTGTGCTGTAATTCCTGATAAATACTGCGAACCTGGAAGCTGAAGACATGTCGACCACTGGAACTTAAACCGAAGAGGAAGTTGAAGGAAAAGCGGCTGAGACGATTTCCAGCGACCGGAGAGCCTGCTGTGTAACCTGAGCCTACTGTAGCCCTTCCTTTCAATCGACCTGGGGCCTCCGAAAATGACGACCCAGGCCTGGCGAGACCCACTAGACTCAAGAAGACCTGCATTTTGGGCCATCCCACGCGTTGCTGCAACCTTGCGTTGTTGCAATACCCCAATACCCTGGGACCTCAAGCCATCGTGCGATGCACGGTCTTCCGAATCTCGCTGAAACTTCGTGTGCATCCTGGTGGATCTCCAGAGCCACAAATCGAGTCCGATAAGTCCCCCGAACAGAGTGCTGGACCTTTAAAACGACGACAATTCAACCGCAATTTTCTGTCTTCTGTGCTCCTTGAAAAGGCACCAAATCCGCAGAACTGCATTCAGCCGCGAGGGAAACCTTGCCTAGAGCCTTCTTCATGGATTCCCGGCTGCAAAGTCCCTTATGGGGTCATGTTTTCAGTCTCCACTGACCGGGTATTTAGCTGCAGACCCTGAAGTTCTCCTGCTGCAAAATCTTCAATGTTGAGGTACTGTGTTGGCTTGGGTATGTACTTACCTTAAGCCTGTTAGGACTTCTGTGTAGCTGTGGGTTGTTTTCTGTGATGGGGAGGCCTCACATCCAGTGCACCCAGTCCCACCGCTAGAATTCTGCTAGGGTGTCTTCTGCGAAGCCCCTGGACCCTCTTCTAACCCTAGAAGTAAAGTACTCATCCGTTTGCCCAGTTTTCCTAAGGAACTCTGACTTTTGCTACTAAAGAACCTTTTCTGACACTGCCTGTTGGTCACTAGTCCTAGTGACCCCCCTTCTGCCACTGAGAACACTCGTGCTCCAAGAATAAGGGATAGACTTTCAAGGGATTGGGACTTCTGCCTAAAAAAGAAAATGGGTGTTTAAAAGTTACTTACTTGTAAAGAGTTGGTTGGTATCTGTAATTCTAAGAGTGAAAAGTTACAAACGTTCTTACTGATCTTGAATGTGTGATGCACTTATCTTAAAAGTATGGTTAACATATTTCCTTCCTTAGCAACTGTTTTGCCAGTCTAATAGGAAGTAGATGTGAAGGTATTTTAGTCTCCTGTGATTAGGTTGTGCCTCTTCCCCAAAGTAAAGTGTTGGTATCATCAGATTAGTCGTTTGAGGATCATTTTTTGTCTCCCCCAACTGGGTCTTGCTTCCTCTGACTTGCTGCTTGCCTGTCCTTAATAAGTCTGCATTAGGTTGTTGCCTACATAGAATAACTATTCAGTAAAGCGTAACATTGGGTTTTACTTTGCCCTTCATTGTAAGGTTAAAAAAGTATGTGGGTTTTACTTACCTTGTGTTAGCTGTGTGCCATCCAAAAACAGGTTACAAGAGTTACTGCTTATCGCTATCAGTGTTTCACTGATCTCAAAAGCACCTGTAATTGTTTATTACATCCTTAGGTTTTACTCGCCTAGTATAACGGTGTTATGACAAAAGTAGTTCCAGGTTTTTACTGCATCTAGGATAAGTGTTCCACTATTCACCAAAAGTATATTGTCCAGTTGACTGATTAAGTGATTTGCACTGAGAATGATTATACAACTGGACCGGGCCCCCAAATCTGGCTTGTCTGGCTCGCAGAAGTATCCTTCTGTAGGCGAAAATAGGGGATTAACTGTCTGTGGGGTAATGCAATCAGCCTCCCACTTTCCCCTCTCACCCTCCTCAAAACGCTTCTGTGATTCCTCGTAGCGTCTCACCTTAGGGTCTGGAAGGACGAGCTCTCCATCCTGCTTCTGATGCAGGGGCGCGTTGGTATCCAGTTACTTCACTGGATTTTCGGATTGGTGAGAACCAAACTTGCTTGGCTTCCAGGTAAGTTTTTTGATAAGAGGTTCCCCTTGTGTCCATGCATTAATGTACTAATGCTAGTGTCTTTTTCCCCATAGGGGCCGGGGTACGGAATGCCGGGGAACAGGCACCGACCCGAGATGAGAGGTGAAATCCTTGTAGAAATCAGGTAAGTCTTTAATGAGCGTTTTTTGGTAATGTCTTTTCATTCGCTCATTAACGCTGATGTCTCTTTTCCCCTTAGGGGCCGGGGTCCGGAAATGCCAGGATGCGGCGCGGACCCGAAATGAAGAGGGAATGAATCAACAGGTAAGTCTTAACATGGAGATTTAGCTTTCCTTATTCCCTTCTCTCTCTCACCTTTTTGTTCTGGTCTTTTTCTCCCTAGGCGCTGGGGCGTGACTGCGAATTCGGATGATCGCTGCTGAACATGGAGGCGCCCTGTAAAGGTGAGTGGAATGCGGCGCTGCAGCGATCGACGCGATGAGCTTTTAAATAAAAGTCTTCCTTTTCAGGATTGTCGGCGAGATGTCTCCGGGATGCGGTTTTAGCAGGTAAGGACTTTTCCTTCTTCTGTTCTCTTCTTCTCTTCCTTTGCAGGTGATCCAGGATGCTGGCAGGCGTGGCAGAAGTCAGGATGCAGGAGCAGACACGGGTCCAGCTGCTAGATGCAGAACAACGCAAAGCACGTGTGGCGGTTCGGGTGGGGTTCAAATAGCCTTGGAAGAAGTTCCAGGTATGTATCCTTCCCCGGCCACGCCCGGATGGTTAATTAGTCCCACAGGTAAAGTAGTTCCTTTCAGGCCTCATGGAGGCCGGGATCCTGCAGCATGGTCTGCATCAGGTAAGTGCACCCAAGCACTTCCATAATGAGCCTGGCGCCATAGGCGCCAGGACACTGTCCAAAGGGCCCCTATATGGGGTTGCTGGGTCCTTCCTTGGGGACTGGATGTCCGCTTTCGGGGACGCAGGGCTTGAACCAGCTCCCCGGGAGCGGGCATCATGACAGCACTCCCCCCCCAAGGCCCCTCCCAATGTTGTTCCCTCCGGGGGTTTTGGTTTGTCTGGGAAGAGTCGGTGGAATTTCCTGACTAATCGAGGTGCATGCACATGGTCGATGGGTTCCCACGACCTCTCCTGAGGTCCGGACACCTTCCAATCAATTAGGTAGAACAGTTTTGACCTAAACATTTTTGAGTCTAAAATGTTCTTCACTTCGAATTCGGGCTCCCCATCTATTAGAATAGGTTCTGGAGGTTTGAGTAGTCTGGTTCCGGGTACTACTGGTTTCAGAAGTGACACATGAAAAACAGGGTGAATTCGCATACTAGCTGGTAAATCAAGTTTAACAGCCACTGGGTTAATTATTGCCGTAATAGAATAAGGTCCCAGATATTTTGGGTTAAAAGTTCGAGGCCCTTTGAGTGGTAAATGTCTGGTAGCTAACCACACTTGATCCCCAATCTGATACGGAGGTGCTTCACTCCGATGTAGATCAGCATTCTCCTTGTATTTTCACTTGGCTTGTTGTAACTGCCTAGTTGCCTCTTTGAAGGCTTGGGTAATTGTAGAATGCAGATGTTCTACTGCAGGCATTCCGAGGTTCTGAGGTGAGTCGAGGTTTGAGGTTCGAGGGTGATGCCCAAACAAAGTATAAAAAGGACTGTGGCCAGTTCCAGAGTGTACTGAATTATTATATGCGTATTCGGCTATCTAAAGAATGTCTTTCCAGTTGCTTTCAGATTGCTGTAACATACACCGTAAGTATTGCTCAAGGGTCTGATTTGTCCTCTCGGTCTGACCATCGGTCAGAGGGTGGTGACTGGTCGATAATCTTACGTTGATCTGCACCATTTGACAACATTTGCGCCAGAAGTGGGAAATGAATTGGCTTCCCCGGTCAGAGATTAGTATAGATGGAAATCCATGTAGCCGAACAATATTTTCGAGGAATTCTTTGGCTAGGACAGAAGCTGAAGGTAAACCTTTCAAAGGAATAAAGTGGGCCATTTTGGAAAACAAATCCACAATTACCAGAATAGTATTGTACCCCGAACAAGGAGGCAGGTCCGTAATAAAGTCCATTGATAGGGTGTGCCAGGGTGCTGGCGGTATGTCTAGAGGTTGAAGGAGACCGGCTGGTCTTTTCTTTTGACTTTTATTTTGGGCGCAAACACCACAGGACATCACAAAAGATTTAACATCTTTTCGCCAAGAGGGCCACCAAAATTGTCGTTTCACCTTTTCCTCTGTCTTGGCAATACCGGGGTGTCCCTCTATTAATGCATCATGATAACCGGAAATAAGTAGTTCGTGTAATTCCTTATGTGGCAGGAATAAGCGTCCTTGGAAATAAGGTAAACCATTATCTATAGTAAAGTCTGATCCCTTTTGTATCCAATCCTGTAAGGTTGTAGGGTCCAGGAGTTGTTTCACTCTGGCTTGAATGTCTTCAAGCGTCTGTAACGAAGTCATGCATAGAATCCTCTGTTCGGGAATTATTGGTACTGGTTCTGAGTTTGTATCAGATTCTCCCATTCCAATTCGGGATAAGGCGTCTGCTTTGCCATTCTTGCAGCCAGGTCGATAGGTAATCACGAAATCAAATTCAGCGAAAAACAAAGCCCATCGGAGCTGCCGTGGTGACTGAGCCTTGGCGGTTTTCAAATACTGTAAATTCCGGGGATCAGTGATCACTGTGATGGTATGTCGAGCGCCAAGCACATAATGCCGCTAGGCTTTAAAAGCGGACTTAATGGCTAACAGTTCTTTGTCCGTGATTGCATAATTAACCTCGGGTGCCGAGAATTTTCTGGACCAAAATACTACGGGATGCAGTTGGTTGGTTGGTTTCGGGATCTCTTTCGGACAGGACAGCTCCCATGGCTAGGCTGGATGCGTCAGTCTCGACGACATAAGGGAGATCTGGACGCGGGTGTTTCAATATAGGTGCGGAGGCAAACTTAGCTTTTAAATCCTGAAAGGCCTGCTCGGCTTCTTCAGACCATTCAAAACAGTAATGGGTTGTACCACGCGTGAAAATTCCGGGATAAACCTGCGATAGAAATTGGCAAAGCTGAGCATGCTTTGAACCCCTTTTACAGAGCTAGGTGATGGCCATTTGAGGATGGCATCCACTTTTCTTGAGTCCATTCGGACTCCTTTGGGTGTCGGGATGAAACCTAGAAACTCGACTTCTGTGGTATGGAAAACACATTTCTCCAATTTAGCAAATAGTTTGTGTTGGCGCAGTTTTTCAAGTACTGCCCTGACGTGTTTTCTGTGATCAGATTCCGAAGAGGAGTACACCAGAATGTCATCGATATATACGACAACACAAACATCGATGAGTTCCCGAAGGACATCATTCATGAAGTATTGGAAGGCAGCCGGCGCGTTTCACAATCCGAAAGGCATCACCTGGTACTCGAATAATCCGTATTTAGTACGGAAGGCAGTTTTCCATTCGTCGCCTTCTTTAACTCGTACCAGATGATAAGCCCCCCGGAGATCTAACTTGGTGTTTATGCAAGCGTCCTTCACCTGGTCAAGGAGTTCAGGGATCAGAGGCAGAGGATAACGGTTTTTAACCGCTATCTGGTTCAATGCGCGGTAATCGATACAAGTTCTAAGGTCGCCTTCTTTTTTGGGCACGAAGAACAAAGCCGAGGATCCCGGGGACTTTGACGGGCGAATAAAACCATTAGCTAGGTATTGATCCAAATATTGTCTCAAATGCAGATTTTCAGGTTCGGTAAGGGCATAAATCCTGCTACAAGGGGGTTGTGCACTGGGCACCAGATCGATTTGGCAATCGTACGATCTATGAGGAGGTAACGTGTTGGCCTGTTCCTTTTGGAAGACGTCCTGAAAGTCTTGGTATTCCGGAGGTAGTTGCATGGAGGCAGAGGTTACAGATGCTAGATTAATCTTCAGGTTTTCTGGGTAGCAGGTTTGTGTACAATCCGGGAAGGTTATTCTCTTAGCTCGCCAATCAATTCGAGGATTGTGTCTCTAACCAAGGGATTCCAAGAATAACCTGAAACTGTGGAGCCTTGATTACATCAAACACAACACCCTCCCGATGGCCGTCGGGACCAATAAGAGTCACCTCAGTAGTGGAATGTGTTAACGGTCCAGAGGCAATTTCAGTTCCATCGACTGTGGTGATGACATCTTTGCTGGTTTTAGGACGGAGGGGGAGGTTAATCCTAGAGACCAATTCACGATCCACATAGTTTCCAATAGCCCCACTATCGATGTATGCCTTTATTGCATGCAACCGCTTAGGCTGTTCTGGATCTACGAGAACCATTGGCACAATGAAATGCGAGGTCTGAGAGTTAGTTTTCAAGCTCGGCAAGCAGACCCCTACACTTGTCGGGCGGAGTCGTTTCCCGAAACAGTCTTCATGGTTTTTATCAGCGGCTCCTACCGCCTTTCGGGGCGGTTTTGCCGGGCAATCTCGTAGAAAGTGTCCAGAATTCCCACAATAAAGACATAATTTTAACTGCCGCCTCCTTTCACGTTGCTTTTGAGTTAAGGGTCCTTTAACCCCTCCAATTTGCATAGGCTCAGAGACATCAACTCCCTTGGGATTAGCATGGGTCTTGACCAACACCCGGGTCTCAAACCTGGACCGATCTGCTTTTCTGTTTTGAAGTCTGTGATCCAATCGGACCACTAAGTCTATATACTCTGTGCATTCTTGGGGCGGATTTACAACTTGGGCCAAGACATCTTTAAGTTCTCCGCGTAGGCCTCGATAAAACAACGTGACTTTTATCCTCTGGCCATCCCGTTTCCACAATTAGTCTATTAAAGGTTGCAATATAGGATAGGAGGTCCTGATTGCCCTGTCGCAGGGATAGAAGTTCGTCATCCAGAGCCTGCCCCTGAGAGTGTCGAGTAAATAACCTTTCCATGCTTGCTTGAAACCTTTGAAAATCACGGAGAATCGGGTTATCTTGAGTAACCAGTGGAACTGACCAATCGGCAGCGCAGCCGCTGAGATATGACAATACAAAGGCTACCTTGGTCTGATCATTAGGGAAGGCCCCAGGTCTGCATAGGAAGTGCAAACGACACTGATTCATGTATACGGCGAATCGTTTGGGGTCCCCAGCAAAGCGTTCGGGTGGGGCCAGCGGCATGTTTCCAGGTAGATTAATCTGCACAGGGTTACTGGAAACCACAGGAGCGGGGTTCCCTCCGGAACCGGGTAGAGGAGTTTGCCCAGCTTGACCTTGCAAAAGCTGTCTGGCCAGGTCATCAGTTCTTTCCTTTTGATATTATTAATTCCCTCCTGTGGGCATTAGTCTCTTGACGAGCAGCATGTACTTCGGCCCGTAATTCCCCCAGTAATTGGGCCAACTGATCAGTCTCAGAACTTTCCATAGCGCCTGGGTGGGAATTTGTAGGAAGGCTTCGCGTTCTGCAACGCTCACTTGACTCCCACGGAGGCGCTGGCCTGGTTCACGCTGCTGTGACCTCTTCTAAGGTGATGCGCAGGGTTCGGAAGACGGACTGGACCGGGCCCCCAAATCTGCTTGTCTGGCTCGCAGAAGTATCCTTCTGTAGGCGAAAATGGGGGATTAACTGTCTGCGGGGTAATGCAATCAGCCTCCCACTTTCCCCTCTCACCCTCCTCGAAACCCTTCTGTGATTCCTCGTAGCGTCTCACCTTAGGGTCTGGAAGGACAAGCTCTCCATCCTGCTTCTTATGCAGGGGCGCGTTGGTATCCAGTTACTTCACTGGATTTTCGGATTGGTGAGAACCAAACTTGCTTGGCTTCCAGGTAAGTTTTTTTGATAAGAGGTTCCCCTTGTGTCCATGCATTAATGTACTAATGCTAGTGTCTTTTTCCCCATAGGGGCCGGGGAACGGAATGCCGGGGAACAGGCACCGACCCGAGATGAGGTGAAATCCTTGTAGAAATCAGGTAAGTCTTTAATGAGCGTTTTTTGGTAATGTCTTTTCATTCGCTCATTAACGCTGATGTCTCTTTTCCCCTTAGGGGCCGGGGTCCGGAAATGCCAGGAAGCGGCGCGGACCCGAAATGAAGAGGGAGTGAATCAACAGGTAAGTCTTAACATGGAGATTTAGCTTTCCTTATTCCCTTCTCTCTCTCACCTTTTGTTCTGGTCTTTTTCTCCCTAGGCGCTGGGGCGTGACTGCGAATCCGGATGATCGCTGCTGAACATGGAGGCGCCCTGTAAAGGTGAGTGGAATGCGGCGCTGCAGCGATCGACGCAATGAGCTTTTAAATAAGTCTTCTTTTTCAGGATTGTCGGCGAGATGTCTCCGGAATGCGGATTTAGCAGGTAAGGACTTTTCCTTCTGTTCTCTTCTTCTCTTCCTTTGCAGGTGATCCAGGATGCTGGCAGGCGTGGCAGAAGTCAGGATGCAGGAGCAGACACGGTGAGCGTCCAGCTGCTAGATGCAGAACAACGCGAAGCACGTGTGGCTGTTCGGGTGGGGTTTAAATAGCCTTGGAAGAAGTTCCAGGTATGTATCCTTCCTCCAATCAGGTATGTATCCTTTCCCGGCCATGCCCGGATGGTAAATTAGTCCCACAGGTAAAGTAGTTCCTTTCAGGCCTCAAGGAGGCCGGGATCCTGCAGCATGGTCTGCATCAGGTAAGTGCACCCAAGCACTTCCATAATGAGGCTGGCGCCTATGGCGCCAGGACTGATGTCTTTTATGAGCCTGGCGCCAGGACACTGTCCAAAGGGCCCCTATATGGGGTTGCTGGGTCCTTCCTTGGGGACTGGATGTCCGCTTTCGGGGACGCAGGGCTTGAACCGGCTCCCCGGGAGCGGGCATCATGACACTTAGTTGGACTTAACATACTCCTCTTTAAATTAAAGTTCTCTCCCGCTGGAAAGAAAGACTGAGCCAGGGTGCTATTGAACACCATCTAGCTTATCTCGGCTTGTAATGGAATGGAGCAATTAGTGCTCTTTGAAGGCACATTTAAATCTTTAACAATGCACGTGGTTTATCTCAGCCAAGCTGCACTGTGTTTTTGTTTGTTGCTTTCAGCTGTTTCATATTGCTTTTCACGAAGACATTGCTCCAAGCCTGGTTTCCCCTCTTACCTAACTAGCTTTGCCTCATGCATGCTGAGCGTTCAGTTTTCCCTGCTGCAAGTCATGTGACCCTCTTTATGGATCCTAACGAATATGAACGCAGCAGTTACGTCAGTCAGGGGACACCCTGAATAAACCAGAGGTGTGCTTAACTGTGTCTATCGGCCCATTGCGCTAAATATGCTTTTTTTGCATAATTTTTCTGTGAAATAAAACGGCAAACTTCATCTGCAAGATGAGCAGTAAATAAACCTACTACTCTACCCCAAAGGGTGCAAGAAGCACATATGCCACGTACACACACACGTAGCCACTGAAAATCAATTTTCATAGGAACCACGTTCGCTCAAAAGGCACTGTGGAAGGCCATCAACACCTAGGCCATCACGTTGCCCCACGCGCCATCTGACTCACTAGACACCGCCCACCCCTCTCTTCCCAGCGACCCGGTACAGTTTTTCTTTGTACCCCTCGAAGGTCGGGTGCAAAGAAACCTACATTTCGGATTTCGCGGGTGGGGGCGGTGCTAAGTGGTGATGGGAGGGGCACTTCAGAAAATAGGCGGCAAACTTGGAGCCTTCACCCCCACTGTTCAATCCCCCCGCCCCCCCCCCCCCCCCCATGGTCTGGGGACCAACTATCAAATAGTATATTTTAAAGCGCAATATGCGGAAAGGCGATGGAAGTCGTTCTTGGAAGTAGCAGCTTTAAAGTTTTACTGCATTTGTTAAAGTACGTTTTTCTGAACAAACACAGTAACACCTGAACTTCGCCAGTTTCGGGAAAGGCTTCCCTTACCTCCTTGCTTAACAAAATGCAAGTGCGCACATCTAGGGGGTGCACCTAGGCTAAAATGTATTCAGGGCTATCCCTTAAAATGTTGGGAGAGGCGCTAACTTCAGAGACAGTGGAGGAGTGGCAAACCTACTTGTGTAGGGGTATCTAACTTCTTTACTCATTGTTATGAGACTATTCTAGTGCAGCTTCAATGTTACAAGCATTTAACTCTCTCCTTTAAGTCTGAAGACGCACACTTCTTGCCGATCCTTAAGGTCCTAGAAAGTGTGAAAATGGCAGATGGTGTGCAATGAAAGACTCCATATCGTAGCATAACAAGACATAGCAGAGTCTGAGGCAGTACTCTGGACGGCCCAAGCAACTTCAGTGGCTGGGAGCATCAGGGGAGAACATGTAATGTTGGTTTTACCACAGTCCGCTAAACAAGAATGCCTGGTGCACTGACTGGCTGGTGAGACTGTTCGCCTGCCAAATCAAGTGATACGATACTGGGGGAGGGCCAGTGCAGCAATAATGCAATTCTAGTGGCAGTATTGGAGCTACTAGCAGAGGAGCACCAGTGAACACCAATTTGCCCCTATGCTTATTAAAACGGTCCTATTGTAAGGGTGTAAACGTAATCACTTATAAGCACTCCAATTTTTGCAGTTGAAGTCAGGGTGGGATTACATTATTTGCCTAGGATCACACACTTGCACAATCTTTATTAATGTAACATTTTGTTTGCCCTCACATTTACGTTCACTTACAATTCCATTTCCCATCTTAATTATTTAGACATTAATTTGCATATATTTGAATTTTTCCTCCACGTAAAGATGGAAAACACAATTGCAACGTTGTATTAAACAAGCAAGGGGGCGTGGGGGACTCGTTTGTTGCTGCTTTATAGCACAGAACATTTGGAAATGGTGCTAGTCCAAAACCATTTGGATCAAAGCGCATCATGTCCCAGGATTGGAAATAGTTCAATTTGTTCATATGCCTACACTTAAGCAAATTGTCATTCCCATTGCACAAAGAACCGGGTTCCTTTTTACAAGTAACCTTGAAATGGTAAACTTCTTTGTACTCTGCTGAAACCGAACGTTTATGTGTATGCACGACCCTACTCTCGAGACCATGAATCAAAGTGCCTGCTTTCTGTAAAACAGACTGCATCGTTTATCAGTGACTAAGCCAGTAAGAGCTGAATAGACACATCTGTGTGTACCCAAAACAAATGGCGTATCTGTAAAATACAAGAACAATAGGCCAAACAAATGCCAAATTCAGGAGTTTCTTATGCCTACTTTTTAAGTTTAGCTGGATGGCCTCTGTGGAATGACATTGGCTACAAAGCCAGTCAGTATAGTATTGGCAACGTCAGAGGAACGGATGTCTACACAAACCCTGAACCTTGGCTTGGCAAAGCAATAAGTCCCCTTAAAAATGGTGCTTCTCTCTATTAAGGCCCCTATTCAAAAGGTCTTTGGAAGAAAGCAGATGCCTTTGTTGATACAAGGACACTAGAAACACAGGAAATGAAAGCTGCCTGCTGGATTGTATAGTAATGTGACCAAAGAAACGCATTTAAAGTGAAAAATAATGAAATCAATTGTCTGCTCTAATGTTTGAGCCCTTTGCTTGATGAAAAATGACTTCAGCTGAAGAGCCTGTGTCAATTGCATATGAGGTTATATTAACATTAAGACTGTTTTCCCTTTTTACATACAAATAAAGATGGAAATCATTGTTTCCTTTCAGTTTTTATTTGTGAATATGAAAAAAGGCAGAAATGCAGGTCTCCTGCTCCGCTCCCCAAGTTGCCAATCCTGTCCTGCAGGCCAACGCCTGTGAAATGAAACGCAACAGAGAAGTTAAAAAAAAAAAGGCGATTTCCTTTTGGAGGTGTCTAAATACCTAGAGCATTGTTGCTCACGGCAGCAATACAAGAGCTCCCATTTTTTTTTTTAAATGAATTATGGCTAGATATGTAGGAATCCTAGCTTGGTCAGCATCCAATTAGAGGCATCAACGCTTTTCATTAAAAATGTAGAATAGTACCACTTGTAGCTTACATTTTTTACAAGCAATACATAAATGTGGATTAATGCAGATTACCAAAAAGTAAATGTGGATTGATGACCTTGTATTCCTGATGCTCCAAGCCCAAAAGCTGATGCCCCTTTTTTTAGGATCCTGAAGCCTCTCGGCCGAACCAACCCGAGAATCTTCTCTGTTGGATCCCAGGCAAGCACCACCCACCGCGGCCCACCTTCCCCCACACCTATGGAAAGCTCCATAGGCCGTGCTGCCCTTTATACTGAAACCACACTGCGAAACTACTTTCCTTGTAAATCTCCCTGGCTGGCTCCTCTCAATTGTCTTTAACTTATCCTCAATATTTGCTCTTCATTGGGGTCTCGCTAGCCCCCCGCCCCCTTCTCAAAACTGGCATCCTGTGCCCAAAGGTGACATGGAAATCCTGCATGACCACAAACTGCAGCAATCTACTTGATTTGGTCCTCTGGATCCGAACACTGATCTCCAAATCTGAAATAATTGTCCTGCCCAAAGGTCTATGGATCCCGTATGCATCAGTGTGCCATTGCTGAGGGTCATAGAACAATTTTGGGATCACTTTAGCAAAAAGGACCTTGGGCTCCGTGCACACTTTTGAGCATAAAACTATGCAAAAATGAATACTGTTTACTTGTGGTTTTACACCAGTTTTAATTATTTAAACAAAGTTGTTTTGGTGGTAACTAATGTACCCCATTAATTTTCTAATTTCTCCAATGTTCAAAACATAAATTATTGCATACTTTTAGCATTACTTCATGCTTGACAGTATAACAAAGTAAAGGATACTTGAAACATTTCCATATAAATCACAATTCAAACAAAGTGTAACATTTTCTTCCTCCTTGGGTACATTTCCTATTGTTTTAAGAGAAACTTTAGTCCATAGATCAAACTTGTAACTGGCTAGCAAGCCAATAGTCCTTTTGTTTGAGGGTTTCTCTAATGCACTACACGTTTCGGGCTCTGAATGCCCTTCATCAGGTGCGGATCACTTCCTTGTTTCAATGATTTTAGATTCTGAAAGTTAAAAATAACATTTCTGTTCAGTTCCTTAGTCATTGTTTGTTCAGCAAATATAATCATCATAATTACTCTTGTCATTTATCAGTATGAATGTTGAACCTCAAATACCTTTTTAATTCTGAAGATTTTATCTTCTTAAAAACATCATAACTGTGTCAGTCTTGCTTTTTTGCAATGGAATCTGACTCTACGATTGTTCTTCCTTAAAGCACCGGAGGATGTTTTGGTCTGTGAAAAAAACAAAAAATGTTAGGTTTTTTTAGGATGTCTGTGACTTTGTGTGTGGGTTTTGTGCTGGGAACAGTCGCTAAATAGCACTGTGTCCCAATCACAAAACCCTAGATAACCGATTCTGGAATATATTGCATTTTACTGTGTCCATGCGGTTAGCGCTGCTCACCTCTGTCTAGTTGTCTCCCGGGGTAGCTTGGTTTCCTTTCACCAATCTGTCCGTCGTCCTTGCCTCCAGTCTGATGATGGTTTTTCTCACTCCTTATTACGTTCGTCCTTTCGTGGCAGCTCCTGGCAGCGGAGGATGGATTCTTCGTTTCGCCCGGGTTTGCAAAATCGCATTCCCGTGGTTTTGTTGGTTGTGATGGCAACCGTGTTCTAATAAGTCCTTTCTCTCTTTCCATGTAGACACAAATGTTTATTTCTATGGATTTTGCTGCGCGCCATCTTGTATAAACTACTGATGACAAGTTACTGTGTTGAATGGCACTGATTCTTACTCCTAGTGCGTTTCTGTAACTGACTAATGATATTTGTCAAGTTGTTTATGAAATTGTCCACTTCATTCATCTGCTGATGTGTTTACGGAATTTCAAAAACCAACTATTTTGAGTGGCGCTCATTATTTAATTGACTTGTACTTGCTTGAGGTCTGTATTAGCCGTACATGCCCCGGTGTATTAAATGGGCTCCATCTTAAAGCGCTCATGCTGTGGTTAGTGAAGTGTGCATTTCAACAGTCATAAGCCGTATTGTAGTAATTTTGCTCAAACTTCTTTATATGTTATAAAAAACAACTTGGGTCCCAATCAGCGTTCATACCGTTCGGCTGCATGGAATTCAATTTTTCAATCCAGTATGTTTCTTTCTGTAACAGCATCTTGTTAAGGTTTCCCCCTCTCCTTGGTACTTTTATTTGTTCAAAAATAATAATTCTTATTTGGGCAATGTTGTCTCTTTTTTGAAGTGCTGGAGATTTGATGGCGCCTGTTCTTATGTTGGACTTATGTTCTGACCATCTTGTTTTCACTTTCCTTGTTGTCATTCCCACATAATATAGACAGCAGGGGCATCTTATGCCATATATTACATTCTTGGAGTCGCATGTAGACGAGAGATGGAGATTTATTTTGTACCCTTTGTGAGGATGAGTGATGGTGTTGCCTGTAATTAGGTTATTGCAGTTATTGCAATTATGACAGTGTTGTTCCTTTCCAGCTTACCCGAGTCTGCCTTGACCAAATGTTCTCTGATTGATTTACTTTTATTGTATACAAAAAGTGGGGGTTCTGGAAAGAGTCTTTTCATCACAGGATCAAGTGTGAGAGTTGTCCAGTTCTTCTTGATGATTTTCTTTATTTTAGGACTCTGTTGGGAGTGAGTGGTAACATATACCAGTTTCTCCACTTCTGTTTTTTCTTTTGATTTCAATGCTTCTTCTCTGCTGATCCTATGTTCATTGGCTGATGACCTCTTTTTTTCAAATTTACTTTTAAGGCCTTCAATCTTGTTTTTGTATTCATCTTCTGAGATAATCCGTCTATCTTAGGAATTGGCTGAATGGTATACTTTCTATTGTTCTCTGGGGATGAAAACTGTTTACATGTAGCAGACTGTTTCTGTCTGTTAGTTTTGTATAAATTGTGGTTTCAAGTTTGCCTCTTTTCTTATATATTTGTACGTCTAAGAATTCAATTGTTTCTCTCCTGGTCTACATTGTTCAGTTTATCCTTGGTGCCATTCTATTCAAATGTTGAAAGAATATCTCTAATTCTTCTGAAGGTCCACTCCAGATGCCGAATGTCATCTATGGAGCGGTAAATACATTTTAGTTGTTTCATCCACCTTTCTTCATTGAAGATATTGGAATCTTCTAGGTATGCCATGCATGTGTTGGCATAGCTGGGAGCCATAGCGGCCCCCATTGATGTTCCTGATGTTTGTATGAAGTTCTTGTCCTCAAACATGAAGAAGTTGTTCTGTAAGACGATTTTTAACAATTTTAAGATCAACAGTTTGTCTGCTTTACAATCCATGTCTGATTTTAACAATAGCCACTCCATGGCTTCTAGTCCCCCCTCATGGGTGATGTTGGTATAAAGACTTACAACGTCCATCGTGAAGAGGATGTCATGTTCTTCATTTATTTCGATATTTTGTAATTTGTTTAGAAAATCGTTTGTGTCTTTAATATAGGTCTTGAATTTGTGAACCGAAGGTTGAATTGCCCAGTCTATATATTGTGCCAAAGGCTCAAGTAAACTGTTGTTGGCAGCTATGATTGGTCTTCCTGGCGGATTTCTCAGATCTTTGTGTATTTTTGGTAGCGTGTATATTATAGGCATTGATGGATGAATATTCGTCAAAGTTTTTTGTACGGTGGTTGATTAATCAGCTTCAGCTTCATCTAGTGTAATTTTGATGAGTTTATGGACTTTTTCCGTAGGATTTTCAAAAATGTCAAGGTAAGTGTTGACATCTGCTAGTTGTCTTTCTATTTTCATTTTGTATTGTTCTGAATTCATCACTACCAACGCGCCTCCCTTGTCCGCTGGTTTCAGTACTAAGTTTGGATTTTACCACAAGTTTTTCAGCACTTGTTGCTCCCTTTTTGTAAAATTCATTTTGCTTCTTTTTCGATAGTTCAATTTTTCCAAATCTTTTAGAACCTGTTTCTGGAATACTTCAATCATTGGATTTTGTATTGGTGGCATAAATGTACCTTTCGATTTCATTTCTAGAAATGTACAATCTTCTTTGGGAGTTCCCCATTCACACGTGTCAAAGAATAATTTGAGTTTCATCTTCCGAGTCAATTTAAAGAAATCTATTTTTTCTTTTAGAAATTTATGTATCAAGTCGAGAAAGCCAATATAAGAAAGGTGTGCTCCTCTACACTACTGTTACTGTTTTTACCATCACTGAGGGTCCTCAGTGGTTGCTGAATAAGATGTTCAACTTTAGGAACTGCTCCGTGGGGATTCTTTTGCACAGTTAGCTCTGCCTCGCCAAGCATTGGCCCTATTCACAATGATGGTTTCTCTTGCTCTGAGAATTTGACTGCCTGACTGAAAAGCATTTATTTGGCCATTATTGCGGTTTCTCTTTCGGTATGGTCTTTTAATTGACTATGAATAAAATCGTATTTAAAAGTTCATACTTCCTGCACTGCTCACAATGTGAACTTCCTTTTGGGAAAAAAAGCTTTTGCTTACCTGTTAGTGTATCACATTTTCCTCTCCCTTTTATTAATATAAGTTTTTTTTATACACATGTAGTATGCAGAACATTTTTCTTTCTTAATAACGAAAATTGTGAACTTTACCTGTGACCCACCCCACATCACGTCCTTTTAGTTGGTCCTAGGCTGCACTGCCACGACTACCACTGGGAGAGCCTGGTGAACTTGAGGCAATCTTTAGTAGTACCTGAGTCCGGAAGTTGTACTTCAGGACCCTGACCATTGTGCCTTAAGGAAAATCTCCCTGACGCGTGCCAACAGGCCATGGTCTAATGCCATGCTTAGTGGATAGGCCAATGCCACGCCCGAGAGTCACTGTAGGAATAGTGGCGTGGATCATTAATAAGAAATCATTTGTAAACTTGAGTTACAGAGATGTTGTTCAAAATACCAAAAAGTGCCAGCTAAAGTAACCATAATTAAATTTTCATGCCCTCCGTATGACACCACAAATGGTTTCTCATCTGACATGTATGTACCTACTGTTCCTACAATATCTAACTTTGAATTTAATTTTGAGGTCCAAAAGAAAACCAAGCCTGAATGGACTATATATATTATCAAGGGCTGCTGATCCATTTCAGTAAACGCCACACTAGACATTGGGTACAGTGAAGAACAAATTACTTGCCTCTTGGTAATGTTCTTTCTGATGGACCTTCCCATGGATTCCTCATGTTGAATATCGATTTCCCAGCCCAGCTGCTCTTTTGAAACTTTTCCACCAACAGTGGGCAGCTCTGCCTGACTCCCCTATGCATTAGCGCAGGACATGTCGGGGCGACAATATACAGAGGCACCCTGATCTCAGTTACACTCCTTTTCCCTAGCGCACTGATGTTGAGGGACTGCAGAACCAAGGTGTACTAGCTAACCGCAGAGAGGGCCAGGTAGGGCGATGAGGAACCCATGGGAGGAATATCCATCTGAAAGAACATTACAGGGGTAAGTAATTTGTCCTACTAATGGACTCCTTCCTCGCATAGACTTCTCATCTTTGATACACTCCCAAAGCAGTACAATGACCTGGAGGATGGAGGGTAGCAAAGACACTGCCTAAACCAGAGGACTTGTAAAGACAGTTCTGCCAAAACAAGCGCGCTGACCAGACCTAGAATCCAACAGTAATGCTTAGTAAACATGTACAGTAAAAAAGCCCTTGTAGTGGGTTTGGAAAATCTCCAGAACATGCAGCCCATGTTGCAGAGATGAGGTGGCAGCCAACCCTCTGGTACTTTCAGGGACCTCCTTGCCAGCCAGATCATAGCATTTCGAGATGCAGCGCATGACTCATTGAGACAGAGTCTGTTTGATCACAGCCCTGCCAGCTCACGCACTAGCGTAACCAACAAAGAGTTGGGCATCTTTCTGGCCTCCCTTGTGCGAGAGGCTTGGAACTTGAGGGTTTGCTTGTTGCCCATAACGTTCCTCCAGAAAGTCCCTGGGGGAGGGATTCCAGGCCGAAAGAGACTGTGTTTCCCCTCTTCATTCAAATGGGTCATGCATGCCGTCCTGGGGACCAGGTGCAATCGCCTCACGACTCAGAAGTTGGGTCAGCCCCACGGGAGAGGGACCAGAGGTCAGAGGGCAATGTCCTGGAGACAGAACCGTGAGACCCTTGAAAGTGACATTGTCGCGTCTGCTTGCGGATTCCCTGCTGGCTCATCCGAGCACGGTGGGATCCGCTGGCTTGGCTGAAGCCGTTGGCACCATGTAGCATGGGCCTTGGCGAAGATGTCAAGCATCTTAATCCGGAATGCCTTTCCATTTTGCGGGGTTATAGGATTGCGTGGGAAAAGGTACCTGTGGAGCCTCTTGCAGTACGTTGTTTGGGTGGGGGCTCTTCGACGAAACAGTGATGCTTCCAGCCCGGGGATATTGCACTTTTGCAGTCCTTCTTTTTCTTGACAGATTACTGTTGCTCAGTGCCGTGGCCCGCACCCAGCGATCTCAGATGGGTCCGTTTATCACCTCCTACCAAGACAGTAAAGCCAAAGGTATCTATGTAATGTATGTAACTGTATTTATTTAGTGCAAAACCAATGCCCAAAGGCATCAGGGCACTGACGGCAACAAATGAAATGACCTCAATAGGATCACATTTCAAAACGGGTTTTAAGAAAATGGAAATGATCAGAAATCTCTTGTAGATGACCGGGAAGAGAGTTCTACAATACCGGGTTAAGGACTGAAAAAGATCATCCTCCAGCACCTTGCCTTGCAGAATCTTGAAAATCTCAAGACTTTGAGAAGCTGATCGCAAAATTTGCTAAGGAGTGTAGCAAATGAGTTTAGGTTGAAGAAAGGAGGGGCCAGATTGATGAATAGCCCGATGTGCAATACAAAGGACCTAACATGTAATGCAGCTTCTCACCGGGAGCCAATGAAGCTCGGCCAACAATGCCGATGTGTGAGAACACCTCGGTACCTTGAGAGCCAAAACGTGTTCCAGATTTGTGTAGAATCTGATGCCGTGGGACCAAGAAATCTGCTTGTCCAAAATAAATGCCATTGCAATAGTCCAAAGAGCCCATAATAGAAGTAGTAACTACCGTGGAACGAAGTTGAAATGGAATAAAAGTGAGAATCTTCTTTAAAAGTTTGTTTTAGGAAGCCATAGTTGCAGTCCTTAAAGAGTTTGAAAACCGAGGATTTCACCTGCTTCGGCATTGCGTTGAATACCAAGAATGGTAGCAAATCTAAGAGTGGTGTTCCTAAAGTGAACAGTGTTTATGGAAAAAAGGAGCTTGTGATGTCTCTGTACATACTGGCCCCATGTCCTATCT
Organism: Ambystoma mexicanum; assembly: GCF_040938575.1. Taxonomy (NCBI): domain Eukaryota; kingdom Metazoa; phylum Chordata; class Amphibia; order Caudata; family Ambystomatidae; genus Ambystoma; species Ambystoma mexicanum. The sequence goes on from NC_090934.1 coordinate 351,259,034, forward strand.
GGGGCATCAGAGAGACCCAACGTGGAGCAGAGTTGTGCCCACTGCTGCCTTGGGAGATGGACATCAAACATGAGGAATCCATGGGAGGAGAGAGTCCATTAGAATAGTGGTGGCAGAGTTTTGGTTACCTTTGGAATCCTAACTGGCAAATTCTTGTTGTGTAATTTTGCATTGCTGCAAAACATTTTTCACTTAATTCGAATGGGTTTATATGTCGAATGTTCTTTATTATGCATTCATCACAAACCATACTCAGTCCAACTACCAGGTGGGAAGATGATCAAAAACAAATACATACCCACCTTCCAAACTACTGTTAAGAGGGGTTTTTGTACCATGACATTGCAGATGTTCATTAAGCTAGGTCTGTGTACGTCCCACATGTTTTTTAGACGTTGGTATTAAACGAGAAGGTAACAGTAAACTATGCTGCGCTTTTTTAATTTGTGTAAGTAAAGTGTCTCAAGTGTTAATTTCTTTTCATTTAGAACCTAACCGAATTTAATACAGCCCACAACAAGAGAATATCTACCCTAACGATAGAAGAAGGCAATTTGGACATACAGAGACCAAAAAGGAAGCGACGAAACTCCAGGGTAACGTTCAGCGAAGATGATGAAGTTATCAATCCTGGTACGTGCTCGTCAGTTTGCTATTTTGTATCACACTGCAGGTAGAACATAGCACTAAGTAGGGGGAATGAAGGTGGCAGAGGTTAGAGAGGAAAACATCAAAGTGATGGAGATCGGGTGGGAACAGGATTTCAAAGCATGGCAGATGTTGTATTCAGTTGTCAAAAGAAACATACATAATGCTTGGTAATGTAAAACAAGAGTGTGTGGTCTTGAGGTAGGCAGTTGAGATTCTAGAGGCAGGTCTTAGGTTGTTCATTCGGATGGGACTGGTGGAGTCTGCAGTATAAGGTGCAAAGGCTTGCTGGAGAAGTGGGACATTTATGGGCACTGTCGCTTGTGGTTAAACATAACTCATTAATTCTGACAAATCTGCCTGGACCACACTCTAGTGTGGGTAGAATAAATTGTGGATTCTCCACTTAAATGCCTGGTAGGTTGGTCTTGCGACAGTAGCCCTAGTTTTAATTTGTTTTAGAAGCTCCCTTTAAGAATGTTTGTTCCTGAAGGATAGACATGATTTTGCTTGCTGCCTTTGAGAGGGTCCTAGTTGCTGGAGCCAAGCGCAGTGGGTGTATCAATAAACATGGTTTGAATTAATTTTAACATGCTGGCATATATGATCGATAACTTATTTGAGTTTAGTGGGGGGATAATTCTTAATCTATCCCTGTTTGATAGGCAGCACAACACCACGCCCTAGGGGTATTTTTCCAAAAGGAACAGATAGTGTAGTTACTTGTGATTGGGTCATGGTGGAAATGGTTCCTCCTCCCACCCTTTTGTGTTATGACTAGTATTGTTTGGTGGATGAGATGTTGGTGATATGGTAAATAAGGCTTCCCTGTTTGCTATTATTGCAAATAAAATTAATAAAATTCTAATTATCATGAGCCTGTCAGAAATGGAACATGTTTAATGTACATTGATCAGTGACCTTCAACCTTTTTTTTTCTGAAGCACCTATTGGATGTTTTACGAGAAGGAAGTTGCATAATTGCATAATTGATGGCAACATTGCCTGCTCGTGGGAAACAACTATACTTTTGTGAGAATTTTTTTTAACCTTGTAAGTGGTTGACTCTATGAAGTCTTATACTTCTGTCACCCCCGCCCCCGCTTCCTCCATACTCGTAGGACTTGCCATCCTTGGGGAGGTGGGGGGTTTGGAGCATATGGATCCATTTTCCAGCAGGAAATAACCTTGCTATAATTTCAATGTGCAGTTTCCTGGCCCACACACGACCACACCCTTCTAGGGACGGGCTCCTCACCGCCATTCGTCTTCTCAGCAGCGGATGGACTTGAGTCTCCAGCGAGCAATGTGGTTTTCATGCCTTTTTTCTTGGTTTTTCTTTGCACTTCATCTTTCTTGCATCTGGCACTCTGAGTCGCAGAACCTTTTGATTCATCCTCTTTTGTCTAGTAAATCTGCATTTAGTTACTGCTTCAGCTGCAACTTGCAGGTTGCTGAGGCGTACCCACACTCCCTGTCTTTAGGGTGCATTGGGCTTGATCACTGTTGGAAAAGCTGCTGATCCTCTTTGTCCTGCCATGTGCTCTGTGCTGTTGCTTAGGATCTTCTCCAGACCTCATCCTGAGGTGTCTTCAGGATTTAATGGATTGGAAGCATCGACAGCAGGTTGAGTGACTTTTACCTTTTTTAGGCCACCCCCTTCTAATTTATTTTCAAATTTCTTTATTGGAATTTGTGTAATAAAACAGTGCCTCACTGGATCATACAGTCGCAGTAGTAATAGTCAGGACTACACAAAATAGGCCATTTGTGAATTAACGATTAACAGAAATAACGAAACAATAACAATGGTAACAACATGAACAAGTCTCCGTGTGGTCGATGATCCAAGCAACAAGGGGGGGTCAAGCAGCAGAAGACCACAGGTTTGGTACCGTGCTAGTGATCTGTTTCAGGTATCATGTGTCAACATGGGTCAGTAGCTCAAGGGGGTTTATCGTCATTGGAGGGGTTGAGTAAGGCCCAAGTAAGAGTTTTCCAGGCAGCGAGTCCCAAGCTCGTGTTTTCAGGGGATGTGGTGAGGCCGTTCTCCCAAGCTGTGGTTTCTGCCCCTATCCATCGCTCAAGTTCGTTGTGCCATACCTGATATTGTGGGCCTCCGGGTCGCTTCCAAGCCATAGCAATGGTCCTTTTGACCAGAATGCATGCCAGGTCCATGAGCTTGACTGAGTGTTTAAACTTGGCCAGTCTGGGGTAAGTTCCAAGAAGGCACTCCTTCGGGGTCCATTCGTATCTGGTTATGCCTGCCTCTCTGCATAGGAGTTCCACTCTCGCCCATAGTCGCCGGACCTGGACACATCCCCAGAACATGTGTAAGAGATTTGCTTCATCTCTGCCACACCATGGGCAGTTATGGTGGGGTAGCTTATATATTTTGGCTATTCTGAGTGGTGTCAAGTAAGATCGGTATAACATGTTGAGTTGTATCAGTTTAAATCTAGAATTTCTGGATACCGCATTAGGGAACGCTAGTGCTCTACCCCATTCGGTTTCAGACAGTTCGTGACCCAGGTCCCTCTCCCATTTGGTTTTGAGGTCCTGACTGCGGGGGTTGGGCCTGTCTATTAGGTGACTATATATGCGGGACACGGGCCTCCATCCATCCGCCAAGCTGTATAGGTGTGTTATGAAGGAGTCGGTTTCGGGCTCCTCGGGCCATGAGTCCCATTTAGTCCTAGCCAATTTGCGGATCCTTATGTACCAAAGGAATTGACCAGCCGGGACGCCAACATCTGATTGCAAGGAGGGGAAATCCCGGAAGGTGCCCTCATTGTATAGATCCCCCCAAGTGTATACTCCCAGCCTTTCCCAGTGTCGGATGGAAGCGAGGTCAGGCCACCCCCTTCTAAGGGACTTGTTGCTCGTGTGTTGCCCAGGTTCGAAGAAGACCCTAGTTGTCCACATGTTGCCAGGGGCAATGCTGAGGTACCCAAATGTGGGGCTAAGCCCGGATGCGAGTCAGATGTTCCCCACAAAGGGGTTGCATTCCATCAGATCATGGTAGAATCACCTTTTACAGACCAAACCCAGGTCGAGGCCTGGGTTTCTCCTTTAAGGATCTTAAACCGGAGAGGGGTCGGAGCTTCCCCCACAAAGGGACTAAACTGGGCCATAAGGTGTTTAAAAGGTCTTTGTAAGGAGGCTGGGCCCTGTGCATCTGGCCCAGAAGTTCCCCAGGTGCCCCTGTGATGCCAGTGACTCCCTCAGTTCAGCCAGGGTTCAAGGTGGCTGACACAGATCGGGTCCAGAAGGTGGCAGATAATCCAAAATAGTGGGAAAGTGCAACTGACATTTCCTCTACACTCCCAAATCCCTTGCACTTGTTGATGTAGGCGCTTGTGGGGCAATCTGGAGGCATACATGCAAGAGGTTCTAATGTTCCTTCAACTGTAGGTTGAGAACCCTGTGCACCTTCGATTCAATGGCCACTTCCAACCTGCGTGGCTCTGCCCCCTAGTCTGGACCTTTCCTAGACATCATCACCGCTGGTCAATTCAGGCCCTTAGCTCTCGGGCACATATGGGGTTCCTCTTGATGCTGGCTTGCTCAGCATCATGGGCTTAGCCCCAGCCTCTGTGCCTCATAACGTGTTCCTGTCACATTTCAGGTTTTCTTGCAGTTACTCTCTATAAAAGGTTATTTTCGTGACATCAGGGAAAATTTTCCCAGTCTGTCCTGGTTCCATCGGTCAAGCAGGTCTTGTTCCTTTAGCTGCAGCCACTTGAGTGGCGTTTCCGAGCATCTGTGGTGGTTTCACTAGCTGCCCACTTCCTCCCGGTGTGGCTCTACTGGTAATGTTTGGGGCTTTGGCCTCCTTCCCAAAAGGCTCTTCTACAACCTTCTTTCTCATTCCCCCCCGGTGGACCTGTCCCCTATGTATATACTAGACCCGGACGTGTGGTGCTGCCTTCCATGGCCTGAGTGGTCCAATAGTGGGATTGGAGGTCTCCTAAAATGATTGGATGTCCCTGTGTAGTCTGAACTGGGAATGCCGTCCTCCGTGCAGCACCTTAGTCACCATAGTGAGTACTATAATCCTAGTCCATAGTCAACCATCCACCCCCCTTTCCTCCATTCGACCTCACCGCTAACCTTGATATCAGTCGGGTCCAGCCAAGGCAAATGGAAAGGGGCTGGGGGCCAGAGGCCAGGGGGTGACGTCTGGAGAGGGGGTGGGAGGTGCAGAACTGTGCATTCCAAATATATATTTTTTTAAACTTATATTTAATTCTAGCAGAACGATGCAGCAGAAGCAGTGGAACTGTGTCCCATAATACAGTCATTAGTACAGTCAATAACATTTAACTGAGATTGATTCATTGTACATAATACATAACAATTTGTCTAGATGGTACATATCGGGGGTATACATCTTTGTATCAAGTTTTCAAATTACAGTTTTATCACAGAGTTAAGATCGAAAGCCTACCCACGTGTCGTGCTGTCTGGAGCTGGGAGGGAGAGTAGATATATACATGTCTTCACATTCTCGGCACCAGGTCAATGCAGTTAGCCACTCCACACCGGTGGAAAGGGGGGGCGGTTTGTCGTTTCCAGTGTAAGAGAATAGTTATTTTGGATATCATTCAAGCCATGTTAGCAAATGTACAAAGGTCTTTACTATGGATTGATGGCCATGAACCAAAGCGTGGGCCCATGGGTTCATGCCCTAGTGTGGTTTCTGTAATTTCCCCAATTGTTTAAATTACTCAGGACCAGAGGTTCTCCAGCATTGGATCTTTCATGGATTCACATGCTTAGAATATTCCCCGTCGACAGACTGGGAACCCTCGGTAAGCTTATAAAGCCTTTTCCCGTAGGAAAAAGTTCGACACTTTTGTGTCCTATACATCGTTTTTGGGCCACGCACGCCCCACTAGGACGTAGTGGTATAAATGCCCCGTCGCCGCGGCTCCCTTCAGATTTCAACCGTCTCCAAAGTGGGAACACCTCGTGTATTTTCTACTTAGTTAGGTTGTGCTGTTGCGGTTTTTTCTTCTAATGTCGGGAAAAGCACTGTTCCGCCTGTGCGCTACGTGCGGACTAAAGGTCTACGAGGGGGACTGACATATGAACTGCATTTACTGTCTGCACCCCCATCACTCGGCTGACAAGTGCGACATATGTAAGGGCTTCTCCCAGAAGACTCTTAAGGATCGGAGTCGCAGACTTGTCGCATGGTTGAACGATGGAGCGGGGGCATACCCACCTTCGGAAGTGGACTCCACACGCAGCACGGCCTCGGTGTCAAAATCTTCAGGCCCCGCGCCGCTCGTCATCGGAACCCCCGGTAAAGAAATCGAGACCGGTGGACAAGGAATCGTCGGTAGGCCATTCCAGGGACTCCTTCGAAGAAGGCCTCTACGTCCTCATCTTCAGCGAGGAAAGATAAAGACAAATCTAAATCCTTCTCGGGCGATCGTCATAGATCGACCTTGAGTCGAGAGACAGAAAAACGCAGGTCGAGTTCAGAAAAGGCGTGAGCAACGCATAAGCCTGCGCGACCACCACCGTCGTCGATGGTTGGGCAGTCGTCCACTACTTCTCTGCCGCTGACGCAGTTGACATCAACCGTTCCTGGATTGCAGGCGACGACGGGGCCAACTATTGCTTCGTCGATGGATATCCCGCAAGAGGCCTGGCGTCCAGAGGTCTACGACCCAATTTTGCCGGACACACTTCTACAGCAGGAGGCCTTGTCGGTGTCTTCGGGAGACGAGGGCGAAAGGATAGCTGCCCCTGCAGACCTGGGGTTACAAGTTACCACACCTTTCTCCGGGAGCATTCCGGGTTCTGCCCCCCTGCTCAATCCGCAATCGGTTTTATCATTGGAGGTCTTGTCCACGCTGCAAACGCTGCTGAGGACACTGGAGGACAGGCTGCCTCGAACAACTCTGGCCAGGTTGGTCATCGACGACCCGGGCCCGTCTCGCCGCCCTCCACCTTCAACCCCCGCAGCAGGTCTCCGTTAGCAAGTCTCTCGGCCCCACGATTCGGAATTATGCAGCAGAGCGTCATCGGTCTCCCTTTCCCCCTCCAGGGATCAGACCTGGGAGTCCGATGCAGAATTGGAAACCCAGAGGAGGCCGGCACAGCCGTCTCCCCCAGACGATATTGCGTCATTTCACAACATGATGGCCAGGGATTGCACGGAATTCGGGCTGACCCAGGAAGAAGAAAAGGAGGACTGTTTTCTTTTCGACCACATGGGTCAAAGGAGAAGGTCAGTGTTTTCAGTGCCCATCCTGGATCATGTGTGGAAGGAAGGTCTTCAAACCATGTGTCACCCTTTCTCAGAGCCAGCGATGAAGGGTCGCCTAGAGAAAAAATTCAAAGCCCCGGACTCTACTCCCAAGTGCCTTTCCTCACAACCAACACCTGACTGTGGTATCGGCGGCGGCGAGAAAGGCAAGGGCTCAACACAAGTGTACGACCCCCCCCCCCCACCCCCCCCGGAAAGTGATGCTAGACGCCAGGATCCGTTCGGCAAAAAAGTCCTGTCGGTAGGTGCTACCACAGTGAAGGCGGCCAATTCTCTCGCCATAGTTGCTAGATATGACAGGGAGATGTGGCATCGGTTGGCGCCTATACTCGAACACCTTCCAGATGAACATCGGAAAGTAGCTATGTTGCTGGTCAGGGAAGGTGAGGAGGCTTCAAATCATGCCATTAACATCGCAGTAGACCTTGCAGAGTCGGGGTTTAAGCAGGTGAACAACGGCGTAGTTCTCAGACGACAGGCATGGCTGAAATGCACCAACTTCTGACCGAAGGTGCAGTACAAGGTACTGGATATGCCTTTTGAAGGAGACCTCTTCGGTGAGAAGGTCGACGAAGCCCTGAAGGGCATGAAGGAGGACTCGGACACGGCTCGTTCCTTGGGGGCCCTCCAGAGTGGTCAGGGTTTCCGGTTTTTTCGTCCCTTCAGAGGAGCATCGGGGAATTCCAGATTTTCATGGAGGGACCGACCCTTCGGTAGGCCAGCATATTCCTCTCGGGGATACAGGCGAGCTTCGCAAGCGGCTAAACGTCGCCGGGACTTCCAAGCCCCCAAGAAGAGAGCAGGTTACTTGTCGACGAGGCATAAACAGAGCAAGGACCAGCAATGACGGGCATCAGAACGTTCTGGGGGGCAGAGTATCATGTTACTTCAACGAATGGGAGCTAATAACAGATCAATGGGTGTTGGGCACTGTAAAATACGGACATTCCCTGCAATTCAAGTGCAACCCTCCGCATATTCCACCGGCGTGTGTAGCTCATTCCCATCTGAGCGTGTTGCTGCAGGAAGTAGCACTTATGCTACAAAAAGGGGCTATAGAACTGGTCCCGTCGTCACAAAGGGGTCAAGGGGTTTATTCACGATACTTTGTGGTGAAAAAGCCAAATGGAAAGTGGCATCCCATCCTAGATCTGCGCAAACTAAACAAGTCGTTGAAAAACATGAAGTTCAAGATGCTCACGCTCCAGTAGGTGATCAGGTCAGTTCAAGAAGGGGATTTTCTGGCATCTCTGGACCTGCAGGACACGTACTTCCACATACCGATGTGTCGGCGACACAAGAAGTACCTAAGGTTTGTGGTAGGGCGGACTCACTACCAGTTCACAGTTCTTCCTTTTGGACTGAAATCTTCCCCCAGAACGTTCACGAAATGCCTGGCACCAGTGGCAGCCTGGCTGAGAAGGCAAGGCCACCATGTATACCCGTATCTCGATGACTGGTTGGTGAGGGGGTCCTCCCTGGCGTTGATGCACAAGAGTCTACAGGACACCATGAGCCTCTTGCAACGATTGGGGTTTGCGATAAACTTAGAAAAATCCTCGTTAACGCCGTCCAAAAGCTTGGTGTTTCTGGGTGCACAGTTCGAGACCCAGTTGGGGTCAGTCAGACCATCCCTCGACAGGATCACCAGGCTCAGTCGATTGGCAGGTCAGTTGAAAATCAATTCCAGGCTGTCGGTGAGAAAATATACATCGATCCTGGGAGCTATGGCGTCCTGTATTCCTCTGGTGCCCAACTGCCGCCTTTTCATGAGGCCAGTGCAACAGTTTTGGCGGATCGTTGGATGCAGGCTCAGGGCCACTGGTCAGACAAGCTGACCGTCGACGACAAGCTCCTATCAACTCTTCGGTGGTGGAAGTGAGTTCAGAATATTTCCAAAGGAGTACCCCTACAGGAGCCGGAGTTCCGGTTCACTGTGGTGACGGACGCGTCCCTAACTGGCTGGGGAGCGCACATGGGCACTCTGCAGACACAAGTCCGTTGGTCTCAGAAGGAATCTCTCCTGCACATCAACGTTCTGGAATTGAGAGCGGTCCGCTGGGCCCTGAGGGCGTTCCTGCCTCACATCAGGGGATCCACAGTGAGAGTTTTGACAGACAACACCACGGCAATGTTTTACTTAAGGAAACAAGGCGGTACGCGATCCAGAACTCTCTCCATCGAGGCTTAGAAGGTGTGGCACTGGGCTCTAAAACACGATATATCCATCGTAGCTCATCACCTGCCAGGAGTGAAGAACAAGCAGGCGGACTCGCTCAGCAGAAATATGGACCAGATTCACGAGTGGGAAATAAACACCGATCAATTGTCGAACGTCTTCGAGAAATGGGGGCGATCTCCGCTGGATCTCTTCGCCACAAATGCGAACAAGAAGTGCGAGATGTACGCCAGCAGGTGACCACAGGAAGATTCAGTGGGAAAAGCATTTTCCTTCCCGTGGACGGACAAGTTCCTCTACGCCTTCCCTCCGTTCCCTCTGATATGGAGAACTCTGCAGTGGATACGCAGGTACAGGTGCCGAGTCATCCTGATAGCGCCGTGTTGGCCGAAGCAACCATGGTTTTCAGACCTCCTTCATCAGTCAGCGGATCACCCGATACCGTTCCCGAAGGTGCCCAACCTCTTGTCCCGGGACGAAGGAACGGTGTGGCATCACAACCCGAGCAGCCTCAACCTCACAGCTTGGCTCCTGACTTTTCAGAATTTGCTGCCTTGAACATTCCCTCGGACTGTCTGAAGATATTACAGGCTGCGCGTGCCCCGTCCACCAACAAGTCCTACAGGTGTAAGTGGAGGAGATTCTGTACGTGGTGCCAAGGACAATCAGGAGTGGAACCTCTGAGGGTTACTCCGGAACAGCTTCTCCCGTATTTACTACATTTGGCGAAGAGTGGTTTGTCTTTTTCATCTCTAAAGGTTCACCTGGCGGCCATCTCTAGGTTCACAAGAGGGAGGAAATCAACGCCCTTGTTTAGTGACAGTTTAGTGAAACACTTCATGAGAGGTTTGTTCCGGACATTTACCCCGGTTAAGCGTTTTCCACCGATGTGGAGCCTTAACATGGTCCTTGCAGGGTTAATGAAACCACCATTTGAGCCAATGGCCATGTCGTCGATGAAGTTTTTATCATGGAAAGTGGCTTTTCTAATAGCCATAACATCGGCTAGACGGATCTCCGAGTTGCAGGCATTGGTCATAGACCCTCCATATCTCAGATTTTTCAAAGACAAAGTGATCTTGTCAACGAGTCCTCGTTTCATCCCGAAAGTTCCTACGACTTACCATAAACATTCATACATTGTCCTGCCCACCTTCTTCGCGACCCCCTCATCAGCTGCGGAAAAGGTCTTGCATACCCTGGATGTCAAGAGAGCTCTAAAATTTTACCTTCATCGAACTCAACAACTTCGATCTACTCAGCAACTCTTCATTTGCATATGGGCCTTCGGCAAAGGGGAAGGCAATTTCAAAACAAGGACTGGCCCAATGGGTCTCGTCGACGATTGCCTTCTGTCACTCAAAAGCGGGAAAACCGCTACAAGGACGTCCGAGAGCTCACTCGACCAGGGCTACTTCGTCGTCGACGGCGTTGTGGGCGGGGGTTCCACTGACAGACATTTGCAGGGCGGCAGCATGGTCAGTGCCCCATACATTCACCCGCCACTACTGCCTCGAACGACAGCATGCGGACGAGATACAAATGGGACAAGCAGTCTTGCAACATCTCTTTCAATAAGGTAAGCCTTTTCTCTTCGAGAAGGGTCTATGCTGGTTTGGATATGTATTTGTGTGTGTGTGTGTGTGTGTGTGTGTGTGTGTGTATATATATATATATATATATGTGTGTGTGTGTGTGTGTGTGTATATATATTTCTGAGGCTTGTGGAATCTGCTTAGATCACATGCTGTGCATAGGCCGACATCTAGTGGAAGCTGCGGAGTATTACAGTTTGTTTTTCGAAAGTCGAAAATGGGCGTCGACACAGGCGTGCCAGTAATACTATCCCTAGTGTGACGTCCACTGTACCCAAGATCCCTCACGCGTGTAGGATCCTCAGATTGTTTTTTTCCGCCATACTGGTCGGAAGCATCTTGCGGAGTTCCCTGGCCTTAGCCATACTTTTGCTGTTATTATAATTTTAATTCTTATTCATTCCCTTCCCCACCCCAACGTCGACCCTCAACCTCGACGACGGCTGGAGAAGTCATCGACCGTCGACTGCTGCACGACGGATCTGGGCCTCGGTAGGCCGCTGGCCTCGGCCCGGGCCTAGTAGGCCGCTGGCCTCGGCCCTTACAAGTAGGGAGAGTGGGGGGTGGTACATACTCTTCACTCTTGATATATAGTTACATTTATATATATTCCTACACTTAGCAGCCCGCTGCCTTAAGGTGCGTATGGAGGGTACCCCTTTTCAATTCTGCCCCAAGTGCAATCGCAAATACCCTTGGGTCGACAGGCACGCCACGTGCAATCTCTGCTTGCCGAGGGATCACCCCGAAGCGAACTGCAGAGCGTGTAGTAGGTTTAAACCTAAGACACTTAAGGACCGTTCGACAAAGCGTTGGGCCCACCACGCCAGGCAGGAGGCCATGGCAGCGGAGGGCGCCTTCAGCGATGGCAGCGACGCCGTACTTTCGGACGGCGAGGGCATTACGGCGTCGAAAGACAGCCGACGAGCGCAGGTCCCCGACCTCGGAAGGTCGTCCGGCAAGGCGGCTATGGGGAAGACCCCCGGCGACGCAAGCGCTACACACCTAACACACACTAAACACACTAAGACCAACCGGACCTCGACGACGTCGACTTCCCGGAAAGAGGCACAAAAAGAACGGTCCGACTCGGTGTCCTCTGGGCGCTCTCGATCGAGATCGCCTCACGACGCAAGGCAATCATCCACTCTTGCCAAGAGTGCCTCGCTACACACACTAACGGAAGTTCGATCGTCGGGAGACGAAGACGACTTCCACCCCCAGGCCGCGCTCCAAGATACCGAGACCGCGGTTAACATCAGTGAGGCCCCACGCCCGAAGCACACAGATACCTCTCCAGACCCTCGACGCCAGGCGTCGAAAGTCTCTGGGGCCCCCAAGGGACAGGGAAAACATTTTTCCACGCACGGAGAAGGGGGGAAACAGCGGAAAGCACAGCCTTCCACCCCTGTAAAGCCTAAGCAGACAAGCAAACACAAGTCTACCCTTGAAAATAAATCACCTGCTAAAGTAATACCCTGTTCCAGGGAATGGTCCAGTGAGGACATAGACAGGGTTATGTCTAGGATGTCTTCCTTGGCTGATTTTTATGATAAGAACCCAGAACACTTTCTTTCATATAACCCTCAAGGGGCCACACCCTCAGGCTCCTCCGATCCTATCCCGCTAAGTAAAGAGCCCCGGGTCGAAAGACCTGAACCCTTCAAGGTTCAGCCTTACTCCACTCCATATTCTACTCCACTCCCCAGTTATCAGGGACAAGTTTTCCCTGAAGAGGACCAGGAGTTTGCATTTATGGAAGAACAAACCGGGACAGATTACTATGCAGAGGATGAGGACCTGGAGGAGGGAGAAGATGAGCAGGAAATTTACAGAGTAGATTCCCCAGTACAAAGCGAAGCCCCAGTTACTGACTCTCCAGTTGATAACCAGCCCCTCCTTAACGAGGTTCTCGCTCGAGCAGCGGAACACTTCCACATCGACACCCACGGTGTACAGGAGGAAAGGGACTTCGCGGAGGAGTTTGTAGGAGAGAGAAGACCGGTCGCTCAGACCATCCCTATCCTCAAATCCATCCAACGAAGAATAGATCCTTCCCTGGTGAATCCTAACCTCACCAGAGCTGTCAACCCCAGAATTGAAAAGATTTTCCGGGCAGCCCAGTCTGACCCTCTGTATATAAAGGGACATCTTAAACCAGATTCCCTAGTGGTGACCAACACTAGAAAGAGGGCTGGCACGCCCTTATCTTCATCAGAAGCTCCTCCCGACAAGGAGAGCAAAAAACTTTACGGGTTTGGCAGAAAGGTAGCCTCAACGTCCGCCTACCAAGCAAGGATTGCGAATTCCACCACCCTGTTGGCTAGTTACAATTGCCATCAATGGGAAGAAGTCGCGGCGCTCATTGCCTCTGCTCCAGAACCGCTAAAGGGCCAGCTGGCTCGGATCTCGGCAGAGGGGAGAGCCGTGTCTGGTTGCATTTTAAAAGCAACTTTCGACGCCGCTGACAACGCAGGGAGATTGATAGCAGAAGGTACTGTTATCAAGAGACATGCGTGGTTACGGCAGTCGGGATTCAAGACAGAAACCCAGGCTTCTTTAATAGACAAGCCAGTGGAACCCGACCTATTGTTTGGGAAAGCGGTCGAAGACGCACTTAAAAATGCCAAAGATGAATATGAGACTCTCAAATCCCTTGGCCAGCTTACCAACAAACCCCCTAACCAGAGGGGGAACAATAATTTTCGTCGCCCACGCGGCCAAAATTCACAAAGAGGCAACTATGCCCAGGGACAAGGTACACAATGGAATAACAACCAGCAGTCTACCCAGAGTTACGGCAGGGGTAACAAGAGAGGTCGTGGAAGAGGCAGAGGCAGCCCCAACAAGGGCGGGGGCACGCCTCCACCAAAACAGTGACGCTCAGTTCAGGGTCCCTTGCCACGCAACCCCAGTAGGGGGACGCATTTCCACCTTCACCCAGGCTTGGGAAGGGATCACCTCAGACAGATGGGTGCTGTCAACAGTATCCGCAGGATATTGTATAGAACTACTGCAGCGTCCCCGGAATCATCCTCCACGACAAAGAGTGCACTCCCTAGAGCATCAAAGGATCCTTCTCGAGGAGATCGCCATTCTGCTAGAAAAGGACGCGATAGAACTCGTCCCAGGACACCAGGTAAACAAGGGTATCTATTCAACTTACTTCCTTGTGCCAAAGAAAGATTTGACAATGCGCCCAGTATTGGACTTACGGCCTGCCAACAAATATGTCAAGCCCCAAAAATTCCGTATGACCACGCTACAAGAGGTAATCCCCCTCCTAAAAAAGGGGGATTACATGGCAACCTTGGATATGAAAGATGCTTATTTTCATATTTCCATGCTCCCAGCGCACAAAAAGTACTTGCGCTTCAAGGTGGACAGTCGCCACTACCAATTCAAGGTACTGCCCTTCGGGATAGCTTCAGCACCAAGGGTATTCACCAAGGTACTGGCGGTGGCGGCTGCACACCTACGCAGGGAAGCAATCCCGGTGTACCCTTATCTGGACGACTGGCTCATAACGGGGGAAACCCCAGGAATTTGCAGGTCAAACATTCAGAGGACTATCGACCTCCTCCACGAATTAGGCTTCTCCATCAACGAGAAAAAGTCAAGTCTGGTGCCAAGCACCTCAAAACAGTTTCTAGGAGCTATCCTAGATACTCAGAAAGGATTGACCTTCCCTTCGGAAGAGAGAATTCGGAATATACTTCTGCAAATTCCGCATTATCAGTCAGGTCAACAGATAACAGTACGCAAAGCTATGCGGTTACTGGGCATGATGGCGTCATGCATTTACCTGGTCCCCCACGCGCGTCTGCGCATGCGTCCCATGCAGGAATGGTTGGCGAAACAGTGGTCTCAGGCAAGTGGTCATTGGGACGATCTAGTGGTCGTTTCGCCAACACTCGTACAGAGCCTACACTGGTGGACAAGAGAGAATCTCGCAAAGGGGAAACCCTTTTACGATCCCGAAGTACAAGCCGTGGTGACTACAGATGCATGCCTGACTGGGTGGGGAGCTCACCATCTCCACCACACAGCTCAGGGTCTCTGGTCTCACTCAGTAGCCAAGAACCACATCAATCTGCTAGAGCTTCTGGCAGTATTCCGAGCGCTAAGGGCGTTCGAGCCCCATCTACTGAACTTGTCGGTGCAGATCAGGACGGACAGCACGACAGCCATGTTCTATCTGAACAAGCAAGGGGGGACTCGTTCGCCAAATCTGTCCAAGCTTGCCCAGAAAATATGGATATGGGCACTCAGACGGAACATCTTCCTGTCATCGCAACATGTTCCAGGGGAGCTCAATTCCCTAGCGGATGCTCTAAGCAGAAACTCCCTCCCGGAAGAACACGAATGGGTCCTTCACAGAGACGTAGTAGAAGATCTCTTCTCTCAGTGGGGTTTCCCCACTATAGACCTATTCGCCACAAGCGAAAACAAACAATGCCCAGGATTTGCATCCAGGTTCCCCCAGCCGGACTCCCAAGGGAATGCCCTGTGGATGAACTGGTCAGGGATGTTTGCGTACGCTTTTCCACCAACTCCTCTCATCAGGAAGGTGGTATACAAGATGAACAAGGAATCTATGACGCTCATCCTAGTTGCTCCCATGTGGGCGAGACAACCATGGTTTCCACACCTACGCAGGATGGCGGTGTGCGAACCCATCAGACTCCCAGCCTGGTACAACCTACTGTCCCAGCAACAGGGTCAAACAGTGCATCAGGAACCCAACTCTATGAACCTAGCAGCATGGCTCCTGAAGTCATAGAGTTTGGACATCTCAAATTACCACAGAGGTGTATGGACATTCTAAAGGAGTCCAGGAAACCAAATACAAGGCACTGTTACTTTGATAAGTGGAAAAGATTCGTTATCTGGTGCCAGAATAAACAAATCAACCCGGTTGATTGCACTCCTTCCAACGTTGTGACATACATGCTCCACCTGCTGGATGCAGGGTTGGTTTTTAACTCGCTGAAAGTACACCTGGCAGCCCTCTCGGCTTACACCACATCCCATAACAAGGTCTCGTGGTGGAAAGTACCAGTGGTTAAAGCCTTCATGGAAGGAGTAAAGAGACTTCACCCTCCTATTTCGAACCCACCGCCAGGATGGGACCTCAACGTGGTGCTAGCTAAGCTCATGGGACCCCCATTCGAACCCATGCATAAAAGTAGTCTCAAACACCTGACTTATAAAACGGCCTTCTTAGTAGCCATTACCTCCATAAGAAGGGTCAGTGAAATTCAGGCTCTGTCAGTGCAGGATCCTTTCTTTACTATCCACAAGGACAAACTGGTTTTACGCACACACCCTAGGTTCTCACCTAAATTCATATCCAAGTTCCATGTAAACCAGTCCATCGAGCTTCCGGCTTTCTTCCAGAACCCGCAAAGCTCGGCTGAGGTGAAACTACACACCCTAGATGTGCGTAGGGCGGTCCTATACTATGTAAATAAAACCAGACCGCTAAGGAAAACAGATCAACTGTTTGTCTCCGTAGCTACAGGCAGAGAGGGGGATCGCGTCTCTAAGGGCGCTATCTCGAAGTGGATTATCAACTGTATACAGCTGTGTTACTCTCTTTCTGACAAGACTCTGCCTTTTACGCCAAGGGCCCACTCTACTAGAGGCATTGGTGCCACTCTGGCTTTCATTGCAAATGTTCCCCTCGACACCATTTGCAAAGCGGCTACTTGGAGCTCTATTCACACTTTTACTCAGCATTACTGCATTGACACTCATTCCAAGACAGATACACAAGTGGGACAAGCGGTTCTAAGACACCTGTTTGCTCATGACCCTTCTCACATCCCACCTCCTTCTTCTGGTACTGCTCGCTAATCTATGCACAGCATGTGATCTAAGCAGATTCCACAAGCCTCAGAAGGGATACATTACTCACCGTAATCGTATTTCTGATGCTTGTATCTGCTTAGATTCACATGCGACCCACCCTTCCTCCCCTCCGAGAGAAGGCGCATGATTGCTTGTAGTCTTACCTTTTCTGTCTATCTGCTTGGATTATCTGTACTCACGCTACTCCTCATGCTTCCTCATGTCAGAAAAAATACAATCTGAGGATCCTACACGCGTGAGGGATCTTGGGTACAGTGGACGTCACACTAGGGATAGTATTACTGGCACGCCTGTGTCGACGCCCATTTTCGACTTTCGAAAAACAAACTGTAATACTCCGCAGCTTCCACTAGATGTCGGCCTATGCACAGCATGTGAATCTAAGCAGATACAAGCATCAGAAATACGATTACGGTGAGTAATGTATCCCATATATATATATATATATATATATATATATATATATATATTTCTGAGGCTTGTGGAATCTGCTTAGATTCACATGCTGTGCATAGGCCGACATCTAGTGGAAGCTGCGGAGTATTACAGTTTGTTTTTCGAAACTCGAAAATGGGCGTCGACACAGGCGTGCCAGTAATACTATCCCTAGTGTGACGTCCACTGTACCCAAGATCCCTCACGCGTCTGGGATCCTCAGATTGTTTTTTTCCGCCATACTGGTCGGAAGCATCTTGCGGAGTCCCCTGGCCTTAGCCATACTTTTGCTAATTATTGCAATTTAAAATTATTTATTGACATCCTTCCCCACCCCAACGTCGACCATCGACACTCGACGGCTGGAGAAGACATCGACCGTCGGCTGCTGCACGACGGATCTGGGCCTCGGAAGGCCGCTGGCCTCGGCCCGGGCCTAGTAGGCCGCTGGCCTCGGCCCTGCAAGTAGGGAGAGTGGGGGGTGGTACATACTCTTCACTCTTGGTATATAGGTACACCTTATATATTTCCTACACTTACCAGCCAGCTGCCTCAAGGTGCGTATGGAGGGTACCCCTTTCCAATTCTGCCCCAAGTGCAACCGCAAATACCCTTGGGTCGACAGGCACGCCACGTGCAATCTCTGCTTGCCGAGGGACCACCCCGAAGCGAACTGCAGAGCGTGTAGTAGGTTTAAACCTAAAACACTTAAGGACCGTTCGACAAAGCGTTGGGCCCACCACGCCAGGCAGGCAGCCATGGCAGCGGAGGGCGCCTTCAGCGATGGCAGCGACGCCGTACTTTCGGATGGCGAGGGCATTACGGCGTCGAAAGACTGCCGAGCGCAGGTCCCCGACCTCGGAAGGTTGTCCGGCAGGGCGGCTATGGGGAAGACCCCCGGCGAAGCAAGCGCTACACCTACACACACTAAGCACACTAAGTCCAACCGAACCTCGACGATGTCGACTTCTCGGAAAGAGGCACGGATAGAACGGTCCGACTCGGTGTCCTCTGGGCGCTCTCGATCGAGATCGCCTCATGACGCAAGGCAATCATCCACTCTTGCCAAGAGTGCCTCGCTCCCTAGATTAACGGAAGTTCGATCGTCGGAAGACGAAGACGACTTCCACCCCCAGGCCGCGCTCCAAGAGACCGAGAGCGCAGTTAACACCAGCGAGGCCCCACGCTCGAAACAAGATACCTCTCCCGACCCTCGGCGCCAGGCGTCGAAAGTCTCTGGGGCCTCCAAGGGGCAGGGAAAACATTTTTCCACGCACGGGGAGGGAGGGAAACAGCGGAAAGCTCAGCCTTCCACTCCTGTAAGACCATCCTTCCACCCCAAGCAGACAGATAAACATAAATCTACTGGGACATCAACATCCAGCAAGGGTACCCTTGATAAGTCCTCTAAGTTGCCTACTAAAGTCATACCCTGTTCCAAAGAATGGTCCAGTGAGGACATAGACAGGGTCATGTCAAGGATGTCTTCCTTAGCTGATTTTTATGACAAAAACCCAGAACATTTCCTTTCGTATGACCCTCAAGGGGCCACACCCTCAGGCTCCACTGATCCTATCCCCCTAAGTAAAAAGGCCCGGGTCGAAAGACCTGACCCCTTCGAGGTGCAGCCTTACTCTACTCCATACTCTACTCCACACCCCAGATACCAAGGAAAACCTTTCCCTGAAGGGGACCAGGAGTTTACAAGTATGGAGGAACGAACCGGGTCTGAATACTATGCGGAGGATGAGGACCTGGAGGAGGTAGAAGATGAGCAGGAAATTTACAGAGTAGATTCCCCGGTAGAGAGCGAAGCCCCAGTTACCGACTCGCCAGTTGATAACCAACCCCTCCTTAATGAAGTTCTTGCTCGCGCAGCAGAACATTTTCACATCGACACACACGGTGTACAGGAGGAAAGGGACTTCGCAGAAGAGTTGGTGGGAGAGAGGAGGCCGGTCGCTCAGACCATCCCTATCCTTAAATCCATCCAACGTAGAATAGATCCATCCCTGGTGAATCCTAACCTCACCAGAGCCGTCAACCCCAGAGTCGAAAAACTTTTTCGGGCAGCCCAGTCTGACCCTCTTTATATAAGAGGTCATCTTAAACCAGACTCCCTAGTGGTTACCAACACTCGGAAGAGGGCTGGGACACCCTTATCGTCGTCAGAAGCTCCTCCCGACAAGGAGAGCAAAAGACTGTACGGGTTTGGCAGGAAGGTAGCCTCAACGTCCGCCTACCAAGCAAGGATTGCAAACTCCACCACCCTGTTGGCAAGTTACAACTGCCATCAATGGGAAGAGGTCGCGGCGCTCATAGCCTCTGCTCCTGAACCGTTAAAGGGCCAGTTGGCTCGGATCTCGGCAGAAGGGAGAGCCGTGTCTGGTTGCATATTAAAAGCAACTTTCGACGCTGCAGACAACGCAGGAAGATTGATAGCAGAAGGTACTGTTATCAAGAGACATGCGTGGTTACGGCAGTCGGGGTTCAAAACAGAAACACAGGCTTCATTAATAGACAAGCCGGTGGAACCAGATCTATTGTTTGGGAAAGCGGTCGAAGACGCACTTAAGAATGCCAAGGACGAGTACGAGACTCTCAAATCCCTTGGCCAGTTTACCAACAAACCCCCGAACCAGAGGGGGACCAGTAATTTTCGTCGCCCACGCGGCCAAAATTCACAAAGAGGCAACTATGCCCAAGGACAGGGTACACAATGGAACAACAACCAGCAGTCTACCCAAAGTTACAGCAATGGTAACAAGAGAGGTCGTGGAAGAGGCAGAGGCAGCCCCAACAAGGGAGGTGGCACGCCTCCGCCAAAGCAGTGACGCTCAGTTCAGGGTCCCTTCTCACGCAACCCCAGTAGGGGGACGCATTTCCAACTTCACCCAGGCTTGGGAAGGGATCACCTCAGACAGATGGGTGCTGTCAACAGTGTCCACAGGATATTGTATAGAATTACTGCAGCGTCCCCGGAACCACCCTCCACGACAAAGAATACACTCCTTAGAACATCAGAAAATCCTTCTCGAGGAGATCGCCATTCTGCTAGAAAAGGACGCGATAGAACTCGTCCCAGGACACCAGGTAAACAAGGGTATCTATTCAACTTACTTCCTTGTGCCAAAGAAAGATTTGACAATGCGCCCAGTATTGGACCTACGGCCTGCCAACAAGTATGTCAAGCCCCAAAAATTCCGTATGACCATGCTACAAGAGGTAATCCCCCTCCTAAAAAAGGGGGACTACATGGCAACCTTGGATATGAAAGATGCTTATTTTCATATTTCCATGCTCCCAGCGCACAAAAAATACTTGCGCTTCAAAGTGGACAGTCGCCACTACCAATTCAAGGTACTGCCCTTCGGGATAGCTTCAGCACCAAGGGTATTCACCAAGGTACTGGCGGTGGCAGCTGCACACCTACGCAGGGAGGCAATCCCAGTGTACCCTTATCTGGACGACTGGCTCATAACGGGGGAAACCCCAAGAATTTGCAGGTCAAACATTCAGAGGACTATCGACCTCCTCCACGAATTAGGCTTCTCTATCAACGAGAAGAAGTCAAGACTGGTGCCAAGCACCTCAAAACAGTTCCTAGGAGCAATCCTAGATACTCAAAAAGGGTTGACCTTCCCCTCGGAAGAGAGAATTCGGAATATACTACTGCAAATTCCACATTATCAGTCAGGTCAACAAATAACGGTACGCAAAGCAATGCGGTTACTGGGCATGATGGCGTCATGCATTTACCTGGTCCCCCACGCGTGTCTGCGCATGCGTCCCATGCAGGAATGGTTGGCGAAACAGTGGTCTCAGGCAAGTGGTCAGTGGGACGATCTAGTGGTCGTTTCGCCAACACTCGTACAGAGCTTACACTGGTGGACAAAAGAGAATCTCGCAAGGGGAAAACCCTTTTACGATCCCGAAGTACAAGCAGTGGTAACTACAGATGCTTGCCTGACTGGGTGGGGAGCTCACCATCTCCACCACACAGCTCAGGGTCTCTGGTCTCACTCAGTAGCCAAGAACCACATCAACCTGCTAGAGCTTCTGGCAGTATTCCGAGCGCTTCGGGCGTTCGAGCCCCATCTACTAAACTTGTCGGTGCAGATCCGGACGGACAGCACGACAGCCATGTTCTATCTGAACAAACAAGGAGGGACTCGTTCGCCAAATCTGTCCAAGCTTGCCCAGAAAATCTGGATATGGGCACTCAGACGGAACATCTTCCTATCAGCACAACATGTTCCAGGGGAGCTCAATTCCCTAGCGGATGCCCTAAGCAGAGACTCCCTCCCAGAAGAACACGAATGGGTCCTTCACAGAGAGATCGTAGAAGATCTCTTCTCTCAGTGGGGTTTCCCCACTATAGACCTATTCGCCACAAGCGAAAACAAACAATGCCCAGGATTTGCATCCAGGTTCCCCCAGCCAGACTCCCAAGGGAACGCCCTGTGGATGAACTGGTCAGGGATGTTTGCGTACGCTTTTCCACCAACTCCTCTCATCAGGAAGGTGGTGTACAAGATGAACAAGGAATCGATGACGCTCATCCTAGTTGCTCCCATGTGGGCGAGACAACCATGGTTTCCACACCTACGCAGGATGGCGCTGTGCGAGCCCATCAAACTCCCAGCCTGGTACAACCTACTGTCCCAGCAACAAGGTCAAACAGTGCACCAGGAACCCAACTCAATGAACCTGGCAGCATGGCTCCTGAGGTCATAGAGTTTGGGCATCTCAATTTACCACAGAGGTAGGTGTATGGACATCCTAAAAGAATCCAGGAAACCAAACACAAGGCACTGTTACTTTGACAAGTGGAAGAGATTCGTTATTTGGTGCCAGAATAAACAAATCAACCCAGTTGATTGCACTCCTTCCAACGTGGTAACATACATGCTCCACCTGCTGGACGCAGGTTTGGTTTTTAACTCTCTGAAAGTACACCTGGCAGCCCTCTCGGCTTACACCACATCCCATAACAAATATCGTGGTGGAAAGTACCAGTAGTTAAAGCCTTCACAGCATGTGAATCTAAGCAGATACAAGCATCAGAAATACGATTACGGTGAGTAATGTATCATATATATATATATATTTCTGAGGCTTGTGGAATCTGCTTAGATCACATGCTGTGCATAGGCCGACATCTAGTGGAAGCTGCGGAGTATTACAGTTTGTTTTTCGAAAGTCGAAAATGGGCGTCGACACAGGCGTGCCAGTAATACTATCCCTAGTGTGACGTCCACTGTACCCAAGATCCCTCACGCGTGTAGGATCCTCAGATTGTTTTTTTCCGCCATACTGGTCGGAAGCATCTTGCGGAGTTCCCTGGCCTTAGCCATACTTTTGCTGTTATCATTATAATTCTTATTCATTCCCTTCCCCACCCCAACGTCGACCCTCAACCTCGACGACGGCTGGAGAAGTCATCGACCGTCGACTGCTGCACGACGGATCTGGGCCTCGGAAGGCCGCTGGCCTCGGCCCGGGCCTAGTAGGCCGCTGGCCTCGGCCCTTACAAGTAGGGAGAGTGGGGGGTGGTACATACTCTTCACTCTTGATATATAGTTACATTTTATATATTCCTACACTTACCAGCCCGCTGCCTCAAGGTGCGTATGGAGGGTACCCCTTTTCAATTCTGCCCCAAGTGCAATCGCAAATACCCTTGGGTCGACAGGCACGCCACGTGCAATCTCTGCTTGCCGAGGGATCACCCCGAAGCGAACTGCAGAGCGTGTAGTAGGTTTAAACCTAAGACACTTAAGGACCGTTCGACAAAGCGTTGGGCCCACCACGCCAGGCAGGAGGCCATGGCAGCGGAGGGCGCCTTCAGCGATGGCAGCGACGCCGTACTTTCGGACGGCGAGGGCATTATGGCGTCGAAAGACAGCCGGCGAGCGCAGGTCCCCGACCTCGGAAGGTCGTCCGGCAGGGCGGCTATGGGGAAGACCCCCGGCGACGCAAGCGCTACACACCTAACACACACTAAACACACTAAGACCAACCGGACCTCGACGACGTCGACTTCCCGGAAAGAGGCACAAAAAGAACGGTCCGACTCGGTGTCCTCTGGGCGCTCTCGATCGAGATCACCTCACGACGCAAGGCAATCATCCACTCTTGCCAAGAGTGCCTCGCTACACACATTAACGGAAGTTCGATCGTCGGGAGACGAAGACGACTTCCACCCCCAGGCCGCGCTCCAAGATACCGAGACCGCGGTTAACACCAGTGAGGCCCCACGCCCGAAGCACACAGATACCTCTCCAGACCCTCGGCGCCAGGCGTCGAAAGTCTCTGGGGCCTCCAAGGGACAGGGAAAACATTTTTCCACGCACGGGGAGGGGGGGAAACAGCGGAAAGCACAGCCTTCCAACCCTGTAAAGCCATCCTCTCACCCTAGGCAGACAAGTAAACACAAGTCTACCCTTGAAGAGGACCAGGAGTTTGAAATTATGGAAGAACAAACCGGGACAGATTACTATGCAGAGGATGAGGACCTGGAGGAGGGAGAAGATGAGCAGGAAATTTACAGAGTAGATTCCCCAGTACAAAGCGAAGCCCCAGTTACTGACTCTCCAGTTGATAACCAGCCCCTCCTCAACGAGGTTCTCGCTCGAGCAGCGGAACACTTCCACATCGACACCCACGGTGTACAGGAGGAAAGGGACTTCGCGGAGGAGTTTGTAGGAGAGAGAAGACCGGTCGCTCAGACCATCCCTATCCTCAAATCCATCCAACGAAGAATAGATCCTTCCCTGGTGAATCCTAATCTCACCAGAGCTGTCAACCCCAGAATTGAAAAGATTTTCCGGGCAGCCCAGTCTGACCCTCTGTATATAAGGGGACATCTTAAACCAGATTCCCTAGTGGTGACCAACACTAGAAAAAGGGCTGGCACGCCCTTATCTTCATCAGAAGCTCCTCCCGACAAGGAGAGCAAAAAACTTTACGGGTTTGGCAGAAAGGTAGCCTGAACGTCCGCCTACCAAGCAAGGATTGCGAATTCCACCACCCTGTTGGCTAGTTACAATTGCCATCAATGGGAAGAAGTCGCGGCGCTCATTGCCTCTGCTCCAGAACCGTTAAAGGGCCAGCTGGCTCGGATCTCGGCAGAGGGGAGAGCCGTGTCTGGTTGCATTTTAAAAGCAACTTTCGACGCCGCTGACAACGCAGGGAGATTGATAGCAGAAGGTACTGTTATCAAGAGACATGCGTGGTTACGGCAGTCGGGATTCAAGACAGAAACCCAGGCTTCTTTAATAGACAAGCCAGTGGAACCCGACCTATTGTTTGGGAAAGCGGTCGAAGACTCACTTAAAAATGCCAAAGAAGAATATGAGACTCTCAAATCCCTTGGCCAGCTTACCAACAAACCCCCTAACCAGAGGGGGAACAATAATTTTCGTCGCCCACGCGGCCAAAATTCACAAAGAGGCAACTATGCCCAGGGACAAGGTACACAATGGAATAACAACCAGCAGTCTACCCAGAGTTACGGCAGGGGTAACAAGAGAGGTCGTGGAAGAGGCAGAGGCAGCCCCAACAAGGGAGGTGGCACGCCTCCACCAAAACAGTGACGCTCAGTTCAGGGTCCCTTGCCACGCAACCCCAGTAGGGGGACGCATTTCCACCTTCACCCAGGCTTGGGAAGGGATCACCTCAGACAGATGGGTGCTGTCAACAGTATCCGCAGGATATTGTATAGAACTACTGCAGCGTCCCCGGAATCATCCTCCACGACAAAGAGTGCACTCCCTAGAGCATCAAAGGATCCTTCTCGAGGAGATCGCCATTCTGCTAGAAAAGGACGCGATAGAACTCGTCCCAGGACACCAGGTAAACAAGGGTATCTATTCAACTTACTTCCTTGTGCCAAAGAAAGATTTGACAATGCGCCCAGTATTGGACTTACGGCCTGCCAACAAGTATGTCAAGCCCCAAAAATTCCGTATGACCACGCTACAAGAGGTAATCCCCCTCCTAAAAAAGGGGGATTACATGGCAACCTTGGATATGAAAGATGCTTATTTTCATATTTCCATGCTCCCAGCGCACAGAAAGTACTTGCGCTTCAAGGTGGACAGTCGCCACTACCAATTCAAGGTACTGCCCTTCGGGATAGCTTCAGCACCAAGGGTATTCACCAAGGTACTGGCGGTGGTGGCTGCACACCTACGCAGGGAAGCAATCCCGGTGTACCCTTATCTGGACGACTGGCTCATAACGGGGGAAACCCCAGAAATTTGCAGGTCAAACATTCAGAGGACTATCGACCTCCTCCACGAATTAGGCTTCTCCATCAACGAGAAAAAGTCAAGTCTGGTGCCAAGCACCTCAAAACAGTTTCTAGGAGCTATCCTAGATACTCAGAAAGGATTGACCTTCCCTTCGGAAGAGAGAATTCGGAATATACTTCTGCAAATTCCGCATTATCAGTCAGGTCAACAGATAACAGTACGCAAAGCTATGCGGTTACTGGGCATGATGGCGTCATGCATTTACCTGGTCCCCCACGCGCGTCTGCGTATTCGTCCCATGCAGGAATGGTTGGCGAAACAGTGGTCTCAGGCAAGTGGTCATTGGGACGATCTAGTGGTCGTTTCGCCAACACTCGTACAGAGCCTACACTGGTGGACAAGAGAGAATCTCGCAAAGGGGAAACCCTTTTACGATCCCGAAGTACAAGCCGTGGTGACTACAGATGCATGCCTGACTGGGTGGGGAGCTCACCATCTCCACCACACAGCTCAGGGTCTCTGGTCTCACTCAGTAGCCAAGAACCACATCAATCTGCTAGAGCTTCTGGCAGTATTCCGAGCGCTAAGGGCGTTCGAGCCCCATCTACTGAACTTGTCGGTGCAGATCAGGACGGACAGCACGACAGCCATGTTCTATCTGAACAAGCAAGGGGGGGACTCGTTCGCCAAATCTGTCCAAGCTTGCCCAGAAAATATGGATATGGGCACTCAGACGGAACATCTTCCTGTCATCGCAACATGTTCCAGGGGAGCTCAATTCCATAGCGGATGCTCTAAGCAGAGACTCCCTCCCAGAAGAACACGAATGGGTCCTTCACAGAGACGTAGTAGAAGATCTCTTCTCTCAGTGGGGTTTCCCCACTATAGACCTATTCGCCACAAGCGAAAACAAACAATGCCCAGGATTTGCATCCAGGTTCCCCCAGCCGGACTCCCAAGGGAATGCCCTGTGGATGAACTGGTCAGGGATGTTTGCGTACGCTTTTCCACCAACTCCTCTCATCAGGAAGGTGGTGTACAAGATGAACAAGGAATCGATGACGCTCATCCTAGTTGCTCCCATGTGGGCGAGACAACCATGGTTTCCACACCTACGCAGGATGGCGGTGTGCGAACCCATCAGACTCCCAGCCTGGTACAACCTACTGTCCCAGCAACAGGGTCAAACAGTGCATCAGGAACCCAACTCTATGAACCTAGCAGCATGGCTCCTGAAGTCATAGAGTTTGGACATCTCAAATTACCACAGAGGTGTATGGACATTCTAAAGGAGTCCAGGAAACCAAATACAAGGCACTGTTACTTTGATAAGTGGAAAAGATTCGTTATCTGGTGCCAGAATAAACAAATCAACCCGGTTGATTGCACTCCTTCCAACGTTGTGACATACATGCTCCACCTGCTGGATGCAGGGTTGGTTTTTAACTCGCTGAAAGTACACCTGGCAGCCCTCTCGGCTTACACCACATCCCATAACAAGGTCTCGTGGTGGAAAGTACCAGTGGTTAAAGCCTTCATGGAAGGAGTAAAGAGACTTCACCCTCCTATTTCGAACCCACCGCCAGGATGGGACCTCAACGTGGTGCTAGCTAAGCTCATGGGACCCCCATTCGAACCCATGCATAAAAGTAGTCTCAAACACCTGACTTATAAAACGGCCTTCTTAGTAGCCATTACCTCCATAAGAAGGGTCAGTGAAATTCAGGCTCTGTCAGTGCAGGATCCTTTCTTTACTATCCACAAGGACAAACTGGTTTTACGCACACACCCTAGGTTCTCACCTAAATTCATATCCAAGTTCCATGTAAACCAGTCCATCGAGCTTCCGGCTTTCTTCCAGAACCCGCAAAGCTCGGCTGAGGTGAAACTACACACCCTAGATGTGCGTAGGGCGGTCCTATACTATGTAAATAAAACCAGACCGCTAAGGAAAACAGATCAACTGTTTGTCTCCGTAGCTACAGGCAGAGAGGGGGATCGCGTCTCTAAGGGCGCTATCTCGAAGTGGATTATCAACTGTATACAGCTGTGTTACTCTCTTTCTGAAAAGACTCTGCCTTTTACGCCAAGGGCCCACTCTACTAGAGGCATTGGTGCCACTCTGGCTTTCATTGCAAATGTTCCCCTCGACACCATTTGCAAAGCGGCTACTTGGAGCTCTATTCACACTTTTACTCAGCATTACTGCATTGACACTCATTCCAAGACAGATACACAAGTGGGACAAGCGGTTCTAAGACACCTGTTTGCTCATGACCCTTCTCACATCCCACCTCCTTCTTCTGGTACTGCTCGCTAATCTATGCACAGCATGTGATCTAAGCAGATTCCACAAGCCTCAGAAGGGATACATTACTCACCGTAATCGTATTTCTGATGCTTGTATCTGCTTAGATTCACATGCGACCCACCCTTCCTCCCCTCCGAGAGAAGGCGCATGGTTGCTTGTAGTCTTACCTTTCTGTCTATCTGCTTGGATTATCTGTACTCACGCTACTCCTCATGCTTCCTCATGTCAGAAAAAATACAATCTGAGGATCCTACACGCGTGAGGGATCTTGGGTACAGTGGACGTCACACTAGGGATAGTATTACTGGCACGCCTGTGTCGACGCCCATTTTCGACTTTCGAAAAACAAACTGTAATACTCCGCAGCTTCCACTAGATGTCGGCCTATGCACAGCATGTGAATCTAAGCAGATACAAGCATCAGAAATACGATTACGGTGAGTAATGTATCCCATATATTATTTTATGTATCCTTTTTTGGCTTATATAAATATTGCTCGGTACAGTACTGTGGCATGTTGTTAATCTCGAATCTTATGTGATCATGATTTGCCTTTTGCAGGATGGGGTGGGTGCTGGATTGCATTTACACCACCTCCATTGTTTCAAGTTCACTGCTGTGCATTCTATTCTAAGCATGTGAATCCATGAAAGATCCAATGCTGGAGAAGGGAATAGTTACTTACCTGTAACTCCATTTCTCCAGCATTGGTATCTTTCATGGATTCACATGCGCCCTCCGGCCTCCCCAAAATGCCATCTTCTGATACTTTTTGATTCACCCCGTTGCACTTTGGAGGGGTCGAAATCTGAAGGGAGCCGCGGGGGCGGGGCATTTATACCACTACGTCCTAGTGGGGCTTGCGTGCGCGGCCCAAAAATGATGTAGATAGGACACAAAAGTGTCGAACGATTTCCTACGGGAAAAGGTTTTATAAGCTTACCGAGGGTTCCCAGTCTGTCGACGGGGAATATTCGAAGCATGTGAATCCATGAAAGATACCAATGCTGGAGAAATGGAGTTACAGGTAAGAAACTATTCCCTTCCCCAAACTAGGGCACGCCCAGAACATGTGCAGGTGATCTGCCAAATCATGTCTACATCTAGAGCAGCTAAGGGGCCGAGTGTGCCGTGCATTAAAATATTGCCAGGCTGTTATCTGCTGGAAAATGGCTCTGGTCCTGTCCTAGGAGCTACAGCCCGAGAATAGTTTTCACTATAGTGTGCAACCTTTACTTTTCCTCCATAGTGGCTGAATTAAACATTGGAAACATTGGAAAGACATTGTCCACACCCACTCGTGTAAATGTGTCACCCTTCATAGCACGTTTCCAAATCTCTTCCCAACTCTCATTTCTCTACACATCTGCTTATCTGTTGGGGATGCCTGTTGCAGGTGTAAGAGACAGGACTATTTTTAATTGTGCTTCTATTCCTACCATATTAATTCATCTTCCTCAGGTTTCTCCGCTGCATTAAAAGATGGGTCAACCAAGATTATATTTTCAAGGGCACCCCATTCTTTCACTGTGCTCCTTCAACCCTCCCTCTATGATGCACCTTAAAATTCGCAACTTTAGTGGGCAAACAGTTGCACTTCTCTCATACAAATGTAATATTGCCCTCCAACATCTTAGTTTATTTAGTAAAGTCCTCCTCTCTCTTCCTAGAGCTCACTCTGCCCTTTCAG
Organism: Ambystoma mexicanum; assembly: GCF_040938575.1. Classification (NCBI taxonomy): domain Eukaryota; kingdom Metazoa; phylum Chordata; class Amphibia; order Caudata; family Ambystomatidae; genus Ambystoma; species Ambystoma mexicanum. The sequence goes on from NC_090934.1 coordinate 351,288,308, forward strand.
AATTATACACATACCAACTCCACGTCTTCATTCTGTCAGTCTTGTCTGGAACACCAGCTAAGAATTATGGAAATGAACATGGAAGCCAACCGAAAGGCAGTAGGCTGGGAACCTAATTTGACATTTTTGTTGCATTATTATTGGTTAAAACTAGGGAGGAATGTAATAATTTAGGTCATTGTCGGGTGTCTTCTATAAACCTATGTAAGAGTGGCTCCATTGGAATAAGAATTAAACTAGATCAATTGATGAAGAAATCTACTTGGCTGCATGTAAGATACCTCTGGCTTGCGCAATTGAGAACTATAGGTCAGAAATTGTGGAATTGGGAAGGCATGCTTGATGTATGTCTGTCTTTTAATTCTTATGCCCAAGTATATATGGAGCGAAACCTTTTACCAAAGAAAAGCAAAAATAATTGGGCTCTAAAGTCTTGATGTTACTCTAATGGAATGCAGTCCTTGAGCACCAAGACTTTTCTTTTTTTTATTTGTTAAAGGTATTTTTCCCTTTTAGCATTTTTGCTTTATTCCCAATTGCTGTCCCCTTTCCTCCATACTGCATGGGCATCCCTCGCTAGGGATGGGATCGGAACCCCTTTTCTGCACAAAAAATACTTTCCCCTTTACTTTGAGCCATGCTCCCCCCGAATGGCACCACACCTCAGCCCTCTTTTCCGTGTTGACTAGCAAACCTGTTAAACTTCTGCTGGTGGTTGAGACCTTTTCCCTCGATTCCACATGCTTGCTTTTCCCAGGGAAACCAGTGTTCCATATTTTTGGTTTTAATTCTGTGATTTTTACTTTACACCGGCCTCCGGTGCCTCGCCCTCCCAGGCGGGCTTCTGTAGGTGCCCTTCCTACGATGGATAATTTCCGGCGTCGGATCTGTGTTTCGGTGAGGACCACAGCTGGGAATGTTGTTCAGCGGGTAACACACTCACGCCTAGGCCGTTGAAGAACCATCTCACCAGGTGGTGGGAGTTTTTCTCCAGATCTCCGCCCAAACACTTGGAGTACGTACGTAGGAAGTCTAGGCCCACGGTAAGTACCCTATTCACAAAAGAACCCCGCAAGGGCAATTCCTTTCCTGGGAAGGCCCCGAGTGGTAGGCATTGTACAGATCCTCATACCAGCCAAGGGCCCGAGGCTCCTAGAGCGATTAGTCACCAGACAAAGGAATCCAATCATCCTCCTGGGCCATGGGCGGAGGGTCCAAAAGGTTCTAGTACCAAGAGATCTCGTGCAGGGCTTTGCACTCCCAAAGCACTACTGGGGTCTTTGGCCGAGGGCGATAAGCCTCCCAGGTCCATGCATGAGTTGCAGAAGAGTTCCGTACATACACTTGAGGGCAATCAGGTGCCAGCTTGTGCGTGCACATCAGTGGACTCTTGAGTTCCCACGCTTTCCTGCCCAGCCCATCAAAATGGCAGTCCCAAGTGACAAAATGGCACAGCGTCACAAGGCGCACCCATCCCAACCGGAAGGCGCACTGGGAGCTGTGCCTCCCGCACCCAGGCAGGAATTCACCCCACAGGTGGTGTTGGTCTCCTTTGCACACATCACAGATGCCATGGTGTACAGCTTACCCTGTGCCATCACTGTCCGTGCGCTGCACCAATGCCAGCTACACTTGATCCAGGCAGGGCACCAGCCGGGCCCAGCCCACTGCTCCGGCAACTCACCACCGCTCCACACCAGCATGCAAGGAGCATTGATTTGATAAATTCATGACATTTATGAAGTCACAGCTGATGGCAGGTATATTGAAGGGCATCATTAAGGAAAGGATGCTGCCAATACCATTCCGGCTTTGCCTCTGGTACTGCAGCCTCCCATAATGCCTTGGTTACCACTTGCCACAGTTCAGCCTCTGGTGCAGCCTCCAGCACCTCTGCAGGCTCTGGTGACTCCTCAGGCTCCGGTGGCCCTGAGGCTCTTACCCTACAGTTCCTGGAGGCCCCACCGATGACCCCTCCAGGAGACACTGCAAATCAAGGCGGTGTAGACCCGCTCATGAGTGACCAGGGGGCAACTGACCAGGCTGACATGGAGGAGAAGGAGGAGGGGGAGGATTCAGACAAGTCCACGTCAGCCCAGGCTTTCCATGATAGGTTAGCTGAACACCTGGGGATCCCTCAGACACAGAAGGAACAGCCGGAGGCAGGGGTCCTAGCTGAGGTGATGACTATCGGAGCCTCCATAAAGTCCAGGATTACTCTACAGAAGGCCACATAGCCTACCAACAAACGCCTACATGCAAAGTACAGGCAGGCGGAGGGGGATACTGCTCTCCGTTCATCCGCAGCCCCCCTCATCTGTCATAGCAGCAGCGTCCATGTATTCCAAGCTGCAGGCCTCCACGTCCTCCAGCACAACCACAACATTGCTGGGCAAGGAGGACCGAATTCTCAAAACCAGTGGCAATATTTACTTGAATGCTGGGCTTCACCTGAGGCAGGCTAATGTGGATGCGATGCTTGCGGCAGCAAACCAGACAATCGGGAGTGAGGTGGAGGAATTTCTGTCTGACCTGCCAGTGCATAAGCAAGCAGCCTTCAAGTCCTGGTTGGCAGGAGGCCACGTTAGTCACTCGGGACATAATTGAGTGAACACTGGCTCCCATAGACACGGCAGGGAGAGCCATCTGTATTGCCACAGATATGCAGCGTTCCCCAGCATGGGGTCTGGCATGGATTCACATGCTCATGAATATTCCCCGTCAGGCCGGGAATCCTCGGTAAAGAAAAAAATCAGTATCCGTTTCGTTTCTGATCTGTCTTTCTCAGTAGTAACCAATCACTGGTCTCTGGGTCATACTGCCCCCAGCCAATGACTTCCCTCTCCCTAAGCCCCGCCTCTGGAAGCCATCCTCCAAGTGTTGGGAGTCATCGTGTTTAGCTCTCAAGCTTTTGCTGCGTTTTCGCGCTTTTTCAAAGAGAATTTCTCATTTTTCGGTCAAATAGAGCCTCAAGCTCCACCGTCTCTACATCCGATTAACGGGGATCCATGTCAGATTTTCCTACACCCCTCAAGGGTGAAGATTTTGTCGAGTTACGCTTCTTGGAGGAGTCCAGAAGTTTCTGCGGCCTACCCGAACATGGCCCAGGAGAAAGGAAGCTCGACTCCCGGAAACCTGTTCAGGGTTTGCCCTGGATGCCAGCTGCAGAATGTGTTCAAGGAGGACGAGCACTTGAAATGTCTCTACTGCCTTCATGAGGACAAAACGCACGTGGAGGACGACTGTGCGTTTTGCAGGAACATGTCGGAACGGACCATAAGGGACCAACACCTTCGCGTCTCCAACTGGCTGGAAGGAAAGAGCCGGTCAGGTGAGAAGAAGTCCGAGCGGTGGTCTAAGTCCTGTGAGGGCGCCCCGGCGACGGGGGCCCAACAGAAGGCGAAGCACCACGAGTCCGCGGGAACCGGGAGCGCCGAACGGTCGGGCTCCTCGGCTGCCAGGCAGGGCGCACCCTCTCCAGCACCATCAACCATGAGCCAGCGCTCTGGCTCGGGGAAGAGGAAGGCCGAGAACCCTGCGAAGCTTCTGGAGAGGCCCCGGTTGAGCTCGAAGGATCCGTCCGAGGGGGAGCGAGGCGATGACCCTCCCAAGGTGAAGGCCACAGGCCCACACAAGGTGGTAAAGGCCTTGATTCACCCGACCAAGGCCTCTATCGAGGAAGTCACGGCGGACCTGGCGCAGCCTGTGGAGGCTACACCAGTGGAGGTGACCTCGGGGCCCAGAGTCTCCCTGCCTCCGCGGAGGGAAGCCTCTTTCAGACCAGTCAAAAAGACCTCTGTGAAGACCCCGGCGGAAAAAGGGGGGGGGGGCGGCAGTGGCCATTGTGGACACGGACACAGCATCCGAGGAGGAGCTGGTAGAATCTTAGAGGGCCTCGACGAGGGCGTCGAAGAGGCCCGTTCCCACCGGAGTGATCCCGACGAAGGTAACGACGAGGGTCCTAGTCACCGTCGCTTCCGGAGCCGCAGGATAACTCGGCGCCTATTCTGTTGGCGATACAATCCTTATGTTCGGAGATGAGGACAAGATTGCCCTTACCAATCTTGGTAATCTTGAGGATCCGGAACCAGGCTCGACGGAAGAGCCAGAGCCAGGCCCGGCGGGAAGCCCCCCGAACAAGAGAAGACGGATCCATCCAGCCCCGCCTTTTCAGCCCTCGCGGCCTGCTCAACCTTTGCCCACGTCCCCCGACCCTGGCACGGAAACGACGGGTACCGACGACGACGACGACGATGGTGACGACGGGACGGAGCTCCCATCGCCCCCAGCCCGGGCCTCCCCGCCCGACAAGATCGGATCTTTCCATGCAATGATCGCCAGGGCATCCAAGCTTTTTCAGCTCTGCCCCGAAGAGAAGGAAGGTTTCCTCTACCAACGGCGCGAGGCCAAGATGAAAACAGTCCTCGCTGTGCCTCTGCTGGATGACATCTGGGACGAGGGTCTCACCCTTCTCAAGAACCCGTCGACGACGCCTGCCAAGAGGGATCGGTACGAGAAGAAGTACCGGGTCCCCGACGCGGCCCCTTTTGTGCCTTAGGGCACAACCGACACCTGACTCGGTCGTCTCAGCGGCAGCCAAGAAGAAAGCGCGGGGGGCGGGGCATTGGCCTCAATGTCAACTTCCCCGCCGGACGGCGAAGGAAAGAAGCTGGATGTAATGGGACGACGAGTTATCTCGTCGGCGGCAACAACGATCGTGGCCCGCTACGACAGGGAGTTATGGTACAAGATCGCCCCCCTTTTGGGCTATTAAAAAGTCAATTTATTTTTTCTAAGTTTGTGCTCGTATTTGGTTTATGATGTCCCCGAGTAGCCAGAATAGTCTAGTTTGTAATTGAGCGTCACATCGACACATCTGAGTCCCTCCAAGCCATCAAGGCGGACACGGAGACAGCTAAGGCCCTAGGCGTTCTCTGGCAACAAAGGCCGTCCTTTCGGAGCACCGGAGGCAAGCAGGGTGCCTCCAAGGGATTCGGCGGTGGCTCCTCTACGTACCGCCAAGCGGCCCGCTCCTCGTCGCAGCAAGCCTATAGCGGACGAGGCAAGTCGGGTGGACCCCACCGTCGTCGCCAGGGAGGCCAAGGCGGCAAGGCGTCTTCCAAGCAAGATTGGATCGACAGCGGTGTCGGGCCCCCACCGAAGCACCCCGGTGGGAGGCCGGCTGGCGAAGTTCGTCAGCATGTGGGAGTCCATCTCCACCGACCGTTGGGTGCTGGACGCCCTGGCCCAGGGGCACGCCCTCGAATTTCTAAAAAAGTGCCCCCGCATTCCACCCGTGGCCAGGAAGGAAAATCACGTCCCTCAACTGCTATTGGAGGTAAGGGCGATGCTCAAAAAAGGTGCCATCAAGCTTGTCCCAAAGAGGCTCTGGAGTATACTCGAGGTACTTCTTCGTGAAAAAGAAGACAGGAGGATGGCGCCCCATCCTGGACCTGCGATGACTGAACAAGTACATCAAGGCACAGAAGTTCCGGATGGTCACCCTCTAGCACGTGCTGGGACAGCTGGAGGAGGGCGATTTCCTGTCGTCGTTGGATTTGGAGGATGCGTACTTCCACATCCCCATTCTAAAAGGACACCGAAAGTTCCTCAGGTTCGTGGTCCAAGGACGGCACTACCAGTTCAAGGCCCTCCCGTTCGGATTGAAGTCGGCACTCAGGGTGTTCACCAAGTGCCTCGCACCGGTGGTGGTGCGACTGCGCCTGCAGGGGGTCCACGTCTACCCCTACCTGGACGACTGGCTCATCCGAGCAAGGACAAGGGAGCTCGCCGTAGATCACACAGCGAAGACCGCCCAGCTGCTCACGGACCTGGGATTCTCCATCAACTTTCCCAAATCCCACCTGGTCCTGTCGCAAGTCGCACTGTTTCTGGGAGCCAAGCTCGACACGGTGGCGCTTCTGGCCTCGCCGTCGGAGGAAAGGACGAAGGCCATCCTGGGCAAGGTGCAGCGTCTGCTGGCCACGGACATGGCCAGGGTGAGGTCCATCAAGTCCCTCCTCGGGATGATGTCCTCCTGCATATATCTCGTGCTCCTGTGCAGGCTTCGGATGCGCCCTCTGCAAGAGTTCCTCGACGCCCGCTGGATCCAAGCGACGGGCAGCTTCAAGGACAGGATCCCGCTCAACGAGACCTTCCCACAAGCGATCCGGTGGTGGAGCACCCGCGCTCATCTGACGGCGGGCACAGACTTTCAGACCCCATCTTACCAGATAACGGTGATGACAGATGCCTCCCTAGAAGGGTGGGGAGTGCACACCGGAGAACTTCACAGAGAGAGGCCTTTGGCTCCCGGAGGAGAAGCTGCTCCACATCAACATCCTGGAGCTCCGTGCAGTGTTCTGGGCCCTCAGGTCCTTTGTCCCGTCCCTCAAGGGCAAGGTGGTGAGCATCTTCAACGACAACACCACCACGATGTTCTACATCCGGAAGCAGGGAGGAACCAGATCCCCAGCTCTCTCCAAGGAAGCCCATGATCTGTGGCAATGGCATTGGGCCGTCGCCCAAGGGATGTTTCTGGTGCCCTTTCATCTGGCAGGGGTAAAGAACACCATCGCTGACTCACTCGGCAGGGAGCTGCGCTCGTGCCACGAGTGGGAACTATGTCAGGATCAAGTGGATCGACTCTTCCGACGATGGGGAAAACCGCAGATCGACCTGTTTGCGACAGCGACGAACTCCAAGTTCCCCAGCCGAGGAGCATGGGCGATGCTTTCTCGTTCCCCTGGGACGGCCTGTTCCTATATGCGTTCCCTCCGTTGCTGTTGCTGCTCAGACTCGTCAACCAGTTTAAGAGGTCCCGGTGCAGGATGATCCTCGTCGCACCGGCGTGGCCGAGGCAGATCTGGTTCCCGGACCTTCTGGACTTGTCAGCGTCCCCACCAGTCAAGCTGCCGACGGACGCAGATCTTCTCTCCAGAGAAGGAGGCGGCATACTTCATCACAACCCGGAGTCGCTGAACTTGCAGGCCTGGCTCGTGCAGCACTAGAGTTTGGAGGGTACGATATCCCGGCTGACTGCAGAGAGGTTCTTGCAAAGGCCAGGGCGTCCTCAACTCTCAAGTGCTACGGACATAAGTGGAAGAGGTTCTCTGTCTGGTGCCGTGCACAGAAGATTAACCCTCTACGGATTACGGCCCCTCAAGTGCTGCTGTACCTACTGTTGCTGGCCAAGGCTCGACTGGCTCATGCCCCCATCAAGATACATCTGGCTGCGATCTCCCGATACACCAGAACCACAGGACGGGCGTCCTTGTGGTCCCATCGCCTGGTGAAGGAATTTATGAAGGGACTGTTCCGATCGTTCCCGCCGTTGAAGGCCCCTGCCCCGGCGTAAGAGCTCAACGTGGTGCTGACCCGGCTCATGGGGGCGCCATTCGAGCCCCTGCATTCAGCACCGTTGAATTTCCTGTCGTGGAAGACTGCGTTTCTTGTGGCCATCACCTCTGCACGACGAGTGGGAGAGATCCAGGCCCTATCCTGCAAGCCTCCATACTTGACTTTTCACGACACGAGGGTGGTGCTGAGGACGCACCCCTCCTTTATGCCCAAGGTGCCGTCGGACTTCCACCTGAACGAGCCCTTGGTGTTGCCTGTTTTCTTCCCGTCGCCTTTGTCGCCGGCCGAGAGGACTTTGCACTCGCTGGATGTGGCTAGAGCACTGAAGTTCTACGTGGACTGCACGAAGAGTTTTCGGAAGACATCACAGCTATTTCTGAACTTTGGACCTGTGAACTAAGGGATGGCTCTCTCGAAGGCTTCCATTTCCAGATGGCTCTCCGGCTGCATCATGCACTGTCATCGGTTGGCAAACCGGCCGTTGCCTGGCTGTCCGAGAGCCCATTCGACCAGAGCTATCGCTGCTACCACGGCGTTCTTGTCTGGTGTGCCCCTGCTGGACATCTGCAGGGCTGCTACGTGGAGGTCGACGCACACTTTCACAAGATTCTACTGCATCGACCGGGATTCCAGGGAGAAGTCCAGGGTCTGCCAAGCAGTGCTGCGCAACCTGTTTGCCTAAGGTGAGCCTGGTGAGGAGGTAAGAATTGCTTAATGTTGAGTTTGATGTAATGCTTAATGTTGAGCCTTTTCCACCTCCCGTTGGTTGCGCATGTGTGTATTGCTATGTATTCTTATATTCATGAGCATGTGAATCCATGCCAGACCCCATGCTGGAGAAGGAACAAGTTACTTAACTGTAACTGTTGTTCTCCAGCGTGGGTCTGGCATGGATTCACATGCGAACCCTCCCTCCTACCCCTCTGCGGCTCTTCACTTGGTCATACTGCCACTTTGCGTGCTACCAAATCTGAGATGGCTGCCAGAGGCGGGACTTAGGGAGAGGGCAGTCATTGGCTGGGGGCAGTATGACCCAGAGACCAGTGATTGGTTACTACTGAGAAAGACAGATCAGAAACGAAACTGATACTGATTTTTTTCTTTACCGAGGATTCCCGGCCTGACTGGGAATATTCATGAGCATGTGAATCCATGCCAGACCCACGCTGGAGAACAGTTACAGGTAAGTAACTTGTTCCATCTGCTTGGTTGAGGGCCACTAAATTTAACCCAGGCGTTCAGGAACGCATCCTGGATCTCCCCTTCGAAGGTCTGATTTTTTTCAATTACTCTACAGACGGCGAGCTGAATAAGAAGAAAACCAGCTCTCAAACGGCCAAGTCTCTCGCTATCCTATCAAGGCAGGCCACAAAATCATATGGGCAGGCTCAGGTGCGGTCGGACTGGGTGAGAACATTTGGGTGTTTCAGGGGCTTCGAGGAGCGCAGAACACACCAAACAGACACATACCCCAGCCTTTACAGGCGCAAGCAGCAAAAGGACCTCAAACAAGAAACCTGCTCTTCTTGCGGAAATCTCAGCACTCCTGGAAAGCTGGGCATTGGAGGAGGTCCCACCCTCTCAGAGAGGTTCAGGATTCCATTTGCAGATTTTCGCAATTCAGAAGAACCACCATGCAGGTCTGAGAGTGGTTCTTTATCTGTCTTATTTGAACCTTTACCTAACCCTCCAGAAATTCAAGATGGTTATGCCAGCACTGATGAGTCTCTGTGTGGGGAAGAAGACTGGACTTGCTCCCCGGACCACACTAATGCCTGTCTTCATGTCCCGATTTGGCAGCCACACCGTGCTTACCTCTGGTTCACAGTCATGGGCCGCCATTTCTAGTATAGGTTGCTACTGTTCGGGTTGAACTCGACCCTGCTGGTATTCACCAGGTTGATGAATGCAATAGTCGCAGTCCTCAGGTCAGATGGCCACCATGTTTACCCATACCTGGAGGACTGGTTCATTAGGGCGGAGTCTCCAGGTGCGGTCAAGGTCACAGCACACCGTCTTATGGACATTCTGCATGAGCTGGGGTTCTTCATTAACCAGCATAAATCACAACTACAGCTCACCCAGTCCCTGTTCCTGGGCCTTCTGTGCAACACACAGGAGCAAAGAGTTTACTCTGAGCTGAGAGGATTGGGGTGCTGAGGGTGGCTATCAGCCATTCCCTCAGCCGGACGACCACTGCAGCCTGGTGGTTCCAGCACCTGTTGGGCATCATGGCTGCATGCCTTCTGGCTATTCTGCTTACGAGCCTCAGGATGAGGATGATTTAGTTGCACTTGGCAGCTTCCTGGAAACAAGAGGCAAACTCAGGCTGCCACAGTCTCCAGCACAACATACCTCTGCCGGGATTTATTGTGGTGGAAGCAGGAGGCCAATCTATCGGTATGCATGCCTTTTCTGCAGCCCCCGCCAGAGTTGACTCTCATGAAGGACTGCATTAGGGGACCACTCCGTCCATGGTATGTGGTCCGAAAGGGACAAGGACAGTCACATGAACTTTGTGGAGCTGCAGGCTATACAGCTAGCACTGCAGGCATTCTGGCCACTGGTCGAGAAAAAAGCAGTCTGCATTTAAACACAGTCCTAGGTGCATGTACTAGATCAACAAGCAGGGAGGCACCAGGTCTCTTCCCCTGTTCAGGCTGGCCATCCAGATTGGGAGTGGGCTATGGAGCACAACATCCCTTTATCGGCAGTCCATCTTCCGGTGGATTCCAATCTGGAAACTGACAGGCTCGGCAGACTGGGTGTGGACAACTACGAGTGGCAGATATGTCTGTGGTTTCTGGGTGGCATCTTTCAGACGTGGGGCCACCGAAGTGTAGACTTATTCGCCGCACAGCACAACAGAATGTTCTACCAGTTTGCTTCCTGGATGGGCAGGGGCAGCAGCTCTCTGGGGGATGTCATTCACCTGTGATGGAAAAGCCTGTGGGTTTAAGTGTTTCTGCCGACCCCTCTGATTGGCTGAGTCATCTGCAAGATCAGCGAAGCGCACAACCTTTGGCTCATTCTAGTGGCTCCTTTGTGGCCGGCCAGGACGTGGTATTCAGGGCTGGTGAGGCTGGTAGCTCATGGGCCCATTCCTCTCCCGATCAGGGGATGTCCACACGTAGCAGGGCGCGTGGTGGTTCACCCGGATCCAGAGAAGTTAGCCCTAGGAGCCTGGTTACTGAGAATGTGACGCTGCCGCACCTGCAGTTGGCCCAAGAGAATCTGCATATTATACAAAAGGCGTTAGGACAATAGTAACTGGACAAGGTTTTGCTACTTAGCAAGGGACAAGGGAATAGACCCTACGGCTTGCAACCTCGACCATGTACTATCTTTCTTGTCCTCCCTGGCTGAATTGGGTGTGCAGGTTCCACCTATTGGGCAGACAAAGGGGCTTACAGGAACCTGGACACCATGTTATAATCCACTTCCAGCCCGGTGGTCAAACGGTATCGTACAGGCTTAACAAGGTTGTACTCCCCTGTCAAGCGCCCTCACCCAGTATGGGATCTGTTAGGCAAGATTGTGTGCAGTATCCTTTGGAAGACTACAGCAACCTTGACCTCCTGCCAATAGGGACCCAACCTTTGGTATAGGTCTGTACTACACAGGTTGGTAGTGTGGCTGAGCAGCCAGGCTTATCTCAAGAGGGGTCATTGTGAGCAGAAGGGTGGTAACAGAGTTTCACGGTGACGGGTATTCAAATAAACACTTACACTCAAGGTTTCTTGATTAAATAATTATTCATTTATTTAACAGTCGGTTATATAAGCCGCCTTTAAAAGGGAGTAAATCATGTAATACTTAAAGTACACTTCAAAACACACTGTTTCTCTAAATCGGATGATACCCAACCCTTCCTACACACCAGATGACTGAAATAGCTCGGACACTGTGGACATTGATTTATCACTGGTACATTTAGAGCAATACGGAGTTCAGTGTAAAGGATTAGATATGGGAATAAAAGAAAGGTTAACAATTCCAAAACTGATAAGTACTCTTAAAACCCTCCAATGCAAAGTAAATTAACCCTTTCCTGGGGGAAAGGCAAAAGCACTAAGCAGCTTTCTTCTATTAAGGTGCCTGCTGATCGCCTTGTGTGTCTTGATCCGAGTCAAAGGTGGTCTGGTAGGTAGCCACATGGATGAACTGCAAAGTTTAATAGAGACTATTAGTTTATTGCAGGTGTCCATAGCTGTTTAGACAGATAATATATTTTGCTGCATCTATGGTGGTGCTCGAGTAGTTCGTGACGGCACCATATTTGCCTTGTGCTTAATGGCTAGTGTAGGCAACCCTGTGAGGGGACTGCCAGCTTGTGGATAGCTACAAGCGTTGGTAAAATCAAACATGGCCATTGCAGTTCATCCACGTGGCTACCTACCAGACCACCTTTGACTAGGATCAAGACACACAAGGCGCACAGCAGGCACCTTGATAGAAGAACGCTGCAACTCTTCTCTAGACCTATGGCACCACAATCACTGGCTCAGGTAGGACTATGTCGCAGCCCACCATGCAGGCGATCACTGTCCCTGCCGAGAGACAACAATATCTTACTTTAGTATTTTTATCAATTTTTTAGATGTCCCACCAAAGGGGTTCACAAGGGATACCATCAAGTCCACTTGCACAGTCCTGGAGACAGCACTAGCACATCCAACCACCAAGCTAGTGCCAGAAACACCAGAAGTGTCGACTAGATAGATGTGTTGTATAGATTAACCACATCATAAGTCACGACTTGTACTAACCCTCACAAAATATCAGTACTACAATTTGTTAGTCATATGAATGCTTAATAGGATTGCTTTTGTATGGAATTCCCCATGAACAGGAAGTTGAAAAATGGTGACATACGCACAGTAGCCTAAACAGGCTTTTTAAGTAGTAACTAGAAAATAAATGGTTATATGTGAAAACTAATATTGGTGCTCTCCAATTTATGCAAAGACCAAATGTTATAATCATTTGTGCGACATTATACTACAAGCAAGTGCCATACTGGTGGGGTATCTTATGTCCTTGTGTTAAAAGCATTATCTCACACCCTCATGACATAGGCCCCCTAATCAAAAAAGAGGGCCACACACCCCCCTTGGTATTATAGACTCATAAGCCTATAGACCTCTCTCCTCTCAAAGGGCTAATCATTGGTGGTGAACGCCCATGCAGTATGGAGGAAAGGTGACAGCACTTGGTAGTAGTTGCAAATTGCTCATTGTAGTGACTAACTTACTCCTAGTCCATAGTCCCATTTCCTTCATACCACCCTCCCCCCTATTAAAGAGCGTAGTTGGGCAGTACATTTATCTGGCTGATGCATAAAATCGGACTGAGGTGTTGCGCCAGAGGGCGGGGTCAGAGGAGCCCAATGCTCCTGGTACCACGCCACCGTGAAAGGCTTTTTTTGTGTGAAAAAGGGTTCCGTTCCAGTCCCTAGCGAGGGACTCCTATGCAGCATGGAGCAAAGGGGGACTATGGACTAGGAGTTAGTTAGTAACTACAGTGAGTAACTTGTAATTTATAATCCATTCGAGCAGTTTATTTAAATCTGAATGGATGCAGTTTCCCATTTGTTTTCATATTGCAAATTCCATTCTGTGTTATTCTTCGACACCGTTGTTCATGCATATTACAAATATTGATCTTTTTTATTTTCTTGTTTGTTTGCAGAGGATGTCGATCCATCAGTCGGTCGTTTCCGAAACATGATCCAGACAGCAGTCGTGCCAGTCAAGGTACAGAGTTAAAATGTTGCACTAACCAATAATGACAATTATCGACCCGGGTGCCCTTCTTTGTGGGCAGGGATCACTTTAAATATAGGTTGGACTCAAGTTAACTTTTATGATGTATTCCTTCCTCCCATGGATGCCTCATCTTTATCTCCCAGCGCAGCTGCTCTTTGGATGTTTTTCCGCCGTCAGGGGACACAGTGGGGCTCCACATCGGCTCTGCCTGACACCTCTACAAGCAGGACATGACGTTGATGGCAGAATGTCAAGGGGTCAGGCCCCGCCGTTGCTCTGATTTCTTTTTTACTTTCTTCTGGCTCACTTTAGGAACACCGCTTCTTTAAATTCTTTCTAGTTTCTCAGTCATTCAATGCTCCGCTGAATCTGAAGTCTTGAAGTCTTCGTGGTTTAAACCCTGTGTCGACTGTGGGGTTCAAATCTCCACCTCTGATCCTCATTGAATTAGTCTTTATTGCCTTGGTTAGACTTGTGCATCCTACCAGTCGATACACCCCAAGTTGCTTCATGAAAAGGAGGCAAACAAGTTCACTTTCCTGTATTGCTTCATCAGTTCTCCCCCACTTTGCCAGAGTTGGACATGCTCCCTGCTGCTCCCCGGTAAGCCTCTAGCAGCTTTTCAGTGTCTGATTGTGAAGGCGGTGTATACCTTGGGCTCATCGGTCCCCTCCTGACCAAAGATGTTGACGGACGGACTGACTGAAATTCTGGATGAGGGACCAAAGGAAGAGACCGTACTGCCATTCAACCAAGCAATAGAGGCCCCACTCCTTGAGCTATGGTCCAGATGACCCGCAGTTCTGACTGGAATGTGATCTGGTGAAAAAGCACCTGCCAGCACCCTCAGACCCGCTGTTCCTGTCTGCCCATGCATCCCTGGATAGTTTAGTAGAGACTGCCACGGCTACCCTGAAGACTAAGTCTTCCCCCTTTCTGATCCTGGACATGAAGAGCAAGAGACTGGATGCCTGGCAGAAGAAGGTGTTGTATATGTATTAACGCCTTTCATTTGGCTTTGGCTTGTCATGTCGAAGGTGGCAGAACACATCCCTGCGGGTGAAGGATGCCAAGGAGACATCCCACCAGATCCTCCAATTGGGCCTAGACATGTCAGACTGTGTGGCCTGACTGAGCGATAGCCGCCAGTACTGTGATAAGGACATGCTCATAGACTAGAATGGCAAGTTCTGCACTGGATGGCCAAGAAAATGTGGGCATGTTGTATCAAGGCAACATCCTGCTTGGTATGAAGGCCGATGAATCGCTGCAGGAATTCCAGGCTTCGAAAGGCAACTGCGAATTGCTGCGACTGACGGTCCAGCAGCGACAACCTGCGAGCCAGTCGTGCAGATCGTTGGGCTTTATGCCCCTTCACCGCTTAGCCCCACACAGACAGAGGTCAAGCAGGTGCAGCGATGCCCCGGGGAAGCATCTCGGCCCCCACTGTGCCTTCCACTGCTCCAGGTGAGAAGCCTCTTTGAATCACACTTCCACCATCCCTCCTCTGTGGGAGTTAGAATATCCCAATTCGGCATGGAATGGATACTTACCACTTCCAATGTCTGGGCCTCACAGGTCATTCACCAGGGATACGGTCTTGCTTTTGCTCATCGTCCTCCAGGCCATCCACCAGACAGCCAGTGCTAGCCTCCGGAGCCCCTCCTGTTGGAGGAAATCCATCACCTTCTAGCAAAGGCGACCATAGATCCGGTAACCTGCTCAGAATGAGGCATGGTCTGGTACGCTACCTATTTCCTGGTGCCCAAGTATGGAGGCCTGCGTCCCATCTTGTATCTGAGGCTTTTGAACTTGTGCTTGGTGTTAGGCCTTGTCCGGGGATACAATCCCCTATTAGCTGCTTGCCATGGAGGCTGGACAGGATTCCCTGACGGCTCCTCCGGAGAGTCGGTCTGGGGACGCAACAGTTGGGTACTAAGGCATGTAGGGTCCTTTCTTCAAACGCAACTGCAGCACGTAGAGTCTGAAGGACTGGACTGGAGCCCTTAAGTGGAAACGAGACAAAGAGCTGCCACGTTATTATCTTAGGTAATTAGTGTTCTGATGTTTGTTAATCTGCTTAGAATCACATGCTGTGCATAGGTCCGACATCCAGTGGTCACTGCAGAGTATTGCATTTTGTTTTTCGTAGTCGAAAAGGGACGTCGACAAGGCGTGTCTGAAATACTATCCCTATAGTGACGTGTGTTGTACCCACAATCCCTCACGCGTCGAGGTCCCTCAGATTGTTTTTTTCCGCCCAGCTACTGGTCGCCTTTACGCGGAGCTCCTCGAGAGACATTGGAGATTCCATCTCCTCGACCTTTGGTCGTTTTTCCTATTTAATATATAACATATCGATCCCTCCCTCGACGCAGTTGTGAAGCTGTCTCCGCCGAGCAAGATCTTCGACGGAGGGGACGAGCGGAGGAGATCCTTCGGCGTTGCCGAACACGTGGCCTGGCCTCGCAGGCCAAATACAGTAGGGAGAGTGGGGTCGTGGGACATCTCTGGTTCTTTTCTGAGAATGCCTTTCCTTTTCCCCTTCCTTTCCCTTGGGGTCGTTATCACGATTTATTGCCTCGGCTATGGAGAGGACACCCTTTAGGTTTTGCCCACTTTGCAAGGGCAAGTTTACTTGGAAGGACAAGCATTCATGGTGTAACCGCTGCTTGCCCCTCGATCACAAAGAGGGTTGCGCGGCTTGTCGGCTTCTGAAGCCAAAGACTCTAAAAGACCGTAGGGTCAAGAGGTGGGCGGCCTACGCTATGTCAAAGGCCGATTCTTCACCCGCCGCTGCTACCACCGACAGTGACGAGGAACGTGATAACACGACCTCCGCTACGGAAGTCGTAGACCCCTCTAAAGAGCGCTCGCGCTCTTCGTCGTCTGTCCCCGGCCCCGACGGGCTCGGCTCACGCCCTGCTTATGGGGATGAACACCCCGGCGACACTGACGCACACGATACCACACATAAGCACACAACCCATAGCTCTTCTTCGTCGAAGACGAGGAAAGCATCAGCGCCCAAGGAGACGCAGGTTCCACCGGCGGCCTCCTCGGACTGTTCAGGTTCGAAGCCGCGACCAGCGACTGGGCTTTCGGCAAATAAGGGCACCACCCCCAAACCATCGGCCGGCGCGCACCAGCAGAGAGCGCACGCCGCCGTAGAACGATCGACACCCGTAACGTCGAAACCACAGCCCTCCGCTGACAAACGAGTCGCAGAGAGCTTGGCGAGGATCGTTGTAGCCGACGCCCAGAAGCGTACGCCGAAAGACACGTCGAGCGCTACGCAGAGGTCGAAAGACACGCCGAAAAAGCCCGAAGAAAGACAGGGACTACCCCCTTCAGTCGGGGGGGACCCCCAGCACACCGGAAGGCTTTTCGGAATGCGACAGGACACTTTCCTCGACGTTATGGGGGAGGTCGAGCCGTTTTCAGCTAGATGACACTAATTTTCCCCCGCTAGACCGCTCAGGGGTACCCCATGAAACCATGGAAAGGCTCCATCTCTGCATGGAGAGAATGGAGAGGTTTATGAAGACCCAGAACCCTCCCACTCCAAAGAGAACAAGAGAAGGGCCTCAGGAGGACCCCAGGGCCAAATATCCGAGACTAGTCAATCCCCAGCAGGACACAGCCTCAGACTTCCATAATGTGTATGACCTCACTGGTGAGGAACAATACTTGGAGGAGGAGGATGAATTTGTGGACGATGAAGAGGGACAGAACCAGTAGGAAGCTCTGGAAGACAGCCCAGACATGGTAGGAGAAGGCTTCGGAGAAAATCCAGAAGGACCTTCTCATCCCTGGCAATCCCCATCAGTATATTCGAACACTGATGTCCTGAACCTAAATCCTCCTGACAATTCACCTGTTAGAAACATGTCTCCCATTGACGATCAGCCCACATTCAATGCCCTGTTGCGCAGAGCAGCAGCACATTTCGAACTGGACACTAGGGAGATCTCTCCTGAAATAGACTTTGTGGAAAGAGTAATTAAGGAGAAACCCCCAGTCAGCCAGACCATTCCCCTCCTCGCTTCAGTGAAGAGAAGAATCATCCCTTCGCTATCCACACCCGCACTAATCAGAGGAGTTAATCCAAGAATTGAAAAACTTTTCACTCCTTCACCCTCAGATCCGCTGTACATCAGGAGACATTCCATTCCGGATTCCCTTGTAGTAACTAATACAAGGAAGAGGGCAGGGGTGCCGCTGTCCACCAGCGAGGCACCACCTGACAAGGAGGGCAAGAGGTTGTATGCCCTTGCAAAGAGAGTCACATCCTCGGCTGCCTTTTCGGCAAGAATTGCGAACAACAACTCTTTGCTAGCTAGCTACGCGGATGCGCAGTGGGCCAAACTGCGCAAAGACGCCGAAGAAGCGCCGGAACCACTACGTACACGCCTGCTATCAACTATTGGCGAAGGAATCCAGGTCAACCAGAGTATTGTAAAGAACTCTCTGGATGCTGCAGACAGCGGGATGTTCCCTGGTTCAGGGAATACTCCTAAAACGCCATGTATGGTGCGCAACTCAGGGTTCAAACTGGAGACACAAGCGTCTTTAATAAATAAACCTGTTGAAGACTCAAACCTCTTCGGGAAAGCGGTGGATGAAGCTCTGGAGATGGCTAAAAAAGAGTTCGATACTATCAAAACTCTTGACCAGATCCCTAAGCCCACTACCAGACGCGGCTATGGCAACAAACGCTTTTTTCGTGGCCAACGCCAACAGCAGAATCAGCAGCAACAGTACCCTGCCACCAATTACCAGACCAATAGTGGGCAGTACAGCCAAAGAGGCCAGCGCCGGGGCAAAGGGAGAGGTCGGGGGTCCACCCCCAGAGGCTCCAAAGCCCCCAACAACACCAAGTGACGCGAAGATTCACGTCCCCTCCCATGCAGCACCGGTCGGGGGCCGGATAACATCCTTTCTTCCAGCATGGGAGGGAATAACGTCAGACCGCTGGGTACTTTCCACCGTAGCCCACTGATACTGCATCGAATTCAACAGTTCCCCAACATACAGACCCCCGAGGGGATGACGCATGACACCGGAACACCTTGCCATCCTTCTCCAAGAAGTACAACTACTGCTGGAAAAAGGAGCCATAGAGGTCGTGCCTCTATCTCAGGTAACGGAAGGTATTTATTCAGTGTACTTCCTTGTACCCAAAAAGGATCTAACCATGCGCCCTGTATTAGATCTGCGCCCAGCGAACAAGTTTATCAAACCCCAGAAGTTTCGTATGGTGACCTTACAGGAAGTGATCCCACTGCTATCACAGGGAGATTACATGACAACATTGGACATGAAAGATGCATACTTTCATATTTTAATGTTGCCAGCGCAAAGAAGATACCTCAGGTTCATGATAGAAGGCAAACACTACCAGTTCAGAGTGTTACCCTTCGGCATAGCATCAGCACCACCAAGGGTATTCACGAAGGTAGTGGCAGCGGCCCACCTGCGCAGGTTGTCCATCCCAGTTTACCCTTACCTCGACGACTGGCTCATAACAGGGGATTCTTACGAAACATGCTTCTCCAATACCCAAAAGACTGTAGACCTTTTGTTCCAGTTGGGCTTCTCCATCAACGAAAAGAAGTCCAGCCTAGACCCCAGCCAAATCAAACAATTCCTAGGGGCTCTAATTCAAACAAAGGACGGCCTCGTCTTCCCCTCCAACGAGAGGGTCCAAAACATGCTGTTTCAGATCCCTCAATATGTGACCGGTCGAGAGGTGACGGTACGCAAAGCAATGCGCTTGCTAGGCATGATGGCGTCGTGTATTTATTTGGTACCTCACGCGCGCCTGCGCCCTATGCAAGAGTGGCTCAACAGCCAGTGGTGTCAGGCCAGCGGACTATGGGACGATCTAGTGGTGGTCTCGCAGGTCTTGGTTCTCTCGCTACGGTGGTGGACAAAGGAAAACCTGGAAAGAGGGAAACCCTTTGCCACACCCGCGGCGGAAGCCACTCTAACCACAGACGCATCCCTCACAGGATGGGGGGCTCACCTATCCCATCAGACTGCTCACGGAGTGTGGACTCCGAACCTAGCATCCAAACACATAAATCTACTGGAGCTACCAGCTGTGTTCAAGGCGCTAAAAGCCTTCCAGGAACACCTACAAGGCAAGACTGTGTTGGTCCTTACAGACAGCACCACAGCCATGTACTACATCAACCAGCAGGGGGGCACCCACTCTCCAGGACTGTCCAAACTGACCCAAAATATATGGAAGTGGGCTCTCAAACAAAACATGTTCCTACTGTCACAACATGTACCAGGGGAACTCAATCTGCTGGCAGACAAACTCAGCAGAGATTTCCCCCTGCCCGAAGAGTACGAATGGCGACTGCACGAAGACATCGTCTTCGATGTCTTCACACAATGGGGATTCCCAGAAATAGACCTATTCGCAACCCTGGAGAACTCACAATGCCTAAGTTACGCCTCCAGGTACCCCCAGAACCAATCCAAGGGGAACAGTCTGTCGATGCAATGGTCAGGGAAATTTGTTTACGCTTCCGTCCCCCCCCCCCCCCCCCCCCGACTCCCCTTCTCAACAAGGTGGTGCACAAGATGCACCAGGAACAAGTGACCATGATACTGGTGGCCCCAATGTGGGCCCGACAGCCATGGTTCGCTCACTTGATGGAGATGTCTCTATCTCCCCCAGTGAAACTCCCCTGCCCGTACAACATGCTGTCACAAGACAAGGGCAGGACTCTGCATCCATGCCCCCAGAACATGAACTTAGCAGCTTGGCTCCTGAGATCATAGAATTCGGACACCTACAGCTCCCGCAGAGATGCATGGACATCCTCAGGGAAGCCAGAAAACCTAACACTTGCCACTGCTATTCTAGCAAGTGGAAGAGATTTGTCATCTGGTGCAGAGGAAAAAGCATCAACCCGATTGACTGCTCTCCCACACATATTGTTCTATACCTGACCCACTTATTGGATTCAGGTCTAGTGCTCAATTCCATTAAAGTCCACCTAGCGGCACTTTCTGCATACACCACTTCCCAACTCAAGGTGTCGTGGTGGAAGATCCCTGTTCTAAAGGCCTTCATGGAGGGAGTAAAGAGAATACACCCCCCGATAGCTGACCCAGCTCCCAGATGGGACCTTAACGTGGTACTTACCAGACTCATGGGCTCACCATTCGAACCCATGCACAAAGCATCTCTTAAAGACCTCACTCTTAAAACTGCTTTTTTAATAGCTATCACCTCCATCAGGAGAGTAAGTGAACTACAGGCTCTTTCTGTTCTAGACCCCTTCGTTACAGTTCAGAGATAAGGTGGTTCTACGCACGCACCCAAGGTTTGCTCCGAAATTCATCTCGAAATTCCACGTAAACCAGTCTATAGAACTGCCAACGTTCTTTCAAAATCCTTCCAACTTGGGAGAAAAAACTCTGCACACACTAGATATGCGCAGAGCGGTCATGTTCTACATGGAAAGAACCAGACCACTGAGGAAGACTAATCAGTTCTTCGTCTCGGTGGCAGCAGGAAGAGAAGGGGATGCAGTTTCAAAGTCCACTATTTCTAGATGGATTGTTCAATGCATCACTCTCTGCTATACTCTTGCTAAGAGAGAACTGCCCTTTAAGCCAAGAGCACACACTACTCGAGGCACGGGGGCGTCCATAGCATTCATTGCAAATGTTCGCCTTGAGCACATCTGCAAAGCGGCTACCTGGAGTTCTGTGCACACCTTTACAAAACACTACTGTCTAGATGCACACTCGAGATCTGACTCCCAGGTGGGACAGGCAGTATTAAGACATCTTTTCTCTACTGTTCCTTCTCATAACCCACCGCCAACTCCGGGTACTGCTCGCTAGTCTATGCACAGCATGTGATTCTAAGCAGATTAACAAACATCAGAAGACAATGCATTACTTACCATAAAAGCATTTCTGATGGTTGTATCTGCTTAGATTCACATGCGCCCACCCTTCCTCCCCGCTCGGATAGAAGGAACATAGACTTCCTTTTATATCTCTCTTTTCTGTACTCACTCACGTCTAGAAGGCTCCCTCAGGGCAGAAAAATACAAACCGAGGGACCTCGACGCGTGAGGGATTGTGGGTACAACGCACGTCACTATAGGGATAGTATTTCAGACACGCCTTGTCGACGTCCCTTTTCGACTACGAAAAACAAAATGCAATACTCCGCAGTGACCACTGGATGTCGGACCTATGCACAGCATGTGAATCTAAGCATATACAACCATCAGAAATGCTTTTACGGTAAGTAATGCATTGTCTTACTTTTTGGTGTTTTGTCCAACTACAACTATCCAAGCTTTGCACACCCAGTCTATTACCCTCCTATAAATTGTGTTAAAAATTGAGGATTCATCTGAACCTCTATTGCTTCATCAGTTCTCCCTAATTCTGGCGCAAGGGATCTATGTACTGTCCCCGCTGGTTTTCTCCTGCTTACATGTAACATTGTTTGATGGGAAAGGGAGGGATTGTCCTATTTATAATCTATTCTTGTTTTTCCCGCATAGCTCCTGGGGAAGTCACAGCCCAACAAGAAAAAGCATGTCAAGTAGTGCTCCAGCCTTTGGGGAACTGTCCCACAGTTGTATTATCTGATTGTATTGCTGTTCCTTTTGTGTTGGAGTGTGTCTTTCTCCTTGGTTCCCGAGAGGCTCGTCAAGCTGTCCTTGTTCTGACACTTAGCAAGGACAGGTTTAAGATGGTCACTCTAGCTCAGATTCTTCAGGTCTTGGACCTTCAGGATTGGCTAGTCTCCCTGGATCTCCAGGATGCATACTACTTTGTGCCCATCCACAAGAAACGCAGGAAGTTCCTGAGGTTCAAGGTGGGGATTGGCCACTACCAATTCAAGGTCCTGCCATTCGGCCTTTCGTCGGGGCCCAGGATTTTCACCAAGTTGCTGCCACTGGTAGCGTCTTGCCTCAGAAGGGAGGACATCCATGTTTTTCCCCATCTGGATGACCGTTTCGTCTGTGCTTGCTCCCCAGACCAGGCATCCCCACACTTGTACCGGGCATGCAGCCTATTGCACAGCTTGGGCTTCTCCCTGTGCTTCATGAAGTCTCAAATGTTGCCATCTCACTCCTCCAATTCATTGGGCTGTCTTGGCCAGGCCTTCATGCCCAAGGCAGAGTAGCTAACCGCTTCAAGATGGTTCATGTAGCCCAACCGCAGGAAAAACTTCTTGCCTCTGCTTTTCTGGGCACCCAGTCATTTTACAGAAAACAAAACTGAGTGGTGCATTTCGCTGAAGTCCATAATACTGAAAAACACCAAAAATATTAATTAAATATGTGGCGTAAAGGGGTTAAAATGAGTCTGGATGGGGTTGGGGTGGCGTTATACTTTACATTAAATATTTTTAAAACCATTAAAAAAAAAAAAGAAATGGGTGATGAAATATACCACTCTGAAATTTGGGTTGGTAAAATCACATATAAACTTTTTTTGCACTTGCTGGGTCTTATAGGCTCCTGCATCCTTGCAGTGCCAGACTCTGAGAGGTGGTCCCAGAGGAACAACATACAGAGATGGGTGGGTTTCTGACAGCCCTGTCCTCAACTGGCACTAGTCATGTATGCATACATAAAAGGCTGAGGCCCTCCAATCCAAGACATTGCAGTGAGCCACATGTGGTCCCCATCGGAATGCTGGGAGCATGTCACTTTGCTGGAGTTGAGGGTGTTCAGGCTTGCCATTCTCCCTTCTGTACGAGTCAAGACTGTGTTGTTCCTGACGGACAACACGATAGCCATACATTACCTCAACCACTGTGCAGAGAAGCAATGCGATTGTGGTTCTGGGCGCTGGAGAACAGTGTGTCTGACAGCGGGTCATCAGGACGGCAAAGAGAATGTGGTAGTGGATGCCCTCAAAAGACTCTCCAACCTCCCATGAGTGGGAGTTCGGTCAGGAGGTTCTGGAGGAGATTACCTCGCGTTGGAGAACTCAAGCGGACCAGTGTGAACAGAATGTGCATGTGGTTCTGCTCCAGGACATTGTCTCGTCCGGGTGCTCTGGTGGACTCTCTGTCGAGTGGAACTTCGATCTGCCCTATGCGTTCCCCCTGATCCCGGTCAGACCTCCTGGGTCTCAGACCATTATGACTGTTCAGGTCCACAACGATCTTGATCGCTCTGGACAGAGCCTGGAGAATGTGGTACACAGAGTTGCTGGGCATGGCCATCTGCCCTTGCTGGAGCCTGCTGCAGAGAGAGGACCTCCTCTCCCAATCGGAGGGACGGTCCTGCATCCGAACATCCTCAGCGTTTACCTTCAGGCCTGGCTGCTGAAAGGTTGATGTATGATGAGTGGTTTTTTCAGTTTCTGACTAACTGGTCGCACTTGTTCAACCCCACCCTCCCTGCAATTGTCCCCCCCCTACCCCTCCCCTCTCCTGTACCTGCTGTGCACTTGCACGATCAGAACGTACCATGCCTGAAGATTGTCTATCATTTCTTCCCTGTCTCCCCTCCTGCATGGTTGCGCCTCTATGCTCTTGGAAAAACTGCAGAATCTTTTTGGACCCATTTGCTGTTGTCTACACTGTTGTATTTATGCATTTATTTCGGTCCTGTGGCAGGCTGTATCGTTCAGAAATTCAAGGGATCTGAATGACTGTTGTATTTCTCCCCTTGCCCCTTAGCCCCCACCATGAAGGGGTAGCTTACTGTCATTTTGGGTTTCAAGAAGACCCCAGTTTAGGGCTCTTTTTTCCCCCACAGTATTGTAATTCCTGAGGGGTTACTCGCCCTTAAGGTGATTTTCCTGGGCACCATCACTTCCACTAGGCGAGTGTGTTCCCGGCGTCGTCCGTTAAAGCTCCCCATTTTGTTTTCTTCAAGGGAAAAAGTGGCAGTGAGAGTGAGGCCATCCTTCCTCGCGAAAGTGTCTGATTTTCATCTCTGAAAAGATGCATCTTCATGTCTTTTTTCCTCTGCCTCACCCTTCCACGGCCGAGGAATGATTCTGTCGGCAGACCCTCAACTACTACCTCTCTCAGATGACGGAGGCCAGGAAACATGACCAGCTTTTCGTTGGTTATGCTGGTACTCGTGCTGGCAGTGCTGTAACCAAACAGACCTCTGTGAAGGTGGATTGTTCTCTGCATACTATAATCTTCTGGTAAGAATGTAACTGAGGGTCTCTTGGGAGATTCCAGCAGAGGAGTGGCGGCCTCCTCCACTCTGCAATGTGGAGTCCCTGTTCTAGATATTTATCAGGCTGCCATGTGGGCTTCTTTGCACATGTTTGCAAACCTGGCTTAATTGATTACGTCCGCTTACGGCTCTTTTGTTTTCCCCCCTTGCTCCTCCGGGAGGCTCACCCCCTGCTTTACGTTTTGTCAGCGTCCTAATGCCTAAGGGTCCATGGCTGCGCTATACAAGTCTTTAACCATTACTGCTTAGATTCTCTGTCTGGACAGGATGCTTTTTTATCAGAGCTTTCCTTCATAGTTTTCTGGTTTAGGTGTTGTCCTTGCTGTCCTCCCTACTTCAGATCTACATACTGCTATGGGAATCTATGAAAGATAAGGGATCCGTGGGAGGAAGGAATCCATTAGAAAAACAAATTCCTTACCCCTCTATAAAGTTCTTTCTGATGGATGTTCCTCCCACGGATTCTTCACCCTCACTACCTGCTCCTCTGCTGTGCCTCAGCATCAGAGTGGTGGGAGAAAATGGTGGAATTAAGGTCACAGGTACTGTACCTCTATTTCTGAGGCTTGTGGATCTGCTTAGAATCACATGCCGGGCCTCGAAAAATCAACTCGCCCACTAGCATTGGCGAGTTATTTGTAGAAAGGACGAGCACTTTTTTCTTAATGCTTGCCCTTACTGGTGAGAAACAATGCTATTCGTAGATGTCGAGCTCAAATATATAGGCTTCGGCTGGCCTCATGGTGGCAGCAGCAGCGAGTAAAACATTGCACTTTACTGATAAAACCTGAACAGCTCAGATTTGCAGGGCACCCACACACTGTAAATAGAGCGCACATGTCGCTACAAAAAACATAGACTCCTGGTGAGCAGTAAGACCCCTTCTGCAGCGGGTGTGCAGCATAATGCTGCCAAGTGCGAAAGTTCAAATATTTATTTTAATCGATAGCAACCACATGGCTTCTCCTGGAGCCATCCACGTCTGTTCGCTTCGTTTAGAGTCCAGGCTTGCAGAGCAGCTCGCACTATGCTGGACGTGCCTTCTCTCACTCTGGTGGTCTGTCAGCCTGATCTCTGAGCTATGAAGGCACACTCTGGAGTGCACACTCTTAATTGGCCTTCCAAACGGTATTGTGTCCTTTTGCCGACAACAGTTTTTCCGATAGGTGTTTTGCCGAAAATTCCCATCTAAATTTTGGGTGGGGTGGCTAAGGGTAAATAAAGGGTTTGGGGGAGGTAAATACAAATAATTAAATTAAGGGGTGCTTGTGTAGGGAAACCCCAAAAATAATGTTAAAAAAAATTCAAGTTTTATCAGCAAAACTCCTGCGGCAAAACACTTGTCGGAAAAAAGGGGGTCGGCGAAACGACATGGAACCTTCCAAACTAACCAAGTGAAACTTTGCAAGAATTACTCCTCATGTACTTTGTCTCCTCCCCTTCTTAGCTGGGCAATTCGAGGGCTCTGCAACGCATTGCATGTTATTACCTTAGAGCAGCACTGGGTCTGTGGTTAAAATACCAACGGACCTGAAGAACAAAGTTGCCGGAGAGCATTGCTGCTTGCAAGCACTTAGAATTAAGCTAGTCATTGGTACAAGTTCGGAGGGTACTTGTGAATAAAACATTTTACGTTGCTCCAGGGAGTTACATTTTTCATGACGGGCTCGACTCGACACAATTGAGGAAAATGGATTTGAAACACGTGTACACGCACGTTTTGAATCAGACCGCCTGACTTGTGTCGAGTGAAGTCTATTATGAATGATCTAAAACAACCGGAGCATCATTTTTATTTGCGCAAACACTGAAATTGTGCTTTTACTTCATTCTCATTGCAGTCCAGTGGAGCTGGCTGGACTAGACACTAGTGCGAGAACTTATTATTTAAAATGGGTGTGTTGTTTCAGAGAAGTTTTAGACTTCTCAAAATGGCCCACAGTCCCTATTAGCCGCCTCAAAGTCACACTTCGACCTGCTTGATAAAGATTTCACTGTGATAGTAACACAGAGAAATCTTTATCAAACCTGTTGCAGCCGAAGTTGACATCAAGGTGTTTTGAGGCGTAATCGTTGATATGTCAGCCGAATCCCACAGCATTTTCATGTACCTCTTTATTCCTCATCGCAAACTGTGCTCCATGAACAGATGCTTGACTGCAAAGTGCAGGTTTTAAATCAATCCTCCTCTCACGCGTTGGGTCGGTTTAGAATAACTTAACACAACTGGAGCAACACATTTGTATTTGTGCAAATTGTGATTTCAATAAACGCTTTTTTAGTAAAAACCTCACAATCTGCACACACGTTTTAAGCCACTTGCATTAATCCTCACTGGTTTGACTACACCAGTGATGATGCATTTCAATGATTAAAGACGTGTGTGCAAACTGTGAAGTTGAGCCTTCAGTAAAAAAATAAAATAAAGCGATTTCTTTCAAATACCCTCCAGAGGTCACATCAATTGCCACCACATAACCGTGATTGACTTGATAAAGATCTCATCTCTCTGTGATACACAAATAAATCTTTACCAAGCTAGTCATTGCTGACGTTCCCATAACAAGGTACATGAAGGTGCTGTGAGAATCCACTGACATGTCAGGTGAATCACACAATATATTTTATTTCTGATGCTTGTGAAATCTGCTTAGATCACATGCTACGCATAGGCCGACATCTAGTGGAAGCTTCTGAGTATTAGTTGTTTTTCGAAAATGGATGTTGAAAAAGGGGCGTGGCAGTAATATCCCTAT
The DNA here is from genome assembly GCF_040938575.1 of Ambystoma mexicanum. Classification (NCBI taxonomy): domain Eukaryota; kingdom Metazoa; phylum Chordata; class Amphibia; order Caudata; family Ambystomatidae; genus Ambystoma; species Ambystoma mexicanum. The sequence goes on from NC_090934.1 coordinate 351,315,392, forward strand.
TGTGACGTCCCCTATCCATGATCCCTCACTCGTATAGGTCCCTCAGATTGTTTTTTTCCGCCATTGTGAGCGGTCGCATATTTGCAGAGTGCATTTCAGCTTACGCCATTGACCTTTATAATTTAAGTTAGTATCTCTTTCTGTCCTTTACCGATGCTGTGTGTCGACTCCAGGAAGACTACGAAGCTGACCGGACGAAGATTTCGACGGCGCCACCCGGCCTTAGAAGGCCCTTTCAGCCTCAGCCTTACAGTGGGGAGAGTGGGCGGGTGGTCATAAACATGTATATTCCCACCATTTCCCATTGTCGCCCTGCTGTCTGCCAACAAAATGGAGCGTACTCCCTTTAAATTCTGCCCATCCTGCAATAAAAAATATACATGGGTCGTCAAACACAGGGTGTGTAACCTTTGTTTGCACAGAGACCATGACAAGGCTCATTGTCGGGCCTGTAAACTGCTCCGACCCAAGACCCTCAAGAACAGGCGCCCATCACCCCATGCAGGCAGAGGCCGCCATGGATGTTGAAAGGGCGTCCAGCGAAGGCAGCGACGCCGTCCCTTCGGACGACGAGGGTGTCGGGGAACCTCGACGTTCCCCAGTGCCAGCCCCGACCCTAACAGACAGGCCAGCGGTCCTGTTACAGGGATGACACCCGGCGGCAAGGGCACAACACTCCCCCCACACTAAGCACACTCCCCGCGGCGGTGCGAGCGAAGTCGCCCGCTGAGTCGACGACTAAGGGCAGATCCTCTGATCAGAAGTCCTCTGAGCACCCCGTACGGCCGCCTCACATCAAGCCAGCTAAAACAAAAGACGTTGGACTCAAAACACACCTGGCCGGACTTGCGGCGTCGAAAATCGCCACGCAAGCCATCCCCGCAGTCGAGACTCGACCTACACCCAGGGACAAAGACAGGGAGTTTGGATTGGCCCGTTCTGGACCCCCAAAGCCCCTACCTCGACCACAATCTCTAAAAGTTTCCTCTAAGAGCAGGGATCATAAAGAAAAGCACAAGTCCAGCTCCTCTAAGGATAAGGACTTGGTGGGGGGGGGGATAGGAGCGACAGACCTAGAGAGCAGTCATCCACCCCAGAACCTGTGGTTATTCCTGCCCAAGACACCTATGAGGAGCCTGATCATGTAGAGCAGCCTGATCCTATCTGTGTAGATGAGGAAGTGCTATATTCCAACTCAACCCCTACTTCTACCCCTGGGCTATCCCCAGTTCCGCCTCATGGTCCACAAAGGATATTGATAGTCATGAGTCGTATGACTTGTTTGACTCATTTTTTTGATGAACATCCACATGTTCTCACAAATCTTGCCAACACGCCTCCCACTACCCAGGCGTCTGGCTCAAATACAAGAGACACAGCCTCTCCGACCCAAATACCGGCGCAACCAGCTAAGAAAAGATCTTTTCCCCCAGTGGAACTGTCCGTGGAGCCAGTCCCCAAAACTCCCTGCCTCTCCTCTGGCCTGTACGACCTGGATGCAGGGGGTGATGTATACATGGATGAGGATGACCCTTATTATGACGACGTCGATTAGTACGACGAGGGGGGGGTGTGGGAACGATCGGAATCAAGATGACACTGAGTCGGTAGTTTTTGCAATGGACCCTCCAGTCCCGCAAGACACTCATTTACCTGACTCCCCTGTGGACAACCAGCCCCTGTTCAATTATATACTCCTAAGGGCTGCATAGCATTTCGGGATCAAAACGCAAGAGATCCAACAGGAAAAAGATTTTGCAGAAAATATCTTGGGCGACAAGAAACCTGCAGCCCAATTTATTCCCCTGCTTAAATCAGTCCAAAGAGGGATTCAGCCTTCCTTAGAAAGGCGTAATGAAACCAGGGCGGTAAACCCTAGAATTTAGAAGCTCTTCCGCCCAGCGCCTTCCGACTCTTTATATATAAGGGGACACCTTCGGCCAGACTCTTTGGTAGTCACCACTACCAGGAAGAGAGCTGGTACCCCTTTGGCATCCTCCGAAGCTCCTCCGGACAAGGAGAGAAAAAAACTGTATGCCATGGGTAGAAAGATAGCGTCATCAGTGGCATACCAAGTGCAGATAGCAAATAATTCCACCTTACTATCCAGCTACGACTGCACCAAATGGGATGAGGCGACGGCCCTGGCAGAGTCCGCACCAGAGCCACTTAAATCCAAACTCTCCCTTCTGGCTGCTGAAGGCAGAGCTACACTTGGCATTCTTCTGAAAAACAACTTTGACGCAGCGGATAACGCTGGCCGGGTTGTCGCAGGACCACAATTTTAAAATGCCACGCCTGGCTTAGACAGCCAGGGTTTAAATTGGAAACTCAAGTTAACTTACTTAACATGCCTGTTAAGCAGGATGTATTTGGTAAAGCAGTTGAGGACGCTCTAAAGTCTACCCAGGAAGAATATGAGACACTAAAAAGCCTTGGCCAACTGACAAACCAACCAGGCCAAAGAGGTGGCAATACCTCAGAGGTCAGTGCAGGGTTCGTGGAAAAGGGAGAGGTTCCCCCACCAGAGGTGGAGGGACACACTCCAAGCATTGACACCCTGCTACAGGTCTCCTCCCATTCCTCCCCAGTCGGGGGACGAATATCTTTTTTCACCCGCGCATGGGAGGGTATAGCATCGGACAAGTGGGTGCTGTCGACGGTGACAGGAGGTTATTGTATTGAACTCGAGAGAAGACCATCAAACCTTCCACTGCGCCAGAAAAAACCATCACAGGAAGAACTCATCCTGCTGGAGGAAGTCAAGGCTCTACTCCTCAAGGACGCCATCAAATTCGTGCCGTACAACGAGGTAAACAAAGGTATTTATTCAACATACTTCCTTGTTCCAAAGAAAGATCTGACCATGCGCCGGGACTAGAGTTGCGCCCTGCAAACAAGTTTGTCAAGCACAAAAACTTCGCATGACAACGCTACAAGAAGTAATCCCTCTGTTAAAACGGGGGGATTACATGGCAACATTGGAGTTCAAAGATGCTTACTTTCATATTTCAATGTTCCCAGAAGATTGTTGCGGTTCAAAGTAGCAGACCAACACTACCAGTTGAAGGTGCTGCCCTTTGGGATAGCCTTGGCTCCAAGGGTGTTCACCAAGGTACTGGCGGTGGTGGCAGCGCACCTATGCAGGGAGTCAATCCCAGTGTACCCTTACCGGGACGACTGGCTGATCATGGGAGAAACTTAAAATCTTTGCAATCTAAACATGCAAAGAACTATAGACCACCTTTTCCAATTGGGCTTCTCAATAAACGAGAAAGTAAAGTCTGGTACCAAACACATTGAAACAGTTCCTAGGAGCTGTATTAGATCCAAAAACAGGCTTAGCCTTCCCATCCATGGAAAGAGTACAAAACATGCTTCGGCAAATACCCCAGTATCAAGCCGGTCTCCGGATAAGCATACGCAAAGCAATGCGTCTGCTAGGTATGATGGCATTGTGCATTTACCTGGTCCCCCACGCGCACATGCGACCAATGCAGGAGTGGTTGGCGAAACAATGGTCTTGGGCAAGTGGTCAATGGGACAATCTAGTTGTTGTTTCGCCAACACTGGTTCAGAACGTTCGCCAACACTGGTTCAGAACGTACGGTGGTGGTCAAGGGAGAATCTGCTCAAGGGGAAACCTTTACACGAACCGGAAGCACAAGAGACTGCACAAAGGCACATAAACATAGTAGAGTTATTGGCAAAAACTTGAGAGCAAAGGGGTCTGGCATGGATTCACATGCTCAGGAATATTCCCCGTCAGGCCGGGAATCCTCGGTAAAGAAAAAAAAAAAATCAGTATCCATTTCGTTTCTGATCTGTCTTTCTCAGTAGTAACAAATCACTGGTCTCTGGGTCATACTGCCCCCAGCCAATGACTGCCCTCTCCCTAAGCCCCGCCTCTGGCAGCCATCCTCAGATTTTTACCGCACGCTCAAGTGTTGGGAGTCCTCGTGTTTAGCTCTCGAGCTTTTGCTGCGTTTTCACGCTTTTTCAAAGAGAATTTCTCATTTTTTGGTCAAATGGAGCTTCAAGCTCCACCGTCTCTACATCCGATTAATGGGGATCCGTGTCGGATTTTCCTACGCCCCTCAAGGGTGAAGATTTCGTCGAGTTAAGCTTCTTGGAGGAGTCCAGAAGTTTCTGCGACCTACCCGAACATGACCCAGGAGAAAGCAAGCTCGACGCCCGGAAAGCTGTTCAGGGTTTGCCTTGGATTCCAGCTGCAGAATGTGTTCAAGGAGGACGAGCACTCAAAATGTCTCTACTGCCTTCATGAGGACAAAACGCACGTGGAGAAGGACTGCGTTTTGCAGGAACATGTCGGAACGGACCATCAGGGACCGATACCTTTGTCTCTCCAACTGGCTGGAAGGAAAGAGCCCGTCAGGTAAGAAGAAGAAGTCCAAGCATTCTTCTAAGTCCTGTGAGGGCGCCCCGGCGACGGGGGCCCAACAGAAGGCAAAGCACCGCAAGTCTGCGGGCACCGGGAGCGCCGAACGGTCGGGCAACTCGGCTGCCAGGCAGGGCGCACCCTCTCCAGCGCCATCAACCACGAGCCAACGCTCTGGCTCAGGGAAGAGGAAGGCCGAGAACCCGGCAAAGCTTCTGGAGAGGCCCCGGTCGAGCTCAAAGGATCCGACCGAGGGGGGAGCGAAGCGGTGACCCTCCCCCCAAGGTGAAGGCCACAGGCCCACACAAGCTGGTAAAGGCCTTGATTCAACCGGCCAAGGCCTCTATCGAGGAAGTCGCGGCGGCCCTGGTGCAGCTTGTGGAGGCTACACCAGTGGAGGCGACCTCAGGGCCCAGAGTCTCCCTGCCTCCGAAGAGTGAAGCCTCTTTCAGACCCATAGAAAATACCCCCGTGAAGACCCTGGAGGAAAAAGAGGGGGTGGGGTGCAGTGGCCATTGTGGACACGGACACAGCATCCGAGGAGGAGCTGGTAGAAGTCTTAGAGGGTCTCGACGAGGGCGTCGAAGAGGCTCGTTCCCACGGGAGGGATCCCGACGAAGGTGACGACGAGAGCGACGGCGGCACCGGCGAGGGGCCTAGTCACCCGTCGCTCCCGGAGCCGCAGGATAACTCAGCGGCCATTTTTTTGGTGATACAATCCTTATGTTCGAAGATAAGGACGAGATTGCCCTTACCACCGACGGAGGATCCGGAACCAGGCTCGACAGAGGAGCCAGAGCCAGACCCGGCGGGAAGCCCCCGAACAAGAGAAGACTGATCCATCCAGCCCGCCTTTTCAGCCCTTGCGGCCTGGTCAACCTTTGCCCACGTCCCCGTCCCTGGGGATGACACGGGAACGGACACGGCCACGACGGGTACCGATGACGATGGCGGTGACAACGAGACGGAGCTCCCATCGCCCCCAGCCCGGGCCTCCCTGCCCGACGAGATTGGATCTTTCCATGCAATGATCGCCTGGGCATCCAAGCTTTTTCAGCTCTGCACCAAAGAAAAGGAAGGTTTCCTTTACCAACGGCGCGAGGCTAAGAGGAAAACGGTCCTCGCCGTGCCTCTGCTGGATGACATCTATGAGGAGGGTCTCACCCTTCTCAAGAACCCGTCTACGACGCCTGCCAAGAGGGATCGGTACGAAAAGTACTGGGTCCCTGACGCGGCCCCTTTGTGCCTTAGGGCACAACCGACCCCTGAGTCGGTCGTCTCAGCGGCGGCCAAGAAGAAAGGAGGGGGGGCATCGGCCTCAACGTCAACTTCCCCGCCGGACGGCGAAGGAAAGAAGCTGGACGCAATGAGACAACAAGTTATCACGTTGGCGGCAACAACGATTAAGGCGGCCAATGCCCTCGCGATCGTGGCCCACTACGACAGGGGGTTATGGTACAAGATCGCCCCACTGTTGGACTTCCTACCGGACGACAAGAGGGCCGAGGCACTGGAGATCTTGCAAGAAGGCGAAGTGGCGTCGGACCACGCCATTACGGTGGCAACGGACATTGCCAACACCGGTTTCCGCCAGCTAGGCAACAGCATTTGCCTTAGACGCTCAAGCCGACGGATTTCTGCCAGGACGTACAAGCCAAGGTTTTGGACATGCCGTTCGACGGGAATAATCTGTTTGGGAAAACAGTGGATGAGTCCCTCCAAGCCATCAAGGCGGACACGGAGACAACTAAGGCCCTAGGCGTTCTCCGGCAACGAAGGCCGTCCTTTCGGAGCACCGGAGGCAAGCGGGGTGCCTCCAAGGGATTCGGCGGTGGCTCCTCTACGTACCACCAAGCGGCCCGCTTCCTCGTCGCAGGAAGCCTATAGAGGACGAGGCAAGTCGAGTGCACCCTGCCGTCGTCGCCAGTGAGGCCAAGGTGGCAAGGCGTCCTCCAAGCATAATTTAACCGACAGCGGTGTCGGGCCACCACCAAAGCGCCCCGGTGGGAGGCCGGCTGGCGGAGTTCGTCAGCGTGGGGGAGTCCATCTCCACCGACCGTTGGGTGCTGGACGCCCTGGCCCAGGGGCACGCCCTCGAATTTCTAAAAAAAGTGCCCCCGCATTCTACTCGTGGCCAGGACCTGCGACAATTGAACAAGTACATCAAGGCACAGAAGTTCCGGATGGTCATCCTCCAGCACGTGCTGGGACAGCTGGAGGAGGGCGATTTCCTGTCGTCGTTGGATTTGGAGGATGCGTACTTCTACATCCCCATTCTAAAAGGACACCAAAAGTTCCTCAGGTTCGTGGTCCAAGGACGGCACTACCAGTTCAAGGCCCTCCCGTTCGGATTGAAGTCTGCACCCAGGGTGTTTACCAAGTGCCTCACACCGGTGGAGGCGCGGCTGCGCCTGCAGGGGATCCACATCTAACCCTACCTGGACGACTGGCTCATCCGAGCAAGGACAAGGGATCTCGCCGTAGATCACGCAGCGAAGACCTTCCAGCTGCTCACGGACCTGGGATTCTCCATCAACTTTCCCAAATCCCACCTGGTCCCGTCGCAAGTCGCACTGTTTCTGGGAGCCAAGCTCCACACAGTGGCGCGTCTGGCGTCGCCGTCGGAGGAAAGGACGTAGGCTATCCTGGGCAAGGTGCAGCGTCTGCTGGCCACGGATATGGCCAGGGTGAGGTCCATCAAGTCCCTCCTTGGGATGATGTCCTCCTGCATATATCTCGTGCGCCTGTGCAGGCTTCGGATGCGCCCTCTGCAAGAGTTCCTCGACGCCCGCTGGATCCAAGCGACGGGCAGCTTCAAGGACAGGATCCCGCTCAACAAGACCTTACGACGAGCGATCCGGTGGTGGGGCACCCGCGCTCATCTGACGGCGGGCACAGACTTTCAGACCCCATCTCACCAGATAACGGTGACGACAGATGCCTCCCTGGAAGGGTGGGGAACGCACACCAGAGAACTTCACGCGAGAGGCCTTTGGCTCCCGGAGGAGAAGTCGCTCCACATCAACATTCTGGAGCTCCGTGCAGTGTTCTAGGCCCTCAGGTCCTTTCTCCCGTCCCTCAAGGGCAAGGTGGTGAGAATCTTCACCGACAACACCACCACGATGTTCTACATCCGGAAGCAGGGAGGAACCAGTTTCCCAGCCCTCTCCAAGGAAGCTCAGGATCTGTGGCATTGGGCCGTCGCACAAGGGATGTTTCTGGTGCCCTTTCATCTGGCAGGGATAAAGAACACCATCGCCGACTCACTCAGCAGGGAGCTGCGCTCGTGCCACAAGTGGGAACTACGTCAGGATCAAGTGGATCGACTCTTCCGACGATGGGGGGAAAAACGCAGATCGACCTGTTCCCGACGGTGCCGAACTCCAAGTGCCAGAGGTTCGCCAGCAGGTTTTCCCAGCCGAGGAGCATGGGCGATGCTTTCTCGTTCCCCTGGGACGGCATGTTCCTATATGCGTTCCATCCGTTGCCGTTGCGACTCGTCAACCAGCTCAAGAGGTCCCGGTGCAGGATGACCCTCGTCGCACCGGCGTGGACGAGGCAGATCTGGTTCCCGGACCTTCTGGACTTGTCAGCGTCCCCACCAGTCAAGCTGCTGATGGACGCAGATCTTCTCTCCAGAGAAGGAGGGGCCATACTTCATCACGACCCAGAGTCGCTGAACTTGCAGGCCTGGCTCCTGCAGCACTAGAGCTTGGAGGGTACGATATCCCGGCTGACTGCAGAGAGGTTCTTGCAAAGGCCAGGGCGTCCTCAACTCTCAAGTGCTACGGACATAAGTGGAAGAGGTTCTCTGTCTGGTGCCGTGCACAGAAGATTAACCCTCTATGGATTACGGCCCTTCAAGTGCTGCCGTACCTACTGTCGCTGGCCAAGGCTGGACTCGCTCACGCCTCCATCAAGATACATCTGGCTGCGATCTCCCGATACACCAGAGCCACAGGACGGGCGTCCTTGTGGTCCCATCGCCTGGTGAAGGAATTTATGAAGGCACTGTTCCGATCATTCCCGCCGGTGAAGGCCCCTGCCCCGGCGTGGGAGCTCAACGTGGTGCTGACCAGGCTCATGGGGGCGCCATTCGAGCCCCTGCATTCGGCACCATTGAATTTCCTGTCATGGAAGACTGCGTTTCTTGTGGCCATCACCTCCGCACGATGAGTGGGAGAGATCCAGACCCTATCCTGCAAGCCTCCATACTTGACTTTTCACGACACAAGGGTGGTGCTGAGGACGCAACCCTCCTTTATGTCCAAGGTGCCGTCGGACTTCCACCTCAACGAGCCCTTGGTGTTACCTGTTTTCTTCCCGTCGCCGTCATCGCCGGCCGAGCGCACTTTCCACTCGTTGGATGTGACTAGAGCGCTGAAGTTGATGTGGACCGCACAAAGAGTTTTCGGAAGACATCGCAGCTATTTCTGAACTTTGGACCTGTGAACCAAGGGAAGGCTCTCTCGAAGGCATCCATTTCCAGATGGCTCTCCGGCTGCATCATGCTGTCGGGGGGGAAATTCTGCCGGGGTCGGCCGGGCCGTCCGCAGACCTCCGGGCAGGGAGGCCCCGACTCCTCCCGTATTATTCCAAAAAAGATAGAGTATGAGACACACGCAAGAAGCAAGGTGACTCTGCTGTTTATTAGACAAAACGGCAGGGATGGGTCAAGGAGCGTACGCTTCCGTCCTGACCCACACACAATCGTGGGGCTCGCAGGCCATTTTTACCTTAGTATGACGCGCTACTTGCGTCATCTTACAAAGTTTAATGAACCTATTTCCACTCTGGATTGGTTACTCGAGTGGTAGGGTTAGTATAGTGCACATATAGAGAACGGTGTTAGTGGCTGAGGGTTAGTCAGGTGGTAAACCTGGGCTGTCACTTCAATTTGATACATGAAAATTGTTACATGAAGACCTCTGAGGATTGGTCAATGTGAATGGCGTTGGTGATAAGAACCTCATGTTCTAATTGGTCCGCTCACGAGCCTCCCAGTCTGGGACTATCGCTGTTCCCACCTCGCGGTGCACCTGTCATTTGCAACAATGTTTTAATATGAGTAGGTGTAAACAATGTGAGGATTTATTCATATGTTGTGAGGTCGAATACTCCCACTGCTGCAGATGTCCAATGAGTCTTTTAATTGTATCTGCCTGTGTCTTGAAACGTGGGATTCAGGCGTCTCCTTCCTTCTGGGCTTGGCATTTTGTCAGGTTTGGCTTTGTCACGTGAGGTGGGACCGTGTTTGAGGCAAAATTCAACACAATTAATATTGTTTTTCCTACTGTGTGCCTGGTTTATCTTGCAGGTGCGACCTTGGCGTTGGTTTGCAGCGTGCGAGATTGCAACATCGTGCCCTTGGCGGGGTGCCTTCGCCGGGCTCATTTTGCATGGTCAGCAACCCAGTTCTTGCTCATTCAATGTTCATGGAAGCTTTTGCCTGCGGCCTACTTGGGCCTGGTGCATAGGTGGAACCGTTTAATGCAGGGCGCTTTAGATTGCGGTATCATATTGCTTTATCCTCAGTATCGTGTCCCCGTTATATTCTTCATTATGGTACATGGCTCCTAGAAGAAGCGTGAGCAAGCCTTTTTATATAAGTTCATGATGCGTCTTGCGTTTCTGCATTTTGAGAGCCTATGTGGAAAATAATAAAGATGTACGTCCGTGAGTATATCTGTCGCCTACGTCATAGCACTGAGTATATTCTTCGTGTAGATTGGTGCGGGAGTGTCCGGTGTATATATTTGCACAGGTGTGCTAACCGTTGGCTAGGTCGTCATGGCATCTCTAACGATGTGTTGATTTAGTGCTGGATGGTTCAGTCGAGTTCATCCATGCCGCAGGTATCGGCATGGACAGGGCAGGCTGCTGGGCAGGTAGATGGGCACATCCGTATGTTCCTGTACCAGGGTATTTGGTCGTCTGGTAGATGGGCAAACTCCTCTCGTGGCGGGTGTCTGGGCCGTGATCCTCTAGGCCAAGCGCGAGAGGGGAAGGGCGGGAGCCTGGTCTTCCATTCTCCCACTTCATTCCCCTCTCTTGTCGACTTGTCGACCACAAACATATCCTTTTCTTTATCTCCTCTTACTCTCCATATCTTTGTTATTCCTCCCAAATGTCCATAGTGGTTAACATGGTCTTCAAATGACCAATACATATATTCACAGGTTCCTCCAGGAGTACAGTATACCCATTTCCCTATGTAGCTCCTGGGGTTTCTTGGGTTCTCGAGCTTCACAGATGGTGGGTCCAGGTGGTTGGTGGTGATCTGGTTGCGCAACTTCTCTCTCTCTTTTATTATTGTGCCTGTGTGTTGGCCGTCATCTGTTGGCATCAAGAGGTGTATACCAACCATTTCGATCATCTCGTCTGTGGTGCGTGCCTTCCGGTCTTTCCAAAATCTTATTATGATCAGTGTAGCTCCAGCCAGAATAGTGCATCCAACTATAATCTTCAGTCCATCTGACAGCCGCGATGGCATCCATGACCATAATATTGAAAACCAGCTCTCATCCTTTTTTACACCTTTACTTTCATCCATCATTTTTGAATGCATCTGGGCCAATTGTGATACAGCTTCCGTGATTGTACCATTGTCCGCATCGTTAGCAGGAATGAATGTGCAGCATGATTGTCCTATCTTTGCGCAAACTCCTCCTTCCATTGCTGTGAGGAGGTCCAGTACATATCTGTTCTGTAGTGCAACCATTCTTACTGCTCGCAATTCCTCTTTTATTGCATTGAATCCATTTACTGTAGAGTTAATTATCATCATTAGTTCCCACCTAGTTATCTGGAGCCATTTTGCGTTTGCGTAAGCCTGCAGTCCAGGGTGTCTTATTGAGGAGAAGAACATAGCTGCTCTGCTGAATAGTCTGTGTTCCGGCGGTATTGAGGTCAGTGCTGTTTCCGACCTTCCCCACAGGTAATTTCCTGTCAGAGGTTCTCCTTGTCTTTTCCTTCTGTTGATGACAGTGTTGTTGCCGTTGCGTCTGTTCTCTGGCCCTTTCCGAGGCTGTGCAGATCTCTTCTTCCTTTTGTTTCCTTCATCCATCTTGGGGAAATTCGCCATGTTCACATGCTTCTGGGGTACCACTAGTGATGGTACATTAACGTGTACTATAGTGCATACACCATTCCACAAAGGGGGCAGTGTGTGATACGCCTTGTCTCCACAGGCCCAGTAATGGTCCATTACTACTGCTGTTCCTGCTCCCCCCTCAGGTAACTCCATCACACTTTCACAGTTGGTATTGTATCCTACATCCACCTCTCCTTTATGTTGGTAGCATACCTTAGGCGCAGTTAAAGGCAGTATTGTAATTGGGTCTTCATCCTTTTCCATCCACGTGAGCATGGGTACGTACTTGATCCAAGTCATCCATCATCTATGGTTATGTCCATTAATAGTTGAAATATTTTCTCTTGTTACCATGTTGCTGCCAACCACTCCTGTGTCCCATTTGTTGTCCATGTACACCTTCCCTGTTATTATCATCAGTGGTCTTTCCCAACATCCGTTTTTACCAGGGACTTCAGTGGCGTACTAATCACATGGTAGGTACTGCAGTGTTACCTTCTTTGTTTCTCCTTTTTCAGGACCACTTGTTATGTATCTGAATCCTTCAGCATGTAAACTGCTCTTGTGGTAACTCAAATAAGTCTTAAGGAAGTTGTTTTCATATGGATATGTATCTCGTGTTTTCCACACCAGATGCACCACTGTCCCTTGAAATCTTCCTTTCGTCTGGAACAGTGTCAGGTATATTATACATCGTGCTATTTTTTCCATCTATCTCCGTAGCAACAAATGTTCGAGAAGCGCTCATGGCGTATGGGATCAATGAGCAAACGTAGCAGCTGTCTCCTGTTGTCTGCTTGCCTATTTTGGTCATGCTTTGGTACCACATGTTAGAGACGTGTGCTGAATCTTGTACATAGTTGTCAATGCCTTTGTTATCTGAGTATGTGCTGCGTTTAACTCGATTTTCCTGGTGTGGGGTTTTACTAGTACCACCTGACATAACACCTGTTGCAGCTGGGGGTGGGGGTATATTAGGTTTGGGTACAGCAATAATATCAATAGCATAGCTGTACTGCCATACAGAGGCAGCCAAGAACCCGGTGATTATTAAAATCCCTATCAATTTTATTACAAATGCTAATTTCACCGGCATTTTGCTCTTACCTTGCTGCAGCCGGCAGCTTATTCTTGCGACGTTACAGTTGCCCGCATGAAAGTTCTTAATATGCTTGTTATTAAGGTTAGTTGTTGTTATTAAGCTCTCCCTATCAAGTAGTCATTCAGTGCCCAGGCGAAGAGCTGTTCCCACGCCAATCTAAGCGATCTATCTCTTAGGGCAGGCAAGTATGGTTGGAGGTGGGGCATTGAATGTTCTATGGCCAAGAGGAATGCTGTGTAGTAGACACGTACCCTCCTTCCTTTCAGGTACGTTGGCCGTTTTATTTCATATACAAATTGGTGTGACAATTCTTCCAGGTAATTATCGTCTGAGGGTACCATCTACTTCTGGGCAGTGAATTAGTTAGTTATCTACTTTCTTAACAGTACAATAATACGCTTTACCTGCATGTGCGAGAGAAAAGAAAGAGAACATTCAGGTGTTTACATGTGTATATGTGCAAAAACAGTGTCCTTCAGTTCAATTGTTACTACAGTGGGCAGGGGGTCAGTGGGCAGGGGATTTGGGGTTCAGCTGGCGGAAGTCTCTTTACCCTTTGATCGTGTAACCATGGGGTGGGCGGTATGGGGATCACCCCTTTTTTTTTCAATAGTTGTCTCTGGGGAATCTGGGGGGTGGCAGGGTATAGGGACACTTAGGCCGTTAGTTGTGGCGGAAGTCTCTTCCTCCGTTGGTGACGCTGTCATTGTTCTTCCAGTGGCCCTGTCGGTGGCGCTGGGGCGGGTCTGGAGTTTGTAGATCTTTACGTCGTGTAGGTGGTTCCAGGCACGTTTGTCCTGTAGCTTTACTGCTCTCGTTGATACCTCCTCTACCAGATGGGGGCCAGTGAATCGTGGACTGTTCCACTTTCTGTTGAAATTGCGAAGTAGTACGTGGTCACCTTTAGCAACTTTACACAGTCTTTCCTTTTCCAATTCTTTATCCACGTCGTCTTGTTGATTGCTGTTAGACCCGCCCCGCGTGCGCTCGAGCTGTTGAGACACAAACACTACACTAGTAATCAAAGAAGACACATATTGGTACATTTCATCACCAAGAACACTCGCAGTACTCTCGTGGTCGGTAAATGCTCTTGATGTTGGCGTTGGGGGAAGGCGCATTTGACGTCCGGTAACCACCTCGTGAGGGGTGAGGTGGTGGTCGGACCCTGGTCTATTCCTTAGCTCAAATAGGGCTAATGGAAGGCAATGCAACCAACTCTTCTTTGATGTTTGCTGTATCTTTGCAATTGCCTCCTTTAATAGGCCATTCAGGCGTTCACATATACCGTTGGCCTGTGGGTGGTATGCACATGCAAATTTATGCTTGATGTTCAGCAAGGACGTGATGTGCTGGAACATTTCGTTTGCGAAATGTGGGCCATTGTCTGACCTCAGTACCTCGCACACACCCCACCTGGGGAAGACCTCCCTCACTAGGAATTTAGCTGCTCTAAATGCATCTGGGTGTGAACAGGGCCCTGCTTCAATCCACCTCGAGAATGGGCATACTACTACAATCATATACCTATTTCCTTGACATACGTTGATCATATCAACATAGTCAATATGGAGATGCCGGAAAGGTCCCTCTGGCCGGGGTATAGTACCTCTTATCACCTTCAGAGTGTGGCCGGCCGTAAACTGTTGACATGTGAGACAATTGCTGATAAAATTTGACACATGAGAATTTAACTCGGGGCAGAACCAGTCTTCCCTAATTTGTGCTGCAATTACTTCCTTGCCTGTGTGGGCTGGGTAATGTAGTTGGCTCAGGGCGGTGTTCAAAAGTGCCAATGGTATTACAACCTTTCCAGTGTCACCCTGGCGCCATAATGCGTCGGTTGGTGACATTGTGCATCCTCTTTTTACCCATATTTCCTTTTCGGCCATTGGTGCGGCCGCTTGCAGCTCCATAATCTGTGTGGCTGGGAGATGGGTGTACCCTTCTCTTATGAACATCTCCTTAGCCATTCCCCTCCCTTTTCCTTTTTAACTCCTCCATTACTTCACTACTCATCTGTTCCATTATTCTTTCATCCTCTTTCTTCCTTTCCCGTTTCACCCTTTCCCTTTCTAATATACTCTCTATCACCCTCCCTTCTTCGTATTTCTTAGTCGTTTCTGATAGTAATCTCCTCTTCCACATTGCCATTTCTCTTTCTTTCTCTTCTTCTTCCCTTTTCTTTTCTCGCAACACTACTCTTGATACCCTTTCTGCTGCTGCTTTTACCCTTTCAGCTTCTCTCCTTTGCTCCTCAGTTCGTTCCCTTATTTTTTCCAATTCGTTCTTACCTTCATTCCTTTTCCTCGCTCTCTCTTTCCTCCCTCTCGAGCTGTTTGATCAATTCATTCTGCTCATCCCTTAACTCTGCTAGTCGTTCCTCCAAATTCTCTTCCTTTTGTCGTAACAGCTCTTCCCCCCTCATTTCACTCTCCCTGGTATTATCCTCGTCTGTTTTCCTTACTACCTCCTTCTCTTCTCCTGTTAATGAACCTCGTAATTTTAATAGTATCTGTGCAGCTACCCACTCATCATTTCCTACTTCCACAGTTTGTTCTTCTCCAGTCCTCCCCTCCCCTGCTGGCATCTTCCTATGAGCCACATATGGTGGAGGGCTGTATGCCGGGTTCGAGTACCCCTCAGCCGCTCTTAACTGACCTCTTCCTATTTCTCCTAACTCCCTTAAAGGGTACAACCCCCCTCCCTATGTTTTTACTCCCTTTTCTAGGGGTATATCGTTGTTCGGTTCCTTTTTTATTTCATCTGATGTATTATTATTTTCTTCTCCCTCTTGTCCGTTCCTTGGGTCTTCACTCCCCTTTTTCCCCATCCTCTCCTTCCTCCTTAATCTCTTTTTCTTCCGGTATTTCCCCCACAGTGAACATTCCATTTGGTCCTGGTCGGGACCCTTGGAACATCCTCCATAAGTTAAACACCTCCACGTGGTTTGCCAACTTCTTCCCTTTGTATGTATTGTGCAGATGGTTTAATAGTGAATGTTGGGCATATGGATCGAAGCTACCATTAGGCGGCCACGGTGTTATCGTTTTGTTATCCGTCCCCTGGGTCCATTCTATGCTATACTTAATCAGTTTCTCCCTATGGGGTGACAATGTTGTACATATGTGTTGTAGTGGGGTAGTGAGGGTGTTCCCCCACCCTCCCGATCCTGTCCCGTATGACATAGTAGCGCTCCACTTGTTACCCTTCCCCTATCTGGTAACGGTTATCTCACTAGCAGTTTACAATATACAGCCTTATATCGTTGCCTGGCCCCGTAAGTTTGGGGACTTACGATAGTCCGCTAAGGAAAATTATAAAAAATATAGTATTTTACATTTGTATATTTTCTTCTGTCTTTCTTTTTTTACACGACACCCTTACGGCCCCCTGCGGCCGAGGCGCACGTAGCCCCCCTGCGGCTGCGTACCCCTTATGACGTTCTTATACAGTCCTATTTTCACTTGCTCCTCCTCCTTCTCCTACACTTGCCGTGGCCGGCGTTCTCCGTGCGCAGCCACGTCCTCCGTTTCACCTTTCCCCGATCAACTCATTACCGTTTATCTCCGTTTCCACTCCCTTACCACAGTTCTCTTCCCCACCACTCTCAGAAAGGAAGATGCCTTGTGCTCGGGATATCCTATGAAGGCCCTACTGGTGACGTCACCGATCTCTTCGAGCTACTGGTAAGTTCTTCATATATCCTTTAAGTTCAAAATACACTTGCAATCTACCCCCGTTAACCTCACAGCTGTCTTCCTGTCACTCCTGGAACAAGGTAATCAATAATATAATCGGACTGCGCACGCTGCGTCGCCTCGCGTGTGATACGCCCCTCGACAGGAGGGCTTAACCAGCCAATTATCTTCCGTATTGGGCAACTAACTAGCTACCGCCTACAGGGAAACGTCATCTACCTATCGAGTTTCTTGCTCGAACAATAGGGATCCTCATCTACTCATTGATCAATAAATGCCAAATCGTAGGAAACCACACACACCCTTACACGTAGTCGCGACCTAGGCCAATCAGTGTCTACGAGCGGCCGCACGTGATGTTTTCGTGCTCCACCCCCCTCTCTCGCGCAACGTAGCCGACTGCTCTCGCACTCGTTCGGCTACCATTCATTCCATTGCCAACACTAAATTGCCAAACCTTCGCCGCGCACCTGTGCAACACCTCCCACCTCCTGTATTTAATTCCTCCCCCCTCCCTCACAATTTCACATTGCTTGTTGTGCGTGGCATGCTCACCAAGTTCTCTTGATGCGGGGCCGCTCGACTGCGTGCACCCCTCCAAGCGGCTCGCCACCTCCCCTCGTCTGGACCACGTCTGGACACTCGCCAACCGCGGGCGGGATACTTCTCAACCGGCTCCCGAGGGCCAATATCCGGATTGCGCTGTCCGATCTTCTCGCAGCTCCGCGATGGTCCTGTAGTCCTCAGAAGGGGGCAACGGCAGAGGGGGCCGCGCCGCCGGGCCTCCTCGCAACGGGATTACCTGGAAAAAGTAAAAATAAAAAAGCAGATCTGAAACAGATCTCAGCAGTGCCTCCAACTTGTCGGGGGGGAAATTCTGCCGGGGTCGGCCGGGCCGTCCGCAGACCTCCAGGCAGGGAGGCCCCAACTCCTCCCGTATTATTCCAAAAAAGATAGAGTATGAGACACACGCAAGAAGCAAGGTGACTCTGCTGTTTATTAGACAAAACGGCAGGGATGGGTCAAGGAGCGTACGCGTCCGTCCTGACACACAATCGTGGGGCTCGCAGGCCATTTTTACCTTAGTATGACGCGCTACTTGCGTCATCTTACAAAGTTTAATAAAAAACCTATTTCCACTCTGGATTGGTTACTCGAGTGGTAGGGTTAGTATAGTGCACATATAGAGAACGGTGTTAGTGGCTGAGGGTTAGTCAGGTGGTATACCTGGGCTGTCCCTTCAATTTGATACATGAAAATTGTTACATGAAGATCTCTGAGGATTGGTCAATGTGAATGGCGTCAGTGATAAGAACCCCATGTTCTAATTGGTCCGCTCGCGAGCCTCCCAGTCTGGGACTATCGCTGTTCCCAGCTCGCGGTGCACCTGTCATTTGCAACAATGTTTTAATATGAGTAGGTGTAAACAATGTGAGGATTTATTCATATGTTGGGAGGTCGAATACTCCCACTGCTGCAGATGCCCAATGAGTCTTTTAATTGTATCTGCCTGTGTCTTGAAACGTGGGATTCAGGCGTCTCCTTCCTTCTGGGCTTGGCATCTTGTCAGGTTTGGCTTTGTCACGTGAGGTGGGACCGTGTTTGAGGCAAAATTCAACACAATTAATAGTTTTTCCTACTGTGTGCCTGGTTTATCTTGCAGGTGCGACCTTGGCGTTGGCTTGCAGCGTGCGAGATTGCAACATCGTGCCCTTGGCGGGGTGCCTTCGCCAGGCTCATTTTGCAGGGTCAGCAACCCAGTTCTTGCTCATTCAATGTTCATGGAAGCTTTTGCCTGCGGCCTACTTGGGCCTGGTGCATAGGTGGAACGGTTTAATGCAGGGCCCTTTAGATTGCGGTATCATATTGCTTTATCCTCAGTATCGTGTCCCCGTTATATTCTTCATTATGGTACATGGCTCCTAGAAGAAGCGTGAGCAAGCCTTTTTATATAAGTTCATGATGCGTCTTGCGTTTCTGCATTTTGAGAGCCTATGTGGAAAATAATAAAGATGTACGTCCGTGAGTATATCTGTCGCCTACGTCATAGCAGTGAGTATATTCTTCGTGTAGATTGGTGCGGGGGTGTCCGGTGTATATATTTGCACAGGAGTGCTAACCGTTGGCTAGGTCGTCATGGCATCTCTAACGATGTGTTGATTTAGTGCTGGATGGTTCAGTCGAGTTCATCCATGCCGCAGGTATCGGCATGGACAGGGCAGGCTGCTGGGCAGGTAGATGGGCACATCCGTATGTTCCTGTACCAGGGTATTTGGTCGTCTGGTAGATGGGCAAACTCCTCTCGTGGCGGGTGTCTGGGCCGTGATCCTCTAGGCCAAGCGCGAGAGGGGAAGGGCGGGAGCCTGGTCTTCCATTCTCCCACTTCAATGCACTGTCATCGGTTGGCAAACCGGCCGTTGCTTGGCCGTCCGAGAGCCCATTCGACCAGAGCTATCGCTGCTACCACGGCGTTCTTGTCTGGTGTGCCCCTGCTGGACATCTGCAGGGCTGCTACGTGGAGGTCGACGCACGCCTTCACGAGATTCTACTGCGTTGACCGGGATTCCAGGGAGGAGTCCAGGGTCGGCCAAGCAGTGCTGCGCAACCTGTTCGCGTAACGTGAGCCTGGTGAGGAGGTAAGAATTGCTTAATGTTCAGTTTTTGATGTAATGCTTAATGTTGAGCCTTTGCCACCTTCCGTTGGTTGTGCATGTGTGTACTGCTATGTATTCTTATATTCATGAGCATGTGAATCCATGGCAGACCCCATGCTGGAGAAGGAACAACTTACTTACCTGTAACTGTTGTTCTCCAGCATGGGTCTGGCATGGATTCACATGCGAACCCTCCCTCCCCTCTGCGGCTCTTCACTTGGTCATACTGCCACTTTGCATGCTACCAAATCTGAGGATGGCTGCCAGAGGCGGGGCTTAGGGAGAGGGCAGTCATTGGCTGGGGGGCAGTATGACCCAGAGACCAGTGATTGGTTTCTACTGAGAAAGACAGCTCAGAAACGAAACTGATACTGATTTTTTTCTTTACCGACGATTCCCGGCCTGACGACTGGGAATATTCATGAGCATGTGAATCCATGCCAGACCCATGCTGGAGAACAGTTACAGGTAAGTAACTTGTTCCTACCCTGAGATCAAGCACCTTGTTGACCTCTTCCTTTATGTGGGTTCTGACATTATCTGACATCCTGTAACCTCTGCTTTTAACAGGCAAACAGTCGCCAGTGAGAATATCATGCTGGCCCCAAGGGGTCAAGCCTGGTGATAGTCAACACAGGGAGGCAAACTGATTTAATAGAAACTTTCACTCCTCCTGTTGTTCCAGTGTCAGATTAGAAGAGAGATTAACTCCTATTTTTTCATCTAAAGGTTGTCCCGTGAGGAGATCAGGTAGAGGTTCACTCTCTTCCTCGTCTTGAGCTGAAGCTCGAAGCAAAGCTGACATAAGCTTTTAGACTATTGGTGTGAAAGACCCTGGGGGCCTCCTTAGGATTTACCAAGTCCACCAGATAGTTGACTTGTCCAAGTTTTCCCACTACCTTGAAGGGTCCTATCCATTTGTCCTGTAAGGCCCCCTGCCTGGTAGGAACCATAACTAAAACCTGCTGTTCTTCTGCCAATGCTTCACCAGACCCTGACCTGCTTTAAAGTTATCAGATGCTTCTGTCATGTGTGTCATTCTCCTCCGGAGACCTAACACATAGTCAGTGACCCTCACTGGCTTTGGAGAAGGAGCACTCTCCAACCCCTACTAAATTGGGGCCAATGGACCTCTAACTGGTTGACCATAGAGAAGCTCAAAGGGTCTAAATCCAACTCTCTCCTGAGGGACTTCTGTATAAGCAAATAGAAGGCTTGGCAGTAGACAGCCCCACTTTCTTCTAAGGGGTTCCTCTAAAGCACCTATCATGCTCTTCATGGTACGGTTAAACCTCTCTACCAATCCATTTGTCTGTGGATGGTAGGCATTTGAGAACTTGTAAGTCATTCCACAGTTTTTCCACACAGCCTGCATGTAGTGGGACATAAAGTTTGATCCCTTGTCAGAGATGACTGTCTTAGGAAAACCTACCCTGGAAAAATACCAGGTAGGGCCTTAGCAACAGCCTGAGCTGTAACAGTCCTCATAGGTATGGCTTCAGGATACCTAGTAGCATGGTCTTCTACAACCAATATAAATAGATTGCCTGAAGAGGTTGGAGGGTCTAAGGGACCAACAATGTCGATTCCTATCCTCTCAAAAGGGACTCCCACCACTGGGAGGGGCACCAAAGGTGCCACATTCTTGGCTCCACTCTTGCCAGAGATCTGACAAGTGTGACAGCTCATACAGAATTTATCTACATCAGACTCCAACACTTGGGCCAGTAGAAGTATAGAGAAAGCCTTTCCTTGGTCTTCTTGAAGTTTAAGTGACCAGCCAAATGAATCTCGTGGGCTAACTGGAGGAACTGTTGTCTTCTCTCTAGAGGCACTACACGTCTTCTGTAGTCCCCTGGGATAGACGGAGTTGGTTCACTATAGAAGATGCAATCTTCCCAGTATAACCTATGCTTCCCTGGCTCTTGCCCATCAAGCTGTGAAGCTGCCTGTTGGCGAAGACCCTCAAGAGTAGAACACTCTCTCTGGTTTCTGCTGAAGTCTGCCCTACAGAGGCCACCTTCTGCCAGTAATGACTGCAGCTCAGGATGGTCTTTAGGATCCAGATCTCCAACAGGGGTCAGGTCTTCTTCCAGCTCAATCTTCAGCAGCAGATTCAACCTTTCCTGGTTGTTCCTCACACTCTGCCTCAGCTGGCGGAATAGTCACAGGTGTGACCTTGGACAGTCCTCTCGGATGTCCTGGTGGGTAACACAGGAGTGCTTTCTGACGTTTTCCTTGAGAGTTTGTGTTTCCCCTTTGCCTCATTCTTCTTTGAAATAGCAGTTAGTAGCTCCTGTGGGCTAGATGTTATAGATTCTTCTGTAACATCCTCTAGAGAGCCACCTAAGGTACTCTCCCTGGCCCTCCTTGTCTGCTCCGGTTTCCTTTTGCTGGGAGGCCTGGGGGTGCTTGATGCAACTCCAAGAGTTGTAGTGTCATTCCCCAAACAGGACGCTCCCAGGCACCTCAGTCTGCATACTAACCGGTATCTTGACAGTCATGTTGCACTGGATGAGAGCTGGTAGTCTAGGAAGCATTTGGACAGGGCCTCCAGCAAGCTTAGTGAGGCTTTTGGGTGCTTTAGCAACATCCTCGGCCTTGAAAAAAGATTCATCCACTACAGTTATGCTGGCCCCAGTGTCTCTAATGGCAGGGGTCTCCTGACCATTTACAAGGACACTGTCCTTGTAATCTTTTGTGTTATCTGGAATCAAATTATTATTTTGTTTATTTGGTTAGTTGATAAAATCAACCTTTCAAATTATATAAAGAATTTCATTACCATGTACATAGATCACATATATCTTTACAACAACAAAAAAGAAAATTATGTACAAGTGTATTTAAAAGCATAACGTAACATTCTCCAATTATTTCAAAATCTAATAAACCAAAAGTTAAATTATGCTACAATTCATACTTATTTTGTTTTTTCTGAGAAGATTGAATCTAAAAACTGTATTACAGCCACTCTGCCAATTTTCAACTGGCAAATATACAATGCCATATTTCCATCGAATCACTTGTACAGTGTTGTACAATTAAATTCTTAAACTTTTTCCGCTGAAAATTCAGCTGAGGACAAAGTACAATACAATGTTCTGGAGTTTCTCTTTGTCTTTCGTTCTTGCAAAAGCGGCAGTAATTTTGCTCCTTTGCTATTTGCTTTCTTCTTACTAGCACATCCAATGTTGGCCAAAAGTTTAGTCGGAATCGAAGATATTTGTACCGAATATTTGTAGAGGGAAATTTGACTAGATAATCTGCCATTGCTCGATATGGCTTATGTCCAAACAGATTTGTCAAAATCCTTATAATGTGAACATTTAGCTTCATTCTCACACTAGTCTTGTTGGAAGATCTTCATTTTAGAACAAACTGGGTTAGGAGATCCAACCCAACCGAAGCATCAGCCAAAGCATTCAAGGTGAATTGGCACCAAGTGTTAGAGAAGAGCTGGTTCCGATCTAATAGATGGTGAGCCATTATACACCAATATATTGGGAGAATTCAGGGCAAGCAGAAATTTTCGCAATAAGGCACAACATTTTCACACCACTTGAGAATACATGGAGAGTAATCCCATTTCAAATCAGATTAGAGGCAATGGGGTGGCATGAGGAAGACTTAATACTTGCTTCCAGAATAGGGATTCTAATTTGTCCCACAATTTGTGATCTTTTGGCTTTATGGCTTCAATGCTGTAGGTTAGGATTGGAATCACCTTTTTTTGCTAGAAGATCATTACATGTTGCATTGAAAATTTACCATACTTCCCTATCTATTTTTGCTTGTGAGACCAAGGAGCGCAGTTTACCGCTCAATTCCTGCTCATGGATCAAATGTATCATGGTATCAGAGAATGTTATTCCCAAATGCTTATAATGGGATACTCTTAGAAGTTCTACATTCTGAAGTTTCCATTTAAAGATTTTATCTTTCCGCAGCAGTTTGGTTTACATACCATTATTTGGGTTTTATCCGTATTAATTTCAAGGTGGTTATCATTCACGTATGTATCGAGACCGTTCAATAAATTCTGCAAACCAATTTGGGTCTTAGACAGGACCACCAGGTCATCTGCATATAGCAGATAACAGACTTTCTGCTCACCTATACTCACTTGAGATTTTCCTTAGTGAGATTCCCAAATCATATAAAAACAAATAAAAAATTGTAGAGGCAAGAATGCACCCCTATTTTAAGGCTCTATATGTAGAGAATATAGACGACAGCTGCCCTGCTAAACATAACCTAAGTTGCATAGTCGTGTTTGTATGCAACATGATGATCAGTGCAAGAAGAGATTGGGGACAATTAAGTTTAACCAGTTTGTTATACAAAAGTATACGATCAATGGAATCAAAGGCCACTCGGAAATCAACAAATGCAAAATACAGTAGTTGATTCCGAGTGGCATAATCCAATCTGATCAGATTTAGTGTAATAATGTTTGGAATAGTGCCCAGACCAGCCACAAAACCTGATTGGAACGGGTCTCTAAAATAGTTTTGCAGGGTCCATGCATTCAACTCTCTCAATATGATGCACGAGAAGATTTTTCCAGGGACGTCTAACAGCCCTATTGGTCGGTAACTAGTAGGAACTGGTCTATCCCCCTTTTTGTATATTGGAACTACAATAGAATGTTTCCAAGTAGGGGATATGGTTTGGGTCTAGTTAATGTTGGTGAAGATATTGACCAAAATACTTGCCCAAATTTCAGGATGGTTTTTTAATATTTGTTTGGATAAGCCATCTGGACCACAAGCTCTGGATTGACTAGCTTTTTTTATATAGTCGAATATCGGCCAGATCAAACTTCAAATAAAAATTTGTTGGAATTTTTAAAGAATCTAATTTTTGGGCCCCTTCCGGTACCGCATAAATGTTTGAGAAATGGGAAATCCAGTTCTGTTCTGCAACTCCATTTGCTTGTATGATTGCTTGTGGGCCCACTGTGGTTTGATTTAATAGAGTCCAGGTCTTGGCTGTATTCTTAGTTTGTAAAGTACTTAGCATTATAGCGGCATCAATTTGATATAGTTTAAATAGTCTATTCTTTAACCAGTTCTTATATTTAGTTCTGATGTTGACTAAAAGTCTAGTCCTAACATCTTTCGGTTGTTTTAGTGCCTCGCGTTTTTGAAATCGATATAGAGCTTTCCTTAGTTTCACATCCTGATCATAGACATGAATCTTTGGAGGAATTGATTTCTGGTTATGGGAACTTAATCTCGATTTGCTCTGAAAAGCTTGCATCATGTCCGAATAAACCACTACATTGGAACAACCTCCTGAGTTGGCTTTCCTAAATTCCATGGCCAAACAAGTCTGAAAATGATCCAAAGATTCCTACGACCATCAGTCTATTACAACCAGAATTTACAGTTAGAAACCCTTGTTGATGTGTGTTTCTCGTACCCATATTACTGTTCAAAAGTCGCCATTTTGCTGTTAATTGATTATGGTCATTGGCTGTTTTCAAATTCATTAAACGCGTGGAAGAACGCATCATTTGTGTATATATAGTCTATTGTCGAAAAACATACCCCTCTACGCCATGTTGGTTGTGGGGGAATATCCGACTTAAACTCCATTGAGTTTGTGCAAGTTGTAATAATTTGCAAATTGATTCCACTTTGCTATCCTACTTTAGTTTTTTAGCTTTCTCATTTATAAAATCAAAATTCAACTCTTCAGCTATAAGAAATTGCGAGACAGTAGTATCCAATGTGATTGTATTCATCAGCCCACTCGGATCTTTTTAGAAGCATTCGTCGGATATTCCCACCGGGTTCCAATAGACGATCATCATAGCATAAGAGGTTGAATAGATTTGCAATCGGACCATTTGCCTGTAAATGTTGGGAGAAGCCCATGGTTTAACACTGATATCAGGGCTCCTTTGAATAGCTGTTAGGAGGCCAGAGTAGTTCTTCAACGAATATCCTTTTGGGCAGGATTTAGGAGCAAGTCATCATAATCCGATAGTGGAACCGATGTAAGCCATGTTTCTTGTTGCATGAGTACATTAAACTTGCTTAAGGAATTTTCATTATTTAACAAGTGAGAAAATCCCCTTGTGTTCCAACTGAGTAATGAGATTTCTCGAACATCGGGCTCTATGTCTAGTTATTTTTGTTTAGTCGTGCAAATGCATTCATTATAAGTCTTTTTCCGTACAGATGAATTTTCGTGTATCTTTTGATACTTGTCATTTTGTGATAATCAAAACCCATCTCAAACAAATTATTTTTTGCAGACCATATGGTATTTAGGATGACCCTAGAGTTCATCCAAATTCTAGCTGCATTAAGATTTTGTTTATTCAGAAATTCCACTAATACAATGCCAGTGGAACTAATGTCCTATAATTGAGGAAAATCTGAGAAAATGATTAGCATGGATCTGCAATTTAAATCATATTGTATGGTCGGCCTGGGTCTACAGGCCAGTTTCAAAGAGCAACTAGCCGGTCGCTTCTTGACTTGTTCAATAATTTTACCTCGGTTTGCCACTATTGGCGTTTTTGTGGGATTTAACTGGGTATTTGATTTCATAACATCTTTATTCAACACAGTTTGCAGCAGTTGGAGAAGCTCTGGGGCAACTTCTGCAAGCACCGTGCGATTCTTTTTCAAAAGATGTCAACTGATTTTTGTTTGTTACCTCTGCCTGTGTGTGACCAATATCATCACTCTTCGATATTATATCGCTTTGCTCTCGAGGAGGCACAACTACACCTTTGTGAAATCAGTGCAAATCAGTGAATTATTATCTTGGCCCGGGGGTGAACTTTGTTGGTTCGGCATGGCAGATGCCTTTTCCAGTATAGCCGGCTTCAGTTGTGTTTTTACCAGTTCACACGAACGCGCTTTATTATTTGTATGGTAAGGACCCAACCTATTAAGTGGGGGTTGGCCAGCCATATAAGCATCAACAGCGCGTCTAATTTCCTGCCGATGTAACTCAGTTACAGAAAGTTCACATTCAGCTCCAATTTTACTGAGCGGGGCAATTTTTTGTTTCACTGTCACGGATGCTCTTGGCTTATTTGTGATTAAATCAAAGCATCCAAAGGCTCATATGATAAAATATGAGTATTCCTTTTAGATAAATTGGAGACGACGCGAGCATTCGCCTGTTGATGGAATTTCTTTGTAACCGCATTTGATGCGATTATCGCTCTTTTGGTGGGAATGTTTGTTTTTAAAGAATTTTTTTGTTTTTGATGCATTATTCTTTTTCAAGTCTTTTTGGTTGATTTCATTTGTTCAATTGGACGAGTGCTCTTTTTTGCACCCTTGGTAAAAAATAGTATAGGCAGTTCTCTGGGGTTTTCCCTCCACGGATAATAATTCCGCCAAACTACCTTGGTCTGTTGTAGAAACAGATTGTACATTGTCCTTTTTTTTATTTTTTTTATAATCCCTTCAATCAAAGGTACTACAGGATTTTGTCTAGGTGTTTGTGTGTGTCAATGGTTTTGGGTGTGCATCTGGCAATATATCGTCAGTTCTCTAGCATGGGGTCTGGCATCGATTCACATGCTCATGAATATTCCCCGTCAGGCTGGGAATCCTCGGTAAAGAAAAAAATCAGTATCCGTTTTGTTTCTGATCTGTCTTTCTTAGCAGTAACCAATCACTGGTTTCTGGGTCATACTGCCCCCAGCCAATGACTGCCCTCTCCTGGCAACCATCCCCAGATTTCTACCACACGTTCAAGTGTTGGGAGTCCTCTTTACTGCGTTTTGCGTTTTTTCAGAGTTTTATCTCATTTTCTCGGTCAATCGAGCCTCAAGCACCACTGTTTCTACTTCTGATCAACGGGGACCAGTTTCGGAATTGTCTACGCCCCCTCAAGGGTGAAGTTTTCGTCGAGTTACGCTTCTTGGAGGATTCCAGAAGTTTCTGAGGCCTACCCCGCGGACATGGCCCAGGAGAAAGGAAGCTCGACACCAGGATCCAAGCTGTTTAGGAACTGTCCTGGATGCGGATTACAGAATATGTTCAAGGAGGACGAGCACTCGAGGTGTCTCTACTGTCTTCACAAGGACAAAACGCACGTGGAGAAGGACTGTGCGTTTTGCATGAACATGTCAGATCGGACTATGAGGATCGTCGGACTGTCTCGCCAACTGGCTGGAAGGCAAGAGCCCAGCGGGTGAGAAGAAATCGTCCGAGCGGTCTTCTAAGTCCTGTGAGGGCACCCCGGCGATGCAGCCCAACAGAAGGAAAAGCACCGCGAGTCCGTGGGCACTGGGAGCGCCGAACGGTCGGGCTCCTCGGCTGCCAGGCAGGGCGCACCTTCACCAACGCCATCAACCACGAGCCAACGCTCTGGCTCGGTTAAGAGAAAATCCGAGAACCCGGCTAATCTTCTGGAGAGGCCCCGGTCGATCGCGAAGGAACTGGCCGAAGGGGAGCGAGCCGGTGACCCTCCCCCCTAAGGTGAAGGCCTCAAGCGCGCCCAAGGTGGTGAAGGCCTTGATTCACCCGGCCTAGGCCTCTATTGAGGGAGTCGCTGCAGCCCTGGCAAAGCCTGTGGAGACTACCCCAGTGGCGGCGACCTCGGGGCCCAGAGTTTCCCTGCCTCCGCGTCTTTTAAACCCATCGAAGACCCCCGTGAAGACCCTGGTGGAAAAAGAGGGGGGTGGGGGGGCGGTGGCCGTTACGGATACAGCCTCCGAGGAGGAGCTGGTCGAAGTCGAAGAGGGACTCGACAAGAATTTGAAAGAGGCCCAGTCCCACGGGAGGGATCCCAACGAGGGGGACGACGAGAGCAAGGGTGGCGACGACGATGCTCCCGTGGAGGAGGCGCAACCGCCGCGCCCGTCGCAGCCCGAGCCACAGGACAACTCGGCGGCCATTTTGACGGCAACCCAAGCCTTATGCACGGAAAGGACGAGAGTGCCCCGACCCCCGACGGACAACCCAAATGAACTGGGTCCGTCGGGAAGCCCTCCAAACAAGAGGAGGATTCATCCAGCCCCGTCCTTTCAGTCCTCGTGCCCTCTCAGCCTTTGTCTCCTTCCCCGGGCCCGAGGGATGACATGGGGACGGATGACTGTGGTGATGACGGGACTGACCTCCCGTCGCAGATTCCTCGGGCATCCCCGCCCGACGAAATTGGCTCCTTCCACGCCATGATTGCCAGGGCGTCCGAGATTTTCCAGCTCTGCCCCGAAGAAAAGAAGGAAGGCTTTGTCTACCAACGGCGTGAGGTCAAGAGGAAGGCGGTCCTCACGGTGCCGTTGCTGGATGACATCTGGGACGAGGGACTTGCTCTCCTGAAGAACCCGTCCACGACACCTGCCAAGAGGAACAGGTACGAGAAGTAGTACCGGGTCCCCGAGGGCGCCCCTTTGTGCCTTAGAGCACAACCGACCCCGGATTCGGTCTCGGCAGCGGCCAAGAGGAAAGCGGGGGAGTGGGGGGCATCGGCTTCAACTTCCCCGCCGGACAGCGAGGGAAAGAAACTAGATGCCATGGGACGAGTCATCTCGTCGGCGTGACGATGATTAAGGCGACCAACAGACTAGCGTTTGTGGCCCGCTACGACAGGGAGTTGTGGTGCAAGATCGCCCCCCTGTTGGACTTCCTCCCAGACGACAAGAGGGCAGAGGCCCTGGCGATCCTACAGGAGGGTGAGGTGGCGTCGGACCACACCATAACGGTGGCCACGGACATTGCTGACACCGGTTTCCGCCAGTTGGGCAACAGCGTTTGCCTTCGACGGCGGGGGTGGCTCAAGGCGATGGATTTCCACCAAGACGTACAAGCCATAGTTTTGGACATGCCCTTCGACGGGAACAATCTGTTTGGGAAGACAGTGGATGAGTCCCTTCAGGCCATCAAAGCCGACATGGAGACAGCTCGGGCTTTGGGATTTCTGCAGCAACGACAGCCGCCCTTTCGGAACTCTGGAGGCAAGCAAGGTGCCTCAAAAGGGTTTGGCGGCGGCTCCTCGACATACCGTCAGGCGGCCCGTTCCTCGTCGCAAGAAGCCTACAGGGGACGAGGCAAGTCAGGGGGATCTCGCCATCGTCACCAGGGAGGCCAAGGCCGCCACCAAGCAAGACTGAACCGGCCGTTGTCGGGCCCCCACCGAAGCACCCCGGTGGGGGGGGGGCAGCTGACTAAGTTCGTCAGCGTGTGGGAGTCCATCTCCACCGACCGTTGGGTGCTGGATGCCCATGGCCCACGGGCACACTCTGGAATTTCTAAAGAAGTGCCCCCGCATTCCTCCCATGGCCTGGAAGGAAAATCACGTCCCTCAACTGCTGTTGGAGGTAAGGGCGATGCTCAAGAAGGGAGCCATCGAGCTCATCCCAAAAGAGGCTCCGGGGCTCTTGAGTATACTCAAGATACTTACTCATCAGAAAGAAGACAGGAGGATGGCGTCCCATCCTGGACTTGCGTCGGCTAAACAAATACATTAAGCCACAGAAGTTCCGGATGGTCCCCTTCCAGCACGTGCTGGGCCAGCTGTAGGAAGGCGACTTCATCGTCGTTGGATTTGGAGGAGGTGTACTTTTACATCCTCATCCTAAAAGGACACCGAAAGTTTCTCAGGTTCGTAGTCCAAGGGCGGCACTACCAGTTCAAGGCCCTCCCATTCGGATTGAAGTTGGTCGCCCAGGGTATTCACCAAGTGCCTAGCTCCAGTGGTGGCGCGGCTGCACCTGCAGGGGATCCACGTCCACCCGATTGGCTCATTCGAGCAGGAACAAGGGAACTCGCCGTCAAACACACACAGCGAAGACCGTGCGACTGCTCAAGGACCTGGGATTCTCAATCAACTTCCCCAAATCCCACCTGGTTCCGTCGCAAGTCACACTGTTTCTGGGAGCCAAGCTCAATACAGTAGCGCGACTGGCCTCGCCGTCGGAGGAAAGGACGAAGGCCATCCTGGGCAAGGAACAGCGTCTGCTGGCCACGGACGTGGCCAGGGTGAGGGCCATCAAGTCCCTTCTCGGGATGATGTCCTCGTGCATCTATCTGGTGCGCCTGTGCAGGCTTCGGATGCGTCCTATACAGGAGTTCCTCGACGCCCGTTGGATACAAGCGGTGGGCAGTTTCGAGGACAAGATCTCGCTCGACGAGGGCTTCCGCCAAACAATTCGGTGGTGGGGCACCCGCGCGCATCTCGCGGCGGGCACAGACTTTCAGACCCCAGTACACCAGGGGATGACGGATGCCTCCCTGGAGGGGTGGGGAGCGCACAGCGGAGATCTTCACGTGAGAGGCCTTTGGTTCCCGGAGGAGAGGCCACTCCAGATCAACATACTGGAGCTACAAGCGGTGTTCTGGGCCCTCAGGTCGTTCCTCCCATCCCTCAAGGGCAAGGTGGTGAGGATCTTCACCGACAACACCACCACGATGTTCTACATCTGGAAGCAGGGAGGAACCAGATCCCCAGCCCTATCCAAGGAGGCCCAGGATCTGTGGTACTGGGCCATCGCCCAGGGGATGTTCCTGGTACCCTTCCACCTGGCAGGAATAAAAAAACACCATTGCTGACTCACTCAGCAGGGAGCTGCACTCATGCCACGAGTGGGAACTACGCCAGGATCAAGTGGATCGACTCTTCCAGCGATGGGACAAACCCCAGTTCGACCTGTTCCAAGTGCCAGAGGTTCGTCAGCAGTTCTCCCGAGCCGAGGAGCATGGGCGATGCTTTCTCGTTCCCCTGGGACGGCCTGTTCCTGTATGCGTTCCCTCAGTTACCGTTGCTGCTCCGACTCATCAATCAACTCAAGAGGTCCCGGTGTAGGATGATCCTCGTTGCACCGGCGTGGCCAAGACAGATCTGGTTCCCGGACCTTCTGGACTTGTCAGCGTCCCCACCGATCAAACTTTCGACAGATGGAGATCTTCTCTCCAGAGAAGGATGCGCCATCCTTCATCACGACCCGGGGTCGCTGAACTTGCAGGCCTGGCTCCTGCAGCACTAGAGTTTGGAGGGTACGATATCCCGGTGGACTGCAGAGAGGTTCTTGCAAAGGCCAGGGCGTCCTCAACTCTCAAGTGCTACGGACATAAGTGGAAGAGGTTCTCTGTCTGGTGCCGTGCACAGAAGATTAACCCTCTATGGATTACGGCCCCTCAAGTGCTACCGTACCTACTGTCGCTGGCCAAGGCTGGACTGACGCATGCTTCCATCAAGATACACCTGGCAGCAATTTCCCGATACACCAGAACTACAGGACGCCCATCCCTGTGGTCTCATCGCCTGGTGAAGGAATTTATGAAAGGACTGTTCCGATCGTTCCCGTCGGTGAAGGCTCCGGCCCCGGCGTGGGAGCTCAACGTGGTGCTGACCAGGCTCATGGGGGCGCCATTCGAGCCTCTGCATTCGGCACCGTTGAAGTTCCTGTCGTGGAAGACAGCATTTCTTGTGGCCATCACCTACACATGACAAGTGGGAGAGATCCAGGCCCTATCCTGCAAGCCTCCATACTTGACTTTTCACGAAACAAGAGTGGTGCTGAAGACGCACCCCTCCTTCATGCCCCAAGGTGCAGTCAGACTTTCACCTCAACGAGCCCTCGGTGTTACCAGTTTTCTTCCTGTCGCCTTCGACGCCGGCCGAGAGGACTTTGCACTCGCTAGATGTAGTTAGAGCATTGAAGTTCTACGTGAACCGCACGAAGAGTTTTGAAAGACTTCACAGCTGTTTGTGAATTTTGGACCTGTAAATCAAGGGAAGGTTCTCTCGAAGGCTTCCATTTCCAGATGGCTCTCCGGCTGCATCATGCACTGTCACCGGTTGGCAAACCGACCGTTGCTCGGCCGTCCGAGAGCCCATTCGACCAGAGCGATCGCTGCTACCACGGTGTTCTTGTCTGGTGTGCCCCTGCTGGACATCTGCAGGGCTGCTACATGGAGGTCGACGCACACCTTCACGAGATTCTTCTGTGTCGACCGAGATTCCAGGGAGGAGTCCAGAGTCGGCCAGGCAGTGCTGCGCAACCTGTTCGCTTAAGGTGAGCCTGGTGAGGAGGTAAGAGTTGCTTAATGTTGAGTTTATGTAATACTTAATGTTGAGCCTTGCCACCTCCCGTGGTTGTGCATGTGTGTACTGCTATGTAATCTTATATTCATGAGCATGTGAATCCATGCCAGACCCCATGCTGGAGAAGGAACAAGTTACTTACCTGTAACTGTTGTTCTCCAGCATGGGTCTGGCATAGATTCACATGCGAACCCTCCCTCCTACCCCTCTGCGGGTCTTCACTTGGTCATACTGCCCCTTTATGTGCTACCAAATCTGAGGATGGCTGCCAGGGGCGGGGCTTAGGGAGAGGGAAGTCATTGGCTGGGGGCAGTATGACCCAGAGACCAGTGATTGGTTACTACTAAGAAAGACAGATCAGAAACGAAACTGATACTGATTTTTTTTTCTTTACCGAGGATTCGCAGTCTGACGGGGAATATTCATGAGCATGTGAATCCATGGCAGACCCATGCTGGAGAACAACAGTTACAGGTTAGTAACTTGTTCTTTGCAGTCTGTGTACCAATTGCCACAGAAGACGTCAAAGACCCAATTGCTTTCAGGGCCGCAGCCTGCTCACCCAGTTTTTGGTCTATTCGGGTGCTTAATTCTGTTTGCGACGACAATTTGTCAAATTTTCCAGTTCTGACAATTTACCATCTAATGATTCAAACAATTTAAACAAAGATTGTACAGCCACATTCTTTGTGTTCAAGGTTAATTTTGTCAAATTCAGTTCCATTCCCGCTTGCTTTTGATTAGGCTGAGTGGGCATGAAACATTTGGGTCGACGTGGAGTCGGCACGAGATAAGAGATCTCAATTTCAGAACAATCATTCTCGATGTCAGAAAACATTACAGGTGACTTCGAGAGGTTGTTCGAGATGTTATTAGAGAGCAAATGTGGAGAAAATCGCGATTGACTTAGGTTTAAATCAAATATGGCAATGTCAGGGCTAGCACAGTTATTCTGGGTCTTATCACATCTTTGATTCGGCGTGGGTGGAACATTATTCAGTAGAACACTATCTGTTGGAGAGACATGAGTTTTAGTATTTGAGTCATGTTGGAGTCATCTGTAATGGTAATTGCATCATTCGTTCCGTTTAGCACAATATTGGAGCTAATGATTACTTCATTCGTTCCAGTTGTCATGGCATTAATAGATGGTAGTTTATCCATTGCCTGATCGATCCCTGTACTTATCGGAACAGACCTCGGATGTACAACGCCCTGCGCCACATTAGAACTTACATCCTCACTACTTACGTTCGTTACGCTGGTTAAATGTGAATCTTTACAAAACTTGGTATATCCGCTGTGGGGGGGGGGGGTCCTTTGTATGCGATCCTGGGTGTTTTACCCGCTCGCGTTGCTACCGGAGTGGAGCTGGTATGATTAAGAAGCCTCTTCCGTGGGTTCAGCATTTGTGATTTTGTTAGCGCCTGACCCCTCACTGGTAGATTGTCGGACGGCATGCCTGATTTCAAGAAGGCGCATCACGGCTATTATCTCGCTAGTTGAAGTTACCCTTGGAAGTGCCAAGACACCTCGACGCCGAGGTGAAGAGGCAAAGAGGCACTTCCAAGGTACTTCGCTAGGTGCGCGTGCATGCTTGTTTTTGTTTGCCGTTAGGGGCGTGGCTTCTAGCACCAAAGCAGAGCTTGCCTCAATTTATTACACAAATAGAACACTACAAAGGCAAACAAAGCAGAGAAGAAATATATTAGATGTAGCTCTTCTTAGCAAGGAGTAAGCTCTTGTATCTGAATGAGGTATATGTCCAAAGTAATGTAAAGAGAAAACTCTGTTCCCAATGAAATTCAAGGAATAATATCCACGAACGAAGAGAGTACCAGGCAAAGGGGCACTTCCAAGGTACTTCTTTAAGTGCGTGTTTGTTTTTGTTTAGAAACGCTGTTAGGGGCATTGCTTCCAGCACCAAAGCAGAGCTTGCCTCAATTATACACATATAAAGCACGTAAAAGAAAACTCTGTTCCCAATGAAATCCAAGGAATAATGTCCACAAACGAAGAGAGTACCAGGCAAAGAGGCCCTTCCAAGGTACTTCACTAGGTGCGCTCAAATCGAATTATAGACATCTAAATTCTGCTGTTCCCACAGACCCAGGGACACTAAAGAAACACTTGCAGAGATTCCAATGGGGCCCGATTCAGTTTCCCTGGTGGCTTACCCTTCTTATGTTTGGGGCCCTCTTTTGGAATGGAAGTATTAGAATTCCTTGCCATCTTTCTTTTGCTGCTTCCCATCATCCTTCTCAGTTGCCCCAGAATCCTTGTGAGTGGCCCTGTTGTCAACCCACAAGTCAGCAGCCTTTGCTAACTTCTTTGGATCTAATTCCTTAGAGTCAGCCAAGTGCTGTCTCAGCCCAGGAGAGCATTCATCAAAAATAGATTCCAACAGAAATAGATTTCTCATTCCTTCAAGTGTTAACTCTGTAACCCTTTACCCAACCATCTAGGTTTTTCAAACATTCACACACCCAGGTAGCCCAAGGGGTACCATCATGCTTTTTGAGGGTCCTAAACCTCTTAAGGTACTAGGAAGGAGTTTTCCCAAATCTAGCCATCAAAGCTAGATTCACATTTTCATACTCCAATCTTTAAAGTTCCCCCATCCCCTCCTCCGTTACAGGATCAGTTGCAACCTGGGGGAGCCTAGACAAAATCCAAGGAATCAACTGATTCCCTGTGAAACCCTGAATCCCATAGTTATTCAAAAGCAGCCAACCAATCTAAAATATCAAGTCACACCTCATACATACTGACAGCTTCTGTAGGCATGCAAGGCCTCTTAGGACTGGAAGACCTAGAAGACTCTGGGAGAGAACCATTTTCAAGAGACAATTTCTTCATTTCAAGTTCATGATTCAATTCCATTTATCTGAGCCTGAGTTCTTTGTTTACTTTCAGTTTGCATTTGAATTCTTTTGAACTCTAACTCAAGTCTCATCTTTTGAATAGATACCCATTCTGGACTTAGTACTGAACCTGGTAGGGTCCCTGTGGTTATAGCTTGAGGACCTAAAGCAAGTAGAGGTGCAGTGGGGCTCACATCCTGAGACTCCTCTGACTCTTCTAACTCACCAATAACATTAGAGCCTGACTCTGAATCATTATCATCCTCATCAACATTATCCACATTTGCTAGGGAAATAGGGGGTTATAGCTCTACCTCCCAGTCTTTGATGATTCAACAATTTCACAATCAATTTTTCTTGACCTTAACAGAGAGAGACCTGACTTTACACATCTTTCAGTTGATCTACTGTTCGAATGATCGGGGCTTCCTGTTTGAAGTTATCCATATCTGGCATTATAAAACAATTGCTTTTCTAGTGGTGTATTTGAACAAAAGTAAGAGCAGCACTCTCAATGTAACAACTATACTTTATCCTCACCGCTGGACACCAGTGTTAGGCAGAATTGCAGGCACCCTCTGGGGCCACTACACACAAATAGGACTACGGGTGTTAGCCAAACCAACCTTTGGTATAAGTCTGTACCACAGTTTTTGGTATCGAGCTGAGCAGCCAGGCTTATCTCAAGAGTGAATGTGAGTAGTACAAGTAGTTACACAGAGGACTTTCAATCACAGTAGTCAAGTAAACACTTATACTCAGTGTTTCTTGCTAAAAACACTCAGTAATTTATTACACAATCATTTAGAAAACTTTTCGCTAGAAGAAGGCAACTTATTCTAAACCGATAAACTTCAATACTTAAATACAAAATTCTAAGGTTTTGAGACATTTTGAGCTCCCTGAAATAGGAGCCAAATGGCAGTTCAGTTACTTGGAAGGAGCAAAAGGCACAAGGTAGGAAAAATAGATCATATATACTTTTTAGACAGTGCAAATAGTTTCAGTTCACCAGAAGTAGTTTAGGCGAAAAGGAATCATATGTCGGGTCACAAGCTTATTAGGCCTGCAAGTTGGTAAAGTTTCACGAACTTTCACCACAAGAGTGGCGTTCTCTCAATCTGTTTGGCACAGTACCTTTAGTATGAAGACGTTGGTTCCTGGCAGGTCTGCAGATCTCACTGTTCCTGAGCCTCAGTTATAGGAACAAGAGGGAGGACGTCGGGGGACAGCTGCACTGCCCGGGGTCGTCGGAAAAAGCAAACAAGATGGAGTCACTTAAGTTCCAGTAGCTGTAGATTAAAGTGCACAAGCTGGTATCCCTCTCCCTGGTTAATCCTAACCAGCCTTGAGAATGGTATCCTGGTGGCTTATGAGTTGATTGGTCCCACCAACACAAAGTAAGGAATCTTTGGCGAGATGAACTTGGCAATTCGGACCTGCAGCAGGGCTTCACCAGGCAAACCAACAGTCTAGGAGTTGCAGCAACCGACCTCTTGCAGCTCTTCGGTTCTTTCGTTCCAGTGGCCGACTCTGCTTTCCAGTCCCGGAGACTCGCCTTTTAAACAGTTTTCTCCCTTTCATTCCAGCCTAGCTGTCACTCGCCCAGCAGGGTTGCTTTCCTTGCTAACCGGACAGTCAGCCAGCCAATCATGCCAGAGTGCATTTGGGTCTCCTGGGAGACTAAGCACAGGGCCTTTCGGGCACCTCACTCACTTCCTGCCCACCCCAGACACTCAGACGCGGCCTTCAGTCCTGAAGCCCGCCAAAGGCATACGAAGAAAGGGACCAATCGAGTTTGGCGCGCAGAGACAAACACTAGAAGGAACTTTCCAAAAAGAAACGGCAAAAAAAGACCAGGACCTGTTTATACAAAGGGGTTTTAAGGTGCCATCTTGAAAAAGATGGCTCCTGTGATTTTTAGCTACCGGTGTTCGCGGTCGGGAAACATCATGGTAGTTCGTTGTAAAACCACTGCCACCAGCCTTTTCAATAGGAAAGGGTAGCATTTGACTGCTACATGAGTATTTAGACACAAGGGATACTATGTAACCCCTCCAGCATTCCATGATAAGATGGTGTGTGCTGGGTCTATGAATTTGAAAAGACTAGTAAAGTCAATTTCACTTTACATTCTCTGGGAAACAGTAGATTATCCCAGAGAAGTCATTTAAACCTGTGGGAAGTCTAAAAAGACCCCACTGTGTCACTGCACTGAGGGTGCTATGACACACATGAAAAGATGATGCCTATGGAGTTATCTAAAACTCCCTAATCAAATAACACAAATGTAAAACACACATCAAAATACATGAGTGGGGAAAAAAGCTCACACTCTTTCCAGGTAAAAACATCAAGTCCTCAAAATCCAGCAAAGTTGCTGGGGGTCTCTAGCACTTGTATGAGAATTCTCCCTAACAGTAGTGGCCTCAATTTCCTAACCAACATTAACAAACCATCAACGGAAACAGGCGCAATCTGCCCAGGGTGCCCAAAT
This sequence comes from Ambystoma mexicanum, assembly GCF_040938575.1. Classification (NCBI taxonomy): domain Eukaryota; kingdom Metazoa; phylum Chordata; class Amphibia; order Caudata; family Ambystomatidae; genus Ambystoma; species Ambystoma mexicanum. The sequence continues at coordinate 351,352,728 of NC_090934.1, forward strand.
TTGCTATCGCATGCTATTTACTCTCCAAGTTCTGAATAGTGACTGGCGCACAGCATATCGTTCTACACCAACGAAGGAGGTCTGCCTCTGCGTCACGTTCCTGAATGGGCATTGTCCCGGCCCTCCATTGAGGCTGTGCTAATCTGTGCAGCAACGGGGCTTGGGGGTGATTCGAGGCAATGTACTGTGCCAACCAGATTGAGAGAACGCCACTCTTGTGGTGAAGTTTCGTGTTTGGGCTCAGACAATTGCAAGGGAATCCATGTTGCATATTACAGTTCCTCAACCTTTCCAGATTTCAATAGGGGACGCGGGCAGAGACTAGCGTCTCCCAGTATAAAGGTTCAGTACCAGAGGATCACTGCTTTACCAGCTGAGAAGCAACCATATGGGAGACCAATGCTTCGGTTTTGCTAGTTATTACCAGTCGGCGAGTTGTTCCTGGGTTTTCAACCGGCTCTGTGGTTATCGCCTCCCAACGGAGAGGTGGGACCAACCGGTGTCTGCATCTGTCTTCCGTGGTTTCCATTCCCTGGTGTGGGGGCTGCCCCAATCGTCGCCAGCCCCTGGGCTTCCTTCGCTTATCTTTTGCCGTGGGGCGTAGGTCAGAGTCTGGTAACTCTTGGGAGGATGACTCTGAGGCGGCCTCAATGTTTGTTCCAGCCATTCGGTCCTTCTCATCCTCAGAAGAGATTGCGTAGTGCTGATTGTGGAAATGGAAAATCAGCTTGCATGGAAACCCCATCGATATCAAATCTTTTTGGCTTGCAGCCATGCCGTGAATCTTTGTAGGCGTCTGCGACTCGCACGAGTGTATGGGGAGAGATCTTGGAACAGTTTTACTGTTTCTCTGTGGAACTGTACTGATTCCGACTTGCTAGCTGCCATCATGATCTCTTTTTTCTGGTGGAAGAAATGGACCCGGTTAAGGACGTCCGGGAGCAGATTCCTCCTCCGCTGGGTCGAGAAGTATACACGGTGGGTCCTATCCAATAACAGTGATTCTGAGGACGGGAGGTCTAAGAGTGATCTGAACAGAGCACTCACATAATCAGGTAGTTCTTGATCCGGGATTTGCAGAGGGATGCCACAGAGGCATACATTATTTCTCCTTGATCTGTTTTCAAGGTCTGCTTGCTTTGTCCAGATATCGCCTAAATGTTCCTCAATGATCCTCACTCTTTCTGTGAGTACCTCAGTCTTGTGTGTCTGTTCACATGTTCTATTTTCCAGCTATTTGACTCGCTTCAAGACCTCCAAAACGGGCGGTTAGTTCAGTGAGTGATCGGGCCAAAGAATCCTTAGAGGTTTTGATCTCCAATTTAATTTCCTGGGTGATGTCCTGCTTGAGGGGCTTTAGCATCTCCTCAATCAGTTCTGGACAACGCCATGTCTGGGAGTCGCGGCGTCACATGGACTGGGTGAATGTCCGCTGCCACTGTTTGCAGCCGCAGTGTGTCTGCAGGCTGCAGTGATAGAAACGCCTTGATTCTGTGTGATTTCGGCTTAACCACGGTTTTAGGCATTGCCAGCAGTCCAGATGCTGTTCTGAGCACCCGTGGCACACATACGTGCTGTTTAGGAGTAGCACCTGAGCAGTTAGTGAGCAGCTGCAGCGGGTTGAATTGGCCTGATAGGGGGGCCTCCTGAGGCCCGGACTGCAGCAAGAGAGAAGGGCGGGCATTGCATCGGTCTGTGACCATTTGTGATTATCACTCTTCCTTACCCCTACATATACCAAATGACTCAGATCAAAGAAAGTCTTCCATTACTTTGGAACATGTGCTAGATTTAAACACTGCTCATCCTCCAGAGCCTAAGCGTGGATGGACCTTAACCAGGGGAACACAGAGATGTTAGGGCTGTACTATGACGAGGCAGAGATTATGAAGATCCTGCAGAGTTCAACTTGTCTCTGGAAGATGGGGTCACCCCCCCCGCCCACAAGCTGTCCAGGAGGTGGGGGCTGTTATGTTAGTGCCTCGCAGTCTCCCTTTGCTGGTCCCCCCCTCGCACCTAATTCCTGGGTCTGGTGGTAGAGGCTCAAATTGATTGGGGTTGGGGAGACAACCCCAACCACTCTTGGGTTTGGCTGGACTGACTCCCTTAGATTCAGTTCAAATCATATATCCGCTTGCAGATGAGTGATTAGCAGTCCTCTTGACAGACATTGCTGTGGACCCACTGCCCCCCGGGAAACCCGTGCCTGTCGGGTAAGCAACGGGGGGCGAGAGAAAGCTGATCCGCGTGCAGCAGCTAGCCAGTTGTTAATGTGCTTGTGCCTCCCAGTTGCCACCCGCCCTCTCTCGACCTCCCTTGCACCAGAGCTGGGGCGGTGGGGGGCTTCTCACGACAATCCTCTGCCTCCTGTCCCTCTCTCTGCCGCTCAGCGCCTCCTTTCCCTCCTCCCCATTGCTCCGCTCTGTACCTCTGCCGCTCAGCGCCACCTGTCCCTCCTCCCCGTCGCTCCGCTCTGTACCTCTGCCGCTCAGCGCGGTCCCTGTTGGTGCTCCGGACCTCCTCCGCCAGCGAGCCAGGGGCCTTCAGGTGCCAGCTCCCCCCCCATCGCACCATCCACGGCCATGAGAAGCACTCAGTGTTTTATTCCGCCAGGTCCACGGGTTGATCCACACCAGGAAGCAACAACCCTCCTCCCTCTTAGCAAGGCTCTGGTCGAGATGTCCTTTCAACCGACCGCAGCGTCTGCTGTCCTTCCAGTGCTAGCTCCCGGCAGTCGGTGAGGAGCACACAGGAGCCGGCGCCTCTAATGCAGCTTCTCCCTCGCCAGCCCGCTACAGCTCACCGCCACTGCCCTTCTCTCCTGCGAGAGCTAGGGTCAGGAAGACCATACAGTCGGAACCTGAACCCACGGCGGGAGGGCGGCATGCTCTCTGCCTCTCAGCCAGTCTTCCTCGTGCTCTGGCCCCTCCACCATCTGGCGCAATCACCGCCAAACCCCTGCCGGCAGCACGTCCGGAGTCACCATTCAGCCAGCCCTCCACCACACGATCCCCTGATGACCTCAGTGAACCGGGGCACCAGTGGTCAATCGACGCAGTCCCAGGGTCTTCTACCTCCCCAGTATAACGACTTACCAGCTATTGAGGGACCAGATCTCGCTTTCATTGGTACGCACTGCCATTTTGTCTGCAGAGCTGCTGGGATGACCGCTAGGGATTCTCCTAATTTCCCGGCCAATTCAGCTGCAATTTCCGGTTCATTAAGCGCCTCATGTCTTGGGCAGTCAAAAGTTATTAGAGCGGAGAGACAATCTCATTTTAGCATGCCGGTATCTTGCAGTTCGGGCGCCCTGTGGCAGAGCTCACGGTAAATACGACCGCATGGCGTGCTGCCTAGCCACGCCCCCGCAAGAATTACTTTTCAAAACTCCCCACATTGAACCAAAACACTAAGACCACTGCTTAGTTTGTAGTTGCTCGCGGTTACAATTGTTACTACTTTTGACAGTAATGACAGTCTTATATTATTGTTAACGCACACTCGTGAAACTTAAACGAAATACGGTAAGTACATTTACACTGCAAACCCACATAACATAGTGACTTTTAGGAAGGAAAATAGTGGGTTAGTGTTGTACTAGCTAGGCTTATGGTTCTAGAGGCAGTTTCTTTGTACTCCAAGGCTTAAGTCCAAAACACAACCCTAGCTAAAGGCAGTTCAGAGAGGGCTCAAAGTCTTGACATGCAGTAGAACGACGAAAACTGAAGCGAATACAACCAACGTTGGAGACCCTGTTAAAGGACTCGCTAAAGGGACACAAGCGGCGGCTTGGGTCGGACATAAGAGGGGGTTGCCATGGACACCTATACATGCACTCCAACGCTCTGGAGCGACTTTTTTGGATTAAGGTAAGAAATACCGATTTCCCCACAGTACCTTTTGGTTTGAAGAAATGTTTGTGGCTGGATTCTCCTCGATATGGCAGTGCGACCTCCGGTTTCTTTGGTCTGATGATGAAAGGCAAGACAATGGACAGGATCTTTCAGCAGCAGTCTCGAGGGAGGACCTCTGGCACGGATTTCAGCAACTTCTCTGGTCACTCTGCTGTTTTGGCACCTTTTCTGCCGCACCAGCGTGGCATTTGCCCGGACAATCTTCTTCGGTTCCTGAAGTCCTGCACTCTGTTGAGGGGACTTGGATGGGTCGGATTGTGTCTTCTTTGTAGGTTCACCTGGTACTCAGCAAAGACTTGGACGGATTCGGCCTTTCCACGACCAGGTGCTTCAATTGGGTTGGAGGTCTCCTCGTATTGGGGTCCGCAGCTCTGGAGAGGCACAGCACCTCAAGAGATGGCTCTGATTAAAGTTTGTCTTGGGACTGGCTGTTCCCACCACTCAAAGGGAAGGTGTCCTCTTTGGAGTTCCTCTGTCCCACAGAAAGCAGGGCCAGGACAGCAGTGGTTGCTTCAGTGTTGCAAAGGGTCTGCAGGCATCTCTGGTTGTCATCGTCTTCGGTTACTTCAGTTTCCTGTGCTCAACTTGCCTTTCACCTCAGGAACCTCACCTTTTTATACAGTTTCAGCACACACTCCTCTGCAGTCTCTCAGCAATTTACAGAAAGGGGCAGGAAGCTGTCCAATCAGGACAGCCAGACCCCTAGTGGGAGCTGGTTCTCTTTAGGCAGACAAAGGGCCGGGGAATGAAAAAATCAACCCCCCCGTCCCCTGCTTGCTCCCTGCCCAGACACACTGGAGCCTAGGCAGAGACACCCTAGGGTTCCCGGCAAAGGCAAAACACTCATACAGGCCGCCTCCTCCCACGATGGTTGAAGAAGGGCTGACAAAGAACAATCACGCTAGTAATGGTGTAAAAAGAAAGGAGCCACCAAGTTAATACTTGGGTGACCCTATTGTGCTTAATCGGGGCTATGAACATAGCCTGTGGTAGAAAATCACACAATAGTTGGTAGAACACGTTCACTGCCACCAGCCATAACTAAGAGATTGCCTTTGTGACTTAAGTCACAGGAGCCAAGAGAAGGGGGATACGAAGTATCCACTTGGCACTCCACATGAGGTGGTGTGTGCGCCAATCTCTCCGAATATAAAGTTTTAGGAAAGATGCTAAGTGACTCCCTATCCTTAAGAACTGTCGTTACTCTAGGCTATAGAAAAGAATCTCAAAGTCCCCCGCAACACTGCCCATAAACAGCTGTGTGCTGCAACAGTAAAATACAGGTGCCGTAACAGAGAATGTAGGAAAGTAGAATCCATAGGACAGTTGTTGGGCAAGATTTGGAGCAGTAACCTTTGGGTGCGCTGCAACAACCTTGACCTCCTGGCAATAGGAACCCAACCTTTGGTATAAGTCTGTACTACACAGGTTGGTAGTGTGGCTGAGTAGCCAGGCTTATGTCAAGAGGGGTCAATGTGAGCAGTAGGGGAGTTAGAGATTCACAGTGACAAGTATCCAAATAAACACTTGCACTCAAGGTTTCTTGATTAAACAATTATTAATTTATTGAACAGCCCGTTTGAATAAGCCTTCTTGAGAAGGGGCAATATGTTAAAGGACATTTGTACCGCGCACTATCACCAGGGGAGTGGTCCCCTGGCGCTCTGGCGGCTCGGAAACTAAGAGGGGAGAGTGAGAGTGAGTTAATGGGAGGATGCTGAACAAGTGCAAGAGAGCAGTGATATGCTGTTGGCAGCCTCAGCCCGGTGGGTCCGTTGGCTGGCCTTGGGGTGTTTGCGGCCGGTAGTCTTTGTGTACTGTTGTGAGTCTGTGTGTTTTTGTTTTATTGTTGCAATGTAGTGAAGTTTGTGGTGCTGTAGGTTTGTGGTTGTGTTTGGTTTGGAGTTTGAAAGGTGTATGCAGAGGGGGAAGCTGTTAGTGGATTGGTTAGTTGGCATTTCTGTCTTGAAGTGAGACGACGGGTTAGCGTACTCTTACCAGAAGGGGTATGGGGACATTTCAGCGCCTCTGTCCTGGGCTTGTCCGATATTCAGTCCCTTTCCCTTCTGTCCTCCACTTCAATCAAGTACCTTCATAACCTTACCTGGCTTTCTTTTCCACTCATATGGCCAGTGTACCTGCTAAGGTCCACAGCTCAGTTTGAATGTGGTCATTGCTAACATATAGAAATTCTCTAACAGTGTGGTATATGGTAGCACTTATGGGCCGAGTGAAAATGTTGGCTGGGATTGTTGATTCTGTCTTAATGGGTGTTGCTTGGGTTCTATTTGACGTGGCGTTACCGGTCTAGTCGTGGTGGGAGTTACTTGGTAGGTTCTGGGTGTTATCAGTGTCCTCTTAAGTTAATTCATTCTTTCCTAATAGTCGCACACACATGGACTCCAAAATACACACTTAGTTTCTCTAAATCTGCAAATACCCATTTGGGATGGCACACAGACCCTTCCTACACCATCAGGTGACTTAAATAGCTAGGACACTGTGGACATGAATATATCACTGGTACATTTAGAGCAATACTGAGATGAGTGTTAAAGTAAAGAGATTTCAGAATAAAACGAGAGATCACACAAATATTCTGAAGCAGGGAAGTACTTTTGAACCGCCCAATGCAAAGTAAATTAACCCTTTCCTGAAGGGAAGGTAAGACACAAGCAGAGGAGAGAAGTCATTCAGGGAGCCAGGCCAGCCAATGTCAATTGGGCAAAAGTCCAGGTGAGCTGAAGCACTTCTTGCAGGTAAGTAAAAATCTTGCACAATGTTTTAGAAGTCTTTGTAAAAAAAGTAGAATCAAAGTAGGGTCACAAGCTGGGAGGCTTGTGGGAGGTAGAAGATGCAAGCAGCTCTACAGAAGTAACCAAGACAAGTCTCAACTGAGATCAAGTAAGGCTACAACAAGAGGTAAGTTCTCTTAGACTGTACAGTTCCTGTGTTTAGAAGAAATCATTCCAGCTGGCTTCTGTTCCTGTGCAGCTCTGTAGATCCTGTTGTTCCTTGCCTCAGTCATGGGGACAAGAGGGAGGACGTCTGGGCACTTCTACACTGCAATGGGACGGTCAGAGGCAGAAAAGGACAAACTTTGTGGTTTCAGCTCCTCGTGTCTCAGCAAATAGCACCACTGTGGACTCTTGGATCCCACTCCGGACTTTCCTCACATCTGGGGCCAGCACCCGGTTGAGGTGGCTCAGGCTTGCTCACTGGGAGTCCAGAGGATCTTCCACAAGCTCGGGTCTGACTTAAGTGATGCACTGCATTTGGTGTTCCTCTCCCTGGCACTTCGGTTCCAGCAGCAATGGAAGTACAGCCAGCTCTGAGAAAATGTCCAAACGAGTTCACTTTGGTGTTGATTTGTCCCACCAACTCAAGGGGAGAAGTTGTCCTTGCAAGGCTTCCCTAGCCGAGGCGAATTCAGAGCTTCTGCACAGCAGCAGGGCTTCACCCAGCAAACCAACGGTCCAGGAGTTGCAGCAGGCGTCTCTTCCAAGTTCTTCGGATTCCTTCGTCCAGTGGTTGACTCTGCCTTCCAAGCCAAAAAGCCTTGCTTTTTATGCAGGTTTCTCCCATTCATTCCAGCCTAGCTGTCAATCATGCAGCATGGTGGCTGCCCTTGCTGGACAGCCAGCCAATCACCTTTGGGTGCACTCAGCACAGGGAGTTGCGGGCACCTCCCTCACTTCCTGCCCCTGCCAGACACACTGGAGCCAGTGGCGGGCTTCACTTGTGAATCCTGCCAAAGACAAAATGAACAAAGGGAACAAACCTGGTATGGCGCACGGAGTAAATTTCAAGAAGGACCTTTCCTGCAAGAAATGGCAAAAAAAGAAGACTGGGTCCATTTTGACCAAATGGACATCCATGGGTGCCTTACTGCAGCTGCGAACGCAGCCCACTGTAAAAACACACAATGGTAGTAAAAAGTAAACCACTGCCACCAGCCATTAATTTTAGAAAGGGTAACATAAAAATGTTCATGAGAAAGTAGACAAACTGGATACTAAGTAACCCCTCCAGCACCCTATGGTAAGATAGTGTGTGCTGGGTCTAGAAAGTTACAAATTGTAAGTAAAGTCAATTTCACGTTACTGCTCTTGGAAAAAATAGTTTATCCAAGAGAAGGTATTTCAACCTTTGGGAAATCTAAGACTTCCCTGTGCCACTGCACTGAAGGTGCCGTGTCACAATGCAAAGATGATGCCTATGGAGTTTGTCAGACTCCAAAACCAAAAAGAAACAGTGTTGAATCACAGAAAAATACACACGTGTGGGAAAAATGTCTCTCCAGGTTGAAAATGAAAGTCCTAGAGTCCAGCAGAAAGTGCTGGGGGGGGGGGGGGGGGGGGTGTCTCGCTAGGCGAGGGGATGAAGCATAGAAATGTTAAATCTCCCGAACACCAGCCTTTTGGTTGCTCTGTCTACGGCTCTCCTTGAGCTTTGGCAAGTCTTACCTGCATTTTTATTAAACATGGGGGCAGTCTATTGACTGTCATGTTCGTTCTGAACTCTTTAAACTCTTAGACTACTTATCAGTTTCACAGTTAAATAAATATACTTTCAATACGTGTACCTATTGTGAGCTCTGAGTTTTTTAAATCGTCCAGTTGATTTTTACTACCAATCTGATATTTTATCTGTATTTCTGTGAAGGAATTACTTCTTCCCATTTGTTCTAATCTCAAATTGTTACTGATTGTATACTACATTTGTTTATTTGTAATACTTAACTATTAAAGTGCATATGTCATGATCCTTTACATTAAAGAGTATTGAACCAATTGTATTTTGTAGGCAAACCTTTGTGCTGTTAACTTACTATACTTTGGCCACCCCACAGGAAGGAGTAGGTTTATAGAGACCCCGCCTATGCTGAAAAATCTCCTCAACAATCTCACTTGCCACAGTTGTGCATATTTAACTACCTGAACTGTACACTATTTCAGTTATATAACTATTTGTAAAAATGGAATATAGAATGTTAAGACTGTTCTCTTTTATTTTAGAATGTGTAACTTTCCCCTCTACCCTGATGGGATGTAGTGGAGTTTGGGTAGTGCTACATTTTTAGGACTGCGTGACCCACTTATTGCCTGTGTGATTTGAAATGTAAGTGTCAGATCTACTTGTACAAGTGCGTAGGTTATATGCCAACAAGTATTAGAATACAAAATGGATACAACCTCTTAAAAAGGGGTAACATTTTCAAGTTGCTACAAAGTCACTTGCCTCCCCAATTCTCCACATTCACACGATTCCTCATTCACTAGTTGAAAGTGCACATTTTGGAGTCTGCTCTTAAAGACCTGCTGATTGCAAACTTATTACAAGATATATATTCCATACTTCTTAAATGTTCTGTTTGTGTCTGTTTCCCCCATTAACACAGAAGAAAAGGACAGAAAGCCCAGGGTCACTGAGTTTGGATGATTCCGTTGGCCGGCGCGTGCAGAATTTTGCGTACACTGGAGGATTGTATGGTGGCCTGCCTCCCACTCATGGTGAAGTTGGTACACAGTCTCACAACGTGCACGGGACAGCACTTATTGGTGGCATGCCATATCCCAACCTGGCTCCAGAGGTGGACTTGACGCCTGTCGCTCCAGCGACTGTCAACATAAACCCTACTCCAAACCCTGGTGTCTTCAATGCGGAGGCTGTAAATGAGCCCAAGAAAAAGAAGTATGCCAAGGAAGCATGGCCTGGCAAGAAACCAACTCCTTCTTTACTCATTTGATATTGTGTGAAGGATTTGAAAATGGCTAAGGCAGAGTTTATGGACTGTCAGTTATGGACTTGTGCATAGTATTGTCTTTTAAAGTGTCTGTTGGTACCAAACGTCCTAAAGATCTTCATTTTTGTCCTACTATCCATTGAACACTGGTCTTCAAATCTTTTTTTTTTTACCATTGTGTAAAATATATGTACATATATTCCCTTTTTTTTGGTCGTAAACATTGACCATTCAGTTTCTTTGTCATGCCATCCTTGTTTTAAGAAGCCATGTGATAGAATTACCTTCCAGCAGAGTCCACTGCATAATAGTGTACCTTCCAGCATATTTTTTCTTCACCATGGTTTTAAAATATTTTGACATTTACGGATTCATCTTCTGCAGGACTCATTTCATCAGATTGCCCTTTTAAAGTTCTTCCTGAACTTGTCCACATTCCACATGGAGCATGATGGTTGCAGATTTTTTGGCCCGCAATAAAGAACACCAAGCCTTTTTAAAGCATCTCAATTAATGATCTAGATTGCCTCACTGCTATCATGGTATTTCCTACGGTTTTGGCTTTTATGATTTTCATTTAATCTCCTGTACCCTTGTGTTTTTTCGAGAAAAATGTCCTACCAAAATGCAACTTAATGGATACATACAAAATTGGGCACAGTATCACACCATTGTAAATATTTTCTCTGTAGTCCACTCATCTAGCACATATCATTTATTGTAATGAAATATTTCCGATTTGGTGGTGCTGAAAATCAATATCGCATCTCAAAGAATTTATACTTTCTGGTAATTTTGGCCCCTTTCATTCTTCAGGTATGAAGACCACTACAGAAGGGAATATTTGTCATGGCTGTGTTTATTACTAATGTTTCATAGTTCTAAACGGGATTGGTGCAAGAGTACTACTCAAGAATGCTGTACAGTGTTTAAATCCCTAGTTATATGAATATTTTTGTGATAGATATTAGTAAATTAATTTACTAAAATATGATTTCTTTTATTTAAAATATGCAGCGTACTTTATAGCTGGTTTGTTTTCAACCTTGTTTTATGGAGAAGATTTACAGTTTTACAATGCTGAAAGAGCCTATTGCTGCATAGTGGAAGAGCTTAGATCAGGCATTGATGGCCCTCAATGCCCAACATATGCTGTGCACAATACTCCATACATTGCTTTGACCAGACAATTTACTTTTGGTAATCTTTTAAAAGTATCTTTTTTTTCAACTCCAATTGTGAATTTAAAAGGTACCATATTATGTACCTTGATTAATTGCCAAACTTCCTTTTTTTGGGTGCCGTCGCTTTGGAACATGTATCGCTCTGAGGTAAGTTGAATTTTTCAACATTGAAAGACTATTTTGAACCAGATGGACTGTTTCTTGTTTAATTAACGTATCTTCATGTTGGGTTGAGAAATGTTTTGTTCCACACATTTTAATTTGTTTTGTGAGAATGTTTTTCCTAGCTTAAAGGTTGTACTAGAATGAATGTGGCAATGCTCACAATGCCACCAACATTTGACAAGATGTATGCAGTAGCTCACTCTGGTAAAACATTGGGGTACTGGCAGTGCTGAATAATGATTGGTTGTGTTTCCACTGTTAAGGAATGGCCTTTCTAGGAAATGTATAAAGCAAGCTTGTAGTTTCAATGATGAAAGACTGAAGTGTTTGGTTCTCCAAGGACCTTCCAACATTGCGAAAAGCATATTTAGCGTAACCATTTTTAGAATGTAGTTAAGGCACCACAATGAAACGTATTGTTCCTGTGAAATCCGTGTTGTCATTCTCTAAACATAACCTCAAAGGCATATTTTAAGATGCTTTTAGGCACCCAACAGTGCTTTCGCTCTTTAATGCCCACTCATAATGCCAAAATATTCTTTAGCATTTAAACACTCGACACCAAGAAATATTCACTATTCATTGGACCACAGACGCACACCCACTGCCGCCCCATGCTCAGTGTAAAATTACTGACATCCTTTACACAGAACCTGATACATGGAAGGTAACTTATATAAAAATGAATTAATGCTGGCTCAAATATATCCTTTTTCACACGTTGACAATGTCTTTGTGCTCATGCTTAATAATTTATGCAGGCCGTTAAAGACTGGTGTCAGAGCCTGGTTACAACCCGCCCTTTAATCTTAAATGGAACTACCAATGTACCATACAAGACATCTGCTTTATAAAGGGATGATTGGGTTTGAAGGGATGGCCTTTTAAACATATTTGGTCCTTTTGACAAAACCAACAAATGTACCTATATAGTGGCACCTTTGTGGTATACTGCAAGATCCCCCAGAAACTGGTTTCTTTATTGCATAACATCCTTGACCTGGTCCACATCTCAAACTCCACCAGCCCTCGGGTTGATCTGAATATCTAGTTTGACAACCTACTGGGTGCCTTTTACCTAATGGGTGGTTATATGAGGGTTTGATCTATGGAACATAGCCCAGGTCTGTAAAGAGTTGTCTTAATTTGCTTCATGCTAAACATTAGGATATGTCTCTGTCCTTGTGTAACCACTAGCTCATCTTCAGTCTTAAAGAAAAATGTCTGTGCTACCTAAGCCGATCCTGTCTGGCCTGTTATGACTAAGGAATACTTAATGCTCCCCCACGAAGTTCCTACCTTCAGCATCCATGACTGCTCATTGATGCACATGCTATGCTAACTAGTAGGAGTGACACATGCTTGAAGTAATTGCAAAGTGGAAGCAGCTGGTCTCTAACACAAAGCCAATGACTGATTATAATCCTTAAAAGGTTTTGCTGAACGCTTGAACTACCAACTGCTCATCCTTGGTTACAAAGGACGATAAAATAAGTGTTTCTATTCCACCGTCTCAAAGGAGCTATTGTGAATCTTCATAGACTTGTACTGTCCATTTTTATCAATCCATCCTGTACCCACAAAATAATGCTGTCAAAGATTAACCCTATTGCGAGGGGTCCCTGGAATCCATATTAAAGGTGCTGTCAATTTCATACTGAAATATTTATTCAAGCTTTCAGTGTGCAGTTCAACTCAGACTGCCGAAAAGGTAGGGTTGTTGTGAAGTGCATTAACAAGAGCCTCATCTGTTAAGGAGGGCAGAAGGAGGTAGGTAGAAAAATATACTATCAAACGTAATCCAGAAAGTAAAATCAACACATGACTGCCAAGTAAAGTCACTATAAAATATATTGCTGATGCTTGTTAATCTTCTTAGAATCACATGCTTTGCATACAGTCCGACATCTAGTGGTAATCATATTGCATCTTTCATTCGAGGATCGAAAGGTGATGTCGACATGGGTGTGCTTGTAACACTATCCCTAACGTGACGTGTAGTGTACCCAAAGTCCCTCGCATGTCGAGGTCCCGCAGATTGTTTTTTTCCACCCAGCTAGCTGGTCGCCATATGCAGAGCTCGTAAGAGAGCTATTGCAAGAATGTATAACTGCTTTGTCCCACAAGCGTTGGCTGTATAGTCTTCAACCTTCTTCGATGGCTACTGTGGACCCCTACGCCGGAAAAGTCTACGACTTTCGGCCATTTGTGCTTCGGTCGATGCCGTTGACCGCGTGGCCTTGGCCCTCCGGCCAGGCCCATACAGTAGGGAGAGTGCGGCCCCGGGGTTTGATTCTTTAAGAATGTATTTCCCTTCCCCTCTCTTTTCCCTTCTTGTCTGGCTGCCACCCTTTACCTCTACTATGGAGAGGACTCTTTTTAGGTTGTATCAGTCATGTAACGGAAAGCACCCGTGGAAGGACACTCACCGAAAGTGTAACAGGTGTCTGCCTTGTGATCACGACGAGCAATCCTGCAAGTCTTGCCAACTTTTTAATCCGAAGACGCTAAAGGATTGGCGGACGAAGCGTTGGGCGACCTATGCCATGCAGCAGGCCGAGAGTGGTTCCCCCGTCGGCGGAGGCGCCTCGAGTGACGAGGATTCTAGTGGCAGCCATGGCTCAGATGTGGAGGCCATAGACCGTCTGTTTCCCAGTTGCCCGTTGCCGGCCCCGAAAGGCAAGCCACCGATACTGCTATGGGGATACCAGATTCTGGCGACGGGGGCACACCTGCACCACAGAAGGATAAACGAGCTACCATGAAGGATACGTTGAGGAAGCAACAGTCGCCAACGGCCTGCCGAAAGTTTTGACAGCGCCTAGCGATACTCAGATCAGCCACCCTCCCTGCATCCTCCATCTCTGCATGCATCTGGGCATTCCTCCCATAAGGGCGTCTCTGTTAAAAACACAAGAGCGTCGACGTACCGTCTAAGAACGCATCAGCCCCAAAGGTTTCGGCGGTGCCGAAAACCTCAGTGATGCCTACAGGCGTGTCAAATCTCTCCCAAATCCACCAGAGCTATTTGAGAGTCTCGCAAACATTTAGACGGGCAAATAAGCCGCAAAGTACATCCTCATCGAAAGGAGTATTCAGAACGGTCCCAGCCCCTCTCTAAGACATTGTCTGACAAGGTCCCTCCTTCCGAGGACCCCCTGGCTTTTCCCTTCTCCTGACCCCTCTGGTTCATCCCAATGGACCAGAGTGCGCTATGAGAGCTGTATGAAAAAACTGTCAGTTTGTAGACTTCTCTGACATATTTTTCACCCCTCGGAGACCTAGGGAGGAGGATTCCTGCCCTAGTTTCCTCAAAGTGCAAAAACTCTCCTGCCAAACCCCACAGGAAGAGGTTTTGGATTTCTCAGAACCTGAAGGTATGAGGATCCTTATGACCAACAAGACAATCCCGTTAGGCAGGACATACCTGACCCTTGCGCAGATTGGGGTCTGGATCAGTCTGTAGAGGAAGCACATTGGCTTTCCCCCACTCCAACACCTGACCCAGACGCCAATTGTCTTGATCCTCCCTCCTCACCTCTACAGAGACAAGCTTCGCCTGTTGATAAGCAAATGCCATTTAATGCAATCGTGAAAAGGGCTGCAGAACATTTCCAGATTGCCACGAAGGAAGTTGTGCAAGATACTGACTTTGTGGAGGACAATCTGAAAGAGGAACTACCTGCAATCAGTCTATACCCCTGCTGAGTCCCATCAAGAAGCGCATTGCACCTCCTTTGCTGTCCCCGTCACTTACAAGTGCCCCCAACCCTCAAGTCAAAAAACATTTCTGCCCCTCCCCCTCTGATTCATTGCACATCTGGGGGCATACACTCGAGACTCCCTTGTTGTTACTACTACCAGGAAAAGGGCTGGGGTGCCATTGTCTACTTCAGAACAGCCCCCCGACAAAGACTGTAAAAAGCTGTACGCCCTCGGCGAATGCATCACCACTTCAGCTGCATATTCCAAGAGGATTGCTAATAACACTACACTTCTGGCAAGCTATAGTGATGTACAGTGGAATTTACTTCAGGAGGGTCTCCAGGAAGTCCCAGAACCGGTATGATCAAGTCACCCATAACATCCTAAAAAGCACGTTGGATACAGCTGAGACGACAGGGCGGACCCTGGCTCAGGGGTACTCTTAAAGGCACGGCTGGCTCAAGAACTCAGGGTTCAAGCCAGAAACCCAGGCTTCACTAATACACAAATCAGCGGAGGACACACATTTGTTGGGGAAAGCTGTGGATGATGCCTTAGAAACAGCAAAAAAGGAGCACGGGACTCTCAAGTCTCAATCAAATCACGGCTCGCCCTTACCAACAACGGAGGTAGCTCTTACTGCTCCTTTCAGGGGCAATCTTTTTCCCGTTCCCCACATAACCAGTATGGAACAGGGGGTACATCGTGGTCCTGCGGACAGGACGCAGCTGGCACCGATCAATACCAGCAGAGGGGTCAGCGAAGAGGCAAAGGTAGGGGTAGGAACTCCACCCTAAGAGGCTTCCTGGCCTCTGCTCAGAAATGACTCGCCAGTGCGGGTCCCCTCCTATGCCTCCCCGGTTGGGGGGACGTTTAACATCTTTTCTTCACACATTGGTGGGGGTAACTTCAGACCAGTGGGTGCTCAAGACCATACCCCACGGTTCTTTTATCAAATTCCACCGTCCACCTCAATACCGTCCACCAACATCCAGACGCCTATCGCCAACACACCTGCAGATTCTGCTGGAAGATGTGCATATCCTTCAAGAAAAGGACGCCATAGAAGTCGTCCCCAATCAGGTAAAGAAGGGTATTTATTCAGTGTACTTCCTTTTACCCAAAAATGATCTCGCCACGTGCCCTGTGTTAAACCTGCGTTCAGCAAACACATTTTTAAAGCCACAAAAGTTCACATTGACAACATTGCAGGAAGTATTATCACTGTTAACACAGGAGGATCACATGGGCACATTGTTTATTTGGTAATGCGCGCCAAAACCTTAGGTAGCCGGGCGCAACAGATACAAGGATATTTAAGGCTTAGTAACACAATGGAATAGGTACAGTAAAGGCAGCAAGGAAAACGCAGTCAGGTACAGTGATATGGTACAGTAGGTTGCATACATAGGCGGGTACATAGGTATATATATATAGCGGTGTATCCAAGGGATCAAATGTCATTAGCTCGCAGCCAGTTTAGAATATTGCGCCTAAAGCTGAAGTAGGACTGGCCAGTTCTGAGGGCTGGGGGGTAATGCGTTCCAGGATTGCACGACTTTCACCGGGAAACTACTTCCTCCAGCTTTTGTTAGCTTAAATCTAGGTATCTCTAGGCAGTGGGAATTGGCCGCTCTGCAGGGGCGGGTCGAGGTTCTCCTAACAATTTTCTCTGTAAGGTATGGAGGTGCTGCATTAAGACATTTGCATGTGAGTGAGACTGTTTTAAGTAGGATCCTGTCGCTTATCTTTAGCCAATGGTGATCTCTTCTGATGTTAGAGATGTGTTCACTGTTTGGTATGTTTAGGGCAGTTCTGAGGGCATTATTTTGTAGCGTTTGTATTTTGTCGAGAATATATTTGTTAGCTCCTAGGTATAGGGCGTTGCAGTAATCCAATTTTGACAATGTTAGTGTGTTGGCGAGCGTGATGCAGCTAGCTTTAGTTAGATATGGTCTGCAGGCCCTGATGAGCTTCCAGGTGTAAGCGGTAGAAGGTGCCATGGAGTTAACCTGTTTCCTAAGGGTTAGAGTGGAATCGAGGTAGAAGCCTAACGTTTTTACCTCTTTGACTACTTTGATTGTGTTGCCGTCTATATTGAATGCGAAATAGTGGAGTTAATTTTTTTAGGTTGGCATCTGAACCAAGAATCAGGATCTGTTTTATCGTCATTCATGCAAAGGCCGTGGGAAGCCATCCATGCCTGAATGAGGAGGTATATTTTATTTACCAAGGCCGTGTCCTTGTCAAAATTGCCCGAAAGGGGAATGAGGATCTGGGTGTCATCCGCATAATTCATGTAGGTGACACCCAGTCTGTCCAATTTGTCGAATAGTGGCTTGGTAAATATGTTGTACATAGTGGGCAAGACACCTGATCCTTGTGGAACGCTACAGGTCTGGATTGGGTCTGCTGATGGCGAGGGGGGAAAGAGACTCGCAGGCTATTGCATCACTCAAGAAGTGGGCTGCCGTAGCCAGGTGTTTACACAAGACTGCGTGGTCCACCAAATTGAAGGCCGCCGACAAATCGAGGAGGAGTAGCATGGCAGTTTTGCCTTTGTCATTAAGCTCATCAATTTGGGTTTTTAGGTCGATTAATGCCGTTTTCGTGCCGTGTTGTGGCCTGAATACGGATTGGCGTGAGCCAAGTTTGTGGTTTGCTTCAAGGTAGTTATGAATTTGCAGATAGGCTACTCTGTCAATTATTTTAAGGTGAAAGGGTACTGTGGTGATGGGTCTGTCATTTGTAGGGATGGAAGGGTCTAGGGTCTGTTTCTTGTGCAGGGGTAGAACCCAGGACTCTTTTGTTGCTTGGGACGGTGTTGGTCTTGAAACATGCATTAATTAGCTTTGAGATGATGGGCGCTAGCTATCTCGCAGCATTTTTGATTATTTGTGCGGGGAAGTTGTCGCCCTGACAGTTAGACGGTTTCAGAGATGAGATCATTTTCTCTGTGTCCTGAATGGAGACTTTAGCGAATCTAAAAGGTGCTGTGGAACTGGTGTCTACAATAGGGGTAGTAGGTTGCGTCTCGGTGGGTAGCAGGGAGGCTGTTTTGTGGGTAATTTTGATTTGGAGTGATGTTATTTTGTTGGTCATGGCATTCTGAATGCTATTAATATCATTGGATATGAAAGATGCATCCTTTCATATTTCAATGTTGCCAGTGCACAGGAAGTACCTAAGGTTTGTGATAGTGCTTGTCCTCTATCAGTTCAAGGTCCTTCCCTTCAGCATTGCCTCAGCCTTAAGGGTGTTTACGAAGGTTCTGGCGGTAGTAGCGGCTCACCTGCACAGGCAGTCCATTCCATTCTATTATCCTTACTTAGATGACTGGCTAATAACAGGGGATTCGTACAAACATGCCTATCAAATACCCAGAAGATGGTAGATCTCCTCTTCAGCCTGGGATTCTCAATCAACAAGAAAAAAGTCCAGCCTAGACCCCAGCCAAGTCAAGCAATTTCTGGGGGCTCTTATTCGGACCAAAGACTGCCTCGTCTTTCCCTCCAACGAAAAGGTTTAAAACTTGCTGTTCCAGATCCCTCACTATGTAGCCAATCGCGAGGTTACCGTATGCAAAGCCATTCTGGGGGCTCTAATTCGGACCAAAGAAGGCCTCTTCTTTCTCTCCGATAAGGTTCAAAACATGCTGTTCCAGATGCCTCACTATGTAGCCAATAGCGAGGTGACCGTACGCAAAGCCATGCGACTGTTAGGGATGATGGCCTCCTGCATTAATCTAGTCCCACACACATGTTTGCGTATGCGCCCTATGCAAGAGTGGCTCTCGAGCCAAAGGTGGACAATGGGACGATCTAGTGGTTGTCGCGGCAGCCCTTGTTCACTCTCTGCAGTGGTGGTCAAGGGAAAACCTCTTGCAGGGGAAAACATTTACCACCCCTGCAACAGAAGCTACTCTCACCACGGACCCTTCTCTGACTGGGTGGGGGGCTCACCCCCTTAATCAGATGGCACACAGCGTTTGGTCCCCAGTGGTAGCATCCAACCACATAAACCTGTTGGAATTGCTGGCAATCTTCAAGGCCCTGAAGGCTTTTCAGATACACCTACAGGGAAAGACAGTCCTAGTTCTCACAGACAGCACCACGGCCATGTAGTACCTGATAAGCAAGGGGGCGCGCACTCTTTCTAAACTGTCTCAGAGCACATGGAATTGGGCTCTCAAACACAAGATGTTCCTCCTGTCACAACACGTTCCAGGGGAACTCAATCTGTGGCGTTTGCACGAAAGACATTGTTCTCAACGTCTTCGCAGACTGGGGCTTCCCAGAGATCGACTTGTTCGCAACTCTGGAGAACGCTCAATGCCCAGATTACACCTCCAGGTACCCGCAGAACCACTCCAAGGGGAACGGTCACTGGATAACATGGTCAGGGACTCCCCAACTCAACAAGATAGTGCACAAGATGCACCAGGAACTAGTCACAATGATTCTGGTGGCCCGATGTGGGTCTGCCAACCCTCGTTCTCTCCTCTGAGGGCAATGTCAGTCTCACCTGCAAGCAATCTGCCGTGCCGGTACAACATGCTGTCAGAGGACAGGGGGGGAGACACTCAATTTAGCAGCCTGGTTCCTGAGGTCATAGAGTTCAGACACCTCCAACTTCCTCAAAGATGCATGGACATACTTAGAGAAGCAAGAAAGCCCTACACCAGATATTGCTACTCCAACAAATGGAAACGCTTCGTCATCTGGTGCAATTCCAAGAGCATCAATCCCATTGACTGCTCATCAACAAATATTGTCCTATACCTGACTCACCTACTAGAATCGGGCCTGGTTTTCAATTCCCTGAAGGTCCACTTAGATGCAATTTCAGCTTGCACCACGTCCCAGAAAAAGGTTTTGTGGTGGACAATTCCAGTGATCAAGGCTTTTATGGAAGGGGTTAACAGACTTCATCCCCCTATTTCAAACCCAGCTCCCGGATGGGACCTAAATGTTGTACTGACGAAACTAATGGGGCCTCCCTTTGAACCCATGCATAAGGCTAGTCTTAAAGCACTCCCTTACAAGACGCCTTCCTTGTGGCAGTCACATCAATAAGGGGAGTTGGTGAACTGCAGGCCCTTTCAGTTCAAGACCCATTTGTCATGATGCACAAGGATAAATTGGTTCTGCGTACTCGCCCACTGTTTGTGCCTAAATTCATTTCGAAGTTCCATGTGAACCAACCAATAGAACTACACACCTTTTTCCAGAATTCCACTTACGTGTCCGAAAGAAGCCTCCACACACTTTGTCAGGAGAGCAGTGTTATATTATCTGGAAAAACTAAACCATTAATGAAAGCAAACCAGTTTTTTGTTTCAGTGGGGACAGAAGGGGGCCCGTCTCTAAATCGGCCATCTCAAGTGGATCGTAAACTGCATCACTCTATGCTACACTCTTGCCAAGAGAGATCTGCCCTTCAAGCCTAGAGCGCACGACTCTGGGCACTGGGGCTTCCATAGCATTCATTGCAAATGTTCCTCTTGAGTCTGTTTGTAAATCAGCAACCTGGAGTTCTGTACATACCTTTACACAACACTATTGCCTAAATACACTCTAGGTCTGACTCTCAGGTGGGACAAGCAGTGCTAAGACATCTCCTTGCTACTGTTCCTTCACACATCCCACCACCATCTCTGGGTACTGCTCGCTAGTCTATGGACAGCATGTGATTCTAACCAGATTAACAGGCATCGAAAGACATGCAATACTCAGCGTAAAAGCATTTCTGATGATTGTATCTGCTTAGATTCACATGCACCCACCCTTCCTCCCCTCTTGGAGTAGAAGGAACATTGACATCTTACACCTGTCTCTCTCTGTACTCACTCAAGATAGCCATAGGCTCCCTCATGGCAGAAAAAACACAGAGGGACCTCAACCCGTGGGGAATTTTGGGTACATTGCACGTCACTTTAGGGATAGTGTTACAAGCACGCCCATGTTGACGTCCCCTTTTGATCCTCGAAAGAAAGATGCAATACTCTACGATTACCACTAGATGTCCAACTATATGCACAGCATGTGATTGTAAGCAGATTCAATCATCAGAAATGCTATTACAGTGAGTAATGCATGTCATGCTTTCCCGTCCCCTTGCCTACATACTTTATGGGTGTTTGTGGCTCGGGACGAGAAACTGAACCTTTTTCACCAGAAGAAATTGTCTTTCACTTTAAATTTAGATGTGCGTGGGGCGTGGCCCTGGGAGCATGTGCTCCCCTGACTCTGGCCACCGGTGCCATTCCCCAGTCCTCTTTTCCGCATCGACGGGAACAGACCGATTCACCAGTGCTCGTGTGTTAGGCCTCCGGCCTTGTCATTCCATGCATTCTTTCCTGGAAAAGGCTGTTTTTTTTTTCAATTGTTTTCTCTCCTAGCAATAGTCAGAGAAGACTCTGTCCTCTGGTGCCACGCTCCTCCCTGGCGCATGTCGACGCCGGCGGGCTTCAGAGTGTGCCTGGCGTGAAAGGGGCCCTTCCCGCGTCGGATTCCCATGTGCTCTGCCTCTGGTGCCTTGGCCCTGATCGCGGCTGCAACGGCTTTTCTGCGTGTGACACATTGACTCTACGAGCTCTCAGGAATTGTTGGGCCAGGTTAATGTTAAAGGACATTTGTACCGCGCACTATCACCACCAGAGTGGTCCCCTGGCGGCTCTGAAAGAGGAGGGAAGGTTGAGTTAGTGGGAGGAAGCAGGAAAAGTGCAAGAGACCAGTGATGTGCTGTTGGCGGCCTCAGCCCGGTGGGTCTGGTGGCTGGGCCTGGGGTGTTTGCGGCCGGTAGTCGTCGTGTACTGTTGTGCAAGACTGTGTTTTTGTTTTGTTGTTGCAATGTAGTGATGTTTGTGCGGTTTGTTGTGCTGTAGGTTTTGGTTGTGTTTGGTTTGGAGTTTGAGAGGTGTATGCAGAAAGGGAAATTGTTAATAGGGTTTGTTAGTTTGCGTCTCTAGCCTGAATTGAGGCGCTCGGCTTGTGTAGTCTCCCCTGATGCGGCTCTGTCCTGATCTGGGTCCGACTGGTATACAAGGTTCTTTACTCCTCTGGCCCCCACCTCTAACATGCTCTCTCATAGCTCCCCTTATCCTCCCTTCATACTCCTGTGGCCAGTGCACCTGCCAATGTCAACCTCTCAGGTAGTGTGGTGATTGCCAATATCTCGACAATTCCACACTACTGTGGTACCTGGCGGTAACTAAGGGGCGGGCGAAAGTGTTGGTGGGATTGTCTGGGATAGTTGACTCAGTCTACGTGCGTGCCGCCTATGTAGAAGAAGTCCAAGATGGAAGAAATTAGGCCTATAAATGAGCCATCCGAGATCAGCGCAGGATTCCAATATACATTTATGATAGAGATCTTACAGCAAATGCCACTTCCTGCCGATGATGGGTTGGGTTCCCATGTGATCGAATTTTCTTGTATAAGGAAGTTTGATGAAACTGATTTCAAGAGTTTCAAAGTACTGCCCAGTTTCACTGCTGAGTAAACCCGCCGATGGTCACCCAAGTACTCCTTTCAAAGCCGGGGCAAGAGAGAAATCAAAGCCATCCAACATTGGCGACTTCTTCAGCCACGTATCCTGTAGGTTGATTAAGTCAAACTCGCCCAAGTTTAAGTTGCTAGGTCGTGAGAGTTGGGTAAACCCCCTAGTGTTGCAGGATATAAGTTTCAGCCTAGCAGTATTGGCTGAAGAGGAAACCGCCAGACGATCTCTTGTTTTCTGATTGTGAAGCTAGGCTGCTAAAATGAAGGTTGAGACGCCAAGGTATTGGCCAGCCAAGACCAATCATAGGTGGGCAGATTGGGTCTTTTAGTGGGTTCTTGAAAGTGCACGTTTCCCACTTGTTGGGACGAAGAGTCTCACTTGAATGTTACATTTATTTTGAATTCAGGACCTAGTGATCTTCAGGGAGTCCTGGAACAGGGGGAAAGGTTTAGAGGCAGGTGTTCTGTTGCCCCTCCAAGGGTTGACCCTCACAGCGATTGCATTTTGTTGTTGTGGGATCGGAGTTTAAGATTGGTGGAACATGACAGGTCAAATCCCAGTAACGGCAAGCTTTCTGTTGAGTCCAGCAGCATGTTTTTAACCACTGGCGACGAGAGATGGAGATACACCGAATCCAGGCGTTTGTTGTAGAATTCAATGAGTTGGACATTGGAGGACTGTAACAAACGCAAGTTTGGAATAATTCCAAAACCCCTCTCCAACGTCAATGATCAGTTTCGTGGGTTAACCCGTTTCGCACTTGCTCTGATGCAGGTGGGCTGGTTGTCCCTGGGGTCATTACTTTTATCGTCTCCCACCCTGCATTGGAGTTCTTCAACATGATTTGAACTTTTGGGCTGAGGGGCTGAGATGTTGGTAGCAGCCTGGTTTCTTACCGCCACTGAGGCCTGTGATCTTAATCGTTTCCATTTATCGTCCATAGACTCAAACCAGGGAGAAGCTGCGAACTGCGTTATCCGTTGCAGGCGCCACTCTAACTCAGTCATTGATGTTTACAAGATCAAGAGGCTCTTCGTTCAGGGCGTCGACCAGGGCATCCTCAATCGATTAAATTGAAAAGTGCAACAATGCCTGTGATATAAGGCTCGGGTGAGACCCGCCAAGGTGGGGGCTAGGTTGTGGCCCCCCCCCCCTAGTGACACCCCACTTGTCCGGATCCCCGCCTGACATAGATCCTCGCAAGGTGGGAACCGCCCTTCTGGGGAGGATTTCGGGGCCACTTCCCCTCCACTGAAGGTCGTGGTATGACCTTATTTTGTGCTGGTAAAGTTTCACAGCAAGAAGAAGGTGCGGTCTTCTGTTGCCCCCATTTTTGGTTGGAGAAGATAGGAAAAGGCTGGTTGTCACCCGCCCCTTCCTCCTCTATTGAAGTAATTTGTAGGTCTGCGCCGCAAGCGATACATGGACCGTTCGCTGGCTTTTGGGAAGTCGAAGCACCTGCGGCCGGGGGGAGAGGGGTATTATGTATGGTACCTAAGGGAACTGTAAGAACCTTTGTCAAATCTGCAGACAGGGTTAAGTTCCTTGTCTGAGTGGACTGAGAAAGAGAAGGGCCCAAATTGTTGGCCGTTTGTGATGCTGCGTGGGGAAAAGCCCAATGCCACTCGACATCAAACCATGATGCTCCTTGCCTGTTATGAAGCCCTCCAGGAATATTAGCTTAGAATGGGTCATAGCTAGAAGGGTAGTGTGGTCCTTCAGGGTATCGTTCAATTGTTCATATAGTTTAGATGGAGGGAGCTGTTCAAGAGATCACCTCCAGAGGGCATCAAGAACTACGTGAGGAGGAAGTCCAGGCCCAAGGTAGGGACCCTGTTTTCCTCTGCACCTTGCAAGGGTGACTCCTTCCCAGGGAAGTGCCCAAGTGGGAGAGACATTTCATGTCCTAGGACCAGCAAAGAGATAGAGGCTCTCCGAGCTACCAGCCAACAGGCCGAGGGGTCGCAAGATCCTCCCAGTTCCACCGCTGAGGGGCCAGAAGGCTCTGCTACCGAGGACATCCTGAGGGGCTTTGCTATACTACTGGGCTCGTGCCTGAGGGGGGCACCTATACGCAGGACTACCGCCGTGATGGCCGAGTGCACTCTGCCTCCCAGGTCGCCACCAGAGGTGCAGGGAAGGTCCGAGCCTTTGCTTTTAAGCGTGCAGTTGGAGACCGGGCCCGGCTCTTCAAGAACCACGCACATGGCGCGGGGCATGACAAAATGCCTGCTAGGGCAGACAAGATGGCGGATCACCCGGCGCTGCCTCCTTCTGGAGAGCAGGCATGGGAACGCACATCTAGGTGAGACTGGACCACTCCAGTGACCTAGTCCACCTCATACCTGACCACACCATCACATGGGCGCTACACGGGTCCCAGCACAGTCAGGCAAGGACTGCCAAGGCCTCAGCAGCCACAGGGCCTGGCTCATATGCCCACATGCCTTTCCCCTGCATGCGAGTATAGGTTCTTCGAAAGGTTCCTTACCCTCCTTAAATCACTGCAGATGGGTGTCATCCTCAAGGGGTAATCAAAGACATGCTGCCTCCGACACCACCCCAGGCTCCGACCGTAGTCCAGACCCTGGCCCCAGTTCAGCTTTTGGTCCCCGCACACACACTAGTCCACCTCCGGCACTGCCAATCAGCATGCCACAGCTGCCCGAACCCAGCAAGCCCCTGACAGTTCCCGACCTGCCGGACGCAGCAGGTGGCACAGACCAGGATACTCCCTCGTCAGCTAAGGCCTTCCACGAGAGGCTGGCGGGTGTAGCAGAATACCTCAGTATTCCGCAGCTACAAGTCGAGCAACTTGAAGCAGGGGTTCTGGCTGAAGTGCTGACCATTCGCCCTGCCACTAGAACTGACATCCCTCTGCAAAAGGACGTAGAAGCCCTGGCCAAGAAAGGATGGGGGAAGCTGCATTCAACGCAGCCTACCAATAAACGCCTCGATGCAAAGTATAGGCAGGCGGATGGGGACTCCCTCAGTCTGGTGGTGCACCCTCAGCTGCATTCATCAGTTATAGCTGCAGCCTCCCTTTACTCAAAGCCACAGTCTCTCATCTGCACCCACTTCAGCACTCCTAGGGAAGGGGGAAAAGCTGTTGGAATCCTATGTCAAAAAGATTTACTCTAATGCCGCGCTCCATCTGCGCCAGGCCAATGCTATGCTGGCTGCAGTAAATCAGAAGTTGTGGTGGGAGATTGCGGATTTCCTCCCAGAGCTCCCCACGCATAGTCAGGCGTGCTTCAGTGACGGATTGGCAGAGGCCAAAATTGTTTCCCAAGACATCATGGAATCCAGTCGCTCGCATCAAAACCGCAGGTAGAGCAATTTGTATCGCCAGAGATATGATGAGGCTGCTTGGCTCAAAGCAACCAAGTTTAACCCTGATGTGCAGGAGCGCATTTTAGATATGAGGGTGGAGACTGTGTGGGGGACACTGGATGTGCTCCCTTGATCTGAAGGTGTTTACCTGCACATCCCCATTTGGGAGCCCCATCGTTCCTTCCTGAGGTTCAGGATCATGGGCTTTCATTTTCAATACAAGGTCCTCCCTTTCAGCCTCAACTTGGCCCCAAGGGTCTTTACAAGGTTAATGAACTCAATAGCAGCTCTGCTCAGGGAGGAGGGCCAACACCTTTATCCATATCTCGACGACTGGCTAGTCCAAGCAGTCTCCCGAGGCAGTACAGCTTCAGCACTTATGCACATGCTATATGAATTGGGGTTCTCTGTCAACCTCAACAAGTCGCAGTTACTCTCCACTCAGTCTTTACTATTCCTTGGGCTAATTTGGGATACAATGGTGGAGAGAATCTTCCCCTTGGCAGACAAGATCACAGAAATCGGGAAGGCCACCAGGCATTTTCTCAGCAGACCAGCAACCTCAGCATGACAGTGCCCCACACACGACTCCACTTGAGGAAGCTGCAGCTGCATTTCTCAGCCTCGTGGAATCAGGAGACTGGCTCCCAGGCAGCCCTCGTCAGCATACCACAGCACCTGCACCCCTACTTGTAGTGGTGGAGTGCAGACCAACCTGTTAGTGGGCTGACCGTTCTGGCAGCCCTCTCCGGAGAGCACAATTACCACTGACTCGTCCTTAGAGGGATGGGGAGAGTCTACACTGGACAACTACAGTGTCCATAGAGTATGGTCACAACAGGAAATGCTGAAACACATTAACTGGCTCGAGATGATGGCCATCTGGCTGGCCCTCAAAGCGTTCCTCCCCATGGTCAGCAGCAGGGCGGTCTGCATCCAGACAGCTCCGCTTGCATGAATTACATCAACAAGCAGAGAGGTACCAGATTTGCTCTCCTCTGCCGTCTGTCCATCGACATTTGGGAGTGGGTACTGTCCAAATGCATTTATTTATCAGCAGTCCACCTGCCCGGGGAATGCAACTTGGAGGCGGACAGGCTCAGCAGGCTGGGTATAGACGACTGAGTGGCAGTTGAACAAAGCGGTCCTGAGGGGGATCTTCAACAGGTGGGGCCAACCGCAAGTAGACCTCTTCGCCACCATGAAAAACAGGAGGTTCCCCAGTTCACTTCCTGACTGGGGTGAGGCAGGGGATCATGTTGCCGATCATGTGGAATGGCATGAATGCATACGTGTGCCCACCCACTGATTCACAGGTCATCTGCAGGGTCAGGGAGTCACGAAACCTTGGACTCAACCTTATAGTGCCATGGTGGCTGGCAAGACCGTGGCTCTCGGAGCTCCTCCGATTGCCGGACCAACCTCCAGTATACCTCCTGCTGGGTCCAGCCCACTTACACTCCCAGCAGGGGGGCACAGTGGTTCACCCCACCCTGCAGAAGTTGGCCCTGGCAGCGTGGTTCCTGAACAGGTCACCCTGGAGCATCTGCACTTATCGCAGAGCAACCTGGCCATCATACAAGGAGCAAGATGGAGTCGGTACAGAAGCAAGTGGACCAGGTTCTGCCACCGGCCAAGGTTGATCCACTGACATGCTCACTGGACGATGTGTTATCCTTCTCAGTGCATCTGACTCATCCAGGTGTGCAGGTAGACACCTGCCGTATGGAATTCTTGTAGGCCCCTATGGCTGCCAGATACAGAGACGACATCTTCTCTTCTTCCAATCCAGTGGTAAAAAGCATCTGGCAGGACTGACCAGATTATACACTACTGTCAAGCGTCCATATGCGGTCTGGGACCTTAAGTGGTGTTGGGTGCCCATGGCATCATCAGAAATCACGCTGGTGACTATTAAGATCGCCCTGCTGGTTGTCCTTACTTCAGCACGCTGGATCAGCGAGATTCAGGCTCTGGTGGCTTCAGAGCCTTATACCATGCTTCACTGGGACAAGGTGGTGCTCAGGATGCATTCTAGCTTCCTCCCTAATGTTGTTTCTTCCTTTCACATTAACAAGGAGTTAGTACTCCCTATGTTCTTTGCTTACCCAGAGGATGAGGCTCAGAAGGTATTGCAGTGTCTGGATGTCAGTCGTGCTCTAAGATTCTATCTGGACAGGACACAGAGCTTCTGTAAATCGGGTGCCTTGTTCATCACTTTTGGCGGGTCAAGACCAGGCTGTCAAGCCTCCAAGGCTTCCATAGCAAGATGGATGGTGAAGGCCATCAAGGAGGCGTATGAGGGGCAGCACAGGCCTTTGCCAAAAAACATGCGTGCCCACACTATCAGAGCAGAGGCCACGGCTGTGGCTTTCGAAAGACACGTTGCATGGCAGGCGATCAGCAAAGTGGCTACTTAGGCTTCCCCATCGTCCTTTTGCAAACACTACTGCTTGGATGCCAGCGCCAGGTCGGACGCAGCATTCGACCAGGCAGTTTTGAAGAACTTGTTTTCTTAGAGGGGCAACTCTCCTCTCCAGACTGCATTCAGTTGTAATCCCCCCATGCAGTATGGAGGAAAGGGGACGGGACAAACAAGTAATAAGTTACTCACAGTGCTGAATAGCATACTCCTAGTCTTATAGTCCCCTTTCCTCCATACGTCCCACCATCCTTCCCCTTAACATCTCGGTGTCATTAGGCAATCATAATATTGTTGGCGTGTCAAAGGGGACTGAGTGGCGCCAGTGGGCGGAGTCAGGGGAGCGTGTGCTCCATGGGCCGCACATCTAAATTTAAGGGGAAGACACCATAGTTTGGAAACACTAAATGGGTTACCTACCACGTTAGGAAAAAAAACTGTTAATCATGGGCATATGCACTGTAAATAGCTGGTATATCTTAAAACAATGCAAAGAAAGTACATCCCTATCCTTTCTTTTCAGAGTTTGACCTGTTACGGGCACATGATTTTATTAAGCACATTTTATTAAATAGTCACTGTAGCAAAGTCACAGTTATTCTTCCAGCTTTGAAGGGGGGTAGGCTGCCAGTCCTCATGCCTCAGAAGACCGTAGAGAGGAAATGGTGCCTAATGCAAGTCATTGGCCGTAGGTGTACGTTAAGATATAAAGACCCCCGCATTCAAACTTTAAATACCACAGGCATCCTGGGATAGGGAATTGGTGAGGACAATGTGTCTCTCGCTGCAGGCTTGGCTGTAGGAGGTTCACAGCCTGCGGGTATGCGGCTTGCAGTGACTGTTAGATCAGATTTAGGCAGAGACCCCAGGACAACGTGAAGACTTTTCAAAGTCCATCTCAGCAGCACTGGTGGATCCCCTAGGAGTAGCAGACTAGAGTGAATGATGGTGTGACTCGGCATCAGAGCACGGCCATTCTTCAGAGTCCAGCAAGTGCATCCTTGTGGTGAGAGACGGCAGCAGCAGGTTGGCGAGGTCCTGGCAAAGTTCTAAGGATGTTGGCAAAGTTTCCAGCCACAAGGTAGGATGGGCCCTTGCAAAGCTCTAATCGGTTTAAGTCCGGTACAGGCCAAATGCAGACACGACGACTACTCTAACCGTGAAACAGCGATGGATGCAGAGCAGGGTTTCGGACTGGTTGAACACACCAGTCCAGAGTGGGTCGATTTTGAAGGCAGACGCCTTAAATGCAGTGGTTGACTTGGCCAAGACTGCTCGCAGCAGCTGTCCTCTCAGGAAGGTGGGGGGGGGGGAAGAATGGTAGGGTCTCTGGTTATTCTTTGGCTTCAGATGCTTAGTTCTTGTTGGCAAATATCTGCAATGTCTCCAGGTCATCGCCTTTTAACGGAATAATACAGAAATGTTGCCTCAAACACTGCAACATGTTAATTGCTGCACCTTTGTGCGGTAATAACATGCCGACCCCCACTACACTGACTAAAGGGAGCGTGGGTTGTGGGGGTGTCCCCCACTCCCCTTTGTCAGCGTAGTGGTGGCCAGGGGTTGCAGGGATGTCCTCCGCTTCCATTAGATGGTAGCAGGGGACAAAGGAAAAAAAAAAGTAAAAGAAGAAAAAAGGACTCTGCAATGCCAGTTCAGATCCACATTAGTGGGTGAGAACTGATGCTGCAGGGTTGGAGGAGAGACGGCGGCACACTTCACGGTGTGCCACCGAAAAGGTAAGTGGATAGGGGGGAGGCGGTTATGGGGATGCAGGGCACAGTGATCTATGTGATCACAGTGCTGCGCCATAACGGGAGTCAGCAATTTAATAGTCGACATTATGGGCGGCGCAGTGATCACATATTTGTATTTATTTTATTTGTATAGCGCGAACCAGGCCCAAGGGCAGCCGGGCGCATATTTTCAGAGCAAAGTAACATGAGGAGTTACAGTTGCAGGTACAGTCAGAAATATGTATACAAAGGAGCAGTACATTACAAGAACAGTGCAGATTTGTTCAAACATAGTCAAGCATACATAAAGTAGTGATACATAGTGTTACGCTCAGTAGGACAGTTAGTTGTGTGTAATGACTAGCCACTGCTTAGCCTTTTGTTTAAAGAGGTTGAGTGACGTAAGGTTTCTCATGGTGGGTGGTGTAGTGTTCCAGAGTTTGGTGGCCTGGATGGGGAAGCTGACACCTCCAGCTGTTTGAAGGTTGTATTTAGGGATAGTGAGGCATTGAGATTGGGCAGATCTAAGTGGCCGAGATGGGATGTATTGAGTGAATTGCGAGGCCAGGTAGATGGGTGCTTGGTTGTTCATGCATTTGTAGGTAAGGGCCAGCGATTTCAATGAGATCCTTTGGGCGACTTAGAGCCAGTGAAGGTTCTTCCTAGTTTCAGAGATATAAGCTGATCTAGGAATGTTGAGGGCCGCTCTGATCGCATTGTTTTGGGTAATCTGGAGTTTGTCAAGGTTGCGTTGGTTAGTTCCTTGGTACAGTGCGTTACAGTAATGAAGTTTAGACATGACCAGTGTCCTGGCTAGGGTGATGCAATTCTGAGTAGAGCGGAATGGGCGGCAGGCTGTGATCAACTTGCAAGCGTAAGCTGAGTCTGTGACAACTCCGTTGGTTTGAGTAGGGAGAGTGTGGAGTTGAGGTATATTCCTAATATTTTGGTATCTTTGGATACCTTGATGGAGTTACCATCAATATTGAAGGAGCTGAATGATGGGTTCAACTTGTTAAGTCTCTGTTGTGTTCCCAGGATGAGGAGTTCTGTCTTGTCATCGTTAGACAGAGCCCATGTTGGGCCATCCAGGCTTGTATGACTTGGTAGATGTCATTCAGAGCTTTGGAGTCTACAATGTAATCACCAGTGATGGGAATGAGTATCTGGGTGTTGTCCGCGTAATTAGTGTAGATGACACCCAGATAGTCAAGCATGTCGAACAATGGTTTGGTGAATACATTGTAGAGTGTAGGGGATACACAGGACCCTTGAAGGACTCCACAAAGGACTGGCATGGGGTCCGCAGAGGAGGATGGTGAGAATACTCTCATTTGTCTGTTGTCTAAGAATGACCTAATCCAATTAGTGGCCGTGTCAGAAAAGTGGGCTGCAGTTTTTAGATGATGACCGAGGATTTGGTGATTGACCAAATCGAAAGCTGCAGATAGGTCCAGTAGGAGTAGTACGGCCAGTTTACCGTTGTCAAGTCCTGAATCTGCATTTTGAGGTCTAGGAGGGCTGTTTCTGTCCCATGCTTGGGTCTGAAGCCCGATTCTTTGGTACGGAGGAGATTGTTTATTTCTAGATAATTCTGTATCTGTAGGTATGCCGCTCTGTCTAGTATATTTAGCAGAAATGGGACCGTAGTGATAGGCCTGTAGTTAGTTGGTACCTCAGGATCTAAGGTTGGTTTTTTGTAAGAGAGGGATGACCCAGGAGTCCTTCAGATTCTTGGGGACTGTTCCTGATTGAAACAAGGAATTAATAAATGTAGTTATGAAGGGAGCAAGGTCGTCCGCTGATTCCTTGATGATACTATCTGGGCAGGAGTCACCTTGGCAGTTGGAGGGTTTTAAGTTGCACATGATTTTTTCAACCTCCGGGATGGTGAGCGGCACAAAGCTGAATAGAGAGTGGGAGAAGGGGGTGGTTGTTTTGGTCATCGTGGGTATAGTTAGAGGTGAAGAGAGAAGGGTGTTTTGTTTGGCATTTATTTTAGATTGTAGGGTGGTTATTTTGGTGAGGAGTGCATTTTGGATGTTATTGCACTACGTGCTGTCTTTACTGCAGCTGTCAGGGACAGGTGAAGGAGATTCTAATTCTTTGAGAATTTTGAATAGCTCCTTCGTGTTTGATTCAGCTTGTGAGATACGCTGGTTGTAGGTCTCTTTTTTGGCTTGTAGGATGGCTTCCTTGTAATTAAGGGAGGTGATGAGAAGGAGGTCTTTGTTGGTCTCACACGGAAGACTTTTCCAAAGAGCTTCGGCTTTACGTTTTTCTTTGCGCAGAACTCTAAGTTGCGGGGTGAACCAGGAGTTTAGATGAGCTTATTTTTTAGGTTTCCGTTATTTGAGCGGTGCTATGGCATCGATGGCTTTGGGTATTGTATGATTAAAGGTGTCTACTAAGACAGTGGGGTCGTTGTGCTGCGAAGCGCAGCTGTTTAGAATGGGGAGGATGAGAGGGAGTAGTTTGTCCCTAGTACAGTCCTTTTTGTTCTTAGTGGAAATGGCAGGGGCTATAGTAGGTTTGGGGTGAGGGTTGGAGGCTGGTAAGTGAAGGATTATGATGTGGTGGTCGGACCAAGCAGAATTGGAGCTTATCGATATGTTGCAATTAAGATCAGTAATCCAGTCAATCGTTCTGCCCTTGTTATGGGTAGGTTCTAGGATATGTTGCTGGAAGCCTAAGTTGGCGAGGGTTGTGACGATCTCAGTGGCCTTGTGATCCTTGTGGTCAGATAAGCCGAGGTTAAGGTCACCTAGTACATAGATTCCTTTGAACCAGATTTCATTTTTGTGGCTGCACCAGCCCAACCACAAAAGGGGTTACAACATTCCTATCTGTGGCAGCCTGTCGCCTCATATTCTGCTCAGCAATAGGACATAGCCTTGCTGAAGTGTTGATTAGGACCTGACGGTACCAAAACCCGTTTTCCAGCATTTCTCACACAAAGCACTAACCGGGAGTCCAAAACTGAACTACAGTGGCAGTGCATGCCCTTATTAAGGCAATTTCCTACCTGAGAAGGACGGAAATAGCCTACAAAGTAGATGGGACAAAGAACAAGATTTGTACATGGGGAAACAGGTATTTAGTATATATGGTATTTAAAAAGGCATTATCGCTGTAAAAAAAATGAAGGTGTTTGGCTGTGCAACAGGAAAAAAAGGATTTACTGCTGTCCTTTTGTTCAGTGGACATATAACAAAGTAACAGGGATGTCCCTTTGAGAAAAATAGAAGTGACGCAAAGTATTGCTGCAGCACTTCATTGAAGGTGGACTATGTTACAGGTGTAAAACAAAGGTAGGCACGTTCCCTGCACTGGTAGCCACAGTGGCTGAATTAGTGCACCCCAAACTAAATGAGAGCGGCAGGGGAATGAGACCAAAGGGCCTCTCTCTCTAAAGAATCTGTACGAATCCAGACAACAGGTGTTTGATTATATGTGCAATATTATTATAAGAAAACAAACCAAGAGGCAAACACCACCACCTTTATGCTGGAAATAATTGTTAATTCATATTGGATTTTAACTTTTCTTGGACACTTGACCAAGTACTTAAACGATACGCAGATCTAAAAAAAAATTGGCAATCTTAAAGAATCCATTCCGAGAATAGGCCAATGTCTGGACGAAGTTGGTCTATGGATCTCCCACAATCGGCTGCAGTTATATGCCAGTAAAACTGAAGCGTACGCAAACAAATGTTAGTTGATACCTTGAATGCCCCCATTAACCCTTTATTCTTGCGGCCAAAATTCAACAATGGCCCCACGATCCCAGGTTCCATTTGGCAAGCTAATATGGGTAACAAAATCCAGGTTGGAGCCATAGTTCAGGTTTTCTAGTCTATTCAACTATTGTGCGATTTTGGGGGGGGGGGGTGTATATATTCAGTGAAAAAACTTTGTTGAAGGGACGTTATGGTTCCAAGTAAAACCGAAAAACCTTTGAAATTCGCAAGTTATGGTAAGCTAAGCAACCATAACTCGCGCCACCACCGTGCACTGCTAAGACTAACACCCACAACATCAAAGATGACATCACAAATGTCATTGATGACATCACATGTGTATGTACTTTTCATGAAATATGTGTACAAGGGATTCTTATTATAATGTTGCGAAAAAAGTGTCAAGCATCATTGAAATAAATATCATACCCTAATTAGTGCATTGAACGATGCATTGATATAAATAGCATTCTATTATGGGTTTCTATCTAGTATACTAAGCTACTCATGCAGAAACATAGCATTGTGTGCAGTGTACAAGATGAATGTATAATATTCGTAATGTTAATATGTTGAATAATGAAATTGTTTTCTTAATAGATGTTTGAGTACTGTGAAATATGTAATAAGTAGCTAATAAAAGCCATGTATTACAAAATTGCATTACTATAGACAAAACACAAAGAGACAAGAACACATACCAATATGGGTATATACAGGAAAAGTGAAGTTAGCAAAAAAGCACAAGTAGTAGCAGAAACAACAAAGAAGGATTGAGTGGGTAAAGGCTTGAAGGTGCGCTACGCTCACTGAACTTGGTTGGTTGCACTGAGCTGCGTTACACGTGTCTGTACCAGGTACCCACCAATTGCCTGGTAAAAAATGAGTAAAAAAGAAATGACACACAGAAACACGCTCTGCCCTAGATTAGTCCTTTTAAATGATGAATTTGATCCATGATAAGAATAGTATGAATTGGTTTTAATAGAATTTCTCCACACAAAATCAGCCGACACGTGTTTAGACCATAGGTCGTCCTCAAGGCTGACATAACAATGGTACAAAAGACATGTTGGTTCAGGTTAGGTGGAAAGTAAAAACATTTTACACATATTGATATGTTGTAAACATTAAAGTCAAACATTTGAGATAAAAATAGAACACATATTCGAAGTCACATACCCAAAAATTGGTTAGGTTGATTGTAGAAGGGGGACAGGTCAGAAGCAAACATAAAATAAAAAACATAGGAAAATTGAGTATACAGTCTAATCCACATGGTACCGGCAATAATTGATGCCACATAAGTAATTACAAATTCCAGCTAGGGCGTGACATAATGCAAAACTCATAATGAAAACCATCGTGGTTAGCATGGTAATTGGATATTATAAACAAATAGGTTATATGTTAGAGTCACTACACAACCTAATTAGATTGGTCTTTGAGTGTAATGTAACAAGCGTTGCTGTTTACTTGTTAGTACAGAATAGTTTAAAATATCAATATAAACTAATTCAAGATATCTGTTGTGAACTTTGGATCAAATGAAGTTCTACCATACTGGCCAGAAATATAATAATTGTTACAATAGTGATGGAATCTGTAATCACGACATAGAGATATATATTGCAAATCAGTGAACAATTGTATATAAAAGAATATAGAGCGTATTTCTCACCAAAAATTCTGTAAATATGGTTGGAAATGGAGAAGACATGTCGCAATAAGAGTTCTTCAATGTTCTCAAATATGCTTACTATTCACTGCAAAGAGAAGGTGTTGTCACCAAACTATATAGTAAGGCATTACCCAATATATATGGTCACTATCAATGTGCATACCTAAATAGAAGGGCTCGATCCCTAGATTGTGCGGAGTAAATCTCAGAAATGCAAGGGCTCTTTAGCACTCGATATATATGAACAGTCACGTATCGTGGTATTCAGCCATTGGCTCTGACTGAATACGTTCGTCGCGCATGTGCAACTTGGAGAAAACTAATCTCCAGCGCATGTGTGGACACGATGAGATGTGTCCATGTATCGCGCATGCACATTGGGATATGGCTCCGATGGTGCACATGCGCGATGCCTGACATGAGTAAAGGTTAATTATGTATAGTGTCTCAAATCAATGAAAATATGTATAATTCTATTTTATGATAT
Organism: Ambystoma mexicanum; assembly: GCF_040938575.1. NCBI lineage: Eukaryota > Metazoa > Chordata > Amphibia > Caudata > Ambystomatidae > Ambystoma > Ambystoma mexicanum. Next base: position 351,388,346 of record NC_090934.1, read on the forward strand.
CTTGATGAGTTGATACTGAAGCAGCTTTGATTAATGTAATGTAGATCATTTCGATATTAGGTTTCACCAAAACCTAATCAAAATAAAGTTGTCACAATTAATTGCAGCTGCTGGCAATTATGATTAATATGATATTAGTCATCTTGATATATTAACTAAGGATAACACGCCCCCAGCTGACATATGTGTGCATAAACAGCAATGCAATGTAAATTTGTACATACAGTGTCATTCATACAGTTTTCATTATAGGAATACAAACATCTCATTGTCCGTATTGAGACCTTGTTTTGTACAACGGAATAAACATAAACATCTGGCCTCCAATTGTCTCAGTTTCAATAACAGATCACTGCCTCTTCCCCAAACTCGCTTTTATTAGGCCCGCAAAGCATATGTCCTCCTTGTTATCTGTCTGTTTAGTTTGCCAATGGATGGCAAGAGGTAGTTTAGGATCTTGACTACCTAAGCTTGAGATATGTTCTTGTACTCTAATACGTAGTTGTCTAATGGTGGAGCCAATATAAATCTTGGCAGAAACACATCTAATTGCGTACACTACATGTGTTGTATGGCAATTGATAACATTTTTGATCTGAATGGTATGGCCTTTGTCATCTGTGAAATGTGTTATATTCGACTCTGCATACTTGCACATGGAGCAATTTCCACACTTGTGAAAGCCTGTTGGAGGGGACAACCAGGTAGTACTATGCTTCTGTGGTGCACAAAGAAAAGAAGGCTCGAATTGTGACTGATTTAGTGAAAGTGAGTCTGGGTTTATTAGTCAGATATGGTGCAATATCCTTATCTAATAAAAGTAGTGTGTATTAGTTTAAACAAAAGCCTGGATTCTCCAGAATATTTAGTAATGAAGTTAACAGTTTCTAGTTGATTTGGTCTTTTAGTTTTCAATTTCAAAGTATCAGCTCTATCCATGTTGCAATATCTATTTAGACTTTTTTCCGAATAGATTGTATTGAATAGCCTCTTTCTAAAAATCTGTTGGATAGTAGATCACATTCCTCATAGAAATCCTGATCTTTAGTACAATTCCTACGAGCCCTATAGAATTCACCCATTGGTATGTTTTTTTATGGTAGATAAACGATGGCAACTGGTGGAATAAAGCGTCAAATTAACCTCTGATGGTTTACAATATGTTTTTGTATTAATGGAGCCACCTTCAATATAGATCCTAAGATCAAGAAGGTCTATTTGTTCTTTGCTGTGCTGTCCTGTAAACTGAATACCAAAGGGTTTATTATTGATGTATGTTATAAATTGATCTAATTGCGCTGGTGTGCCAGACCATATCATAAGTATATCATCTATAAATCAATGCATAACCTAACTGATTATTTTCATGCAAATAAATGATTGCTCTGTTTCAAAGTTGCTATTTACCCTATGTATATGTATCACTTGATGTGATTGTACTCACACTAGTTTCCTTAGGGTCCAATGTATACAAATATGACCATATAGAGGCAAAGTACAGCCATAAAAAAACAGAACTATCAGAAAGTGCTGATAAGTCTATTGATTATCTTTATGCACAAAAAGGATTGCTGTCTTCCAAGCTTGTGTCTTCCCCTAGGTATATGTTTCATATGATGTGACTGGACTCTAAGGGAATTACTGTAAGAACCTACTTGAAGGATACGTCTACAAATAAAATAACATTTTTAGTTTGACTGTTACTGAAGAAAACCATTTGGCCTAGATATGTCAGCAAAAGAAAAAAGAGTAAGCCAGACATGTGATGTCATCAATGACAGTTGTGATGTTATATTTGATGTCGGGGGTGTTAGTCTTAGCAGTGCACGGTGGTGGCGTGAGTTATGGTTGCTTAGCTTACCACAACTGGCGAATTTCAAGGGTTTTTCGGTTTTACTTGGAACCATAACCTCCCTTTAACAAAGTTTGTTCACTGAATTTCATAGGTTTTTAGTAGCGCAACTTAACCATAACGTCCCTTTAACAAAATCTTTCATTGAATTTCATAGGTTTTTATTAGTGCAATGCCACCATAACATCCTTTTCAATAGAAGAAGACCACTAGCATCTTAGGTCCTCAAAGTGGGAACCCCGGGTGGTTAAAAAAAAGATTTTTCTTCCCAAACTGGTGTAGGAAGGAAAATCTTTTACCAAGATGGCCACCATGGAAAGGGAAGGCGGGGTGTATAAAGAGAACACAACAGGGCATGAGCGGGGGTTGGGGGGGGTAACAAACGAGACACATGGTCATGAGTGAGGGGTGGGGAACAGGGGAGACACGTGGGCATGAGCTGGGGGTGGGGGGAGCAGGGCACACACGGGGCATGAGCAGGGGGTGGGGGTAACGGGAGACTGGGCATGAGCGGGGATAAGGATAACACGGGGCATGAGCGGGGGGTGGGGGGGGTAACACAAGGGAGACACGAGGCATGAGCGGGAGGTGGGGGGAACAAGGGAGGCATGAGCAGGAGGTGGGGGAACAGGGGAGACACGAGGCATGAGCAGCGGGTGGGGGGGACAGGGGAGACAAGGGGCATGAGTGGGGGGGAAAGGAGGGAGACACAGTGCATGAGCAGGGGGTGGGGGGAACGAGAGAGACACGGGCCATGAGCGGGGGGTGGGGGGAATAGTAGGGGCACATGGCAAGAGCAGGGGTGGAGGGGAACAGGGGAGACACGTGGGCATGAGTGTGTGTGGGGGGAACAGGGGAGACACGGGGTTGGGGGGGAAACAGGAGACACGTGGGCATGAGCGGAGTTGGAGGGGAACAGGAGGGAGACACGGGGCATGAGCGGGGGGTGGGGGGAACAGGGGAGATACGTGTGCATGAACGGGGGGTGGGGGGAACAGGGCACACACGGGGCATGAGCAGGGGTGGGGGGAACGGGAGAAAAGGGGCATGAGTGGGGGTGGGGGGGAAAAGGAGGTTGTCACGGGGCATGAGCAGGGGGTGGGGGGGGAACAAGAGAGAGACATGGGCCAGGGGTGGGGGAACAGTAGGGAGACAGGGCATGAGCGGGGGGTGGAGGGGAACAGGGCACACACGGGGCATGAGCGGGGGGGTGGGGGGAAACTGGGCACACACGGGGCATGAGCAGGGGGTGGGGGTAACGGGAGACTGGGCATGAGCGGGGATAAGGATAACACGGGGCATGAGCAGGGGGTGGGGGGTAACACAAGGGAGACACGAGGCATGAGCGGGAGGTGGGGGGAACAAGGGAGGCATGAGCAGGAGGTGGGGGAACGGGAGACACGAGGCATGAGCAGCGGGTGGGGGGACAGGGGAGACAAGGGGCATGAGTGGGGGGGAAAGGAGGGAGACACAGTGCATGAGCAGGGGGTGGGGGGAACGAGAGAGACACGGGCCATGAGCGGAGGGTGGGGGGAACACAGACAGACGTGGGGGGTGGGGTGAAAAAGGAGGGAGACACGGGGCATGAGCAGGGGGTGGGGTGGAACAGGGGAGACATGGGGCATGAGCGGGGGTGGGGGGAACGGGAGGGAGATGCGGGGCATGAGCGGGGGGTGGGGGGAACAGGGGAGACACGTGTCAAGATCTGAGTCTACCTCCCCCTTCTCACCTGAATCCTCGGAGGTTAGTACCCGCTGTTCCGCCTCCGTCTTCTTGCGCTTTTCCCTTGTAGACACCTCATCTTTGGGTGCTTTAACCTTCTTTTTCTCTTGTAGGTAAGGTCTGGCCCCACCGGAGGCCACCGTGACAGAAGTGGGTACCTGCCCTAGGGGGATCCCAGGGGGCCAGCCTCGATTCTAGGGAAAAAGCCCAAAGGCAGAAAAAACCCTAGTCCATAGATGAGTTCAATGATGTGGGTGCACAGCCTTCCAAAGTATTGTCCAAAGTTCAAAAGAAATGGTTTGACCGAGTCCACAAGTTGCAATCTAAAGGCGTAGAATCCGGTAAGCAATGCAAGGGATAGTTACAGCAAGGAAAGAGGGCAGGGGTATCAGAAGAAATACTAAAGGGAGCACAATGGCAAGAAAGGTGAGAATAAAAGAAGAGAAAGAAATGGGAATATAAAGGAAGAGGAAACGTACTCAGGAACCCTAGCAAGACAGGAAAAGTAAAGGCTGATAACCAAGTGATATCCTGCACAGAACAGGACAATGAGTTACCGGCACCGGCAAGGGAGGGCCCACGTAAGGCTGGAGGATTGCGGGCTGGCACTCCAGGCAGACGCCGGTGAAAGAAAAGGAAACAGAAGGCTAGGCAGCACCGGCTCCAGCACTTCCAACCGCGATTCCTGACAACACGGGGCATGAGCGGGGAGTGGGGGGAAAGGAAGGAAACGAGGCATGAGCGGGGGGTGGGGACAACAGGGGAGACACGGGGCATGAGCAGGGGTGGGGAGGAAAAGGAGGGAGACGGGGCATGAGCGGGGGTGGGGGGAACAGGGGAGACACGGGGCATGAGCGGGGCGTGGGGGGGGACAGGGAAAACACGGGGCTTGAGCAGGGGGTGGGGGGAACAGGGCACACACGGGGCATGAGCAGGAGGTGGGGGGGAACAGGGGAGACATGGGGCATGAGCGGGGGGTGGGGGGTAACACAAGGGAGACACGGGCATGAGCGGGGGTGGGGGGGAACAAGGGAGACACGGGGCATGAGCAGGGGGTGGGGGAACAGGGAAAACATGGGGCATGAGCAGGGGGTGGGGGGAAAGGCGGGGGACACGGGGCATGAGCGGGGGGTGGGGTGGAACAGGGGAGGCACAGGGCATGAGCGGGGGTTGGGGGAACAGGGAAAACACGGGGCATGAGCAGGGGGTGGGGGGAACGGGAGGGAGACACAGGGAAGGGGCGGGGGGAACAGGGCACACACGGGGCATGAGCGGGGGGTGGGGGGAACAGGGGAGATACGGAGCATGAGCGGGGGGTGGGGGGGAAAAGGAGGGAGACACGGAGCATGAGCGGGGGGTGGGGGCAAAAGGAGGAAGACACGGAGCATGAGCGGGGGTGGGGGGGAACGGGTAGACACGGGGCATGAGCAGGGTGTGAGGGGATAAGGAAGGAAACGGGGCATGAGCGGAGGGTGGGGGCAACAGGGGAGACACGGGGCATGAGCAGGGGTGGGGAGGACAAGTAGGGAGACACGGAGCATGAGCGGGGGAACAGGGGAGACATGGGGCATGAGCGGGGGGTGGGGGAACAGGGAAAACATGGGGCTTGAGCGGGGGGTGGGGGGGAACAGGGCACACACGGGGCATGGCCAGGAGGTGGGGGAACAGGGGAAACACGGGGCATGAGCGGGGGGTGTGGGAGTAACACGAGGGAGACACGGGGCATGAGCGGGGGTGGGGGTAACACAAGGGAGACACGGAGCATGAGCGGGGGGAACAGGGGAGACATGGGGCATGAGCGGGGGGTGGGGGAACAGGGAAAACATGGGGCTAGAGCGGGGGGTGGCGGGGAACAGGGCACACACGGGGCATGGCCAGGAGGTGGGGGAAACAGGGGAGACACGGGGCATGAGCGGGGGTGGGGGGAACAGGGGAGACACGGGCCAGGAGCGGGGGGTGGGGGGAAAAGGAGGGGGACATGGGGCATGAGCAGGAGGTGGGGGGAACAGGGAAAACATGGGGCATGAGCAGGGGGTGGGGGGAGAAAAGGAGGGGGACACGGGGCATGAGCGGGGGGTGGGGTGGAACAGGGGAGACACGGGGCATGAGTGGGGGGTGGGGGAAACAGGGAAAACACGGGGCATGAGCAGGGGGTGGGGGGAACGGGAGGGAGACACGGGGCATGAGCGGGGGAAACGGGGCATGAGCGGGGGGAACAGGGGAGACACGGAGCATGAGCGGGGGGTGGGGGGGAAAAGGAGGGAGACTTGGAGCATGAGCGGGGGTGGGGGGGAAATGGAGGAAGACACAGAGCATGAGCAGGGGGTGGGGGGAAAAGGTGGGAGACACAGGGCATGAGTGGGGGTGGGGGGAACAGGGGAGACACCGGGCATGAGCGGCCGGTTGGGGGGGAAGGAGAGGGACACGGGGCATGAGCGGGGATGTGGGGTGGAACAGGGGAGACACGGGGCATGAGCGGGGGGTGGGGGAAACAGGGAAAACACGGGGCATGGGTGGGGGGTGCAGGAGGGACACACGGGGCATAAGCGGGGTTTGGGGGGAACGGAAGGGAGACACGAGGCATGAGTGGGGTGTGGGGGGAACAGGGCAGACACGGGGCATGAGTGGGGTGTGGGGGGTACAGGAGGGAGACACGGGGCATGAGTGGGGGGTGGGGGGAACAAGAGAGAGACACGGACCATGAGCGGGGGTGGGGGGAACAGTAGGGAGACACGGCATGAGCGGGGGGTTTGGGGAACAGTGGAGACACAGGGCATGAGTGGGGGTGGGGGGAACAGGGGAGACACGGGGCATGAGTGGGGGGTGGGGGATAACACAAGGGAGATGCAGGGGGTGGGGGGAACAGGGCAAATACTGGGCATGAGCGATGGTGGGGGGTAACACGGGGCATGAGCGGGGGGTGGGGTGGAACAGGGGAGACACGGGGCATGAGCGGGGGAACGGGAGGGAGACACGGGGCATGAGTGGGGGGCGGGGGAAACAGGGCACTCACGGGGCATGAGCGGGGGATGGGGGAACAGGGGAGACACGGGGCATGAGTGGGGGTGGAGGGGAAGGAGGGAGACACGGGACATGAGCGGCGGCTGGGGGGGAAGGAGGGAGACACGGGACATGAGCAGGGGGTGGGGGGAATGGGAAGGAGACACGGGGCATGAGCGGGGGTGGGGGGAACGGGAGGGAGACACGAGGCATGAGTGGGGGTGGGGGGGAACAGGGGAGACACGGGCCATGAGCGGGGGTGGGGGGGAACAGGGGAGACACGGGCCATGAGCGCGGGGGGGACAGGGGAGACACGGGGCATGAGCGGGGGTGGGGGGAACGGGAGAGAGACACGGTCCATGAGCGAGGGTTGGGGGGAACGGGAGAGAGACACGGGCCATGAGCGGGGGGTGGGGGAAACGGGAGGAACACACGGAGCTTACTGTGCAACGCTCTGATGAACCGATGAACAAAGATGGCGGGCGTCTCTCACAATAGGATGCACTGCACGCTGCACGGCAGCCAATAGCAAAGCATGTCAGATGTCCGCGGACATCACACAAATGCTTGCCCAATCCCCGTCCTGTCCGTGGAGCGAACAGGGAAGTGTGTCCGCGACGCGGACACAGATAATACTAATTTTATACACTTACATTTTTGTCATTTTTTAAAAAACTACTGGACGGATTTACACCAAATTTTTAAAAAGCACGCTTTCGGGACCAAGCCGCCGCTCCCGCCGCAAATATGGTGTTAATCCATCCAGCGGTTTGGGATTTAGGCGTGAGCAAAGTTTTTTCCCATTAGGTCTAGGAGGAAAAAAAAGTTTTGGGACCCCCCCTATAACTTTGCCCTCCCTGGACCAAACCTCACCAAACTTTGCAAGGGGTGGGGGGAACAGGGCAGACACGGGGCATGAGTGGGGTGTGGGGGGTACAGGAGGGAGACACGGGGCATGAGTGGGGGTGGGGGGAACAAGAGAGAGACACGGACCATGAGCGGGGGTGGGAGGAACAGTAGGGATACACAGGGCATGAGCGGGGTGTTTGGGGTACAGTGGAGACACAGGGCATGAGCGGGGGTGGGGGGAACAGGGGAGACACGGGGCATGAGTGGGGGGTGGGGATAACACAAGGGAGACACGGGGCATGAGCGGGGGGTGGGGGGAACAGGGCAAATACTGGGCATGAGCGATGGTGGGGGGGTAACACGGGGCATGTGCGGGGGGTGGGGTGGAGCAGGGGAGACACGGGGCATGAGCGGGGGGAACGGGAGGGAGACACAGGGCATGAGTGGGGGGAACAGGGCACACACGGGGCATGAGCGGGGGGTGGGGGGGGAACAGGGGAGACACGGGGCATGAGCGGGGGTGGAGGGGAAGGAGGGAGACACGGGACATGAGCGGCGGGTGGGGGGGAAGGAGGGAGACACGGGACATGAGCAGGGGGTGGGGGGAATGGGAAGGAGACACGGGGCATGAGCGGGGGTGGGGGGAACGGGAGGGAGACACGAGGCATGAGCGGGGGTGGGGGGGAACAGGGGAGACACGGGCCATGAGTGGGGGGGGGAAAGGGGAGACACGGGGCCTGAGCGGGGGGTGGGGGGAACGGGAGAGAGACACGGTCCATGAGCGAGGGTTGGGGGGAACGGGAGAGAGACACGGGCCATGAGCAGGGGGTGGGGGGAACGGGAGGAACACACGGAGCTTACTGTGCAACGCTCTGATGAACCGATGAACAAAGATGGCGGGCGTCTCTCACAATAGGATGCACTGCACACTGCACGGCAGCCAATAGCAAAGCATGTCAGATGTCCGCGGACATCACACAAATGCTTGCCCAATCCCCGTCCTGTCCGTGGAGCGAACAGGGAAGTGTGTCCGCGACGCGGACACAGATAATACTAATATTTTTCACTTACATTTTTGTCATTTTTAAAAAAAACTACTGGACGGATTTACACCAAATTTTTAAAAAGCACGCTTTCGGGACCAAGCCGCCGCTCCCGCAGCAAATATGGTGTAAATCCATCCAGCGGTTTGGGATTTAGGCGTGAGCAAAGTTTTTTCCCATTAGGTCTAGGAGGAAAAAAAGAAGTTTTGGGACCCCCCCTATAACTTTGCCCTCCCTGGACCAAACCTCACCAAACTTTGCAAAGAAATTCAGAGTAGGCCATATACTTCGTTTGCAAAGTTTGGTGAGGATTCGTCCAGGGGGAGCGAAGTTATAAGCCGCCCAAAAAGTGCTCTTCCTATGGAAACAGCCACTTAACCATAACTCCATGGCCACTACCGTGGCCATGTAATATATATATATATATCTCGAATTAATGCCATGGCCCGTGGGAGCTCTAGTTAACTCTCGCTTGAATTACAGGCAGGGCCTTGATAGGCGGTTCGGAGAGACACATGAGGCTTCAGAAAGCTCAGAACACAGCAGTCCGTTAATTTGTAAAGTTTCGAAATCTGCCTCTGTCACCTTTACATAGGTCCCTTCACTGACTTCCAGTGAAGGAAAGAATTAAGTTCACCATTCTTTTGATTGGGTTTTAAATGCCTACATGGTCTTTCCCCACTATATCTAGCCCAGAAGCTTAAATGGTATCAACCAAGCCGAACGGTTAGGTCTGCAAAAACGTCTACTTCCGATTCCCCTTTCTCAGTGTCTCAAGAGGGCACGAGCGCTTCACGATCTATGGCCCCTGACTTTAGAACTTGCTTCCATTGTAACATTGAAACATTACTGAAATTCTTCAATTCCGCAAAATGTTAAAAACGTTCTTGTTTGTCTAAGGAAACTATTCCACGACTTCCTAGCAGCTCTTACAATATAGTGAAAGATAGTAGCAGAAATCCATACCACTTCTCATCTGTGCCTAAATGCAGTTAAGTCGGCCAGGTTTACACGTTATAAATGTACCAAAATCAAATCAAACGTTACTGCATTTACGTACATTTAGTAGCAAAGGTAAACCATTTCTCCTTTTCCAAAGGACAGTATTTATCCTTGGTTTCAATTCTATTAAATCTTAATGTGGGTTATACTTTCACTCTTCCAGCCAACATCCCTCACATTGTGGGTCTGGATCCAATAAGTGACTCACTCTAAACTTCTTCAGGGCTTGTTAAGTAAACCTATCACAATAAGGGAAAAGCGGGAAAAATAAAGCAATGAAGATGCAGTCAACATCAGTATGCTGCAGCAGATAAACCTCCCCTTACTGAGAAGCAGTAAGGGTTCCTCACACTCGCCACCAATGGGTGTACAACTGTTTCACATCCCATTTTTAACTGGGAAAACATACAAATTGTGAAGCATTTATACAGAATCAGATTTTCCTCATCTCCACCCATCTCACCATGGAAAGCCGCCTTGCAATCTGCTCAGCTGATTCAGGGGGTCAAAATCATATAACAAAGAACACCGAAACCATAGAGGAAAAGGCATCTACTGAATATACTTATTCAAAAGAAGGATTTGCAGCAGTTAATACTGCTTGTCGCTCTCAGAATGGCAAACAAATTGATGAAGGAGAAATTCAGAATGATGGCCTTATGCCTGCTCTGCTCAGTACTCCAGAAGGAGAATTGGCTCTGTGGGTTACTTGCTAAGAATTGAATATCACACATTCCACACCATACTTTTAGTAAACGGTGCTAAAATTCTGCCTCACATTGGCTGAACAGGTCTTCTCAAAGTGCCTGGCTGTGTTTCTGTCCCACTTAAGGAAAGCCAAGAAGACGTTTGCATATGCATACCTCAAATATTGGCCAATCCGAGCCAATACAGCAGAGATGGTGAGGCAGGAGACTTGCTCAGTCCTTCAAGATACTGCAAAAGTCCTCTTGACTCCCAAACAAATAATACATTTCTTGGAAGCAATTATGAGCACTACGTAAGCAAGATGGTTTCCTTTAGAGGAGAGACTGTCCTCACAACCCAGGAATTGCAAAGGTCTGAAGATTTCATTCATACTAACAGCAAGACCGGGTCTTCCTTCTGGGCTCTGGCATCATGCATCTGTGTTCCCAATGTGAGACTTTGCATGAGGCTTCTGGAGGAAAATCAGTGGTTTCCAAAAACAAGATTCCTGCGAAAAACTCTTGAACGATGTACACAAAATCTCATTACACTGCTGGTGCAACAGATGAAACATGGCCAAATTGAACCCTTTTTAAACCGCAATACCGGCACAAATGATCATGCTAGGTGGGGTTCCAACATGGTAACAAATCAACGGAAGGACATTGGTCGGTCAAATAGAAATCCCTTTACAAAACCACGTTCTGGAGCTGAGGGCTATTCACCTGTCCTGGTAGGGTTTGTTGTGTTCACTTCGGACTTACTTCATTGTACTGCTTGAAATAGCAGGGAAGGGCCAGGTCCAGAACCCTCTCAATAAGCTTAAATGGTATGGAATGATCTGCTAGCCAGTATTTTGAGAATACGGCAGGGCACATACCTGGAGTTCCTAACACTTAGGTGGAGGCACTATGAACGTTGTTCATGGAAAAGCACACCTGGATTCTACACGACAAGGCTGTTGAAGATCTGTTTCACTGTTAGTCTTCTCCCTCAATAGACCTCTTTGCCACACCCGAAAATTCAAAACGCCAAGACTTAGCCTCGAATTATGAGGAGACCGGGTCAGTGGAAAATGTCTTTTTGATAGACTGCGCAGTCTTTTCCTGCAATCTCCAGATACCCACAGTGATCGTCAGAATGAAACCATCCATAGCAACAACCATTGTCTTTATCGCCCCCGTTCACTATGCAGGTGGAGCCTGGACCTTCTGTCTCAGGAAGGATAGCAACACGTTTGTCTTGGAAGCAAGGCAATGCAGCGCAACACAGGTTCGAATCCCGACCCTGCGCTTAGAAACCACTCGCTGCTACGCAAACTGGACCTTGTAATCGGACTGAAAGGCAACATCTTTCACCAGAACCTGCCAACACTGAACATGACAGCCTGGCTCCTGAACTGAAGCAATACAAGCACTTGAACCTGGCAGATCACTGCAAAGAGATTTTCTAAGAAGTTAGAAGACTCTCTAACAGAACTGACTTTTCTTTCAAGTCAAAGCGATTCTTCCTTTGGTCCCACCCTCAGTCACGTTCCAGTCACCTGCCCAGTTGTGACAGTACTACCTCCTCTATGTGCGAAAATATGGCTTGTCTTTTTCGGTCATCTAATTTAGCCTTACTAGTGTTAAAGGGCATCTTTATAGGATTTAGAAAGGTTTGTCATTGGGCCCGGAGACCCACTCCTCCTTGGGAGTTGAATGTTGCCCTTTTTTAAAGTTTCTCAGAGCCATCAAATCTGACAGAAAGGTGAACAAGTCCCAGGCACTGTTTGCACACGCCATTTACAGTATTTCACAAGAACAAAGTGGTCTTTAGAACCCAGCACCAAATTAATTCCCAAATTTACTTTGGATTTCCTTATGAACCAATCCATGTCTCTTCCGGTTGTCTTTCCTATTTCAGATGCTTCTGCAAAAAGGTCTCTTCACACACTAGATGTTAGATGGGCACTCTGGTACTATTTCCAAAAGATAGAATAAGCGAGGAAATCTAAGCAATTCATACATTTTGACCCTATGAACACAAGTTTACCTGCTTTAAAACAGCCCATTTATATATGGATTGTCTCTTGTACTCGACTGTTTGGCAGGCCTAGAGCTCTCTCTGTAAGAGGTAATGCTGGTACAACTGCACTTCTCAGCAATGTTCTGATGGCCGAGATTTGCAAAGCGGCAACGTGGAAATCCAACCAAATGTCTGCTTGGTGCTTTTACCTGGATTCGGAGGCCCAAGAGGAGCAGGCATCCTTAACAATGTTTTCAGGTAAGAGAGCTTTTGAAGCATTTCGTTCCATCCTGTCTTCCATCCTTACTGTGGCGGGGATAAACTTCTATTTAATGAAATAGTTTATGAATATTATTGAAAATCATGTGATGGACTTGTATTTCTAGTACTCTGGAAGAGCATCTTAATTTTCTTGAATAAGTCTCCGCACACTTTTTCAGGACAGAATGGGCATAAATAAATCTTAAAATTCTTCTTATCAGAGAAAAATGAAGCGAGGGCTCAACTGCAACTATACGGCATGATGGGCTACCAGTGGAGGTTCACAGCTTTAAAGTTATACCTGCATTTATTCGTCTTTACATTGCTGCCTGATTTCTTATCTGTTGTTCACAATGGTGCCTAGTTGGTGCTTTTTGGACAGAGTTTCTGAATATATTAATGATGATTAAATGATGGAGAGTATAAGGTTACTAAAATCATGCAATATGACCCATGTGTAATATAACAGCTTAGATGCCAAGGTACTCTAGGTCGGCATGAGTATTTGCACCCTCGGCGGGTGTGGTAGCCAATTGGGTTGCTGAAAACCCGGGCTGAATCTACCAATGTAAGCCCGGGTTTGGAGCTACCTGAGTGGTTGCCGCACCCAGTGCTGCTGTTTTCCTTCCTCCCCTGTCACACCCCCAAAATCCAGCCCCTCCAAACCAACCCCTCGCCAAACCAAATCACCTTACCTCCTAAGGGCTCCCCCACCTGGGCCGCACAGCTTTCTGTTGAAGCCATGTAAATGGAAGAGGGGCTCCGAGCAGAGCACAGCCTTCTATTTCCATGGCACCCCTGACACTCCCCAGCCGCTGCTGCGAACGAAGCAACGTGGCAGTTTTTTTCTTTCTTCTATTGCTATTAGCACCTCAAGGGTTTGCCTCGGGTGCTAATAACGATAATCCTGCGCTCTGCAGGCTTTACCGGCTGGTAATGGCCCTGGGGCACAGGTTACAGGCACGAGCTGCCCACAGAGGGCGGTATTATTGCTTAAAAATACAACATTGGCCTCCTCAGCCTAATTCATGTGCAACAATTCCTCAATAATTTGCAGTAAGTCCTCATTTTCTGTAAATAAAATATCATATATCAAGATGATGCATTCTTATGACGTACATAGCTGCTATATCGTTTTTGGGATTATAGCATCGAAAATAATAGAGGAAGTAAAACAGACCATTATTGGATTAGGCAAAATTACCAGGTCCTGTATGACTTTATAATAAGCAAAAGAATCTGAAGATACTCACTGGAGAGGATTAGCATCCTATAGGCCAATTATTTAGGAAACACAATTCTAAATGGACACGCAGTTTAACACATTAACTTGGAATCCTCGTGCATAGCCATGTTTCATTAGCAGGATGTATTCTAAACGAAACACTCTGGTGTGTCTACGTATTGGTATGAACATGTGTAAATGTCAACATGAGATTTTTCAGTTGTATATACAATGGCGTTACGATTCTGTACCATGTGGCTTGCAATTATAAGGGACTGTTGATTATGGGTTCACCATCTTGGTTTATATATTGACCATTCAGGATGGCACGTAAGCGCCTTTTCACCAGACTATCCAGCTTATTACTATTGTGTGCTAGCAAAAATATTCACATTTGTGTTACTTTTTTATTTTATTTTGGTGTTTGGCTCATTACAAACTTTTACCGTCATTTAAATTTAAAACATACTTACAATAAAAGCCGAATTATTTTCCGCAACTTAAATACACAACAAATTACTACATTTTTTATACTATCACTGGAACACAATTTCAACCAACGTGGAGAAAATGGAGGAAATCAAGGAAAGTGGAGCAGAAGAAACTAGAGATGAGGAATCGATTGAAATAGATCTCATGCACCTCACTACCTACGATACGGCCACATATTGCTAACACGCTCATTACCCAAGCAATAGCACCAAACACCACGATTGTTTTAGCTTGAAATATCCTAATTCTTCATTGCGATGCACAACTTGACTCTTAGTTCACTGTCACAAAGCGATGCATAGCGGACTAGCCTATTCTGTTACATTTACTGAATATTTTGATTTTAGCCTATTGCCAGAAAGTGATGCATAGCGGGACTAGTCTATTTTAATGTGATGAACAATTTGAACCGGCCTACCGCCATAACATCATGCTTAGTTAAATGTGCTCATTTATCCAGATTGACGAGCAACTTGATCTGAACTATACTATTTTTAGACCACAGTATATCCAAACCAACATCCATTGCCAGCATACCCGCTGTTTATGCTTTATCTCCTCTAACTCTGTAGCATAACGACATGGCATCTCTAAGGAGAGTGACACCATGGCCACTATCCTCCCCCCTATTCCACAACTTCTCTCCCGCAAACCTCCCACCTAGTACCTGGAACAAAACTCCACTTCCAATACCATCCAGAGATGCACACTTCGCTCAGCCTATCCTTTCACCTACAGAATGGATATCTAAATTTGCCACCCCCCCCCAACTCCCCCTCATCCCATGCCCCACTGACATGAGAAATGCCAAACTCTGCACCCGCTTGAACACATACGTTTCCAAAGGTCTTGACCTTACATGTCCTGTGCTGCTTAGAAACATTAGACTAAGCTCCTGCACCAGTCCCAAGTATGGGCCCCTGAATAGTCCCACCCCACACGTCGGGGACACCAAATTACCTCATGGTCCACTGATAGCCACCATTGACAACTCTAACAACCTTAGCACCCCTTCATCATGTGAGCACCCGCTAGGGGACTTAGGGACCCCCACCAATACCACTATCAAAGGTGCCCTCATTAACACAGGTTCTCTAGCAGCCCATGCCCTTGATATTGCAGACGTGATTACCTCCAATAACTTAGACCTCCTGGCAGTAACAGAAACCTGGTTACACGCCACAGCCCGACCATCTCTAACTACTGCCATCCCAGAGAACTATTCTATCTTCAGAGCATTTAGAACAACAGGAACAGGTGTCGGAGTAGCTGTCATTGCAAAAACCAACCTGAATATCCGAGAAGTTACTAAACTAGACATACCCTCAGTTGAACGCCTATCCTTTAAATTCCCACTATCCAGATCCAAAACTATTCTTGCTCCCCTTGTATACAGACCACCGGGTGCAATCACCTCTTTCGAGGAAGACATATCTCACCTACTGACCACCAACACTAAACCCAGCTCCCAAATTATAATACTGGGTGACTTCAATCTCGGCCTTCAAGACCCTAAAGACTCAAATGCCTCCTTGATCAATGATACTATCACACAACTAGGCCTAATACAATATATCAACAAGCCCACACATATTAAAGGCAGAACTTTAGATTGGTTAGCCGACGTCAACTGCAACACTTCTGTGACTGACATCAATCCCTGCGCCTGGTCAGACCATCATCTAATCAGCTTCAGCATACCTATAACCACACAACAGAGCCTACCACACACCAACCCATTTCAATCACTAGCTAGGAACAAACGCAACATCTCCATTGAAAATCTAGAGCATTACTACACCCCAACACCTTGTCTGTTCAAACCACCCCTAACACCGATCCCACATCAATAGTCAAACTTTACAATGACACATTGGAACTAGCCTTGAACAAAATGGTACCTCTAAAACTAAGAAAAATGAAACCTACGGCATATGTGAACACATGGTTCTCGGCCGAACTAAAAGAACTTTGGAACCTCAAAAGGACAGCTGAATCCAACTGGAAGAAAGCCCCCTCGATCACCACCAAAGAAAAAATCTCCTCGAAAGCAGTCACATACAAAACTGCTATCACAAATGCTAAAAAAGAGATTGATAATACCAGAGTACTCAATGCCAAATCCGGCACTAAAGAGTTATTCTCCATCCTACGAGAACTGGAATCACTGTTGCCCCCTACCGATGATTGCATCAAGGATAAAATGTGGTGTAACAACATCCAACAAGCACTCTCCAATAAAATAGCCCTCCTATAAACCAAGATTGAATCTAAAATAGCCAACGTCGTGCCCAAAGCCCACACAAGTGCCACCCCTAGCTCCCCCCACCCTGTCTGCCCCCCCTTCCATTTCTCACCAGTCACAGAGAACAAAGTAATCAATATAATTGCCAGCCTAAAACCTTCTGTCTAGGCGACTTATCAGTCAAAAGATCTAGCTCCCTTTATCACCTCCCTGATCAATAAATCATTTAAAAATTCTGTAGTCCTACACAACTTTAAAGAGGCCTAGGTCCTACCACTACTCAAAAAACCCAACCTGGAACCCTACTCAACAACAAACTACAGGCCCATTACGACTGCCCCCTTCCTCTTTAAAATAATAGACAGAGTAGCATACCTCCAAATCCAACAACATTTGGAAGACCATAACCTTCTTGGTCAGCGACAATCTGGCTTTAGACCCAGGCATGGGACAGAAACAGCCCTCATGGATCTAAAAATCCAAATGGACGAAGCCAGAGACTAGGGCAATCTGGGAATTCTGCTCCTGTTAAATCTGTCCGCAGCCTTCGAGCTAGTCGACCACCAAATACTCACCAAACACCTTTCATCGGCTGCTGCATTCTCCAAGTGGATCCGGTCCTTGGATGCCACCAAGTGGATCCGGTCCTTCCTATCGGACAGAACAACTAGGGTCTTCGCCCCTTCAGGCGGCGCTGCAGCGGACCCAGTACCTATTCAATATGGAGTCCCCGAAGGCTCATGCATCTCTCCCACACTTTACAACTTCTTCACCAAGCTCCTTTTCGACTGCCTAGATGACCTGGGAGTTACATATACTAACTATATATACTTACTATGCCGACGACACCCAGGTCCTCATTGCGCTCACAGTGAGTTATGAGGAGGATGTTGTTAAATTAAATGAGACCTACCTTGAAATCAAAGCATGGATGGCCACTCATAGCCTCTGCTTAACCCCTTATTTGGCAAGAATGAGATATCTCGTCCTTGACATTACCTCCGTAGTGCCAAAGACGAGATAGCTCGTCCTTTTTGGCACCTTGTTTTGAGCGATCCCTGTAAAGCAGGGATTGCTTAAAACAGTAATCCAACCCCCGGGCTATGTGAGGGGGAGGTCCCCCCTGACTGCCAGGGGGCTGGATTAACTTCAGTTTCAGGTCGGCGTGCTTTACGCACGCCGACGTGAAAGTCATTTTCACTGCAGCAGCCATTTTGGGCTGCTGCAGTGAAAATAGGTGAGTGTTCACCTTTCTCCCCCTCGATCTCCGGCTGTATTTCAAGCCGGAGATCGAGGGAGGTGTCGTTGGAAAGGGGAGATTGTCCTCTTTCCAACGACAGCATTGCTGCCTGCAGACCGGGCGCAGGGCGCTCGATACGCCAGGCAGCAATTCCCACTAGTCACCAGGGATATGTTTGTGATGTGGGGGAGAGGGTGGCTGCTTACAATAAGCAGCCCTCTCCCCCCTGGCCCCCAAAGCATGGGGGCACATATATAATGATCCCTGGCGGCAGACAGGTGACCATCTGCCCCCAGGGGTGGGGGCATGAAAAAAAAGGCCAAAAAAATAATACGTGACGGGAGGGGGTTTGGGGGCCCTAGCCACCAGGGATTTTTTCAGAAATGGTGTAGTTGGATTCTCCCCTTTCCAACGACACCCCTTGTGACAGCATTTCTGTGCGCGGATCGGGCTCAGAGTGCCCGATCCGTGCCTAGCAATGCCCACTACACCACCAGGGATACGTTTGTGATGTGGGGGAATGGGGGGCTGCTTACAGTAAGCAGCCCTCTTTCCCCCAAGCCCCTAAAGCATGGGGGCATATATCTGATAAACCCTGGGGGCAGATGATGGCTGATCATCTGCCCCAAGGGAAGGGGGCAGAATAAAAAAAAGAAGAAAAAAACAACTGGGATGGGGTAGGTGGTGGCTTCTTTTGCCCCCTTGAAAGGGTGGTGGCCCTCCCCCTCCCACACCAAGTGGAAAGCGCCCCTTGTAGCCCTCCCTGGGGGCAGATTTATGCCCCCAGGCAGGAGTATATGAGGTAGCCCCCCATCCAATTGGGGGGTGGAGGAGGGCCACCAGGAATAAGTGTTCAGGCCCCCCAAAGGATGGGGCCTGCAGGTTAGGGCCCCCCTGGGGGCAGATGGCTGATCATCTACCCCCAGGGAAGAGGGCAAAATAAAAAAAAACGAAAAAAAACAACCAAAGGGAATTTTGGGTGGGAGTGGGGGGGCCACTAGCCACCAGGGATATATTTTACAGAAAAGGGGGGTGGCCCTCTCCCCATCACCCCAAGGGGAAATGGGAGCACCCCTTGTAGCCCTCCCTGGGGGCAGATATCTGCTCCTAGGAAGGGGCGCCTGAACCCAGGGAGGAGTGCAAGACAGCCCCCCCTTATCTGCCCCCAGGGAGGGCTGAATGAGATGCCCCACCTGCATTTGGTGTGGGGGGTAGAGGGTCACCCCCATTACATTAGAAAATTACCTGGCGGTTTAGGGCTGTCCTGCTCAGGAAGGAGTGCAGGACAGCCCCCCCTTACCTGCCCCCAGGGAAGGCTACATGCGATGCGCCACCCCTCCAATCGGGGTAGGGGTGGAGAGGTGCACCCCCCTTCACATTAGAAAATTCCCCAGCGTTGTAGGGGGCCCTTCAGCCCCCACTAAAGGGCAGCCTGCCATTTTCAATAATGTTCTTTGTTTACGAAACTTCCCTTGGCGCAGAGGGGCACATTGGTGTGCCAATCTGGCCCCGGGGTGCCTAAACCTTATTGCCCCACCTACTGGGGGGCCTGTCCCACAACTTTTGGGGGCCTGCTCCCCCCCACCCCAAATGGAGGGGGGGTGTACCTCACGCAGCCGTTTGTAGGAAGCCCAGGGAGGCCTGCATGAAGTGCGCCCGCCACCCATTTGGGGTGAGGGGGAGAGGGCCCCCAAAAATTGTGGGTCAGGCCACCAGTGGGTGGAGCTGTAAGGTTTGGGCACCCCGGGGCCAGATTGGCGCACCAATGTGCCCCTCTGCGCCAAGGGGAGTTGGGTTGCAATGGTGGAATGCATTTTAGGGGGGCTGTGGGGCACCCCAAAGGGACAGGGATGGGGCGTTGACTCCCCCACCCGCAATGGAGTGGGTGCCATGTCATGCAGCCCTCCCTGGGACCAGATATCTGCTCCTAGGAAGGGACACCTGAGCCCAGGGAAGAGTGCAGGACAGCCCCCCCCTTATCTGCCCCCGGGGAGGGATACATTTTGTTGATGTGACCGTAGGTAACACATGTTTTTTGTTTTGTTTACAGCTTTTTCTACGCGAGCAGCTGCAACGTTATGTGAGTACTGTTTTTTATTATTCTATGGTTAGGGCCCACTGTCAGTGGGGTGGGTGAGACTGGGGCTGGATTGTTGGTGGTGTGGGCGGGAATGGGGTGTCTTGGCAGATATGTTGGTGGGCTGGGACACAATTGCAGGGGCAGGCCACAAATTGCACTCCATGCCAGCATTGGCCCGATCCTTGCACAGATGTGCAGGATCGACCGCCCGTGCAGCGGGCGGATGCAGCGGGTGTGCTGCCAGCACGCCAAAGGCGCGCTTAAGGCAAGCCCGTCTGTGCCCAGATGGGACGGGTGGGAGTGCTTGAGAGAGGCTATCTACTCTCCATTGCCCCCACAGACACCACATGGCCAGCTGGCTGGCTTCATGATGTGCCTCCGACGACTTACACGGCGGTAATCACTAATAATAATTTAAAGCCTGCTGTGGCAACCCCTACATTGTTACTACTGAACACTAGGTCCCTCCCTGCTCACACCGGCGAAATCTGGGACCTACTGTCCAGTAGACAACCAGACTTATTATGCCTAACTGAAACCTGGCTTACTCCCAGCTCAGCACCAGCATTGGTTCAAGCTATCCCTCCCGCCTACCTCATTATCCATCTTGACCGCCCACCCCCCAAACGTGGAGGTGGAATTGCGGTTATTTTTCAGGACAAGTATGCAGTCACCCAACTGCCGTGCTCTCACACACTTGACATGGAAGCTCTTCTTGTGAAAGTGGTTATTTCACCACTTTGTATTATCCATCTTCTGCTTGTATACCATCCTCCATGTCCAATAGGTTCCTTTGGGATAGGCCTGGCTGACTTAACAGCCGGCCTGAATTTGCAATATACTAATTTAGTGGTATTAGGGGATTTTAACTTACATTTTAATCTGCCTAGACCTACTGAGTTCACCACCCTTTTTGACAGTTTCTCTTATCTACATCTACATCAATGGATTCAAGCCCCCACCCATTCTCTGGAAACAATCTTGATTTAATATTTGCCAAGGATGAATTGCTATGTCCTGGCCCCATCGAACCAGTGGTGTGGTCTGATCATCACTTGGTATCCTGTACTTTTACACTTACGAATCCACCTTCTAAAATACTTCTGCCAAAAACTCTACTGCATTCCTGGCAATCGGTCGATACTAAGGCTCTAAGCACCCAAATAGTCACCGACTGTGCTTCTCAGAAGCCATTATCTTTAAAATCTCTCTCCCAATCATTTCTGGCCGCCGCAGATCTGCATGCCCCTCTTAAATTTATTCAAGGCCTTAGACTACCCCCTCAACCCTGGTTTTTCTGACCCGCTTACATCTGCCCGTCTGAAACTCAGACAACTGGAGCGGAAGTGCCGCAACAGCTATAATCCAGTGCTTAGAGACTCCTACAAACTTGGACTCTCTAATTATCTGGCCGAGGTTAAGCTGGCCAAATCCTCCTTTTTTTCTCAGAAAATTGAAGATGCTTTATGCTAGCCGAAAGCCCTGTTCTCAATTGTACATTCTTTAGCCTCTTCTGAGGCCCTTACTTCCAGGGTCAAGCCCTCTCAAAAGCTATGTGACGACCTTGCCTCTTTCTTTATCACCAAAATTGAAGCGATTCGCTCAAATATCGCAAAATCCTCTGCAATAATGACACCAGATGCTATTACATCTGCATCTGCCCCCCCTATTGACCAGTCAGCTAGCTGGTCTACATTCCCCCTTTTTATTGAGGAAGAGGTCTTAGCTGCCATCTTGAAAATTAAATCGTCTCCTGAGGATGCTATTCCCGTCACTATCATGAAGAAGATTGTCCCAGATCTACTAACAGACATTACCTCGGCCATAAATGATTCATGCCAATCGGGTCTGGTCCCCCCGGAGCTTAAATCAGCAAGGATTATTCCCCTTCTTAAGAAGCCCACACTTGACCCCACGGTCCCTAGTCATTTACGTCCAATTTCCTTACTCCCCTTTCTGTCCAAGCTTTTGGAGTCTCTCATCACTCCCCTCCTGTCTTCTTATTTGGAATCTTCCAAAATTCTTAACTCCGCTCAGGCTGGCTTTAGACCAGGGAGAGGTACGGAAAGTGTACTGGTGTCGGTACAAGACGATATGTCTAGACTAGTTGACGCAGGTGGAGTAGGGGCCTTGATTCTGCTGGACCTATCAGCCGCTTTCGATACGGTTGACCATCCAATTTTGTTCTCAAGTCTGGCTCAGATTGGGATATCTGGCCAAGTTCTTGCCTGGTTTACTTCTTTTCATTTAGATCGCACCCAAACTCTGGCTATGCCCCCCTTTCTTTCTTCTCCCTGCTTTCTTACCTGTGGTGTCCCACAGGGATCTTCACTTTCGCCAATTTTGTTTAACATATACATTTGGGCACTGGTCTGCCTCATCCACTCTTATGGCCTCAATTGCTATTCTTATGCGGACGATACCCAAATCCTGATCCGCTTAGATCAGGACCAGGGTAGGGTTTCTTCGGGTCTTCATGATTGCTTGAGAACCGTAGGGGATTGGATGGACCAGAACTGGCTTAAACCTAATGGCGATAAAACAGAGGTAATGGTGGTGGGCTGCCCTCCGGACTCCTCACTGTGGACCTCAGCCTTTTGGCCCTCCTCCTTAGGCCCACTTCCAAGCCCAGTTGACAAAGTGAGAAATCTGGGCGTCATACTTTCCGCTACCCTCTCCATGTCCAATCAATTAACGGCCATGTGCCAAGCCGCCCATCATCAGATCAGGCTCCTTAAGAGGCCCCTACCTATGATACCAGAAACCTTCCTCCTCCCTGTGGTGGCTGTGTTAGTGCTCTCACGCTTAGACTATTGTAACTCCCTGTATTTGTCGCAGCCAATTGGTCTAATACAGCGACTACAGCGTATGCAAAACCTGGCAGCTAGGCTAGCCACGGGTACCCCTTATGGTGCCCACATTTCCCCAGTACTTCGCCAACTGCATTGACTTCCGGTGGGCCAGCGGGTTCTTTTTAAATCCCTGAGTATTGTGCACAAGGCGGTCCATGGCCAAGGAGCTGAGGTTTTGCAAGCGAAATTTACTCGGTATGTCCCTATACGGGCTCTGCGCTCCTCGTCCACTAATCTCCTAGTTGTGTTTAAGTTCAACTGCGAAAGGATTGGGGGCAGAGCCTTTTCTATCACTGCGGCTAGACTCTGGAACAACCTCTCACCGACACTAAGAAGTGTCTCTAATCATCTTGGGTTCAGAAGAGCTCTTAAGACCATCCTGTTCTAAATTCTTTTTTCTTGGCTACCTTTTGTGGGATCAGCTCTCCCTCCTCAGCTCCATGATGCTTCGGTGACCGTGCGCTTTATAAGCTCAATTAACATAACATTGGTGTTTCCCTGGGAGCGGATCCCTCCCTTGTGGGTTGTCCGTCTGCAAGCCCAGGCTCCACCTCTGGCTGTGCTACGTTACAGATGTCACCTCTGGGGAGGAATGGGGATCCTCCTGGGGCTCCCTGGAGCTGCTGCTGTGCTTAGGGGATGGTACACCCACATGATACATGGATGTCCAATGCCAGGGACATCACCTCCAACCGTCCTGGAGTTGTGGCTGGGCTGCATTACAGCTTTTCCCTTCGGGGAGGTATTGGCACACTGCCGAGACTCCCTGGTGGGGAGAAGCTGTAAGCAGGGCAGCCAGGGCTCCAGCAAAGTCGGCGGTAATATCCCTGGCCTTGGGCACCCTTCTCCCATGTTGGTCTTTGCCGGGGGTCTGACTAGAATGTATTACCCAGAAACCCCAGATAAAGTGAACATTGTGTTTTTTCCCCCACCAAATATCACACGTTGTCAGGGATTGTGGCTAATAAAAACTGGGGCAATTTGTGCAAGGCAGACCTCTGTGGATTCCCACGGGTGTCCTCTTTTGGGAAATGCATGTGGTTCCCTGTTTTCCTTGCTAGCTTCGACACCCTAGGCCCAAATGTATAGGAAGAGAGAGTTGACGGTATAGAGGCCCCAGGACCCAGAAGGTCTTGTGGACAATGCAGAGGGTTTTGAACTTAATCCTCACGGACACTGGGAGCCAGTGCAGAGATGTTAGTCCTGGAGAGATACAATCCCTGGGCTTGAGGCTAAGGACAAGTCTTGCAGTCCTGTTCTGGATAAGTTGCAGAGGACAGAGAGTAGAAGCAGGCAGATTTAGAAAGAGGCTGTTGCAATAGTCAAGCCTAGAGAGAACCAGAGCTCTGGAGACAGTGAGCTTCTGGGGGAAGGTGAAGAAAGGGAGAATACCTCTCAAGCGGTGCAGCTGGTAGTGTGACTTCTTAGAGACATCAGAGATGTGAGGAGAGAAGGAGAGTGTTGAGTCGAAGATG
This sequence comes from Ambystoma mexicanum, assembly GCF_040938575.1. NCBI lineage: Eukaryota > Metazoa > Chordata > Amphibia > Caudata > Ambystomatidae > Ambystoma > Ambystoma mexicanum. Next base: position 351,412,378 of record NC_090934.1, read on the forward strand.
ACCTTGAGGTTTTTAGTCTTGCAGGTGGGAGCAGGAAAAGGGCCAAGAGAGGCCAGTGTCATCATTCCTGCCCCTCATGTCCCCAGCCCTCCAAGATGTTAGGCTGGAGCCAGGCCACGATCACCTACATGGCCCTCAAGGGCCTCTCCATCCCTCCAAAGACCCACTTGGAGTCAGACTTGGCGCTTGTGGCGCCAGACTCACTCACTCCCATAGGATAACATTGGGGATTGGACTTGTAGTGCATTGATGGGGACATATTTCACTTCCCAGAACTGCATGTGCAGTCTAGTCTTTTGGGTGTGGTAGCCAGAGACACCTGGGATACCCAGAGACTATTTAAGCCACGCCCACGCTGAGAAACATGCTTTGTGTTTTCTGCACCTGCAGCGTGACACTCACCGTGTTTGGATCCGTCTCCAGTAGGCCTGCATCTTTCTTCTGCGCTCAGCTCCTGCAAGAACAAGAACACCGTTAGGAACAGCCTTACCTTGCGACGCTTCTGCCCATCATTCATCTCTTCTTCTGTTCTGCGGGCATCTTCGGCGGTGTCATTCCCATCCTGGCACGCCGCTTCCTAAGGAAAAGGGAAAAGAACAGAAAAAGGGCATTAGTACGCATTCAGCAAATTTTCACTTTTTTTTAAAGACTGTACGAGCTTCAAACGCTTACCTGAATCCCAGCCGCTCTGGGGGAACTCTGACTCCAGAACTTCTCATCCATCTGCAAAAGGGAAAAGACACTCCAGGTTAGCGTGGAAACATCTAGAGGCGGCGCATACTGCGCTTACTCACCACATTTCTTCTTCATAACTGGCATCCACACTGAAAACGTCACGGCACCTAAAAGACACAGAAAAAGAACTCAGTTCAATACAAATACAAAAGGGTCGCATCGCGCATCGTGCTCTCACTCTCCTTCAGCGCTACTCATCTCAGCAGCACGTCGCCATCCCCGGACACCGGCCATCATCTAAGGAAGGAAATGAACGAAGTTAGAGAACTGTTCAAAAGACTCATTATACTTACCTGTCGGACTCTTGCCAGTGTAGTAACTAGGCAGCAACGAGCCTGCATCAATCAACGCACCCCTGTGCTGAAAGCAGGACGGAGAGCACACTTTACAAGAAAACAGGGTGAGCTGTGGATCAAAGGGAAGGGTTGGACCCCGGGGAAGAAGGGGTTCAAGCACACAGACAATAGGGAGTTAAACTCTACCAATCCGGTGTTTCAGGCCCAGTCTCCAGTCGAGTAGACTCCAGGGAAGGGTTTGAGGTCGTAAGAGGTCAGAACAGGCTGAGTGACGTCCCCGTGGATACCAGGTGAGCGTTACATCCAGCCAGAGAGCTACAGGGAAGGAGAGAGCGGGTGTGCCGATGAGGAGAATCTCAGTCTTACTGGCATTAAGGCAGAGGTCATTGGCGGCACACCACTCCTGGATAGCATACAGACAGTCAGAGTTGAGGGAGGGAGAGGAGGAGGCCGAGGGTAGCCTGAAAATAAGCTGGGTGTCATCCGCATAGCACTGAAAGTTGGGGCAGAGAGCGGTGATGCAGTCGGCAAGGAGCGCCAGGTATTGGTTGTACAGCCAGGGAGAGAGGTTAGACCCCTGGGGGATACCACAGGTAGAGAAAAAGATAGCGAAGAGGAAGGACGTGGGAGGGTCGGTCAGAGAGGAAAGAAGTCAGTGAAGCCAGAGCCTGACCAGTGATACCCAGGTTATCACGGAGAAGGTTGTGCAGGATGGCATGGTTGACAGTGTCAAAGGCAGAAGAGAGATCACGCAAGATGAGGATGCAGGGGCTGTTAGAGTCAAGGTTGGAGAGCAGGTCTTCATGGATGTTCAGGAGAGCAGTTTCTGTGCTTCTGGCAGCTCTGAAGCCAGACTGATGGTCATGAAGACAACCAACAGATTCAGTGTGGTGATTAAGCTGGGAGATGGTCAGTTTCTCCAGGAGTTTGCCCAGGAAGGGAGGGATGGAGATTGGGTGATAGTTAGCTGGACTGGAGTGGTCGGCAGAGGGTTTCTTAAGAAGAGGGTGCACAAGGGAGTGCTTCAGGGGGGATGAGAAGACTCCAGTGGTGAAGGAGTGATTGCAGAAATCAGCCAGGGCAGGAGCCAGGGAGTCAATGTGGTCCTTGATAGTTTTGGAGGAACACGGATGAACCTGTTTAGACGAGACTTTCATAGTTCGGACTTGTCTAGAAACCTTGTCTGCAGAGAAAAGGGGGAAGGCAGAGAAGGAGGGAGGGGAGGTGGCTGCAGAAGAGCCAGAAAAAGAGCAGGAAGTAGGGGGAGGGAGGCGATAGGAGGAGAGTGAGGACAGGATGTCCTGAGTTTTAGAGATGAAGTGAGAAGCCAGTGCCGTGCAGAGGGCCTGGGAGGGGACAGGAGAGGTAGAGTAAGTGTAAGAGTAAGTGGACCAGGTTCTGCCACTGGGCTCATGGCAAGGGGCTGGACATCCTCACCTGCTCCCCGTACAACACACTAGCTTTTTCTGCGTCCAAATTGATACCTGTCACACCTATTTGGTGGCCATTGGGGCCTACATACATTTCCCAGAGCCAATTTATTTCAGCAGCTATCCCAGTGCTTCAGGCTCACTTCACGGGATTGTCCAGGTGTTTTCCTCCGGTTCATAGGCCGCATCCGGTCTGGGACCACAATGTGGTTCTTGCGGCTTTACAGCGTAAATCTTTTGAGCCGATGGCCTCAGTGGACATCAGGCTGGTGATGCTCAAGGAAGTATTGTTGGTACCTCTCACTTCTGCACGCAGAGTCAGCAAGCTGCAGGCTCTGTCATGCTAACCCTTCAGCACCTTCCACAATGACATGGTCATCGTGCACACTCATCCAAAATTCTTGGGCAAGATGGTCTCCCCATTCCATTTGAACCAGAAAATCTGTCTGCCGGTGTTCTTATGTAAATAGGGGACTGAGGTGAGGTGGTGGTTGGGGAGTCTTGAGGGCATTCCTGCGCCCTCGTGCTATTCTAAATTTAAAGGGATAGCTCCTTTTTCGCTGCCAAAGGTTCCGGTACCGTTCCCATGTCGGGGATGCCCACAAGGATAGAAGAAAAGGGACTAAGGAATATAGTACTCTAGTCACTACAGTGAGTAACTTTAATTTCTCTGCATGTTTTGCTGTGTCTGCGGTTATATGACTAATAGCTATGGTGATCATCCTAAATTAGTCTTTTCTCTCTGTGCCTTTTGTGTCACAAGTCTGTTTGGGTGGTGCACGCAAACTTTAAAAATAGCCAAACCGATACACAGTGTTGTGTTTACCATTTTCAGTATATACTTCATTTCTGTTGTTTTTTAAGCATCATATTGTCTGGGCTTTTCTTTAATATTGTTCATGTTGATCTATTTTTCGGGTCCACATTTTTTACTTTTCTAGTTATTCTTTACAAGTGTATGGAACATGAATGAGGCTTGCAGGAATGCAAGTGTTCAAAGTGAAGAGGTGTACATTTTTTCCTGTCACATAAATGGTTTGCATTTGAATGTACCAACTGAAAGCAGACAGTTAGGTGTCCAGATACCAATTTCTGTTGCTGTATCTTGAAAAATATTGCTTCTTCTCTCACATGTTCTATTTCCACCTCTTGGTGTTAGGGATTGATGCTAAATCCTGAACAAATTGAGTGCCTTCCACTTCTTCAATGCTGTGTGCTTCAATAGTGCCACTGGATATTTTGTTCATCTTTTTGATCATGTTTTGTGATGTGGGTCTCTAATGATGGGTGTGTCCGACATGGGAAAAGTGCATTCAGGATATATTACACAGCCACGGTAGTGGCTGTGTAGTTATGGTTGAATTGCTGTTTCCATAGGAAGAGCACTTTTTGGGCGGCTTATAACTTTGGTCCAGGGGGGGAAAAGTTATAGGGGGGGTCCCAAAACATTTTTTTTTCCCCATAGACTGAATGGGGGAAAACGTTGCGCACGCCTACAGCCGAAACCGCTGGACGGATTTTCACCAAATTTGCGGCAGGAGCAGAGGCTTGGTCCCGAAAGCGTGCTTTTGTAAATTTTGTGAAAATCCATCCAGTAGTTTTCTTTAAAACGATCAAAAAGTAGGTCTAAAAAAATTAGTGATATCTATGTCTGCTCCGCGGAGACACTTCCTGTTCGCTCCGCGGGCAGGACACCGATTGGCTAATGGGTTCGCGTCGTGTCCACGGACACGCGACGTGTCCGCCGATTGGCTGGAGAGAGGCGTGATGTGCATCAGATTGTTCCGATGCGCCCGCCATCTTGGATCTGCCGACAGCGTGGCGGCGAACAGAGGCGAAATGCAGTTTTGGGGAATGTTTTGGTGTGCAAGAGTGCTTGGGGAGGTGTAGGGAGGAAGAGATGGGTGAAATACTGTATTTGTTTAGGTGGCAGGTGCTACTGATGTATTAGCAATGCCTGCGCTGTCTGGGATATTCGTAATTACTGAAAATGAGGGGTGTCCTAAGGATAGTATTCCCGTCCGTGCTGTGCGCAGGCAAGTTGAAACTGTTCTAAGGACACGCGTGGTGTCAGCAGACTTTAAAATTGAGTATATGCCGCAGTTTTCAATCTATGGGTGTCATACTGAGTTATAAGTCACCATGGGTGTGATAGGCAGTGGTGGTTGTGGACAGGACCTAGAGTCTTGGGTACATGGCCATAGGCCGTAGGCCATACACCCAATACTCTAGGCTCTGGCCAAAACCACTGCAGCATATCACACCCCTAGAATCGAACATCTATCAGGTGGTTATGGGCAGGGCATAGAGTCTTGGGTGCAAATTGAGTATATGCCACAATTAAAATGTTTGATTCTATGGGTGTGATAATGAGTTATAAGCCATTATGGGTGAGATATGCTGCGATGGTTGTGGCCAGGGCCTAGAGTCTTGGGTGCATGGCCGCAGGCCGTAGGCTGTAGGCTATACACCCAAGACTCTAGGCCCTGGCCACAACCACCGCACCATATCACAGACATAGATCACACCTATAGATTCGAATATCTATCAAATGTTTGAAATTATACTTACTGTTTGATTTGTTGAGATTAAATATATTTTTTACATGAGTTTGGTACCTGGAGGAAATATTCTTTTTCAATTTCTGTGATAAAAGAAAAGAGCATGTTAGTGTATGTATTTTATAAAGACTTATTACATTGCATAATAGACATTTAGCTTTTTTTCGACCCTCATATTTAGTTTACAAACCAGTGTACTGTGCATTTTGCTCAGTTTCTGTGTTTGTTTTTCAAATCATTGGATCTGTGGGAAAAAAAATCCTTGTCGGATTAAAAGAACCCTTTTTTTGTTATGCTACAGTCTATTTGTTTGTTTGCTTTCAGTGTTCACTTGTTGTTTCTGGTTAATGTTCTATCTGTTGGCTTGTTGCAGATTTTTGAAGCAGTTAGATACCTTTTGGCGTATTCTAACTGTCTATTTTTTGTTACAGTTTAGTGGTATTCATTTATCTGTTTGGTTGTTATAGAATCTTGGGCCAGTTAGATACCTGTTGGCGTATTCTGTTTATAGTTTTTTAATTGAATTTTTGTTAATGTTGAAGTACAGATTAGTTATAAAATTTTGATTTTAAGAAGATTAAATAAGCGTTTGTAAGATTTGCTGGTAATCTCTGCTTTAGAGTAATGGTAGTATCATTACATTCGAACCATCCACATTCCTTTTTAATATATGCAGTGTAGTGACCTGCATTTATTGTGGCTCCTGCGTGGTAGATTATACCTAATGTTGTAAAGGTTTTCTTACCAAGCGATACTTGATCGTGTGTGAATCCAGTCAGCTTACAGTTGTTTTTGGTACCATCTGCATTGTAACATAAAAGCATTAGTATTACGTAGTTACTATGTGTTTGTATTAGTAAGGTGGAGCGATTATCTGAATTGCAGGTAGTACATAATCTGCCATGGTTTGCATTTTGTACAAGTTGCTGAAATCGAATGGATTCACAATTAGATATGGATACATACACAAAGCGCTCATTTGGGTTTGTTCCTGTGTCACATTGTTGCAGAGAGTGCATGTATGTTTCCACATGTATGAAATCTGGAAGATTTCATTTATAGGTATGTTTTTGTTTTCCAGTACTTGTAGTAAGTACATTAGAAATTCTTGTGGATCTTCTTGTGAGTTTATAGTGAATTTCACCATTCCAGCACAGTAGTCCAATTCTTGTCTTATTTCGTGAACACTATACGTGTTGTCAGAATTGTTTTTTGCGTTTCTATGAAGGACTAACATTTGCAAACACAATGTCATGGTGCATGCTCCAAAACACTTGGAGCTGGCAGGCCTTTCCCAGTCACTGACACCCATCAGAGCTTATAAAACCCCAAAGGGTAGTCCAAGGACTTCCTGGACTCAGTCCTGGCGCCGTTGGCACCAGGCTCATAGTTTTCCATCTGGTAATGGACTACATGGGACTACATGCAGCCCAGTCAAATGAAGCTGAATCATCTGGCTTATCTTGGGTGTGGCTGTGGGACTATTTTACCTGTGATTGCAGAATGAGGCTGGAGGGACTATTTTATTGGAACTACTTACAAGGCTATTTAAGCCACACCCTGCCGACAGAACACGCTTCGCGTTATTCTGCACTCCTGCAGCGTAACGCTCACCGTGTCTGCTTAGCTCCAGTACCTGAACGCCAGCAGCCATGCCCGTTCTGGAACTTCCATCTATCGGAACCTGAGAACAGAAGAAGAGAAGAGAGAAACAGGAATTAATACGGAGCTTTCAACCTTACCTGAAGAATTCCATCCGAGCGGCCGCTCCTTCAGCTGCTCTTCAGTTCACCGCACCTTCAGAAAAGAAAGCACCTGCTAGAACAACTGATACTCACCCAGAGACCGCTTCCCTTGGGATTTCACTGCAGCGGTTCATCTGATCACCGCTCCGGAGCCACGCTGCATTTCAGTTTGAATTAGTTTTCTTTTACAACGTTTTCCTTTTTGTGGAACAGGATATGATTTTAGATGGGGGATGTATAGTGAACGTAGTCTATTGTATTCTAAAATGCAAGGAATATCAGCGTTTACTTTACTTGCATCAAAGTTGATTAGAAATAGTCCGGCAAGTGTATGTAAGCGTGATAGTGCTATGTAGCTCATGCCTTCTTTAAAGACTGTGTTACCAATATCTAACAATGCTTTGTCTAGGGTAAGACCTTGGGATTTATGAATGGTGACTGCATATGCAAGAGTTAGAGAAAATTGTTCTCTGCGTACATACATGTCTTTGAAGAGAAGGAATCGAGCTGTTGAGCGCCCTATCCTTTTTACTTCTGAAAGTTTGTCGAAGAGAATATTGACAAACTGAATGTTGTTGTCACGTGGGTATGTTTGAAAGCCAACAACTGTACCCAGTGCTTCATTAACTAGTCCTTGCTCCACGTCAAGGTTACGTTTAAGCATTACTCTACAGTTTAAGGATAATTTTAATATTTTCTCCAACCCTGCTGTGTTGGAGATAGAATTTTCTAAGGTATTTAGTCTTGTTGTGGCTTGTTGACACATGGGTAGTGTCATACCATGTACGTCCAGTTTGTCTGTGGAGCAAATTTCATTTATTGGTTGCATTTCTTTTTTCAACATTGTTTCATTGAATTTGGAACAGCTTGCAAGAGTTGGCATTAAGGACATACAATTGACATTTTTGTGCGCTAATTGTTCCATAGCATCAGTAGCACATGAGTTATCGCCATAAAGTGCATGGATGTGCCAGGTTTTTAATATTGCTTGTGCTTCTTGAGATAGTACACCAACTCTAATACTTTTTAAAATGTTGGCGTAGGTGAGGTCTGCAGATTGGCGCATGTTTTCTGTTAATTCTCTGTATTGGAAATGTTGCCAAAAGTTGACATTTCCTATGCTGCCAACAGTTTTACGGCAGAGTTTGTGTCCTAAGGTTTTAAAAATACGTTCACCTTTCACTGGTGTCAATTGAAGAAGATCTCCGAAAACAATGTGTTTTCCTCCAAAGAGTTCTTCGTAGTTTGTTTTAAGTACTTCTTGCAATCTGAGGTGAATCAAAGCCAACATTAGGTTGGAGACCATGCTCACTTCATCTATTAGTAGCATTTTCATTTGTTTTAATACTCTGCATATTCCATTGCAGCTTCTGTAGAAAGTTTGTAATAGTCTAATTTGTTTTGGTATTCTTCTGGAAGGAGTAGTAATCGGTGTAAAGTGACACCGCCTATGTTGTAGGCAGCTAAACCTGTGGGGGCAGTTACAACAGCTGACAGTGTGTCGTTTGTCAATTGTTGAAGGAACTTGCTGATGATTTTGATTAAGAATATTTTGCCTGAACCAGCTTCACCACTGACATATAGTATTATAGGTTTGTAATTTTGGCAGGTACATTCTTTATTTTCATGTTGTACACCATGTGCAATTTCTTTTGTTACTTCTTCAAAAATGGTGCGCTGGTCTTTAAGTTTTGATTGCAGTACAGTTAAGTCTTCTATATCTTCTTCATAGTGACACATGGTGTTTTCTACTTCTGTCATAGCTAATTCTGCCTCATTTGCTATTAGTGGCTGTCCCAGTGGTTCTTGGCTTCCTGTTACAGAAAGTTGACTACTGTCGGAAGTGTCCTTATCTAGTTGGGCCTGGAGTTCTTCTTTGTGTTGCTGTTCATTGTTTTGTACTGCGTAAAGTTCACATCGGCGATAGTGCTTTCATTTGCTTTGAAAGCGTCTTCATAGCAGTCATAGTTATCTAGCATCTCTTCTTCTTTTCTCCATGGTTTAAAAAGTTGTAGCAGGGACATGTAATATAGTTCTTTCTGTTGAGGAGTTTTTAATGACAATTTGATATGATTAATTAAGCTTCATTTGGTAAGTTTCACTAAGCTGCCTTCACAATCTGTCACTCTATATCTACCTTTATTTTCATCGGGTTTTATATTATTTTTGTATGCAAAGTTTGGGCTATGTGGTATAGACACATGGTTTCCAAAGTGGTACTCCTGTTCGGGTAGTATGTGTCTAGTAAATTGTTTTTCAAATGTCTTGGCTGTTGGGATCATTTTTGGCTATTGTTTCTATGTCCTCATATGATTTGAGAACTCTTTTTCTAGATTTAGCAGGACCAAGACCTAGCCATACTATATTTTCAGATTTTCCATACAAAGCAGTACCGGTTAAACGATCTGCAGCTTCGTAGGCACCACATTCTCTATGAGAGAGCATTTTTATGCCTAAACTGTACAATTTCTGAGATAGTGTTTTGTCTGATGATAGGTCATTCCAGAGGTCTTGAATCTGTTTTTTCTGCTTTTGTTAAGTAGGCTGTAACATATCGTGCAACTGCATTGGAATTGTCTGCAATGTATTGCACATCTATGTTTGCATTCCATAAGAGGGCAAGGATTGCATTGTAATCATTTATATATTTTGATTCTTCTGTTTTTTTATGTAATACGTGTTCTTAGGTGATTTACCTTTAACACTATGGGCCTCATTACGAATGTGGCGCTCCTGGATTGAAGGGGGCCGGTACAGCACCGGCCCCCTTCATTCCGGGAGCGCCGGTTACAAGCTTCCCATCGCGGGACACGGATCGCACACCTGGTAAAACCAGGGGTGCTTTCCGGGTCCCGCGAGTGGAAGAGGGAGGCAATAATGGACCAGATGTAATCTGCCCATTATTACCCCCCCCCCATTCCCGTTGAGCCCTATGGGGGCTCCTGCATGGAGGACTTACCGGGTCCTCCTATCTTGGAGTAACCCGGTAAGTCCCCATTGCAGGAACTCGGTAATGGAGTCCGGAACGGTGGCAGCAATGGAGCTATTAGCTCCATGGCTACCGCCGTTCTCGTAATGAGGCCCTATGTCTACCTGAAGACATAAAGTTGTTCATTTCACCTGTTTCTGCAACTGGTCTAGGGAAACCAAAGCAGCATTTGGTGTAGTATTTCCCTTTGCTTTTGTATTTGCGACAACAATATTTGCAACATTTGTGTCTTTGAAATTGTACAATTTGTGCATGAAGGCCCATATGTCTCATTTCTGAAGGGATTTCACAAGTGACATATTTTTGGATGAACTGCAAAACAGTGGCATCACTGTCCTGACCAAATTTAGCAGCATCTTTAATCCATAAAAGCATGTGGATATGTGGTGCTCCTCTGGCTTGGTATTCTTTTCTCCAAAAGAAGTGTTGCACTTCTCCGAGGGGAGGAAAAGTTTTATTCCAAATAAAGTGTAGCATAGCAATGAAACGATGGTGGAAATATCTTGAAACATTAACAGGATCTAGAGAGCAAAGTTCTCCAGGTGTTAGTATAACTATGTTTTGTTTTTGTTTGATATGCGTAGGAAATTATGTAAATCTTCCCATGCATATTCTGCACAAATTAATGTAACAAACCAAGTGGGTGGTCCAAGGTTTCTGATCCTACAACGTACATCTCCGTGACGTCGGAACCAGTATTCTTTCGTACCATGCATGTTTGCAAACAGATTTGTAATGCTTGATTGTAAAACCTCATCTTTTTCTTGCACTTTTTGTATTAATTGCGTAGCTGACATATTTTGAAAGTGGGTTCCCGATTTCGATATGTGTGCAACTCTGTAACATAGAGTTGCTAGTTTACTTTCAAAGAGTAGGTGGAATATATATTCCACATTTTGTCTAAATCTGGGCAGAATACATTCATAATGAGTGGTATTCTGATACTGTTATCTGAGTGGGTCTATAATCGTACCTTCCTCCTTTGCCAGTAGGAAATAGTAGAGAAAAAGCATGTGCTTCTATACGTTTTTCCCATATGCTCATTGGTGACCCTTTGGTTTGTCGCATTTTGTATGTTTCTAGTGCATCATCTATGCTGTCACTAGAGTGTACTGGATGAATTGTATAAAGGTCTAAAATATTGGATACTGCAGCACGATCCAGAAGTTCAAATTGACCAGTTTCCGGTGAGTCTTGAATTATTTCAGTTGTTTCCCTTAAGTTTTCTTCAATATTAATTTCTTTGTAGTATTAATTATTGTCTTTTAGATATTGCAAGGCTTGTCTAACTTTATGTAAATCCACGAGTTGTTGCCAAATTCTTTTGTTGGTACACCATTTACTAAGACAATTAAAGATTGCTCTATTGGATGTTGCACTCCTAGAGTGTGCACGTTTTTCTGTCAGATCTAATGGTAAATAAACAACTTTGCCACGAATGCCTTTCACCAATTCAGAGGAAGGTAATATTGCTGTTTTTGGTTGAAGGCATATTATTGCTTGAAATGGGTGCATTGTTTGAATTATGATGCTCTCATATAAATTGGGTTGTTGCAGGGGTTTTGGTAGTGGGAATAATTCCAAGTTATTTGTGATAGCACTTGAAGGAGCTTGGTTGTTGTCAAGTTTTGTACTGCAGTAACTGCAAAGTATTAAGGGGTCACTTATTTCGTATTTGCTTTCTGCTAAAAGGTAGAGAGCTAATTCCTACCATTTGGAATTTTCATTGTCTTCTATTTTGTATGTTATGTCTATAGTTTTTGTGCTTCTTTTGTAAACAGTTCTGCGGCAACACACACACACATGGTTTGGTACTTCAGCGGATGTACTTTTAAATTTTAGTATTTCTTTTTTGTATGTGTGTAGTAGAAGGTTGCCATATGCAGAATTGTTGCTCGTCTGTTCTAAAGCTATTGCATTTTGTAAGTGGCTTTCACTTCCAAAATATTTTCTCTGGATACGGTCGATTTCTTCTTGTAGGTCTTTGGGTGTACCACGTAGAAGAGTTTTATTTAAATTGGCTAGTTCCAAAGCAGGACTTTTAGCATAGTACAGTTTATAGACTAGATTTATTACAGTTGAATGATGTGCTGATATCATTTTGATATCATGGAAGGTGCTTTTGCAAATAGGTCCTGAAATGCAGGCTAATGAATGTCCTTGTAGTCCTGTGTATTTGCGCACTGGACAGGTATCCATATTTTGCAGCATTTCCATTTTTATTTGGTCTTTACCTTTCACATACTGATTGAGGAACTGGCGTAAAGATTTGAAAGATTTGTTGGGAATGTTACACATTGACGTGCATGGCCATTTGTATACTGGACGTGCTAGTTCAGTCGAATGGAGAGGTAATTCTGAGTTTTCTGAGGATATTTTTGTAAGCAGTGTTTCTTGTTCCATGATGCTATTATACATTTTTTCATAACCTCGTCCACTGCTATGGATGGCAATTGTGTTGGTTTGGTTTTGTTTGTATGCTTCTTCATTAAAATATGGTTCTGTGGTCGTGGTGTGACTCCATTCACCTCCACAGATATTTAAGAAGTTATTTTTGTTGACATTGCGTTTATTGAGAAGTTTTCTTTGTAGTTTAGTACTTAGTTTTGTTAGTGATTTCATCCTGTTTAAAACTAAAATAAATAACTTCCTTTTGAGAAGGATTGCACTGTCTACAAGAGCTTCTAGGATTAATTTTCTATGATAGGTTTTAAGGGATGTGCATGATTTCGCTCCTGTTTTTATAAGATTCTGAAGGACTCTGTGGCAGACCTTTTTTTCTAAAATACTTTTTTTGGTATGGTTACTTGCTAGTATATGAAGATTTATAGGAGCAGTTTTAGCAGTAGTGGTAGCCGAATTCATGTTAAGCATTTTCTGTTTCATTTTACATTTTGACAGAGGAGGCAAAGTTTCTGTACTAGAAGCTTCTTTTGTTTCGCTAAATGACTGCATTAGCTGTTTTGTTTGAACGTTTTTTACAAACTCTGGTAGAGATGGATGCTTATTTTGGACACTTTATTTTCATTTGCTCTATTTCTGCGTTGCTTTCTACGAACTTGCTTTTTGGTAGGCATTGTGTATGAGTTTGATGGGAAAGATGTATGTGGTGGTGTGTGAATGTGCATTGGGCCGTTACAATGAGTTGGGAAGGCTATTCTTCTGTTTGTATGTTAGTATACTGCGGTTCAGATGAGAGTAGAAAGTGAGCTAGTGGTGAGGAGAAGCATTAATAGTAACGGTAATGGTATAAAATGAAAACAGTTCTTTGTTTTGTAGTACTAACATTCTAAGGGTTGAGTATGTTATTTGTGTTCCAAAAAAACGGGATTTGTGTGCCATTCTGCCTGCTAATCTCAGTTTAAGAAATGGGGATTTGTGGACAGAATGGTTCAGAAATTGATGTTTTTTTGGTGCGCAAATTACATGAATGAACCACACAGTGTCTTTGAGAAACAGTAAGAATATAAAGGTAGTATTGTACTTACTTTTTTGTGTGGAATGAGCAGGTTTCTTCGGATATGTTTTTTGTAGTTTAGATGCTGCTGATTTTCAGGAGAGTGGTCTTTACTTCAATTGTAAAAGGCAGAAGTTAGTAATTTTGTGTGTTTATAGCACTGATGTTAATGTACACATTGATTTTTTATGTTTTTGTGGTAGTATTCTTGTTTGATATCTGAATATAGTGTATGCATGCATTTCATATGTGCAACTTTTATATGTTATTTACAGTATGTTAGTTCAACATGGTTTGCAAATGAGTAGAATTGTAAGTTCATGAAATTCACTTGTTTTTTTACAGTTGTGTTGTAGATAGCAGAGAGGTTTGGAAGTGATAGTTCATTATAGTATATGGGAAAAATTGGAATAATTTCATATTATAACTAGACATGCGAATAATCGGGAGCACCTGAGAGGGAGATTTCACCACAGCGATCGGGAACATTTATTTTTCTCATAGGATTGCATTGGGATTAACATTAATTTAGGCGGGAGACAGTAAAAAATGGTAACATATTTCAATGAAAAATCGAGAGTCTAGCGCATAAATCGGGAGGGTTGGCATGTATATATAGATTATGCCGGAGACTGTAAAAAATTGAGCAATTGTTCAATAATAAATCGGGAGTGTTGGCATGTAGGTATTGGATATGCAGATTTAGTGGTATTACTCTGTTTATATGGAATCATAAGAGTTGTACATGTATTCTGAATAAAATATGCATACCTGTACTTTGTAATCATGCATGTGGATATGCGTGGAGCTGTAAGTAGAAATATTTGAGACTTGTACAGTAGTTTTTGTAGTAGGTGCTTTCCAATGATATGAGACTTGTATTCAGAGTGATCAACAGTACATTTGAAGTGCGGAACTCTGATGATGGAGTTAGATGTAGAGGTCTTGGATGTGATTTGTGGATGGTTGTGTGACTGCTTAGCTGTATCCAAGGAGGGAATGGAACCGAGATTGATGTGGAAAGTGTAGAAGGGTTGGCTAAGAGTTACGTGCCGCGCGGACACCGCGGCTGTCCGTGGGTAGAGCGTGCCACATACAGGGTTTTCCAGCAAATCCAGCATGGAGAGGGGACTGTAGGGATCAGCCAATCAGATGTTGATGTTGTTGATTTGTGTAGAAAGAGAGTGTGTGTAGTGAAGATGGCAGAGGTGAAAAAAGGCAGGGTGTTGGTGCTCTGAGATATGTTTGTCCATGGTTTACAGCAGTATTCCCAATGCAGGCATGTGGCAAACAATTTCAATGTTAAAGGAGTGGAGGTGGTGTGGAGCGCTGTGACTGACTGAAATGTAGAGGCAATGCTCCAGGTTTGTAGAGATGTGTAGGATGAACAGTCCCCATCTGGTAGTTTTGCACTATGGTGCTTTCCATTTGGGCTACGTGAGTTCCTCTACTTTGTTGGCAGATTTGGAACAGTTGGTTCAAGCAGTAATCAACATCCTTCCAAATGCGAAAGTAATTTTTTCTGGATTACTACCTAGAGCAATATGGGACAATAGTTCTGTTTTTTGTCCTCGGCAAAACATTGCTAGGTGTGCAATCCAAGGCATGTGTGCTTTCATGCTAAGAGCTGGTATGTTTTTCTGTAATAACAAGAATATTGTTTTGAGTAATGCTGCTTATTTTGAAGCAGATGGTGTTTATTTATCTTTTTTGGGAAATGCCAAGTTCTTTTGGAAAATAAGGGTTGCTTTGGAACAGGTTATGTGAAGATTTTAGTTGTAAAATAAGAAGAAAGAAACACCAAAAAAATATAAAATAACATGTGTCTGTCAGGCATCTGCAAAAAAAACAAAAAAACCGGCTCTTTTCAGAGCCCACCTTAAAGGGGAAATGGGGAACACTATTTAAATGTACATTCACCACGCTCAGATCTTCTACATGTCTGTGGACATGGCGGTATTCTGCGGACAGCGCGTATTACATACGGGGATTCTGGGGTGGAGAGGCATGAAAATGAGAATGAGCGGAGCTAGGGATTGGTCAGTAAAGTTTAGGGGGTGTGTTGTGTAAGGAGAGATTTAGTGAGGACATCTTTTTCTTGAGATAAGAACAGATAGCTATGGCTGTGTGTTTTGGAAAACAGATTATCTGGATTTTGGGAGACTCATGGATATATTGGTTGGAGGTGCATGAAGAACGTTGTGGTGTATCTGCAGATCTTGGATTTCCTCATGTGGAAGTGTACTGGCATGGAGTGCGTGGAATGAATTGGCTGGACTTGGTACCTCTCTGTGCTACTTTACAGAGCGTCATCCTGACATAATTATAATTCATTGTGGAGGGAACAGTTTAGGACATGTGTCTGGAATGTCTTTGCAATTTGCAATGAAAGAAGGACTGTGGAAGGTCATGGACATGTTTCTGAATTCCCAAGTAGTTTTTTCTCGTATTGCTCAAAGAAAAATGTGGCTGCGTTCTTCTTCATTTGGTCCACACATGGAGAAAGCGAGGCGCAATGTCAATAAGGCTGTTTGTGCCTTTCTAAGAGATGTTGGCATGTCCTCTTTTCACATTGAAAATATTATGTTTCGTAGCACATTAATTTTTCGCAGAGATGGAGTCCATCTTACTTATGCTGGCTATCAGATTTTTTTGAGAAATGTACAGAATGCATTGCGACCTTTTTTGGAATTATATGCATCTATTTTGCATTAGATGTTGACGAATCCAAGTTTTTCAAACACACAAAACACCACCAAAAGGGTCTTTTCAGAGCCACCACTTAGTCCCAGAGAAAAGTGCATTGGTTTTGCTAGGGCAGCACCCCAAAATTTTATCTGTCCGTGGACTTTTAAAAAATGCACAGTGCCCTGCACTGTTTATTTGGTAGTTCTATTTTTAAACTGAGAAAGGCGGCTATGAAAAGAGGCTTTTTTTTCTGATTTTTGTTGTTTTATATTCTTTTTGGCTTTTTAACACACGACACACTAAGAAAGGAGGGTAAGGAAGGGACACCAACCACAGGGATAGGAAAGGGCAAGTGGAGAGAGGAAGATGTAGGGTGGGCCTTACTTAGGTAGGTAGCAGGTCTTCTGGTGGTCCGTGACCGTGGTCTCGAAAGCACTTCGAAGACTCTCCCCCCTGCAGAGTACTGCATCGCAGTACATACACAATATTGTGACCCTCGAAAGGTACGGGTCAACAGCATTGCGAATGGCCTATGAAGCACAGGAGTGTCTCTTGTGGTGAGAGGAGCGGAAACGGAGGATGCTGTGGAGGAACTCAACCTACTACGTTCATCACAAGGTACAACCTTGCGAATGTCCGCACCGTGGAACGAAGTTAGGTGTCGCTTCATGGATGTCGTACCAAAGCTGTACGAACCACATCTCCCACGATTCAGCACCAGTTGACACTTGTTACAGGTGACCCTGTTAGCACATGCTTTTGGTACATTACCATAAACGGTAAACAACCGCCACACCCAAGACTCCCGGCAAGTGTTGGTAGTAGGGCGTTCCTCCACCTCATTCTCTTCATCCTCTTCCTCCTCGTTTTCTACATCCTCATGCGTGTTCCCCTCTGCAGGCCCTTGGGGAGGTGGTGGTGGTGGTGGTGGTGGTGGTGGAGGGTTTGGGGGTGGTGCTGAGGCTGATGTAGCAACAGCAGCCATGGATGCCATTAGGGTTGATGATGTAATCTCAGCTAGAGCACTAAAGGCACCAAAAGTCAATCTGAAATAGCCAGAAGTACAATGAAGATCAGCGCTGGGGTGTGGCCTTTTATAGGGGTGGAGGGGTGCGCCTCGAGAACATATCGAACACTCAAAAGCATTCAAAAAGTTACAAAAAATATGTGGAAAGCCAGTGCCATTGTCTGGCACATGTGAAATGCTGATTTTTTACTGTAAAATAATTTGGATTGTCTAAATAAGTTGTTTTAAAATGTTGGCCACCCGGACAGAGTCCGCAAATTAGGACACACGCTCAGCGTGGGTGCGGTCACATGATGACATCAGGAACACGTCCGTGAAGGGAACGGGTGTCCGCAGGACAGCAAATGCACAGGAGCGGTCGTGCGCATGCGTGCGGGTGTTCTACGGACAGTGTTCGGGTCCTGAAACTAATTAAAAGTGCGACTCAAGTGAGACGGACAGTTACAGACAGGCGCGATGTTCGCAGGACTTACAGGTATGGTGCGCATGTGCGTAGATGTTCTGCAGACTGTGCAGCCAGGTATAGTGTCCTTAGGACACCTGGTGTGTTCTAAGAACAGTTTCATCTTGGTTGCGAACGGTGCAGAGAGGTGTAGTGTCCTTAGGACACCTCCATTTTGTTGATTTACGGACATCCCGGACAGCTGGTGTGTTCTAAGAAGAGTTCCAT
Source organism: Ambystoma mexicanum (assembly GCF_040938575.1). Taxonomy (NCBI): domain Eukaryota; kingdom Metazoa; phylum Chordata; class Amphibia; order Caudata; family Ambystomatidae; genus Ambystoma; species Ambystoma mexicanum. The sequence continues at coordinate 351,429,976 of NC_090934.1, forward strand.
CTTGGTTGCGAATGGTACTGATAGGTGTAGTGTCCTTAGGACATCCACATTTTGTTAATTACGGACAGGCCAGACAGGCGCGCTGCCCGCGGACATTTTAACTGCTTTAAAAAAAAATAAGACACAAAGAATTTCATTAAAAGAAACATAACATTTTTTTTATTATATACATATACACAAATTATGAAAGAGAGGGGGAAGCAGAAACTGATACAAAAACAGGGGAATTAGGGATTTGGAGAGGATGGATGGGAGGGGATGAAGGGATGGAAGTCTCATAAAAACATTTATCTTGTTCACGGTTTGGGGATAGTTCACTGGGACATGGAGAGGGGGGCACAGGTACAGGTGGGACAATGGTACTTAATTTTTTCTTTGATGTGGTCCTCGACTAATTGTTTCAAACTATTGAAATTTTCCTTCAGCGTGTCTACTTTCTGTTCAATGCGTTCGAGAGTCTTTTCCATAGTGTCTTTTGGAGTAACATTTTCAATGTTTGTATGGTCTGTAAAAAATAAATATATATATGTTAAGTACACATTAGGTAATGATTATTAATTTACTTGTATAGACAAGTGTCTACCATTATTATCACTGTCTTCAGACATTTCCTCATGTGGAAAATGTTCTTCCAGCCACTCCAAAGTACTGCACATTTCTGTGTGAAAAACAAAAATATATTAATTATACTGTACCTCATACAAAAAGTAGAACAATATATACAAAAAATGAAGTTTACTTACTAGTTTCTGGTAACTTGTATTCGTTGTGTTGTGTAAGTCTACTGTTGCTTCTAGCTCTGCAGTTTCTGTGAGGTAATTATGTTGGAGGTATATCTTTTTTGCTATGGTATAATCCATTTTATTACATATCGTACTTCATTGCCTGATTGATGTGTTAAATATGTAGGTTCCACTGCTTATTTATTAATATATATAATGTGTATATGTGCTGCTTTTTGAACTTGCATAGTGTTTATATGGTATGATAGAACAATTTCAGGTACCCCCTGCGTGTTTGGGTAGTGTTGATGTCATCCGTGACCTTCCGCGGACATCAAAATCATTAGTGGGGTGTTCGGTATGTTCTAAGTTAATTGTATATAAAGTAAGGGAACACTAGTACACATCTATCAAATTTACACTATAAAAATAAATGTATATTCAGTAAAAAAACTTTGTTAAAGGGACGTTTTGGTTAGGTTGCGCTACTAAAAACCTATGAAATTCAGTAAAAAAACTTTGTTTAAGGGACATTATAGTTCCAAGTAAAACCGAAAACCCCATGAAATTCGCCAGTTATGGTAAGCTAAGCAACCATAACTCACGCCACCACCATGCACTGCTAAGACTACCACCCAGGACATCAAAGATGACATCACAAATGTCATTGATGACATCACTGATGACATCACACGTGCATTTACTTTTCATGAACATTCTGTACAAGGGATTCTTATTGTAATGTTGACAAAAAAGTGTTAAGGATCATTGGAATAGATATCATGTGCTAATTAGTGCATTAGGCAATGCATTGATATAAATAGCATTCTATTATGAAGTTCTATCCAGTATACTAAGCTGCTCATGTAAAAACATAGGCATTGTGTGCAGCATACATGATGGAGGTGGAATATTCATAATGTTGCCATGTTCAATAGTGAAATGATAACTGCTTTCTTACTAGAGTTTTGCATACTGTGAAACATGTGATAAGTAGCTAATAAAACCCACTTACTACATAATTGCATTATTGCAGACAAAACACAAAGAGACAACAACACATACAAATATAAGTATATACATGGAAAGTGAAGTAAGCAAAAAAGCAGCAGTAGTAGCAGAAAGTGTTCATAACCTAACTGATTATCTTAATGCAGAGAAATAATTGCTCTGTTTCAAAGCTGCTACTTACCCTATGTATATGTATCACATGATGTGACTGGACCCTAAGGAAAGTAGTGTGAGTACAATATATACAAATATGAGCATATACAGGGAAAGTACAGTGATAAAAAAACAACAGAACTATCAGAAAGTGCTGATAACCCTACTGATTATCTTCATGCACAGAAAGGATTGCTGTCTTTCAAGCCTGTGTCTTCCCCTATGTATATGTTTCATATGATGTGACTGGAATTACTGTAAGAACATACTTGAAGGATAAGTCTAAAAATATAGTACCTTTTCAATGTTTAGTTCCTGACTGTTACTGAAGAAAACAATGTGGCCTAGATATGTCAGTACAGGAAAAAAGGGGTAGCCAGACATGTGATGTCATCAGTGATGTCATCAATGACATTTGTGATGTCATCTTTGATGTCCTGGGTGGTAGTCTTAGCAGTGCACGGTGGTGGCGCGAGTTATGGTTGCTTAGCTTACCATAACTGGCGAATTTCAGGGGTTTTTCAGTTTTACTTGGAACCATAACGTCCCTTTACAAAAGTGTTTTTTTACTGAATTTCATAGGTTTTTAGTAGCGCAACTTAACCATAACGTCCGTTTAACAACGTTTTTTTACTGAAAATAATATATAAGTAAACAAATTGCTTAATGGAATGTTAGTTTGATGTCCTGCTCGCCTTCTTTCCCAACATAGGATGTTGTCAGTTTAAGAACTTTGGAATGGGGCCAGAAAGCGTGAATCCCTCCACGTGGCAGGCTCCCATCCCCTACAGGTTCGTCACCAACCACCACCTCCCTGTTTTTCCATTCTATCAGTTGGCTGTGGAAAGAGCCAACATTTGCCTCCCTCCCAGCACGCACAGTTTACTGGTTTTAAGCCATGTGTAGAATGCGGTTACACTTCTATGCCACTTGCCCCTGTCAGTGAGTGAGGGTAAGCTCTCTCAGGATCTTCCCTCTGTATGTTCCTTTCAGCTCTGTATCACAATTAAACTGGAGTTACTGAGAACTGGCTTGCTCTCAATGCTAAAGAATTATATGGTTCCACAAGCCACTGGGGATTTAGTGGCAGGATGAAAGACTTTCCATCCCAGCATTTAGCGAGACTTGGCACTGTTTGAGAGCCTGCATCTCCTTTTGGTACTAATGAGAAATTCTCCTCACGTTGTAAGGCGCCTACCACCGCCCATTCAAGAGTTCACTTTAGATGTGCACGTTTGGGAGTACTTCTTGGTGGGAGAGCACTGCGTCACAAGACATGACCTGTGGTGCCAGACACCATCCCAAACAGGTAACGGGCACTATGCACAAATCTCTGATGAATGTGGAGTCTCCCTTCTTCCATAGATTGACCCAATCTCTCTTTGGTACAGGAAAGTCTAAAAGCCATGCAAGTCCGTTTCTTAGAGTTATTCTAATCATTTGAGTGACATCTGTAGGCCTCATTCAGCTCCTAGTTCGGTGCTTTATGATGCTCCATCATCTAAGCACAAAGATCACTGCTTGCCTTATTCCAAGCCAGGCTGATTTTGTTTTCAGAGCCATTCATATCTCTGATATGCAGGGTGAGACTCTTAATCGTTCTGATTATTTTATAGTACCACCTCAGCAGCTTTTTGGTACTTGTGTGAAGGAGAATGTTTCCCCTATCCCTCAATTTACCAATATTAATAGTTTTAAACATGTACCGTGAATACTTATGGTCAACTCTTCATTGCCCACAGTAGATTTCCTACGATTTGGAGGATTCGGCTCCTGGACCCCTCTGTCTTCCTTGGACATATGTCAATCTATCTAGATCCAGTCTGTTCTTTCAGATCAATTTTCTGATGTCTTCGTCTTCAAACCTAGTGACAAGGGTTTTTAAGCAATTCCTCTGAGGCTCTGGCTCCACCTACTGATCCTGTTCACTATTCATCAGAGGTTCCTCCAAGGGTATGGAGAATTGATGGAGACGATGAAGACACATCTGACAATGACAAAGAAATCCATTAATCGAAACAGTTTAATTTAGTCTGGTCTTGCTACCTCCTGTTCTGAGGTAAGAGTTCTATTTTGGAGCATGAGTTTCAGAAATGCTTATGACCTTACTCTGAGCCAAGTTGTCTAAATCTGTAGACGTTTAATACAAAACCTTTAAAGATGTCCTTGTTGTTATGGGAAATCTTTCCACCATCTGGAGGGTGCCAGCAGCCCTAAACTAAGATAAAAAAGGACCCATTTCAGAATCCTGCTGGAAAAAGATGCCAAAGCTTGAGTCTCTGGGCAAGAATTATACCAGAGATCTACCTTGGCATGCCAGCAAATAAATGTGGCTTATGTTGCTGAATGTAAGTAATTTCCTGAATTATGGGGGGGCATTAGAAGAACCGAAACCCAAGAAGAAGTTATCTTCTGACTTTCAGTGGGGAAATGGCAGCTTTACAACAGCTGCAGGTAAACAAAGACGTTATTGATATGGTTTATAGGTTCATTAACTTCTCGGTGTGTATGCAGGGATATGGTTATATAAAGGCATCCTCTTCATTATATTTAGCACAAGGTGATAGATCTTCCCTTTGAAGGAAAAACTCTATTTTCACCATCTACGGATCAAGTACTTTAAACTGTTCTATGTCATTATTTTGATTTTTGCAGGTCGCTTAACCAAAAGACCAATTTTTTTGTGGGCGATTTTAGGCAGCCTACAAAAATCTAAATAAGGGGGAAAGATGAGTCTTCTTCATATTCTTTAATAAAAACAGCTTTGAAATGTCAGAAAAAGAAATAATTACTTTTTTAGTCCCCCACACACTCTTCCTGTATTTACTCCAAATCCGGGGGTTTCACCCCCGAACCCTACTCCCTCAGCCACCACTGCCTCCCTCCCAACACTCCCACCACCAAAATGCACACGAACACCCAACACGAACATTCAACACACACGCACATATCCACTTACCATGTGCGTCGCAGGGGCTGACAGTTTGATTTAGAAAGACCACCGCGGTCACAGAGCAGTCTTTCTAAATAATTCTTTTCTTTTTTGAAAAAGGTCTCTTGACCTAAAACTCTTTAAGCTTGTAAAACTGGTGTGCTGACTGCAAAGTCCATAAGCGCCATCTCATCCGGTACTATGTCAGTGTACCAACCCTGTTTAGCTTTCAAAGCCTTAAGGCCAGACATTTAGCTGATGGCAAGCAGACCTCTTCTGCCTCTGGGAGCAACTTTCCTAAAAAAAAAATAATAATAATTTGAATGAAATCCAAACCTGTGGTATCCTCCTCCTCTTAACAGTATACTTCTAGAGAGGGCATGCAGCCTCTTCCTTTTCATCCCATGAATCACACATCCCCTGTAGGAGGAAGGCTTTTCTTCATGTACAAAGCCGGGCAGAGTTCACTCAACCCCTGTTTCTTCAAACTTCTCAGGCAGGGGTTTTCGTGAAACATTTCTTAACCACTTCACACATCTCCTAGGTGTCAGAGGTCAGGAGATTCAAAATCTTGTAAGTGCTATAGAAGTGGTAAAAGAACGAGAGGACTTGACTTATGTTCTCATTAGGTCACTATCCTCAATAATAATGGAGGTGTCAAACCCATTCTAGACCTCTTTCAACTCAAGGAATGCCTTCCTTTAGAAACATGACCAATTTAGTTATATTCTAGAGTTCCTTCATGTGGTGTATTGGCTAACATACATCTGTGCAGCTTCAAGATGTTTAGTTTTGCATTGTATTTAAAAGGGATCATTGCCAATTTCTCAGGTTCACCTTGGACGGTGAGTATTACCAAAACAAGTGTCTGCCTTTTGGACTAAATGTGGCTGCCATAGTTTTTATGTAGGTGCGCTCGGTTCTGACAGCGCATCTGCATCTACCAAAGTTACTGATGAGAGCCTGGCGCACCTTCAAATGACTCTAAAGAAAGATCTATGTATTAGTCAAGATGCTGGAAATATATATACAACGGCGATGAAAGTAACTGACACACAGACTATCTATAAGCATACCCATGCCTTTGAAATAGAGCTGAAACTGAGGAAGATTCGATTAAGGCAGGACATTAGAAGACTCAAAGACGTCTCTCCCACAACAAGACGAGCTGAGACAAAACATCTAAAATGTACTTACAGAAACTGGCTACGAGCAAGAAGATTCTTACAGATGCAGAGGATGGTGAAGCAATGCTTAGTCAAATATAACCTCAATCTTCTGCTGGTATTTGGTCCTTATTAAATGATGCTACCAACAAAACCAAATGTCGGTACAAATAAATACTGTCTCGGAACAAAAATGGAATGAATACTGTTAAAAAATCTACCAATCACCATTTGCTGAATGCGATTTGGATATCAGTGGTCTGGTGGGTTGTGACCAATTCGTAATTGACAGAGATGATATATTGCATTCTATATCCAATCTAAGCTTGTCCAGAGCCCCTGGACCAGATGGGATATCAAATGCCACTTTGAAAAAGCACTCAAACGCCTGAGCTAATATTCTATATTCAATCTTTAATAGAATACTGCAAACAGAAACAATTCCAAATTCCTGGAGGACATCGTTCATAATACCAGTATTCAAGAAAGGTGATAGATGTAATCTGGCCTTGTATAGACCAATTGCTGTTCTCGACTCAATGGGGAACATTTCTGCCGGTCTCCTGCTGAGAGACTTCAATTATTGGCTAGTCGAACACAAACTACGAGACTCCTTCCAAACAGGATTTATCCCAGGACTAGGCACGAGTGTGAACTTGTTTACTATTAACGTGATCAAGGCCAATGAACAGCATAGAGGGCAGACACTGAATATGACTTTTGTCTACTTTAGCATGGCGTTTGATTCAGTGCCGAGAGTATTACTATTCAAGAAGCTTGTCAACGCTAACTGTCCAGCACATATATTTACATTTTTACATCAGTTTCACACACAAACTACCATATAGATTCGGTTGTCTACTGCAGGGTTGCTTTCTGCTTCGATGGAAACACACAGAGGACTGAAGCAGGGGTGTACCTTTGCTTCAGCCCTCTTTAATTTCTACATTGCTGATATTGGGCAATGTTTTTCCAACTTGATAACTGACTCACCTAAAAGGCGTAATGTAACAGTGAAGTGGCTGTTATACGCAGACGATTTAGTCTTGATGTCGAAAACCCCATGGGGAATGCAGGCCTTACTCCATGCACTGGATCAGTATGCAATGGCGAACCACTTGACCGTCAATACCACGAAAACTAAAATTATTCAGTTCGGTACAGCAAATAGGAAGGGAAAAAAATCTAACAATTGGTGCTTACAGAAACAAATGCTTCCTATAGTGACAGAATACACTTATCTTGGACTAAATGTAAATATTCACCTGTCTGATAAACCATATTTAGAAACACTAAAGAGGAAAATTGATTCTGTGACATCCCAGGCAAAAATAATTAATATGAAGTCAATCCTACCCATACTCACATACTATAGACAGAAGACTTTGCCAATTGTGCTATATGGTGCAGAGACGAAGGCCTATAGATTGAATTAATTTTGGCAAAAACTCGAGAGCAAATATTGGAAGACCGTTTTAATGTTGCCTGCCTCATTACATATGCCTATACTGAGAAATGAGTTTGGATTATTGTCTCCATATGGTATATATACCTGAAAACTATGTGCCTTGTATCGTAAATGTATATTGCAGAGAAATTCAATTAATGCACTGACTGTGATATCCAAGTATGTTAAGGAATCCAACCACAGATTCATTGTACAATGGAGATCCAAAATGCAGCTCATTATGCAAGAATCTGACATTCCCTTATTGGCGGGACATACCTGGTTCCCAGATCTATTTCTCCCAAAAAGCGGTTTCAGATTCTTCCCAAGGTTCAGCATCTTCTAATCCAGCAGGGGGAGCAGTGCGTCATCACTGCCTTCCATTGCTAAGCGAGTGCTTAGTTCCTGAACTAGCCTGATTGAGCTTAAGTACATCTGAGAGAAACATCTCTGTTTGTGCTGTGTAAAAAGATTCTAAAAGAAGCCATTACAAAAGTAAATGGCTCCGATTTTGCCATTGGGCCCTTTCTGAAAACGTTAATCCCCTGAGGGCCTCCCTATTTATTTATTTTGACACTTGTTAAGTGCACCAAACCCTGAGGCATCTGGGTGCTGGTTCTTATCAGTATATCAAAGTACATGTATCATGCATATTAAGTTACAGTTTCCTCTTCATAGTCATGCATACAATTGAAGTTGCTGTAATCTGGAATTACTTTAGCAAATCTTGTGTGAAGAGCCACATTTTCAAACTTTTACCGAATTACCAAATTGAGGTTTCTGATCTTAATGATGGCAGAGCGTTCCAATGTTCGGCAGCTAAAACTGGGAAAGTCTTACCCCCAGCTTTCTGTAATTTGAATCTGGGGATAGTAAGTGGGACTAGGATGAGCGCGTAGGTCTGTTGGATTGGTAGAGAGCAAATTTATTAGATAGGTACTTGTGGGCTGAGTTGGCCAGACATTTGTGCATCATGGAGAGAGTTTTGAATAGTATTCACTCTTGGACCGGTAACCAATGGATGTTCCGTCACATCGTTGTGATGTGTATTTTTAGGAATGTTCAGGGCTTCTCTCAATGCGTTATTTTGGATCACCAGCAATGTTTTGATGTTGCGATTGTTCGTCCCAGCGTAGAGGGCGTTGCAGTAGTCTAATCTAGACAGTATAAGGGCTTTGGCTAGGGTAATACAGCTGTCGGATGATAAGAAGCGTCTGCAGGCATTGATGAGCTTAGAGGTGGAAGCTGCTGCCGATGCCATGGCATTGACTTGTTTGGTTATGGTGAGAATTAAGTCAAGGTAAATACCCAAAGTTTTTACTTCCTTGGAGACATTGATGGTGATGCCGTCGATAGTGAAGGACTTGAAGGAATCGCCTAGTTTGTTGAGATGGCTTTGTGAGCCTATAAGGAGTAGTTCAGTTTTTGTCATCATTTAGGCACAGTCCATGTTGGGCTAGCCATGCATGGATGGTTTGGTAGATTTTGTTGAATGATTTAGTGTCTGTGTAATAAGAGCCAGTGATGAGTATGTGGATTTGGGTGTCAACTGCATAGTTAGTGTAGGTGACACCCAGATAATCAAGATGGTCAAAAAGAGGTTTAGTAAAGATATTGTAGAGTGAAGGTGAGACGCAAGAGCCTTGTGGGACTCTGCATGTGACAGGGGCTGGAAATGCTGCTGAGGTGGGTGAAAAGATCCTCATGGTTCTATTGGGTAGGAAGGACTGTATCCATTGTATGGCTTTGGTTGGGAAATGGGCCACTAGGGAGAGATGGTTGCATAGTATGTTACGGTAGACTAGATCCAAGGCTGCTGACAGGTCTAGCAGGAGAAGAAGTGCTAGATCGCCGTTATCTTCAATCTCGTCCATTTTTAAGGTCCTGTACGGCTGATTCAGTGTTGTGTCCTGGCCGGAAGCCTGATTGACGTACGCCCAGGAGGTTGTTGGATTCCAGGTAGTTTTGGATCTGCAGATAAGCTGCTCTATCCAGTATTTTAAGGAGGAAGGGTACAGTGGTTATGAGTCAGTACTTTGTAGGGATGTTAGGGTCTAAGGTGGGTTTCTTCAGCAGTGGTAGGACCCACGCATCTTTGACGTTAGTTCGGACCGTGCTCTTTTAAAATGAGGCATGGATTAGGCTAGTGATGAACAGCGCGAGTTCCACAGCACAGTCTTTGATGAGAGAGGCCAGGCAGATGTCACCTTGGCATCTAGAAGGCTTGAGGCTAGTGATCATTTTCAAGACTTCTGTTGTTGAGACTGGGGCGAAATCAAATTGTATGTTGTTTTTTGGGGTGTGTAGCTAGGTGTCTGCTGGGATTGGGACGGTGTTAAGTTCAACCTTTTTTGTTCAATTTATGGATTGCAGAGTGGACATTTTATCAAGAAGGGCTTTTGTATGTTTGTGCACCAGGTTGCGTCTTTAAGACCAGATTCATGTGGATGCACTGGGGAATCGAGTTCTTTTAGAATGGTGAAGAGTTCCTTGGAACCTGAGTTAGGTTTGGCGATGTGCTCATTGTACGTGGTGCTTTTAGTTTGGCGGATAGCCTATTTATATTTTTTGGAGGCCTCAGAAAAGATTTCTTTGTTTGGTTCAGTCGGGTCATTTTTCCAATTGGTCTTGGCAGTGCTCTTAGTATTGCGCATTGTTTTGCGGTTCAGTGTATACCAAGAGTTTAGATGGATTAGGGGTTTGACTTCATGCATACACAGTGGTGCTACTTTGTCAATGGCGGCTAGGAGGGTTTGATTGTATACCTCTACCATACTGGTGGGTTCATTGGCAGTGTTTTGGCATTTGGTGATCGGGTGCATCAGATGTAGTAGTTTCTCTGCTGTAATGTTGCACACATTTATGAATAATGCAGCCGGTGCATTAGGAGAGGGCGTGCCTGTCACGAGGTTCTTAGGGATGGTAAAGGTGATGACATGATTGTCAGACCAGGGACATTGGGAGTTAGTGAGCGTATCCGTGTTGCAGTTGAGGTCTGCTAGCCAGTCGAGGGTTCGACCTTCGATGGGAGTAGGGTTGATAATACAGTGTGAGAAGCCTAATGCAGTAATGGTATTGGTGAGGGCAAGGGCATTGTCGTCAGTAGGGTCGTTAAGTCCCAGATTAAATACTCCAAATAGTATGATATGAGAGCATGGCTTGGTATTCATAGAGAGGAGTTGTGCAACGTCATCTTCAAATGAGCATGCAGGACCAGGAGGTCTGTATATAAGGTGGACAGTCATGGTGAATGAGGATGATAGTGCGATTTTGATGGAAAGTAATTCACCTGAGTAGAACAAATGGTTTGGTATTTCCCTAATGGGGAGTAGGTTCATAGCAATAAACGCTACCCCTCCTCCTTTGGCAGTTTTTCTCATTCCTGAAGATAGTATAGCCTTCTGGGATGGCGAGCGAAAGTGCCGGGCTGGCTGCTGCGTGGAGCCAGGTTTCAGTGATGGCTAGGAAGTCTAGATTATTAGTAGTGATGAGATCTGCAATGTCTAGAGCATGTGCTGGGAGTGATCTTGCGTTAATGAGGGCACCCTTGAGCATGGTAGTTTCCAGGTTGGTGTTGTCTGTATGGGCTAAAGTTATATCCTTTATAACTAGCTGCTGCACACATTCAGAGTAAGTCCTGAAAATGCTACCTTTTTACTCTTACTTTAGCACTCAGAAGTAGTCCTCAAAAAAATAAAAAAGGTTTGCTGGTATACACTTCGACTGCCGCTGCCAATTCTACCGTCCTATCCAGAAACTGATTCACCAATGAGATCTTAACGTGGTTCTGGCTGCATTTATAGGTAATACCTTTGAGCCTTTAGTGTTTTGTGCCTTGGATTATTTAACTTGGAAGACTGCCTACTTGGTTACCTCAGGTAGGAAAAGAGGCAAACTTCAAAACTTTCTTCAGAAGACCTTTGTATTAAAAAAAAAAAAAGTATCCCTATGAAAAATTGCATAGACTGCTCAGTCTTTCATCTTCATGGTATTTCATTTGAATCAGGCAATTGTTCTGCCCTTCCTCCCATTTCACATCCTTCCTCGGCAAAGTGGACTTCACAAAGGGTTAATGTAGTGCGATCTCTGAAATGTTGTTCCGGTAAAACTAAACCATTCAGAAATTCCAACAATCTTTTTTATAAAGTGTGGCGCGGTTATTTTGAAGGCTGGAACTGGGAGTCAGACTGTAATTTTTCTCTGAAAGTGGACCACTCCAGTAGCAAATATTGAGACCAAGGAAAGGAATGTGCACTGCCAGCTGAGCTGCTGTTCTCAAGACGTCATCCGAAGTTTCTGCTTAGGGCATGAAGATGATCCATTGCAGTCTTGCAATGACGACTGCTGACTGAGGGTGAGGCACAGCTGTAACCCATCCTGAAGGGGATGGAGAGGCAGAAACTGGGTACTAACCAACGCAGTCTGAGCAATCAGAGCGACGACTCACTGGCCGACAGACTGACCTCTCCACATGGCTGGGAACTGGGAAGGTAACTGGTGGGGATGGCGAAGGCGGCGGCACAAGCAGGCGCATGAGCCACCCGGATAGGCATGAATCCGCCCTTCTGCAATGCAAAGGATTCAACATTTATCCATACTCAGACATCGAGTCTAAACAAGATATTCCGAAAATACCAAATTATGCAGGGAGGAATTCTAGTAATGAATATACCAAAACACATATAAATAATACTGAAGGTTTTGGTACTGAAAAACAAGAGTGGAGAGGCTTGACTTTGGCTCTTAAAGATGCTATTTCATCATTGCAGGCGTTGGCTGTACCGCTTTAGCACTCTTAACAAAACCTCGATTGCCTCTTGGAATTCTAGAGGACACGCTCATCTATTAAGCAATACTGTGGTTACAGACTTGTTATCATCCTTCGAGTTGATTTTGTTGCAAGAAACATGGGCAACATCAGATTTTACCTGGGAAGATTATGACATCTGGCAATTAAATGCCAATAAAGGATCGAAAGGGAGGCCTATGGGAGGTTTGTTGACTGCTTGTAAACACACGCTTGAAGCTAGAAATGTCGAGACATGGTTGAACGTGAAATTTTTTCTTGCAGTAACTTGTACAATCAAAGTAGGAAGCAGTCTGTTCGATATGTGTATTATAAACATATATTGGAATCCGCTGAAATTTGGTGTGTCTCAGCTAACTAAAGAACTATCAGAGGTTACTGCTAAAATTGATGCATGGCGTGAAGTGAAAGTCAATGGATTGATCATGATGGCTGGCGACTTAAATGCAGATTGCAATATTGATAACAACGAAATTGATTCACTGATGTGTATTATAGATGTGGCTTCTAAGCAACCCAAAATTTGGAATGATAACGCAAAACTGAGGGGGGCTATTTGGATGAACTTTGCTGAGGTCATGGGACTAGTGCTACTACCAAACCACACTCAAACCTGGAATGCGAGAGGGCATAGTTCAATAGTAGATTACTTTTTTGTCTCCTATGGTTTGGATGCATACATATCTAATTTAAAGGTAGGAGTAATGATAACCAGCGATCATAATCTCTTGTCGACTTACATAATGCACACCAATAAACCAGATGATGATGTATTTTATAATCCTGGCTTGATTGTTAATGCAAATGGTTATCGGATACGTTGGTCGTATACTAACACTAAGAGATTTACATCTGTCCTACTAAAACATCAAAAGAATATTTCTTACGAAGAATGTCAATATTATTATACACCAGCCTCCTTCTCAAACTATATTAGTAATGTGGCAATCTTGGCATGTGGTAAGAAGAAATTGATAAAGACTTCCTCTAACCGCGCACATTCCTTTAACCTTGATATTCTAACACGTAAAAAACAGCTAAGACGAGACATACGAGATATAAAAACAACAGAAATTGGAAGTGAAAGAGAGAAAATTTTAAGAACCACTAAACAACATTACAAGAACTGGCTAATAGCTAATAGAGTAACAAGAGACAAAACAGATGGAGAAAATATGTTCGCGGCTATAAAAGGAAATGACATTTCTACCTTTTGGCAGATGATTAATGGGACCCGGTTCTTGCAAAAAGAGATACTACTGACTTCGATCAGCGAACGAAATTGGAAATCCCACTTTGTAAAAATGTATGGCGATGTCAATTATGATGTCAGAAAAGCTCGTACAATAAAATCCACGTGGACACTGGATATATCTTCGAAAAATATTACGAAAATTATTATTAAATCAAAAAAATCGGCAGCACCGGGTCCTAACAACTTATCTAACCAAATATTAAAAATAAATCCACTGTTATGGGGCGACATCTTGCATGTGTTGTTTAATAATATTCTTGTAACTAATCAAATACCGAACTCATGGAGATTGGCGATATTGATTCCTATTTTTAAACATGGTCTTAGATATGCCCCCTGGAAGCTACAGACCAATAGCAATCTCTGATCCTGAATATAACATTTTTACATCCATTGTTTTGGAAGAACTAGATGCTTGGGCTACTAGTAACAACATATTGGATGCTAAACAAATAGGATTTAGAAAGAATGTAGGTACGGACTGTGGAGGCCTGATTTTAAAAAGCCTCCAATCAAAAACGGCTAAGAACTCGGGCTACGTAATATTTGTGGCCTCAATGGACCTTTCTAAAGCGTTCGATCTTGTTGACAGGCATATTTTATGGTCAATCCTTATCGATCTTTCAATTCCTAAACATTTATTAGAGATGATTATTGAGTTATACACTAACACCAAGATCAAGGTAAGACTAAACTCTGCAGGGCGCCTCTCTTCCGAAATACCTATACCTAATGGGCTGAGACAAGGCTGTAAGTTAGCCGCCATTTTATTTAACTTATATGTCTCTAAGGCTGCCAAAACAATATCGGGTAAAGGTTTGGTTCCACCAAAACTAGGTGAAACGGCAATAGAGTGGGTAGCATATGCTGATGATTTTTTATTACTAGATCAGACTAAAATCGGTCTGCAAAAATTGATCAATGCTTTTGTGTTATTTACTGCTGGTTTACACCTAAAAATTAACGCAGAGAAAACTATTATTATAAGAATGGGAAAACCTAATAAAAAACAATCTTCCTCAACATGGTGTTGTGAGGGGAAACGATTAAAAAGTCAACCGGTTCTGAAATATCTAGGATACCATTTTATAGCAAATAGTATGATGCCAATAATCAAAAAACAGTTAGAAGTTAAAGCAGAAATAATAAAGCGTCAGATGTCGAAAATTGACGCCAAATATGGCAGATTCACTGCAACACCATTGAAATGCTTTTATACTATTTCGGGCATCCCCAAACTTACATATGGTTTAGAATTTTATGAACTTGAAAGCTCTGATTTCATGAAAAAAATTGAAAGAGATATGTGGAAAGGTGTGTTTTTTTTCATCCCTAAAGGCGTTCCCATTCACGCGATTAGATATGAATTTGGTCTGCAATCCTAACATTCAATTATTATATGGAGAAAAATGTTGTTATGGAGGAAATGTCTGATGAATGATACCTCATCTCTATATACGATTGCAGCAAAAGATCGATCTAACCCTTTTTGTGTGAATTTAAAATCTGTAATTGATGAGTCACTATTGAATATAGGAGTAACTATAGAGATGTTGATAAATAAACCGCAAAAAGTGAAACTTATACTTCAAAGTAATGATTGGCAAAAGACTTTGGACTCGGTCCGGCAATCTAAAACCCTTAATCAGATACACTCTTTTTGGAAATTTTATCCCGTTCTTGAGAATTATTTAGTGAAATACCCTTCTCAGAATTTTAGAAACTCGTTTATGAGGTTCCGTTTTGATATCTTAAAAACAAATTATATTTTAAAAAGATGGAACCTATTGAACGGTGAATGGATGTGGTGTAAATACTGTAAGGTAGAAAGGACCGAAGAAACTTTGAAGCACATACTACTACAATGTCCAGCTCTTTTAAAACAAAGGATTTTATATTTCGAACAATTTGTTATGTATCTTCAGGCAGTTGATACAGAATCTTTGTGGTATCAAATCAGACATAACACATCGATTGTCTTAAAATTGAGAATTTTGGCGTTTTTAAAACATTTCTGTGATTTATCTTAAATTATTATAATGAATTTTCATCTTATGTTCAAACCTTATATATAAATAAGAAATATCGGTTTAAACAAACTGACATATTTTGGGAATCTTAAGAATTCTTTTAAGGTTTACAGGAACAACTTTATATGAATTGTGTCTGATCCGCTTCGTAATTATTATGGTTTTCACGAGCTAATTGTTATTTGTTTGTTTTTATCTTGTGATCTTAAATTGTGAAATTTTATCTGAAGGTGTTTATAATGTCTGTTTGTTTCAACTATGTATCAAATGTACGATATGTTTTTATTTGATTCTGAAATGTTTCCTTTTTTGTATTGATGTTCTATTTTGTAAAGGTTTATATAAACCATAAACAAATAAATAAATAATAATAAAGTGTAGTGGTTTTTCTTCTGGAAACAAAGTGCCAAGTTTAACATTGCTAGATAGTATTACATTTCTAAAGCCTCTGAATTGTGTAACGTTCAGGTTCCTCAGAGGCTCCACCCGTGCTA
Organism: Ambystoma mexicanum; assembly: GCF_040938575.1. Classification (NCBI taxonomy): domain Eukaryota; kingdom Metazoa; phylum Chordata; class Amphibia; order Caudata; family Ambystomatidae; genus Ambystoma; species Ambystoma mexicanum. The sequence continues at coordinate 351,445,993 of NC_090934.1, forward strand.
AGGTAGCATTGGTTGCCTTCCAGACAAGTTCCTATTGTAGAAAAATGTAGGGCAGCCACCTGTGCCACCACTCATGCATTTGGTAACCATAACCCCAAGTATACATCTTCCAGGAAGGATGCCGCCTTTGGCCAGCAAGTCTTGTTCAGATGCTGTCTGCTCCACCCAGTATCTGGGTCTACAAAGTCTGGTTTTCCAACTAGTTGGGAAGGAGGGAGGGCAGGGCATCAGAGGGGCACCAGAGTAAGGAAAGATTGCCATCTTGGTGACCCTGTTACTTAGCTATTGCTGTCCCTCGGTCACATCACACTCCCAGCCGTCCATTCTAAGCAAATATTGTGTGACAGTCTCCATGTCAGAACACAGAGGGGACGGTTGGTGACACACGGGTGAGGGGTGAGGCCTGGTGTACAAAAGGATGCTTGC